>NC_138300.1:75272500-75872500 GCF_965601325.2 Salmo salar | reverse complement strand
ATCAAGGGTCTGAATACTTTAAAAAAAAAAGAATTACCTTATTTACTTAAGTTTTTGCTTCGTCATTATGGGGTGTTGTGTGTAGATTGATGAGGAAAAACATTTATTTATTCAATTATAGAATAAGGCAATAACGTAACAAAATGTGGAAAAAGTGAAGGGGTCTGAATACTTTCCAAATGCACTGTATGCATAAAAAAAGGTACTATAACAACACTTCTCAGCGTGTATCCATACATTTGCCCAGCGGGATCATGAGTAGTAGCTCAGAAGTAAAAACGTGTGCAAAGAGTGTATTGTAATGTACAGCATGAAACGATTTTAAGAAAGAACAGGGTCGTGTTCATTAGGCACCAAATGGGAAAAAAAACTGGTTGAAACCGGAAGGGACATTTTGTCCGATACTCAGTTTTTGTATTCGTTTCAAATAATTTAAAAACGTTTTTATTTTTTTTATTTTATGAACACGTCCCAGGGTTTAGTCACTCAGGATGCAACAGAAGACAATTTCTTGGTATGCTAACAGAATGAAGGCTAGAGGTAAGGTTTTCAACAAACACACCTTCAGAACTCTTATAAAACAATATTACCAACACAGCTACCTGATACTGTATCTTTCCAGGCTGCAAAGTAAAAAACAAGTCAAGTAAAATAGAAAATCCCCATAATTTTATAAACAACATTTTCAGAAACATACTAAACATAAGAAAGTAAAATAAAAAATATATAGCACCCATCTTGAGTATTGCAACTCCATGATAAAAGGCTTGTGAAGACATTACTAAAACATCCCTCCATGGAATCACTTTTTGACCATGTGTCTAGTTCGTTCTCCTCAAGGTACAGAATTTATAAAAGTAGAGTACTAGCTAATCTTAAACTTCACAATGCATTACTTACAGTATCATCTTACTGTATGTGTTCACAGGTTTATTTGGGACTCTGACACGTGTGTAAAAGTTTGATTTAGAGCCATTTGTACTGTCAGAGCAGTAACCAATACAGTATGCATGCTTTGCTTACACCTACTGTGCCAGCCTGTGGCAAAGTACGGTATTAAAACAAAGTGTCAAGTCCCTGATTTCACATATTTTAAAAAAGACTGCCTTGTGGGCAACACACACAAAACCAGATAAAAAGCTAATATTCCACAAATACTTTAAAAATAATAAATGTAGACAATTCCATCTATCAACTAGTCAAGTGTATATTCCAAAATGACAAAAAATACAAAATACTAAAAACTATCATTTCTGTCTTCAAACGGAGGTGCAGCTTCTTGTTGAAGGGAGGGCAAAGAACGTGCAGGATTGAGGTTTGTGCACGTCTAGATAGGGCTCGTTAGGAGCCATTTACCCTTTCTTATACATTGCCCACCCATGCCTGTGGTTCTTTAGAGCCACCAATGTCTAATCTGATCAGTGAAAGACTGCTTCATCCACGGTCTGTCTGGGAGTTGTCCTTCTGTGGTGGTGGCGGCCGTAGGAGGCTGGTAAGTGTTCGCCTTCTCGGCAGCGTCTGAAATTAGAACAAAAAGCCTTTAAAAGCTCCGAGGTGAGGAAATTTGGGCACGCTACCTCGAGCCCATTGTTAGGGGCGGCAGGTAGCCTAGTGGTTCGAGCGTTGGACTAGTAACCGGAAGGTTGCTAGATCGAATCCCCCGAGCTGACAAGGTAAAAATCTGCTGTTCTGCCCCTGAACAAGGCAGTTAACCCACCGTTCCTAGGCCGTCATTGAAAATAAGAATTTGTTCTTAACTGACATGCCTAGTTAAATAAAGGATAAATTTAAAAAAATTGGAACAGGGAGTCAAGTGTTTTAGGCATGGAGGTCGCTAGATCGGGCTTCTTTGTATCTGTGCTATTATGGCTTCTGCGACCGCATGGGCAGCACCAATTTAGGGCTCTCTCTATTTTAAAGTAGTTCATATCTTCATCTTCTGAGTCTAAACAAACTGAATAGGTGCATACTGCCACCTGGAGTGTGTTGTCTGAACATGTGTAAAGCCAAAGTTGGTGATTTACTCACTGCCACCTGCAGTTATGGAATGTTTGCTCATTGGCTGATTTCTTCTGATGATCTGGATGGAATTATGTGATCCTTCCTTAACCCATAGGAAACATTGTGAAAGTCCTCAATGGCGCTGCCCATGCTAAAACAGGCTTTGGGGCACAATTCTTTTAAATATATTTAACCTTTATTTATCTAGGCAAGTCGGTTAAGAAGAAACTCTTATTTACAATCCCCAAAATGTGCACCCCTTGGGGTCCCCCAGGACAGAGTTTGGGAAACGCTGAACTACAGCCAGAGGATGGGTACATGACGGACATATTGATGTTTTGCAGTCCTCATATATTGTTCATATGGTAAGTACGTATTTGTTGCATGAGAAATAGAAGGAAAACTATTACTGCCACCAGTACAGGCATTGTGAAAAACACAAGGCTCGACATCAATGAATTGCGTGGTAGGCTTTCCTTTGGCCACTTCTGCTGTTCTCAAGTGATTTCCCATCCCATAGGGTTATTTCTCTCCCTAACACTGGCTGCTCTGTTTCGAAGGACACTCCACCACCGAGGGACACTCGAAAACGAGGGGGGGGGCTAAGTGGGGGTTATTGGGATTGAGCCCATCTATGGGTTTAGGCCATAGCTAGACCGTACACATCCCATGCATAGGGAACAGCAGCAACCAGGCCTGGTACTGAGTGTGCCAGCAAGGCATGATAAGATAGTGATCACTCATAGGTTTGGGTGATTAGCAGGTGAGAGGTGTACTGAGTAGGACTTTAGTTTTGGCATGCCTTCTTGATTATTTTTGTGTATATTATAGATTTTTTGTCACAATTGAACAACTATGACCTGCTTGGGCTGACTGACTACAGAGTCCAGACAGAGCTCACCCTGGACCCTGGTAAGTACGTGTGTGCTAATTACTTTAGACAACACCGGCCAGCTTAATCGCTTACTTTCATGCTTAATGCACACATTCATATCAGGTTAGCCCAGTTAGTTAGCTAGTTAGTTAGCCCAGTTAGTTAGCTAGGACCCATAGACATAGCTTAGGTAAAAATATTCTATAGTCTAGGTAATTGGTTTCAAAACACCATTAAGTCTCCTACATTTTTGGCCATGCCATCAAAAATAGAGTACCACAGTATGGGTCATAATACCCATAAAACCTAGCGGTCAAACTGGGAAATGCTTCCAATCATTTATCCACCATTCATTTTTCCCATGGGGGATTTTATTAACACAAATAATGGTTGTGTTAAGTGTATGCTTACCCTGGCGTGATGTTTTGATAACCGTGTACAATCTCTATGAGAACTGCAAAACAACAATGCGTCTGTTATGTACCCATCCTCTGGCTGTAGCTCGGCGTTTCCCAAACTCTGTCCTGGGGACCCCAAGGGGTGCATTTTCCCCCCTCAAAAATGGACGGTGGAATAACGATTGGAACCATTTCCGTTTGACCGCTAGGATTTATGACACACCCGCTGTGGGGCTCTATGTGACTGTGTATAGTATACTATCCCTGCATTCCAAACCAACCCCTAGCCACTCCTGTAGCTCTGAAGGGATTGGATAGGAATACGCAAAATATGCCTTTTGATAGGCTGGATGTCATTTCCGCCATATTATTCCCACCTATCCAGCCCCTTTAGATCTGTAGCAGTGTCAGGAGAGGAATTCGAGGAACATACAAATCCAGTGTTTGGATCACGGTACCTCGTGGCGTCTAGACTTACTACAAGGTGAGGTTGCGGAAGTACTTTCGTAATTTGGGTTAACTATCCCTTTTAAGACCACAGTTGATATAGTTACCTCTCATTCTATTTGTATGGTGCTGACCTGTGTTTCCAGCCAACGAGAAGTTAGTGACCGTTGCTCTGGCCCTCCTCAGGCCCTGGCCCGCCCTCGCCATACGCTCCGCCGAAGGCGGCCTCGTAGCCTGGGTCGTACGCCTCTTCCTTGATCGCCATCCTCTTAGCATCCTCTGTAACGGGGAGAAAAACAGAATTCAATTCGTGATTAAAAAAATAATAATTGTAATTTATCTGGTAAACAAAACAGTTGTTCAAATCAGCTCCTTCAGGTGACTAGGGAATACCTTGAGGCCATGAGATGGGACAGGACCGTGATGGGTTTTCATTTCATTCTTCAAAATGAAATGTCATATTGTACCTTATCATAATAAATGTACATTTAATATTAATTAGGTCAATGATGTTCCTGTTGGAATAGTCATTATAGCACTGTCTGCAGCACGTTCTCTTACCTTTGGCCAGTCCCAGGTCAAAGCTGTACTCCAGCTCCTGAATCTCGTCAGATCGGGCCACGCCCTTGAGCTGGTCCCTCAATTCCCTCAGCTTGATGTAGAAGTGCACTTTGTCCTGGGCACGGGGAAACTGGGCGCAGCGGGCACTCGACGAGGGCATCAGATACAATGCCTGTATGGGCGAGGGCAGGGTTACATGTCATTTCAAAGGGGAAATGGCACGGTACTGCCACTGTATGCTCAATGCCAATGATCATAGTTAAAATGTTGACTATTTCAAAATACAACATTTTTGTTTCAAT
The DNA here is from genome assembly GCF_965601325.2 of Salmo salar. Taxonomy (NCBI): domain Eukaryota; kingdom Metazoa; phylum Chordata; class Actinopteri; order Salmoniformes; family Salmonidae; genus Salmo; species Salmo salar. The sequence continues at coordinate 75,867,917 of NC_138300.1, read as the reverse complement.
TTGAATCTTTAGTCAAACGGTGACATTTTGATCAGTTATTGTGAGAGAAAGAGCTTGATCCAGGAAGTACATTTTCTTTCAACTCTTCCATTTCTTTATCATCCATTCATCATGAAATACAGTTTCTGGAGCACCACAACACACACACACACACACACACACACAACCAGGTAGCAGAGCCCTTACCACTTCACAGTCCGGTATCTTGTGTGGCTGCAGACCAAAGTCAAGCTTCTTGGGCTTTTTACCAAACATCTCTCTGCAGAACATTTCATAGATACCTGAAAATAAACAGAATGTCAAATGGTTAATATCGAATTTCAATGGAAATTTCTGGCCACGTGAATTTCCCTTTAGCAGGGATGTGTAGCTACTTACATTTTCCATTGAAAACAGCTATGAGGGGCTTGTACTTTTTCAGCTTCTCAACAAGAATTAAGGCGCCCTCGCGTAGCTCTTTGCTGTGAAGAAACATAAGATTTGAGTCAAACATTATATTCCATCTATGTGAATTCAGCTTGCTATGTGGCCACCGTTCGAGACAAATGTCTCTCACTCATTTTTCAGCACGTTGCAGACTGACTTTAGGTATTTTGTTATTTTCTTCCTAAGCTTACGTTGACAGGTCCTTGCTTCCAGGCGTTGTCCTTGCCACCATGTTGGTGAAGCCGATCTTATATTTCTCTGGCAGGCTGGTGTCGCTCATGTGGTTGAGCTGCTCATCAGTGAATCCGGACAAGAACAGGCACTTCCCTGAAGAGGAGAACTACTCATTAAAGTCATTGTACCATTATTTTTCTGAAATTGGGGTGAAAATCTGTATGCTCTGCATGCACTACGCATACAACTGCATCATCCTGTTTGGCATGAGTAACAAAACATTGCCTTGAATGTAAAGTTTAGCAATGTATTTGATTCATAAATGGTGTTAGAGTAATGAAAGAGCTGACAAAAACAATACTAAGAAGGAAGATTGATGATGTTTTCAAAGTAAGAGACTGAATATATACGCAAAGCAACTTACAGAAATGGTTTCCATGGCCAGGGAACCATCGTCCAATATAGGCTGCCACGAGACCTGGGTTGATTCCAATCTAGAACAAAAAAGTTGCATATTATACTACCGTTTTCCCCTCATTCGAGCACGCAAGACAGAACATTTTGCAGCTGAAAACGAAAATAAGCATTTCTCATTGGACAAATCAAGTAGCTCCATTGTCTGGCGAACATCAAAAAATGTCTGGCACAAAACGACAAAAGCGGTGAACTCACGATAACATAGTCCAGGTTGTAGTCAAGGATGTCGGTCAGAGTTCTACTCATGACCTCGTCCTCAGTCATGCCTTTGAAGCGGTCCCTTTTCTTCTTGACCTTCTTGAAGGTCTTGTCTATTTTCTCCTGCGTGCCGTCTGCCTCTTGACCATCCTTGCCTTTCTTGGGCTTGGGTCCAGGTTTGGCCTTGGGTCCCGGTTTGGCCTTGGGTCCCGGTTTGGCCTTGGGCATTTTGGGTGGCTTGGGTTCCTTTGGTTGTGCCGTTCTCCCTCGCTTTTTTGCTGGAGCTGCAAGAGGGAGAGATCTATCAATCACCTTGCTGTGAACATTCACACTAGCCTCGACTGTCACAGGAACACTGATTTGTCGATGAAACATTTGTTTTTAAATCTGTGGGGAAATGCATCAAAGAACACTTCCCCCACAAATGAATCGACTTTAAATCCATCAGAAATACATTAAGGCTCATGTCCGTTATTGAATACAGCTCTGCGGGAATAAAGAACCAGGATACCTTTCGCTATGTTCGCGGGCTCTTGCTGAGCCATGAGCTCATGACTGACAACCATATGAGCCATGACCCTCTGTCTTGGTCCCTCTGTGTAGTGAGGGTGAGGACTGTGATGGTGGTTGATGCCCGGCTACTCCCCCTGCAGAGCCTGAAGCTGTTGAGTAGACTGAATCCTGAAAAAAGGAAGACAAAAACAAAAAAGACCCCAAGTGTTAATTATATAACTGAAATACACTGACTATGCCAAACATTAGGAACACCTTCCTAGTATTGCGTTGTAACCCCCCCACTTTTCTCTCAGAACAGCCTCAATAAGTCGGCATGGACTCTACAAGGTGTCAAAAAGCGGTCCACAGGGATGCTGGCCCATGTTGACTCCAATGCTTCCCACAGTTGTGTCAAGTTCGCTGGATGACCTTTGGGTGGTGGACCATTCTTGATACACGCGGGCAACTGTTCAGCATGGAAAAACCTAGCAGCATTGCAGTTCTTGACACAAACCGGTGCGCTAGGCACCTACTCCCATACCCCGTTCAAAAGGCACTTAATTCACCCTCTGAATGGCACACACAATCAATGTCTCAACTGTCAAGACTTAAAAATCCTTCTTTAACCTGTCTCCTCCCTTCATCTACACCGGTTTGAAGTGGATTTAACAAGTGACATCAATAAGGGATCAAAGCTTTCACTTGGATTCACCTGATTGGTCTGTAATGTTTTGTATACTCAGTGTATATTCTAGTACAGGGTTTCACAAAGTCGGTCCTCGGGACCCACGTTTTGGGTCAAACGTTTCGGGTAGCCTTCCGCAAGCTTCCCACAATAAGTTGGGTGAATTTTAGCTGGTGGAACTGTGTTAGCGTTGTAGGCCTCCTTGCTCGCACACGCCTTTTCAGTTCTGCCCACAAATTTTCTATAGGATTGAGATCAGGGCTTTGTGATGGCCACTCCAATACCTTAACTTTGTTGTCCTTAAGCCATTTTGCCACGACTTTGGAAGTATGCTTGGGGTCATTGTCCATTTGGAAGACCCATTTGCGACCAAGCTTTAACTTCCTGACTGATGTCGAGATGTTGCTAAAATATATCCACATACTTTTCCATCCTCATGGTGCCATCTATTTTGTTAAGTGCACCAGTCCCTCCTGCAGCAAAGTACCCCCACAACATGATGCTGCCACCTCCGTGCTTCACAGTTGGGATGTTGTTCTTCGGCTTGCAAGCATCCCCCTTTTTCCTCCAAACAGAACAATGGTCATTATGGCCAAACAGTTCTATTTTTGTTTCATCAGACCAAAGGACATTTCTCCAAAAAGTACAATCTTTGTCCTCATGTGCAGTTGCAAACCGTAGTCTGGCTTCATGGCGGTTTTGGAGCAGTGGCTTCTTTTTTGCTGAGCGGCCTTTCAGGTTATGTCGATATAGGACTCGTTTTACTGTGGATATAGATACTTTTGTACCGGTTTCCTCTAGCATCTTCATAAGGTCCTTTGCTGTTGTTCTGGGATTGACTTTCCATTTTCGCACCAAAGTACGTTCATCTCTAGGAGACAGAACGCGTCTCCTTCCTGAGTGGTATGACGGCTACGTTGTCCCATGGTGTTTATACTTGCGTAATATTTTTTGTACAGATGAACGTGGTACCTTCAGGCGTTTGGAAATCGTTCCCAAGAATGAACCAAATTATTTTGGTTATTAGAGGTCTTGTCTGATTTATTTTGATTTTCCCATGATGTCAAGCAAAGAGGCACTGAGTTTGAAGGTAGGCCTTGAAATACATCCACAGGTACACCTCCAATTGACTCTAATTATGTCAATTAGCCTATCAGAAGCTTCTAAAGCCATGACATAATTTTCTGGAATTTTCCAAGCTGTTTAAAGGCACAGTGAATTTAGTGTAGGTAAACTTCTGACCCACTGGAATTGTGATACAGTGAATTATAAGTGAAATAATCTGTCGGTAAACAATTGTTGGAAAAATGACTTGTGTCATGCACAAAGTAGATGTCCTAACCGACTGCCAAAACTATAGTTTGTTAACAAGAAATTTGTGGAGTTGTTGAAAAACTAGTTTAAATGACGCCAACCTAAGTGTATGTAAACTACTGACTTCAACTGTATGTGTGGGTATATATATAATATATATATATATATATAACATATACACACATATTATATACATACACACATGTCTGTGTGTGATTGGATCTAAGATCATAAGACTGTCTGATTGCACAATAAATTTGGCATGCAAGTAAAGAAAAGTAATTCTGTGAATAACTCAATTCAATACATTAGGTTATAGGATTTCATAGATGTATGTTTCACAATGAATAAGTTGCAATCAAAACACGCTGTTATTTCAGATTCACAAGATTTAGCTATTCAGTGGGGGGGATTTCGTTCAATCGGCGTCCTCCTGGGGCTTCTTTTTGACGGGGTAAGAACTCAACACTGTTGAAGATATTCTGAGGGGACAAGCAGTCATCCATACAGCTTTTCTTATCTTTATGGTGGACTGACTTTGTTAGTCTGATCAATATTCATATTGATATTATTATTCTGATTTGGATATAGCACATTTCCTGGTCATTGTCTGGCATTGTAAGATTACTACGTCAGCTAGCAAGTGTCAGGGAGAAAAGTCAAAAGGATAAATGTTGTGCTAGACTAGTGTCGCTTTAGTAACTTGTTTGTCAACAAAGTAAACAAATCACACATTCTAACCCTACTTCGTCTATAGCGTACTTTCAATCAAAATCTAAGCCATTATGGATACCTAACGTTAGCCGGCCGATATAGCTATGCAAACTAGCTTAGTTAGCTATTCCGCTAAATAGCATGGATGAATGACTTGCTAACTAGCAATGAGCTGGTTCACTGTCCAATGAATACGAATCGTATGTAATTGATCAAATGCATACATACCTCTTACAGATATGGTCGAATGTGGGGTTTTGTTCTTTCTTGAAAACGAATGTACTCTATCAATTTCCCTTTGGACTTGCTAGCAAGCAACAAAGAAAGAGACGCACGTCAACTTTGACATGGGAATATACCAACATGATTAATAGGGGGGAAAAAGTAAAACGTTCTTCTCTTGAAATAATACGTTTAGTGCATGTATAACAAACATTTATATTGACATCAGGGATTTATGCTAATATAATATGAACTGCAAAAAATATATACATAGCCCAAGCCACACTCCCCCCCCCCCCCATATCAGCGTTGGTTTGCTCTACGGACTTTTAAACTCGCGAGGTGGTTTTCTATTGGCTTCCAACCACATGCAAGGTTGCCGTTTCAGTCATTCGATATGAATTAGCTACATGAGAACATGCATTTAGGTTTTCTTGTATTGCTGTTTCGTGAGCGAATTAAAGCAGACGGTGGTAACAAACTATAAGCCTTTCTGGTGGGCCTATTTTTGTCCTGCTTAGTGGCACGCGAAAAGAAAAGCTACTATTCAGATAGAGAAAATAAAATGACGGAGGTGTTTTTGGCGTTACATATAGGCATATATGCTATTAAATTCGGTTCTGTTTAATACGCATTAATCATTGTGATCTTGCAAGACATTGATTTGATTGAGCTTTGATCTAACTTTACTAAACACGCACCATTGTGAGAAGTTATAATCTTATATTTGTAATAATAATAATAAGTGATGAATAGGCATTAGGCGTAGGCAACAGATTAGGATTATTTTAAGCGATTTGAGCGCCCTTCAAATCGTGGTGCTGAAAGGACGGCACCATGGTCACATATGCTTCTGGCCTGGGCTTCACTGCACAAGAGTTATATGAACATCACGGCATACACGTGGTGAATTTGGATCCTAGATCTCTTTGGTGTGATAAGGTTCATGTGATGGATCAGTTCATCTGCATATGCAATAGTGGTACGTTTCCATAAACTAAGCACTCGAACAGTAGGGTGAGTTCAAGTGCGTCTTACATGAGCCCCAAATCCATAAGAAACTGTTTAAGGACAGCAGTTTTAGCAATCCCCTGGAGTTCTGTCTGTAGCGGTTCTTGTGTCTGATTAGGCCCTCTCAAAGTGGTGAATCCTCCAACCGATGGGCCTCTGCACACACTACAGTTATTCATCATTCGCGCTCTGCGGAGGGAGAAGATGGGGGAAGAAACCACAATTTACCTACATATAGGCTGCATATTTATTTACTTTGTCATTCAATAATTTTCATGCAATTTGTGGTAATTAAATACAATTTGAGAATTTATCATGATTCATTTTCCAGAAATACTTTTTACCAGCGGCGTGTGTTCTCAAATTGAAAAAAGTGAGGGAGCACCCCTCGCCTGCACAAAGGCAGGACTACATCTTGGGGATTTCAATAAACTTGGGAAATGTACAATTCTGGTTACTATCTCTCTAGTTGCTGACCATTCAAATGAAAGTTGCATGTTATTTATTCACAAAACTAGCACATCCAGAGTCATAGTATTCAACCTAACAGTCTTAGCCTATATTTAAGCAATAAGGCCATTGGGGGTATGGTATATGGCTGTTCTTAGTGCCTGGGTACAGCCCTTAGCCGTGGTAAATTGGCCACATACCACAAACCCGGAGGTGCCTTATTGCTATTATAAACTGGTTACTGACGTAATTAGAACAGTAAATAGTACGGTCTGATATAAAACGACTTTCAGCCAGTCAGCATTCAGAGCACTAACTATCCAGTTTATAATATTAAATGAATAGGCTCTTTCGACGCATTATGACACTGTGTTTAAGCATTCTACTCAGCCAGCCGTTCAACTGCCCTTGCTATGTCAACAACATCAAGCTAGCTACCTGTTTGGCACTTTACAACTGCTGCCTGCAAGATGTCCTGCAAATGACTGTGAACGATGTCAATCAAATTAAGTCATTTTCTGTTACCCCTATGAGCAAGAAACATTACTGTTTTAAAAATGTGTGTCGAGCTACATTGACAACTTTTAAGGTGGGTAGCTAGCTACTTTAGCTAGCTAATGTAGCTAGCAAGCTACCTTGCATTGCAAACAGGATCATTTCATATACAACTTTTTAATATTTAATCTTCTGTGCCCGGTGCTGGTTGAAGGCTCAATCAAGTCCTCAGCTAAGGAAGGACAGCTGCAGACCCTGGTGAACTTGTCATGTCGAAGATTTACAATCCATCTCTTCCGTTCGTCTTCTAATATGGGGAATGTGTGGAAGCTCAACACAAAGTTGAAATTCGCAATTTCCTCACATTGTGGCACACAGCAATGCTCCAATGAGGTGCTACCTTTGTGTCGCTGAAATCTTAAAGATTTTATTTGACTGAAATCATGCAGATTTTGGATTCGAATACCAGCCTTGATCTTCCTCTCATCTCCCACCTCTTAGACCAAATTAAAGGGATAATTCACCCAAATTACAAAAGTACACATTGGTTTTCTTACCCTGTAAGCAGTCTATGGACAAAGTATGACAGCAGTCCATGTGTTGGTTTTATTTCCCTGGCACTGTTTCCAAATGCTAACATTTTTGAATTTGTGGCACAAATCCCATTCCCATTCAAATCCCATCATTTTTCGTGCATCATGTCCAAATCACCCGAAAGTATCTAAAATTAATTGTGAAGCACAACAAACTCACTTATACAGTGCCTTCAGAAAATATTCATACCCCTTGACTTTTTGTTGTTAGTCTGAATTCAAAATGGATTAAATATTTGTTTTCTCATCCATCTACACACAATATCCCATAATGACAAAGTAAAAACATGTTTTTAGAACATTTTACAAATTTATTGAAAATGAAATACAGAAATATCTCATTTACATAAGTATTCACACCCCTGAGTCAATATTTTGTAGAAGCATCTTTGGCAGCGATGTAAATCTGTGAGTATTTCTGATTAAGTCTCTTAAGAGCTTTCATTTACTCCCCAGTCCTTAACGATTAAAAGCATACCCATAGCAATGCAGCCACCACTATTCTTGAAAATATGGAGAGTGGTACTCACTAATGTGTTGTATTGGATATGCACATAACACTTTGTATTCAGGACAAAAAGTGATTTCTTTTTACTTTAGTGCCTTGTTGCAAACAGGATGCATGTTTTGGAATATTTTTATTCTGAACAGGCTTCTTTCTTTTCACTCTGTAATTTAGGTTAGTATTGTGGAGTAACTACAATGTTGTTGATCCATCCTCAGTTTTCTCCTATTACAGCCAGTTACATCCTGTAACTGTTTTAAAGTCACCATTGGATTCATGGTGAAATCCCTGAGCGGTTTCCTTCCTCTCCTGCAACCGAGTTAGGAAGGACACCTGTATCTTTGTAGTGATTGGGTGCATTGATACACCACCCAAAGTGTAATTATAACTTCACCATGCTCAAAGGGATATTCATTGTCTGCTTTTTTTGTTTACCCATCTACCAATAGGTGCCCCTCTTTGCGAGGCATTGGAAAACCTCCCTGGTCTTTGTGGTTGAATCTGTGTTTGAAATTCACTGCTCGACTGAGGGACCTTACAGATATTTATACGTGTAGGGTACAGAGAAGAGTTAGTCATAAAAAAAATCATGTTAAACACTATTATTGCACACAGTGAATCCATGTGACTTGTTAAGTATATTTTTTACTACAGACTTTATTTAGGCTTGCCATGACAAAGAAGTTGAATACTTATTGACATTTCAGCTTTTCATTTTTAATTAATTTGTCAAACTTTCTAATACAATAATTCCACTTTGACATTATGGGGTATTGTGTGTAGGCCAGTGCCAAAAAAAATCTAAATTAAGTCCCTTTTAAATTCAGGCTGTAACACAAAATGTGGAAAGTCAAGGAGTGTGAATACTTTCTGAAGGCACTGTAGATGATTTGAACATGAAGTGCGAAAAATGCTCATATCGATCTGGAATGGGATTTGTTACACAGATGCATTTGGAAACTTTGCAAGGGAAACTAAACCGAAGCATGGATTGCTGTCATACCTTGTCCATAGACTGCTTACAAGGTAAGGAAACCAATGTGTCATTTTGTGATTTGGATGAAATAGGCCTGTCCCTTTAAGGCAGGACCAAAGATTCAGAAACGGCAGCAACGTTCTTCCACTACACACAGGGATTCCTCAGAAGTTTCGAACAGATTGAAACAACCCTGTGTACGGAGCTCAAGGATGGGCTTCAATACAGGATCCTACGGAAAACATACGGATGGCGAGGAGGTAGGAAACGAATCATCAAATTAAAGCATATTGTGTGCACTCGCAATGCAAGCACTACAACATGCGCACCGGAGTTGGACAATTGCCAGTTCTGCAGGCTGGCCCTCATGCAATTGACGTCACCCTCTCCACGGCCGCGATGGAGGTCTTCATTCTTTATTTTACTGGATTTTATTTACCAGTTAAATGTAAACACAAAAACAAAGCTGCCAGACATATACACTGTAGAGTGGAATATTGCTTAAGGCATACAACGACAATAGGACAACAATATAATCATGACAACAACACAAGTAGTCAGGTAAGCGTTTACAGTTAGTTCACAATCAGTCTTTATCCAGAAGATCAAGAAATGGACCCCAAATCTTTAGTAATTTTTTGTAGTAGTTGGTGCTGTATCAGTGTATTCCCCCCCATGTTTATGGTGTTGATCATTCTGGCTAACCATCCCTGGAAGCGAGTGGGTGATTTCCATTCTGTGAGGATTTTTTTTCTTCCAGCAGCAACCATTCTGAACATCAAAGCATGTTGTTCCTCGTAAAATTATTTAAAATGAGATTCTGAACAACTGAAGAGAGTAAGTTCTGGATCAGGTTCAATGGCCCTCTCAAAAACATTTGAATACTATTCGAAAATAATCATATTTCAACCAGAAGTCATTTAGAAGTGGGCTTAGCCAAAAAATATGAGTCAATGAGCCCTCTGGGCTCTTACATCTGTCACACATTGGGGAAACCTGAGGGTAGATTCTATGTAGTTTGTTTTTGGAGTAAAGAATTCTGCATTACATTATTGTACCAATTTTTGATTTATTTTCTGATGGAACAAGAGTTCATTCTAGACAGGGCTTCTCCCCAGATATCATCAATTCTTCATCCCAGGTCTCCTTAAAATGACTAGTAGAGCCCTCCGTATATTTGGAGAAAAAAGGATACAAACTGGGAGACTAGGTGTTTTGAGTTGGGAGGGTGCCGTAACAAGTCATAAAATGAGCATTGCACAGTGAGGGTTTCAAAGTTTGGAATTTTTCCTTTATACAGTGTCTGACTTAGAGTTCAAATGTGTTCTTAAACTGGTTATATGATGCAAATTGCTGTTGGAGAAGCTACTCTGAAATATAGTTTACCAAGCTACCAATTACTTCACTCTGTAAGAAGCTGACAGTCCCCGAAATCGAATTACTTGTAAAAATATGTATATGTTTACATTACATATTTTTTTGATTTCCCACCCTTTTATGTCAGAAGACTGCCATCCAGACCTTCCTCTGACCGTGTCAATGTCCTCTGTCGAATAAACGTGCATTTGCCTCCCTCTGGTGGTCGGCTGCATCATTACATCCATTTATATCATTTCACTGCAACTTTACTTAAAAGGGGCGGTCCTTTAGAAAAACATTTATCCAGCTCAACTGCTTCAGGGCACAGACATGGCAAAGCAATCGCTGAATTTATCTCAAGCAGGCAGATCTAAATACATAACTTTTAAAGCTCTACGATAAAGAATGTGACCTACACACTTCCTTAAACCTAAAATAAGTAAAGAAGGAATTTTGTGTAGAAGTCAAACATTTGTTTTATATCATTGGCAGTCACATTGCATATGCTTAGAACAACATAATTGAGCCCGTTACATAGCCCTTGTCCCCTTGTCTATACGTGGGATGCATGCTGTTTAAATGGTCCAAATGTTGATTTAGACATTCACAAATTTGTCAGCTCATTAAGCTACACTAAAGCTACCTTTTTAAAAGAATATAGTTTACCTAACTAAAGTTACTTTGAAAAAGTAGTTCACTACAAAACTACTTTATGATATATTATATCTAAATCGAAAACTTAGATTGGTCCCATGTGGCTCAGTTGGTAGAGCATGGTGTTTGCAACGCCAGGGTTGTGGGTTTGATTCCCACGGGGGACCAGTACGGAGAAAAAAATGTATGAAATGTATGCATTCACTACTGTAAGTCGCTCTGGATAAGAGCGTCTGCTAAATGACTAAAATGTAAAATGTCATAGACTACAAATTGTCATAGACTGGTAGCAGAATGTGTCATTTAGCCTAACAAAAACTGTTTCAAGAGAGAATTAGGCAGGACTGATGCTGAAAAAACATCTTGCCTACTTCACACATTTTCTTTTTTGCAAAAAAAGTAGTGTATAGTTCCAGTAGTTAACTACACTGCTACATGGCAACAAAGTGCATTGAGTTGAACTACCACCAAGCTGCTGCAACATGTAGTTAAATTACTGGTTGAACTACATGTAGTTCACTACTCCCCAACAGTCTAGTATAGGTCTTCAATTGTGGCCAGCCACTTCTTCCATTCAACAAACACCTTATGAGCCTGAGATGGAACCAAATAATGATTAAAGCATATCGGGGTGTATACAGAGGTATCAGGCACCTTATAAACATGCTTAATCTGGTTTAGAATTCTTAAAGAATATTTCAAAACAAAGTTGTTGCCTGTTAATTTGTTTGGGCACTCTGCTTTGGAGAAAAACATGGCCATGTGTAACAGTATAGGTTCCGTCCCTCTCTTCGCCCCAACCCGGGCGCGAACCTTGCACACATCAACAACTGACACCCCACGAAGCATCGTTACCCATCGCGCCACAAAAGCCGCGGCCCTTGCAACGCAAGGGGAAACCCTACTTCAAGTCTTAGAGCGAGTGACGTCACTGATTGAAACGCTATTAGCGCGCACCACCGCTAACTAACTAGCCATTTCACATCGGTTACACATAAGTAAAGTGAAATAAAGGTTAAATATATATATATTTTAAATAAGATAGGTATTTATTGTGGTATAGACTTCCATACTTATCCACAGGATGGCATCAGCGTCTAACACATCAGGGAAACCCAATCGCCAGTGAGTTAACGCCTTGGCATTTGCAGCTCAGTACTGGTGTTTAAAGATAGGTAGGCCTAGGCCTCCACTTTCCTTGGGCTTTTGCAGGTGAGCTTTACAAAAACGATGGCCTTTGTAAACCCCAGATAAATGGCATGATTGTTGAGTCCAGGCTTCTAACTACTACATACACCTATGCAAGTATCATTACAGATTCAGTGTTGGCAGTACAGTTCTGCATGGTGAACACAACATAACAGATTACTGGAAAGACATTCACTCTGGCTGGTGGCTAAAAATAACAAATTGAAAGCCACGCCCCAAATAAACCACACCTTATCTTCTGATTGCCAGCCGCCTCTACACTGCCCCCACTGCTATGCTATGCAATGCACGTGCTTGAGGTATTGAAATCTATTTAGAAACTTTCATTCAATTCAAATACCACATTGATCTGCCAAATTCGTTGTTTGATTTCAGACAAATTGAATAGATTACGTTGAATGAACCAAAGCTGACACCAATCAGTAAAAGCACTTCAGATGAACAACAGCACCATCCCATTTTTACCGTGTATCACTCCCTTGGGACGGAGCAGCCATGCAATAGAGCAGAAGGAACCCACATGAAAAAAATACTATAGTGTATACTATGGTAGGATTACTATAGTATTCACTGTAGTGTTTTTGCGGACTTTACTGTAGAATTCACTGTAGTGTTTTTGCAGTTTACTATAGTATTAATACTGTAGTAAAAAAAAGAGTAGTATATACTATTGCAATTACTGTAGTGTTTTTGCACACTGTAGTATACTGTAGTGTTTTGTGGACTGTAGTATACTGTAGTATTTACTGTAGTGTTTTTGCGGACTGTGCTACGGTATACTGTAGTATTTACTGTAGTGTTTTTGTGGACAGTAATATTTACTAAAGGGTTTTTGTTTTATTATCTTTTCCATAACCTTTAGATAAGTAGGACTGAGTTCTGAATGGAGAGTTCAGAGCTTCGGCTTTTTTCTATAACCTGTAGAGAACACAGTATACAGTATGGTCTATACTTGGCATGTCGGTTTCTAACTTACCGGTGGCACACATTGGAATACAGGGGGAGGGGAACAAAAAGTGTGTCCTCCATTTTCTCATGTGAGCGCGGTCACAAATTGAGCTGCTGCATAGAGAATAGAGTTTTGTCTTAACGCTGGCCTGCCTTCCCACTGCTGCGAAACTGGGAGAGGGGAAGAAGTAACAACCTTTAAACCCAAAGAGAGAGGGTATGGCAGAGAGCCGTAGATCCTGCACACTATCCTATCCAGCCACCTGGTCTGCGCCCTAGGTTGGCCGACCCTTCTTACCTCTCTTAGAATAGGATAGAGGGGCGGATCCTTGCTGTGGCTGCGGCATAAGACGGTTGTGAGGTGGCTGGGGCGAGACGCAGGATCCAACAGGCTGCCACGAGCTTCGCTTTTGCACGTCACACTTCTGCCGCATGGCATCGACAGTGGACCCGAACAACTCCTTGGGTTTCACTGGGGCATCCAGGAGGTCCACTTTTTCTTTGTCTGTTAGGCTCGATAAGCTTAGCCCTTTCTCCCACCACCGCTAGGCTCATGATACGACCACATCCTTGGATGGCACTACGGGAGTGTTAGCAGTTGATGTTATTCTTTAATAACACAGACCCCAAAGCAAATCAGGGGGAGGAAAATTGGTTTATTCAATGAGGATGAATCATAGATGTTAAGCTGAGAGGTAGATGGTCGTTCCTTCCCTGTCTTCAGTGATTCTCTCTCAGTTATTCTCCCCAGTGAACAAAGGGACAGGATGTAGTTTATAACCCAGCCCTAGCCTGTGTTTGACCAATTATAAAACCTTGCAATAAAACTGGGCCAATGGCCAAATAACCTCCCAAACATCTGGGTCTAGGGTGTCGGAGTCCAGTTGCTAAGCCTGACATGCTAACAATAAAAAGGTCTCATTAGGAGCTCTTGCTTGGGCTGAGGGCTTGTAAGTCTTCTGAAAAAAACGGAGGCAGTAAAGTGTTCCGCCTTCCCAGGGAGTGAGGCGCTGGTGTCAATAGTAACATGTCGCGAGAGGCTGAGGTGGTGAGCCAGTGAGAGGGTTGCCAAACCCGGATTCCTCCTTATTGCGCATGTCCAGGCTGGGGTCATCCCCATCACTTGCCCTATCTCAAGGATATCCATAAGATGAATCCCATTGTCATCCTCATCTTCTTTTTATTTATTTTTATTTAACTAGGCAAGTCAGTTCTTACGTCGTCAGACAGTGAGGAAGGGGGAGTTTAGGCTATCCATGAACACCGGCCCAACTGGGCTCTGATGCGGAGAGCTGAGCCTCAGATATCGCTGTTGGCTCAGAGCCAAGAGGGGCTATCGAGATAGAAGCCCATTTAAGCCTCCTTTTCAGACCTGCTCTCTTGAGCAGTCTGCAGTGCTCATAGGACTCCGGGTCTTTGAGCACCTCTTGGGCGTGTTCCTAATCCAAGCAATTGATGCATAGAGGGTGGGAATCTTTCCCGCAATCATGGAACTGCAAGCACTAGAACGGGGGTTTGAGTGACGGGCTAGGTTCGTCCTGGGATGGGATAGCAGTGGCCATTGTGAGGAACACAATGGTTAGTACCCAACCTTGCGACAGTGTCCTAAGACCTACGCCCTGCAGCGCTCTTTTTCATGGGTCACTTGTGAGCAGTTAAGCAGGAAATCAGTGATCCAATATGAGCGCTAGTGTAGAGATACTCTTCGCGAGGAAGAGAAGCGAGAATAAACAGGGTCTCATTAGCATATTTGGGCGCATGTTCTAAAATATGTTATACTTTTGGTCATGTAGTGCAGGTCGACACCTGCTCGTCGAACATCTCATTCCAAAATCATGGGCATTAATATGGAGTTGGTCCCCCCTTTGCTGCTATAACAGCTTCCACTCTTCTGGCAAGGCTTTCCACAAGATGTTGGAACATTGCTGTGGGGACTTGCTTCTATTCAGCCACGAGCATTAGTGAGGTCGGGCACTGATGTTGGGCGATTAGGCCTGGCTCGCAGTCGGCGTTCCAATTCATCCCAAAGGTGTTCGATGGGGTTGAGGTCAGTGCTCTGTGCGGGCCAGTCAAGATTTCCCTTCACTGGAACTAAGGGGCCAAGCCCGAACCATGAAAAACAGCCCCAGACCATTATTCCTCCTCCACCAAAATGTACAGTTGGGACTATGCATTGCTGCAGGTAGCGTTCTCCTGGCATCCTCCAAACCCAGATTTGTCCGTTGGACTGCCAGATTGTGAAGTGTGATTCATCACTCCAGAGAACGTGTTTCCACTGCTCCAGAGTTCAATGGTGGCCAGCTTTACACCCCTCCGGCCGATGCTTGGCATTGTACATGGTGATCTTAGGCTTGTGTGCGGCTGCTTGGCCATGGAAACCCATTTCATGATGCTCCTGACGAACAGTTCTTGTGCTGATGTTGCTTCCTGAAGCAGTTTGGAACTCAGTAGTGAGTGTTGCAAACGAGGACAGACGATTTTTACACGCTGCGCGCTTCAGCACTTGGCGATCCCGTTCTGTGAGCTTGTGTGGCCTACCACTTCGCGGCTGATCCGTTGTTGCTCCTAGACGTTTCCACTTCACAATAACAGCACTAACAGTTGACCGGGGCAGCTCTAGCAGGGCAGAAATGTGACGAACTGACTTGTTGGAAAGGTGGCATCCTATGACTGTACCACTTTGAAAGTCACTGAGCTCTTCAGTAAGGCCATTGTACTGTAAATGTTTGTCTATGGAGATTGCATGGCTGCGTGCTCGGTTTTATACACCTGTCAGCAACGGGTGTGGCTGAATTAGCTGAATCCACTAATTTGAAGGGGTGTCCAAACACTTGTGTGTATATATAGTGTATTTGTGGCAACCGTTAGTGGTAGTGTGTGTCAGGTTAAGTGGTTTTATTCTTATGTTGATGAAGGTTGAGCACCTCATTTGTCCACTTCCAGTTCTACAAGCTTTGTTAGAGCCTGTGACAATCAAGAGCTGCAATGTTAAGAGGTTACTGTGCATTTTATAGTAACTCGATGGCAGTTGGTCACCAGGAAGTTCATGTTTATTTTTCAATAAGTTACTGTCAGCTTGCTGCAAGTAGTTATTGTAAAATTCACAGTAACTTACTGTGGCCGATCTCTGTCATGCTCACTGACCTGAAAGAGCAGAGTGATGTTCGGTGCAAATCGTGCCGTAGACAGGTGGCTACCAAGTCTGATAATACGACAAACCTTTTTCACCGTCTGAAGCAAAATCACTCCTTGAAACATGCAGAAAGTTTGAGCCACGATGTTGATAAACGCCCCTCAAGCACTTGCCAATCGAGGGATGTTTGCTCTAAGGGGTCAACACTGACAGCGTTTATGCCCTACGAGCTAACATGGAAAAGACATCACAAATGCTATTATCCATTCCATTGCTAAGGACATGCTACCAATTAGCACAGTCGAAAAGGAAGGTTGCAAGAGGCTTATCGATGTAATTGACCACAGCTACGTGCTCCCTGGCCTCAAAATTTCTCGCACACCCCACTGCCTAAACTCTACGCCGAATGTAGGGAAAAAAGTTGAGGAACAGCTCAAGACAGATTTCACGTATTTTGCCACTACTACCGATATGTGGTCTAGTAACACGTCAGAGCCTTACGTTAGCCTCATTATCCACTATATTGACAAAGAGTGGAATCTTCGGGGAAAAAATGCCTTCAAATATCATTTTTTACTGACGACCACACTGGTGAAGCTACAGCAGAGGGGCTCATTGACGCTCTCGCCTCCTGGGGACTCAGTCTAGACAGACAAGTCTGCATTACAACGGATAGTAGTGCGAATGTGGTGAAGGCTGCTCAAATCAACAAATGGACCAGACTGTAATGTTTTGGACATCGTCTGCACTTGGCCACTGGTAAGTAACTTTGTCAATTGTGTATATTGAAGTGGTTGGTTAAATGAAACTGAATGTGTATTTTTTTTTTTCATCAACTGATTAAGTTAAATATTACATTTGTACATAACTAAAGGGATTATTGTGATTTTTAACATTTCATTAAAATCTCTTGATTTCTCTTAGAGAGAGTGGGTAGAGACAAACGGGTGGATCAAGCAATTGGAGTGTGTAAGAAAGTAGTAGGTGCCTTTTCCTATTAGTGGAAAAAGAAGAGACCTGGCAGTTGCTCAAAAAGAACACAACCTACCCCAGCACAAGTTGGTGACAGTCGCCTACCAGGTGGGGATCACGTCAAACCATGTTGCGAAGAGTACTGGAGCAGGAGAAAGACATTTCACAGGTCTTGTCCAGTGACAAGAAGACTCGGCACTTGGCTCCCACCTATACAGATATAGATGTTCTTGAGTCCATCAACCAGGCATTGACCCCACTCCTAGAATTCACAGATGCTCTGTCTGGTGAGTCTTATGTCAGTGTGTCTTACCTGAAGCCAGTACTACACCTGTTCAATACAGAGGTCATGAAACCTGATGGTGAAACAGAGCTTACCCAAACCATCAAAACGATAGTCATGGACTATCTGAATGAGAAATATGATGACCTAGCCACAGACGACCTCCTGGACATAGCCTCGTTGGTCGACCCTCGGTTTAAAACACATTACATCAAAGAGGCGAAGGTGGGCCACATAAAAGCAAGAGCTGTCTCAGAGATGCTCAATGAGGGACATGAAAACCCAAGCCCGGCACAGGGAGACGTTGCTGCCGCTTCACCACAACTGACAGCTAAAAAGAGAAAGTCACTGGGCAGTTTTTTCAAAAGGCCATGCTCCACCACCACAGGTCTTACTGAAATCCAGCTGGTAGAAAAGGAACTCAGCTGCTACCTTCAGTCTCCTGATGCTGACAGTGAAACCAATCCACTAGACAGGAGGAAGATCCACTCCAAAAAACTTTCCCAAAGTCAGCCACCTGGCAAAGCGCTACCTGTGGATTCCTGCGACCAGCTCCCCCTCAGAGCGTGTTGTTAGCACAGGTGGCAACATAGTGACCTGCCATAGGGCAGCTTTAAAGCCAGAGACCGTAGACAGAATTGTGTTTCTTGCTTGTAACCTGTAAGACAACTACCCCAACTTCAACTGTGATGTGTCATTAGTCTAACAGTTATAATGCATATTGACTCACACTGTTTTTTTTATTTCTTGTTCATAACTTAAGGGTTTATAAATAAATAAAAAAGTGGAGTTAATGTCATTTGGGAGTTCTTCTACTTCTGACAATAAATAAGAAACATTAAAGCCTTTGGTTTGTTCAGGCATTCTTGAGTCTGAAGCAGATATGCACCTTTTTAAACATGATTTGATTAATATTGTGATTATTGTTATCGAATGAAAAAAATATATATCATGTTCATTTATTTGCCATGTCGCCCAGCCCTACTGATAGCTAGTTGCCAGTTAGGTAAAGCAAAATTCACAGCAACTTACAGGCTACTAACTTCCATTAATTTACTGTAAAATGCACAGTAGCCTCTTAATTGTCACATGCTCTTACAAAGATTGCAGAACTGACATTGATAAAAGAGGTGGTCAACCTTTGACAACATAACCATAAACCACCTGAACACCCTACCTGAAAAATGGTTATACATAACCCTCAAAGAACCCCTCAATACATTTTTTGGGGTGTGTAGTAACAACATTGCATTAACATGTTTCCTTACTACTTTAGCCATGTTTTGCATTGTGTTGAAAGATTTGTTACACAATAGAGCCCCACAATAGTGTCATAATACCCATAAAACCAAGTGGTCAAACAGGGAAATGGTTCCAATTGTTTTTTCCACCATTCATTTTTCCCATAGGGAATTTTAGTAGCACTTCAAATAAGGGCTGTGTTTCGTGTAGCCTTACCCTGGTGTGACGTTTTGAAAACCAATGTACATTTCTCTCGGACAAGGTGATTTTTATCAATATATTCATCTCTATTTACTTTGATTCAAAAATGCTAATTAGCATCAAAGTAGACATCATGCAAGACTACAAATT
Source organism: Salmo salar (assembly GCF_965601325.2). Taxonomy (NCBI): domain Eukaryota; kingdom Metazoa; phylum Chordata; class Actinopteri; order Salmoniformes; family Salmonidae; genus Salmo; species Salmo salar. Next base: position 75,849,031 of record NC_138300.1, on the reverse strand, counting down.
TACTTTTACATTTAAGTCATTTAGCAGACGCTCTTATCCAGAGCGACTTACAAATTGGTGCATTCACCTTATGATAATCCCTGCAAGCTCCTGCATGTCATCAATTTCGCTAATATTACATCGTAATCCACAAATTCTTACCTTTGCCTCGATTCGGCAGTCTCATCTAGATCATCATGGCACTTGTAGTTCTTTATGATAGCAACATTAACAGCTAATTAGCATTTCATTTTTGGGGGGGTAAATACAGGCGTCACCTGGTGGTCCAAGAGAGATTTCCACGATTATCAAAATGTCACGCCAGGGTAAGCCTACACAAAACACATCCCTTATTTGAAGTGTTTCTAAAATCCCCTATGGGAAAAATGAATGGTGGAAAAACGATTACAACCCTTTCCTTGTTTGACCGCTAGGTTTTATGGGTATTATGACTCATACTGTGGTCCTCTATAGGAATAAGGACAATCCTTATTCCACTTGTGGCTGTGAAATAAAAAAAACTATGCAATTACAACAGTACTACAATAGCGTATTAGTGTCAGAACAACTGAACTTACCCATGTCTACCATTTGTGTTTTGATATTAAAAGATTTTAAACCCAACATCATCAATACCAGATAAGTCCAGCATCCATTCAGGCCAGGCTTTTAGGTTTGAATGGGATAATCTATATTTTCTTTAGGTTCAATATATAAATCCTCAATTACACAACAAAGTATAGCCTCAAAACAAGACTGAGTTACAGGGAGCAAGATTTCTTCCTCAAAAAGATACAACCCAGTAAGTAAATTGAAACACACTTATAGTCCATGAGTAGAATTTGGCCACTCGCATACACTTTATAGACTGATTGACATGATGTATCCAGAAGGTATATCACAGGTGTGTCAGGAAAATTTGACTCAGCTGCAGGTAGCCTTGCGGTTAGAGCGTTGGGCCAGTAACCGAAAGGTTGCTGGATCGAATCCCTGAGCTGACAAGGTAAAATAAATCTGTTGTTCCGCCCCTGAACAAAGCAGTTAGTCCACTGTTCCCCAGTAGGCTGTCATTGTAAATAAGAATTTGTTCTTAACTGACTTGCCTAGTTAAATAAAAAATAAATAAAGCTACAATCCATGTAAATTATGAACACCTCCACCTAAACATTTTGGTTACGGTAAGACATGCTTATTTCTGTTTAATGAAAGGCGTGATTCCATTCTGGGTCCATTAACATTTTCGCATGTGAAATTGTAAGTTGTCTGTCTCATTTATTTGGCAATTACTTTGCTGCTCTGCTGAAGTGAAATATATGGGTCAGTATTAAAATGAGTGATACAACACCAAAACTTATCAGTCACAAGGAGGAAACTGGTGCTACCTTCACCTGATCTTGAGCAACTGAAACTGTCTGTGTGCAAAAAGGCCTTGAGAGACCTGCTGGAACTGCTGGCAAGGTGGCCGTGAATCCAGAAGATCGAAATTAGGGTCATGTTCATTAGGGCACACAATACAACCAAAAAAAATAACAACATTTCAGTTCATCCCCATTCTTCTGTTTTCTTCAAAGCTTTCCGCAGTTGAAGTCACTAAACAGAAAACGTAAGCAAACGGTGAGGTAACTATCTGAATATTTAAACAAAAGAAACATTTGTTTTCGTTTCCCGTTGCAATACGTGTTGATACGGTGTGCCCTAATGTGTCATGAACAATGTACATCAATAAGTTCTGCGATCACACAAAATAACTGTCTGTCAGTTTTACAACTGATTTAATATCTCGGTAATAACAAACTTGAAAATTCCAGAGCACAATTACACTTCCACAAGTGAGATATACGACAAAATCCCATTCTTTAAAAATATAAAAATAAGACACTGGACACATGCTGTATGAAATGCAATAAATAGTTACAAAATTAAGAAAAAAAATGGCCTGTGTTTTAAAGAGGATTTGAAAATGGGAGTCCAGTCAAGATGGGCCATTTCCCCTCCGTCTTCCTTCTAGTGTAACGCATGCATTATGATGCCTCAGAAAAGGTATGACCCAATGACTCTTCTTGTGGGACCTTCTTCAAAAGGTTTCTGCTCCCAACTGAGGTTGAGGTACATTGCTACTGTTACAGCTAATGTCCGGTATCTGGTCCGCAAACGACTGTGTCATCCACTGGTCGTATGGCATGTGGCTCATTGCTGTAGCTTGGTCCTTACTGGGCATTGCTGAAAGAAGCAAAAAAAAAAAGAGAATAGAATAATGTTAATTACATATCTCATTTTAGATTAACAAACTTAAAACCTGTATGACGAGTGGTGCTAACTTGTCTCATCTTTAGGGTCGACTTTTCAATCAGCCTCAGATGGCCCAGGTTAACTAACGAAAGTAAAAAACAAGCACTCTGGTCTTCAGAAACTCTCACCTGTCTCTTTGGTGGAGGAAATGTTGCAGTAGCTGGTGCTTTGCTTTGCATCCTGGCGCGCCCCACCGCAGTTCTCGTACTCAGGATCCACCTGCTCTTCCTTGATGGCCATCCTCTTAGCGTCCTCTGTAGCGCAGTGATACAGGAAATACAAGGTTACTCGTCTTCAACACTCTGAACTGCCTTGACAAACGAATGACATTCATTTATCCTTTGCATGTACACCAAATGATTGAATATAATTTGCGTAACATGAAGGGTAGGATTATTATCATATCAGTCATATTCATTATGCTAGGGTGTCCACCCACTGTGCCCAGAGTGGGTGAAAACATGCTTTGGTGATGAAATTTCACTTCCTTATGTTAGAAAATACATTTCAGCAAGACAAATGATTATTCATGTTCTGAATCGTTCAGTGGGATCTTTCTCTAACATATAATTAACATTATATCTAAAAAGATGGACTTTGTAAGATAATAGATCCGATAATAAGTACCGAAGCTCTGACATAGCCATGAAGGTTTTTCAGAACTTTTGAGGATTTTACAATTTGTGGTCATTGTCTCAAGTTGTTTCCGTGGGTCGCAAAAAGTAAAATTAGCATGACATGAGCTGAATTAATGTAAAAGGCTTTTGAAAATAAGCTTGGTATACACTCAATGCTCCGTTAACATTTAACAAAGATATGCTTGTTTTTGTGAGAATTCCTTGAAAAAGAACAACAATTTCAAAATTAATATGAAAAATGTATACTAAAATATGAAAAAAACTACATGTCATGTCTCAAAATCCTACCTCTCTATTGTTTTATGTCCTGCGGATTCAAGAAGAAACATGAGTTCAACGGGAAAGTGAGCCTGTCAGGTAGCCAGTCGCCTTAATTCTTGCACAGAATCCAGCGTAGCTGACGCGATGCAACTTTCCAGATTTTATTTTTAACACTTTTTCCACTGCCATGGATTTAGTCACCCTAATTCTGACCATATTACAAGGGTAAACACTCCAACAACTTTTGAACCGTTTATGATAGAGACCTGATGTTTGGACCATTGTTTTTCTTTGAGGGTTATCTACACAATTAACATATGTTACCCATTGTTCAAAATATGTGTTTTTGATTGGACACCCTACTTATCAATGACATTATATTCAGTGTATATAGTGCCTTCAGAAAGTACTCACACCCCTTGACTTTTCCCACATTTTGATGTGTTACAGCCTGAATTTAAAATGGATTGAATTGAGATTGTGTCACTGGCCTACACACAATATCCCATAATGTCAGTGGAATTATGTTTTCAGAATTTTTAACAAATTAATAAATTTTTTTATAGATTATATGTCTTGAGTCCATAAGTATTCAACCCCTTTTATGGCAAGCCTAAATACATTCAGGTGTAAAAATTGGCTTAACAAGTCACATAAGTTGCATGGACTCACTCTGTGTGCAATAATAGTGTTTAACATGAATTTTAATTGACTACCTCATCTCATCACATGTAAGGTCTCAGTCAAGCAGCGAATTTCAAAACACAGACCAGGGAGGTTTTCCAATACCTCGCAAAGAAGGGCACCTATTGGTAGATGGTAAAGGGGGAAAAAAAGCAGAAATTGAATATCCCTTTGAGCATGGTGAAGTTATGAATTACACTTTGGATGGTGTATCAATACACCCAGTCACTACAAAGATACAGGTGTCCTTCTTAAGTCAGTTGCCGGAAAGGAAAGTAACCGAGTAGGGAAATTTACCACGAGGCCAATGGTGTCTTTAAAACAGTTACAGAATTTAATGGCTGTGATAGGAGAAAACTGAAGATGGATCAACAACATTGTAGTTACTCCACAATACTGACCTAAATTACAGAGTGAAAAGGGGCCTCCTGAGTGGCGCAGCGGTATAAGAGGCGTCACTACAGACCCTGGTTTGTTCCCAGGCTGTGCCACAACCAGCCGTGATTGGGAGTCCCATAGGGCAGCACACAATAGGCCCAGCGTCATCCGGGTTAGGGGAGGGTTTGGCCGGGGGGGGGTAGGCCTTCATTGTAAATAAGAATTTGTCCTTAACTGACTTGATGACAAGATGGCGCTGATAGACATGGTAGCTCTGCTTCTAGCTCCTAAGCAACTTTGCAGTATTTAGTGTTTTTGTGTGTTATTTCTTACATTATTAGCCCAAGAAGTTTGTGTTGTCACATACAGTCGGAAAGAACTTTTGGATATCAGAGCGGTGGTAACTCCCCAGCAATACAACAAGGACAACAACTTTCCCGAATTGGATCCTTTGTTCGTAACCCCCCCCCCCAGGGTAATTTAACTTATCCCAGAGGCTGCTCCAAGATGCCGCAGGCGGAGAAGAGGTATTCTGAGTGGACTTCTAGTCAGACTCAGGAGACGTGCACACCATCCACCGCTTCAGAGTATATTACTCGCTAATCTTCAGTCTCTGGACAATAATGTAGACGAGCTCAGGGCGAGGATCTCCTTCCAGAGAGACATCAGGGACTGTAACATACTCTCACGGAATCATGGCTCTCTCCGGATATACTGTCCCCGTCCATACAGGCAGCTGGGTTCTCAGTACATTGCGCAGACAGGAATAAATAACTCTCTGAGAGTTGAGTCCATTTTGCGCCTCCCTTCCTATAGGCAGAAACTCAAACAGGAAGTGCCCGTGCTAAGGTCTATTCAACGCTGGTCGGACCAATCAGAATCCATGCTTCAAGATAGTTTTGATCACGAGGACTGGGATATGTTCAGAGAATAACATCGATGCATACACTGACACGTGTATTGCAGATGTTGTTCTCACTGTGACTATTAAAACCTACCCAAACCAGAAACCGTGGATAGATGACAGCATTCACGCAAAACTGAAAGTGCAAACCACTGCATTTAACCATGGCAAGGTGACTGGGAATTTATTTTATCTTTATTTAACTAGGCAAGTCAATATGGTTGAATAAAAACAGTGTAGTTATTCCCTCCGTAAAACAATTTAACAGGCAAAACATCAGTACAGAGACAAAGTGGAGTCGCAATTCAAAAGCTCAGACACAAAACGTATGTGGCAGGGTCTACAGACAATCACGGATTACAGAGGGAACATCAGCCATGTCGCAGACACTGACATCTTGCTCCCGGACAAGCTAAACACCTCCTTCGCCCGCTTTAAGGATAACACAGTGCCACCGACGCGGACCGCTCCCAAGGACTGCAGGCTCTCGTTCTCCCAGGCTGACATGAGTAAGACATTTAAATGTGTTAACCCTCGCAAGGCTGCCAGCCCAGACAGCATCCCTAGCAGCATCCTCAGAGACAGCGCAGACCAGCTGGCTGGAGTGTTTACGGACATATTCAATCTCACCCTATCCCAGTCTGCTGTCCCCACTTGCTTCAATATGGCCAACATTGTTCCAGTACCCAAGAAAGCAAAGGTAACTGAACTAAATGAATATCGCCCTGTAGCACTCACTTCTGTCATCATGAAGTGCTTTGAGAGGCTAGTTAAGGATCATGTCACCTCTACCTTACACCCTAGACCAACTTCTATTTGCATACAGCCCCAATAGATCCACAGATGATGCAATTGCCATTGCACTGCACACCTCCCTATCCCATGTGGATAAGAGTAATACCTATGTAAGAATCCTGTTCATTGACTATTGCTCATCATTCAACACCATAGTACCCTCCAAGCTCATTAAGCTCAGGGCCCTGGGTCTGAACCCCACCCTGTGCAACTGGGTCCTGGACTTCTTGACGGGCCGACCCCAGGTGGTGAAGCTAGGAAACAACACCTCCACTTTGCTGATCCTCAACACACGGGCCCCACAAGGGTGCGTGCTCAACCCCCTCCTGTACTCCCTGTTCACCCATGACTGCGTGGCCACGCATGCCTCCAACTCAATCATCAAGTTTGCAGACGACACAACAGTAGTAGGCCTGATTACCAACAATGACGAGACAGCCTACAGGGAGGAGGTGAGGGCCCTGGCGGAGTGGTGCCTCTGCTGCAGAGGATAATTTTATTAGAGTTAACTGCACTTGTAGCCCAAATAAATGCTTTTGAGTTCAAGGAACAGACACCATCTCAACATCAATTGTTCAGAGCAGACCTCGTAAATCAGGCCTTCATGGTCGAATTGCTTCAAAGAAACCACTAATAAAGGACACCAATAAGAAGAAGAGGCTAGCTTGGGCCAAGAAACACGAGCAATGGACATTAGACTGGTGAAATTCTGTCCTTTGGTCTGATGAGTCCAAATTTGAGATTTTGGGTTCCAACCGCTGTGTCTTTGAGAGGCAGAGTAGGTTAACGGATGATCTCCGCATGTGTGGTTCCCACCGTGAAGCATGGAGGAGGAGGTGTGATGGTGTTTTGCTGGTGACACTGTTAGTGATTCATTTAGAATTCAAGGTACACTTAACCAGCATGGCTACCACAGCATTCTGCAGCAATACGCCATTCCATCTGGTTTGCGCTTAGTGGGACAATCATTTGTTTTTCAACAGGACAATGACGCAACTCACCTCCAGGCTGTGTAAGGGCTATTTGACCAAGGAGAGTGATGGAGTGATGCATCAAATGACCTGGCCTCCACAATCACCCGACCTCAACCCAATTGAGATGGTTTGGGATGAGTTGGACTTCAAAGTGAAGGAAAAGCAGCCAACAAGTGCTCAGCATATGTGGGAACTCCTTCAAGACTGTTGGAAAAGCATTCCAGGTGAAGCTGGTTGAGAGAATGCCAAGATGTGTGCAAAGCTGTCATCAAGGCAAAGGGTGGCTATATTTTAAATTGTCTAACACTTTTTTGGTTACTACAACGTTCCATATGTGTTATTTCATAGTTTTGATGTCTTCACTATTATTGTACAATGTAGAAATTAGTAAATCTAAAGAAAAACCCTGGAATGAGTAGGTGTGTCCAAACTTTTGACTGGTACTGTATATCTGTAATCCATTTTGAATTCTGCCTGTAACAACAAAAATGTGGAATAAATCAAGGGGTTTGAATACTTTGATGCACTGTATAAGAGATTCAGTATCCGGCTTTCACACGTTCGTTCTGAAATAGCCAAATGAACGAGACTTTGAAGTGTGGCAATGGGAGACTAATTCAGTTACCTTTGGCAAGTCCCAAGTCGAAGTGGTACTCTGTCTCTTGCACCTCACGGGCAACTGGGGCCACACCCTTGATCTTATCCCGTAGCTCCTTCAGCTTGATGTAGAAGTGAACCTTGTCCTGAGCGCGGGGGAACTGGGCACAGCGGGGGCTTGACGAGGGCATCAAGTAGCACACCTGGGGTGTATTTAATGAGTGAAAACGTTCGCAACATTGCAGGTAGGAATGTAATGTGTAGAGCCGACATGACTCACAAACACTAAACTTGATCTACACACGATACATTTCTATCCGAATATTCTACAACACTGCACCCTCTTGAACAGACCCCAAAACAACGGTAGGGACAGCCAATTAGAGGAACAGCCAATCAGAGAATGGCTACAAACACCAAGATACAAACATTTGCGACTTCTTTCTATTTTGGTAAAACTACTTACCGTTTCGGTTTCTGGGATTGTGTACGGCTGTAAGCCGAACTCGAGTTTCTTTGCCTTCACGCCAAAGATCTCTTTGCTGAAAATTTCGTAAATACCTGCCAAAGAAGAGCAATGCAATGAATATCATTTTTAATAGTAAGTTAACTGTAAAAGACAGCATAAAAAAATATACAATTCTAATTACTGATATCCTCTAAAATGTTCTCACATTTTCCATTGAAAGCTGCAATTAGTGGCTTGTATTTCTTCAGCTTCTCCACCAATTGATGGCCTCCTTCACGAAACTCTTTGCTGTAGAAATAGCAACAGTTAGCCTAGATAATGAACAGCCAATTTACCATGATGACAATTCTAAACTAAAGAGATAACACATCATGCAAATTCGTTTTATTACTGTAAATATTATTACTGTGATGGCACATTTAATAACATACATTTGACAATTACTATACATTTGAAAAAAAAAGGGAAAAAAAGGGTTTGACACCTTGAGAGATCTTTGCTTCCTGGCGTTGTCCTCTCCACCATGTTGGTAAAGCCAATGCCATACTTCTCCGGTAGGTTTTGATCATGCATGTGGTTGAGTTGCTCATCAGTGAGACCAGAGAGGAACAGGCATTTCCCTAAGTTCCGAAACAAGAACAAGCTCAGTCACTTTCATCATAATGTTACTAATAACGTGGGTCGTGCTCACTAGGCACGAAACGGAAGAAAGCTGTCTCAAATGAGTTAAGCAGGGAGGTACTATCTGAACTTGTCCAACAGGAACAGCTAGCTTTTGTTTTCCGTTGCACACCATTTTGCTACGGTGTGCCCCAATAAACATGACCCTGATCAAGCAGTCAGAATGTCATATTACAGTATTCTGGATATTTGGAAATAGAAGTGAAAAAAAGAATACTGAGTGAAACGTACAAAAATGATTTCCTGGGTTTGGGTAATGTCGTCCCTTGTAGGCTGACAATAGTCCTGGATTGATACCAATCTGAGAAAGGGATAATACAATACCTTATTATTGCAACATGCTAGAGATAAAAAAAAAAAAAATTGAGAGATTTACACATAATTCATAGCTTTAATCTAATAAACATTTGCGTTTGATCCACGGGCTATCATTTGGGGAAAATGGTACAGATAAAACAAAATGTAGCCAAACTTCACATCAAAAGTCCTACTCGACATTCCCACTCCGAAAATGTCACTCATTAAATGACGTTAAAACTCACTATCAAAATGTCAAGGTTGTGGTCAATAATGTCTGGCAGGGTTTTGGCCATGACCTCATCCACCGACATGCCATTGAAGCGGTTAAGGGTCCTTTTGGCTTTCTTCAGAGCTTCTGCCTGATCGTGTTCCTCCTGCGGTTGGCCCTCCCCAGGCTTCTGTTTGGGAGGCCTACCTCTCTTTCTCTTCCCTGGCATTGGAGCTAAAAGAAAGAAAATTAACACGTTTGAGGGAAATCTGTTTGAGGCGAGGTGCAGAATCGCTTCTCTTGATCACATAATGAGTGCCTATCTGGGAAGCAAGGTGATTTCTAGATCAGTGATCCTGTGCAGTCCGACTGCAATGTAGTCAATCTCAAACATTCCCACTGATTCTGAATGATGCTAGACAAATATAATTGAATTGATTGACCAATTGAATACAGGAACAGCACTGCACGAGGATGGGTCAATTCATGTTAGGGGAAAATGTGTTTACGGTATGTGGAGGAAAGAGAGCACAGAGTGGCAAATCGAGCTGTACAAATATTTACCAAGCAAACATGGTAGGATTGCATGGTTAAGTAGGGGGAGGGGCAGTAACCGCATACCTTGTGATGTATCCACAGGCTGATGATGTTGGACAATTGGCTCTTGATGGCCGAGGAAGTCATGATGGAAGTCCAGCTCTTGGTGGACTGGGAGCTCCTGGTGGACCGACAGCTCTGTCATGACCCGGTCCTCTCTGGATCCCTCCATGTAATGGCCCATATGACCTGTGTTATGGTACTGCATCACATGTTGAGCTTGGGGGTGCTGCTGGGTGGACTGATACCTACAGGTCGAGAAGACAACAGGACAAGAGGCAGACTGGGGTGACACTATCTTCTTTTGTTTTTCTTGGGAGTTGTCCCGAGATGAGACGAAACTGATGACAAACAAATGACGCACAAACGATGGAGAGAGAAAATGAGAAATTGTTCACGCTCCTAGGATCTCAGAATGAGTTTACATCAACCAAGAAAAATAGCGGCCTTCAAAGAATACATGTTTCACACACACACATTGGTTTGACATGTCGTTTCCTGGTCAGAAAAAAACTTATGGCCCTACTTATGGGCCAATCATTTGATATGGATGTGTGCTATTAATGACCATGTATTAATTAAAGGTCTAGGATTACTTTAGTTAAATGTAAATGGACTATCAATGACACGTTGCCTCATACACTGCATCAACAGAGTAACTTTGCATATACACTTCCAATGACCATTTTTTCTTTGCAAATCTTACATTTGATCATGTACCATGTAGAGATGTCTTTGTTTTGTCGGTCTGTTTGTCTGAATTCCCGCCTGCCTGTCAGTCTATACAGGAACATTATTGCCTCTTCATTTTAAAAGTAGTGTTGCAATAAGAAGCATGCTTTTTCTGAATGTGTGTGTGATGACAATTAAGCATAGCCTAGTGTAGGCCTCGACAATAGTAACTGTTTTGTCAGTTGTTACAAAATTATAGTTATTTCATATATGTATTTTGATATAGACTGCACTGACACTCCACAACAATTTTATTTTAAGCAAACCCTCCAACACCAACGCGTTCGGAGGACAACTCACCACTGTTGGAGATAATCCGTAGGAACCGTCAGTGACGTATACTGCTTTTCTTCCATCTTTACGAGGATTTACTTAAATAAATTAATATTCATGTTGCTGTTAGCTACAATGATATGCCTTTACGTTGTAAGTTACCACAGTAGGAGTATTGACAAGCTGTAAGTCTTTAGATTTGGCAAACGGATTGTTATCATAGCACCACAAAGACGTCTGGTGGCAGGAAGGTCTACGGACAACCAACATACATTCTAGCTACACAGTCTACTATACTAAAAAAAAGCTTTCTGGAAAATTGTGAGGAGGGTATATAAACGTGCTACCGTAACTAATAAAATATGTTGTGTAGAGACATACCTGTTATACATATGTTTACAATTCCCTTTTCAGCAAATGCACCGAATGAGGGCGATCAATGCACCCAAAACAAAGACCATTTAGGAACATTGGGGGGATCTGTCTTCAGTTTGTTGGCTTTTTCTTAGCAAAAGTATTTGCATTGTCGCCACCTACTGGGTGGGAGTATGGATCTGGGCTCACATCAACTTGGCTTTTGTGCCATTAACCCATTATATTTAAATGTCGTTTATCTACATAATGTAGGTACATTACGCTTTTGACCAGAATGAAAAAGTCGTTTCAGAATTTCACAACTAAAGATTCCATCTCTCGAAAATGGAACGAGTTAGGTGGCAGTAGCGCGCCACTATTACCCACAGCGGTAACATAACATTCCAAAACAGAAGAAGAAGAAGGCTGTGTTAGCAGGGCTGTTATGTGAAGTGACCTGCCGATGTGCTTCAATGATAAATAGATTTCTGTTGGAAAACAACCCTTTTTCAAACTCGCCTTTTGTCTGTTTCAGAATAGAGCAAGGTAATGTCAATAGCTGGGTGCAAGTGTTTATTTTAGGTGGTATGACTTATGGAGCAAAGACAAAGTATCTACTACTAGCTTGCTAGCTACTTAGCTAGCTAGGTAACGTTGCATATGCTAAGTGACATAGCTAGCTAAGGATTGAGATATATGGTACATAAGAGATTTTGGAGACCTAGAACTACTGTAACAGTATGGCAATGGATCCCTGATAATGTGCCATGTAATGTCAGAAAATCTGGGTTAAACATGTAAACTATGTGTTTCTTGTGGCTGTGATTATTGAAAGTCATTTATGTACCCTACTACAACGCCTTAGCATGTTGTGTTGATTATTCGATGCAATGATGATGTTGGGGTACTGGGTTAGGGTTAGCACAACGCCCACCCACCTGGAACCAATCCAAATCTTCCAGCTTCATGCTAATGACTATCACTATACCACTGTCTGTCTCTCCTCTGTATAGGTAACTGATTGGCCCTCTTGGCTGATGTGAAGATGCCTGCTGGTGTGTCTTGGCCTCGGTACCTGAGGATGTTTGGTGCCAGTGTACTATCTATGTTTGTCGGAGCAGAGGTTGTCCATCAGTACTACAGACCCGATCTGGTAAGCATGGAAACAAACTCCTGTCCATCCCCATTTTGCTTTTTCATTATATGACCACACGTATCGTACTATGAAGGGTCCACATTGTCTTGTGTTTCGCATAATTGCTCATAAGATCATAAATGCATTGCTTGTAATGTTGCTGATACTCCAATGTAATGCATGCACCTTTTTATTTTCCTTTGCCAGACTATTCCAGAAATCCCTCCCAAACCTGGTGAATTGAGGACTGAACTGCTGGGATTTAAAGCTAGAGAAGAGGCTGCTGCCGTTGCTGCCCAAAGACAGTGACCCTTTCAGTAGACTGATTTAATTTTTGTACAGTATCTAACTCTAGAGCAATCCTTGTACATATTGCACATGTTTAAAAACCACAAAGGGACAAATGTAAAATGTGTTATTTGTTATGAAACGAATGAGGTACAAATTGACCTGTGCCAATTCTATTCAAAGTTGCTTCAGGCAATGATGTGTTCACATGGCTGGATGGAGCTTCAGGCTCCTCAGACTATTTAAAAAAAAAAAAATATATATATATATATATATATAATCATTTTAAAAAATGGAACCTTTTAACTAGGCAAGTCAATTAATAACAAATTCTTATTTACATTTAGATCAGGAACCTACAATAGCATTTATGCATTCACTACTGTAAGTCACTCTGATAAGAGCGTCTGCTAAATGACTAAAATGTAAATGTTTATCGAACCTGTTGTCATGGAGAACTCATGAGGTCTTGAGTATAGGACAACTTGCAGAGCAGACACCCCTTTGCTGCTCTTCATGTGAGAGCCATAGCAAAGTGAGCACAAGTTTTAACCATGCCTTCTGATGGATCACTCATATAGATACTGCGCAGACTAGTATGAGTATGTCAGATACTGTATGTATGTAAATGTTCATTGGGTTTTTAACCAACAGATGTGAATAAAATGTTTATTGTGTTTATGCTTTTAATAGACTTTTATGTTGGGTCCACACGCAACCAAAAAAATATATATAGTTAAAAATCTGAGTTTCATTATTTATTAATGAATAAACTTTGATATTCTGATAGTTATCATTCTGATTTTGATCATTCAGAGCGCTGGACGAGGAGGAGCGCACAGCTGACCATACTCGCAGACAGCGTCAGACGATTTGGCGTATCCATAGCAACCATAGATAGCAACCAATGTGGCTAGCTACATATACTTTTCAGAAGAATGGCGACACCAAGAGAGCAAGAGGCTGCAGATTATCTTCGGAAACACAAAATTATCGAACTCATGGATAATTTAACAAGCATGCTCTTCTTTTACAGACCAGGTTAGACTTTTTCATTATTTGTTAACATTTTCTTCCCATCTTGTTTGGTGGTTGAAGTAAAACGTAAGCTAGCCTGCTGTGCTAACGCTAACTGCACTGACTGCTTGACTAACGTTAGGAAAGAGGGTCATCATAGTAAACTCCTCACTAGCATCCTCTTTGGCAACATTAGTCATTGAAATCCCCCCCAAATCTCGTGTTTTGCATTCTTTCTTATACTATAGTGTTGCTTTTCATGATCTGTTTCACACTAGTTTGCAAAAGAGAATGGTTGGCCGGGTTAAAGTCAAATCAAATGTTATTTGTCACATGCGCCGAATACAACAGGTGTAGACCTTACAGTGAAATGCTTACTTTACAAGCCCTTAACCAACAATGCTTTGAGAAGTAAACAAAAGAAACCGTTAAGTAAAAAAATAGATAAGTAAAAATAATAAATAAAAGTAACAAATAATTAAACAGCAGCAGTAAAATAACAATAGCGAGGCCATATACAGGGGGTACCGGTACAGAGACAATGTGTGATCTACTGCAAAACAGGAGGATCATTCCTATGACATAGCCTACCTAGCAGGGCAGGCAAAGCTTTGTGGACTATTGACACATGACATACATCTTTTTCCCCATCATTTGTGCTGTTTCTACTACAGAGAGACCAAACGAGTTTCTGATCACACAGCTTGAACAACTGAGAGTATCCAAAATGCGGTCACTGGATTGCCCAAGCCTGTTCAACGACACAAACCTGGATGCCGTTTTGGGCATCTTGGACCCTACCAACCAAGGGCACATCACTTTTGTTCAGTACAAGGAGGGTGAGTCAGAAATGGTCCATTTGATCATTTGCGAGGCAATGGCCGAGAAACAATTTGGAGGGGATAGGACAGTATCAGATAAGTGCATCAAAAACAAGTGGGGGGCATACCAAGGGAATACAGAGGATTCGGCCTATATAAGTCTAAGCCTATAAGTCTAATAATACTATACCACAACCCAATGTTTATGCCTCTCCATCACTCCCAAGGAAACACTCATTCAACATACTATGTATGATTCTGTTTCGCAGCACTAACCACTTTGGGGATTGAGAAATTTAATGAGTGTCCTGAAGGTGTGGCCAAGGACAAGATATCTCAGGAAACCTTCAAGAGAGAGGCGTAAGATCTATGGATCTCTTTTAAGTCAAACATAAGCCAAATATTCATTCAGTGGATAAAATGTTTGTTATTGTGAGATACTGTGTGATGTGATTATCTTTGTCATATTTTTCTATATTTTTCTTTACAGGAAGGAGGGCTTACAGAGAAGCTCAGCAACATTTATATCTAAATAAAATTGGAGATCTCTGTCCCATCACACTGAGTGTGTGATATTGTGACTGACATGTCTATGATGCCTATATGAACTCTTCATAATAATGAAAGTAATGGTCAAATTGGATTAGTTATACAGTCAGATGTGTGTTGTCTGGACCCAGTATGGTCACAGTCTTGAATGCACTGTGTCTCGGCTTGTCCACCATACATCAATGGGCATGCACCCGTTCCAAAAGTCCTACACAAATCCAAGTACATGTTATTATATGTTAGCTAAGCAACGCTTCAGTTTTGAAAATATTCATTTTACTGGCTATCAAGAGGTTTTATGTGTACACTATTGTTTTGTGTTTACAGTAAGCAACTGTTTGCAATTTGTTTACTTTTGCAATATATTGTGAAACGTTGACATCTTGAACACCCCCAGGGTGGATGAAGGGGCGTGGTGTTGGTGGTGTCATGGCGTCCACGAAGCTACAATTTCTCTTGAGCCGAGTGTGAATTAAATGTCCTTTAATTTCTTAAAATAAACACCAACATTTGAAGTACGTTACATTCAAGACTTAATCATGGGCACCGTCCACGCGAGGGTAAGGATAACTGCTTAAAATGCAAAGGGTGAAAGCATGACCTCTGAGTACAGTAGCCGGAATAGCTAGCGTAGTCAGTACGCAAAGCGAAAGGGGTCCATTTGGACAGCTTGCCAACTATGGCAGCTAACGTTAGCTAAACTCCAGAAACACGAACTGTCCATACCTTGTTAGCAAGTGAAGGAAATTAACATGATCAAATGCTGCATAGTTGCAACAACAGCATTGGTGAACGTTGCTCGTGTATCGCGCTCACTACAGCCACTGATCTGAAATAGTGAGGACACAGATAATATGCATGGGGATGCATTAACCATTTGCATTATTAGATGCTTAAAACCACACATTTCCAGTAAATTCAACTAATGACATTTTGAAGAATGTGACTTGTAAATACCAGTCTTGTGGTCAGGTGCCACAAAGAGGGCAGGAAAGAACAGAACAGGTCAGCACGGCTGGTCCTTACATATGTACACGGTGAGCTAACCTTTAATATGCATGTCAATCTCTCCTGGCTCAAAGTAGAGATTGACTTCATCACAACTTGGTTATGTCAGAAGTATTGACATGTTGAGTGCACTGTGCTGTCTGTTTAAACTATTAGCACACAGCTCAGACACCCATGTAATGCATACCCCACAAGACATTCCACCAGAGGTCTCTACAGTCCCCAAGTCCAGAACAGACTATGGGAGGCGCACAGTACTAAGTAGAGCCACGACCACATGGAACTCTATTCCACATCAAGGAACACATGCAAGCAGTAAAATCTGATTACAAAAAACAGATAACAATACACTTTATGGAACAGCGGGCACTGTGAAGAGACACACACACAGACACACACCTGATAACATACCCACTGTACACACGCACACATGGATTTTGTGTTGTAGATCCAGTTGAAGTCGGTAGTTTACATACACTTAGGTTGGAGTCATTAAAATTCATTTTTCAATCACTCCACAAATGTCTTATTAATAACAAACTATAGTTTTGGCAAGTCGGTTAGGACATCTACTTTGTGCATGACACAGGTCATTTTTACAACAATTGTTTACAGATTATTTCACTTATAATTCACTGTATCACAATTCCAGTGGGTCAGAAGTTTACATACACTAAGTTGACTGTGCCTTTAACAGCTTGGAAAATTCCAGAAAATGTCATGGCTTTAGAATCTTCTGAGAGGCTAATTGACATAATTTGAGTCAATTGGAGGTGTACCTGTGGATGTATTTCAAGGCCTACCTTCAAACGCAGTGTCTCTTTGCTTGACATCATGAGAAAATCAGAAGATATCAGCCAAGACCTCAGAAAAAAAATGTTAGACCTCCACAAGTCTGGTTCATCCTTGGGAGCAATTTCCAAACGCCTGAAGGAACCACGTTCATCTGCACAAACAATACTACACCAGTATAAACACCATGGGACCACGCAGTCGTCATACCGCTCAGGAAGGAGACGCGTGTTGTCTCCCAGAGATGAACGTACTTTGGTGCAGAAAGTGCAAATCAATCCCAGAACAACAGCAAAGGACCTTGTGAAGATGCTGGAGGAAACAGGTACAAAAGTATCTATATCCACAGTAAAACGAGTCCTATATCGACATAACCTGAAAGACCGCTCAGCAAGGAAGAAGCCACTTCTCAAAAACCGCCATAAAAAATCCAGACTACGGTTTGCAACTGCACATGGGGACAAAGATCGTACTTTTTGGAGAAATGTCCTCTGGTCTGATGAAACAAAAATAGAACTGTTTGGTCATAATGACTATCGTTATGTTTAGAGGAAAATGGGGGAGGCTTGCAAGCCGAAGAGCACCATCCCAACCGTGAAGAACGGGGGTGGCAGTATCATGTTGTGTGTGGGGGTGCTTTGCTGCAGGAGGGACTGGTGCACTTCACAAAATAGATGCATCATGAGGATGGAAAATTATGTGGATATATTGAACCAACATCTCAAGACATCAGTCAGGAAGTTAAAGCTTGGTCGCAAATGGGTCTTCCAAATGGACAATGACCCCAAGCATACTTCCACAGTTGTGGCAAAATGGCTTAAGGACAACAAAGTCAAGGTATTGGAGTGGCCATGACAAAGCCCTGACCTCAATCCTATAGAAAGTTTGTGGGCAGAACTGAAAAAGTGTGTGCGAGCAAGGAGGCCTACAAACCTGACTCAGTTACACCAGCTCTGTCAGGAGGAATGGGCCAAAATTCACCCAACTTATTGTGGGAAGCTTTTGGAAGGCTATTCAAAATGTTTGACCCAAGTTAAACAATTTAAAGGCAATGCTACCAAATACTAATTGAGTGTATGTAAACTTATGACCCACTGGGAATGTGGTGAAAGAAATACAAGTTTAAATAAATCATTCTCTCTACTATTATTCTGACATTTCACATTCTTAAAATAAAGTGGTGATCCAAACTGACCGAAGACAGGGAACTTTTACTAGGATTAAATGTCAGGAATTGTGAAACACCTTAGCCAATTACATTTAAACTCAGTTTATGTAAACTTCCGACTTCAACTGTATTTGTTAGTAGAGTAGTGGCTTGAGGGCCTCTACTCCATAATAAATAAACATACAAATATTGAGATTAACTAGTACCTTATCATAATGACCAAAACACTACATCCACCTAACTACCTGTTCAGCTAATGAGTTTTGTACAGATAGCTTTAATATTCAAGAAATAGCCTGATAAGTCATCGTATTCATCACTAAACCTGTTGTGTTGCAGAGTCTTGATCCTCTGCCAATGCAGGGACCCGAGCTGGGGTTTCATGCAGATGACATTGAGAGGCCAGATATGGAGCAGGACTCAAAACAAGAGGTCCTTGAAAACAAAGATGTACGTTTTTTGGGGGGGTCACAAAACCGCATTGACTCAAGTTGTGACTTAATCCATAAGAATTTCTGTGTGGTTGAATGTAAAAGTTACCTTTTTATTGTTGGCGGTCAATGCTGATTATAACTCATTTTATATATTTGTCCTGTAGGTCATAGTCCAGCGTGTACACATAGATGGTCTCGGAAGAACCAAGGAGGATTGCTTAACATACGAGATTGCTGATGTCTTCCGTGCCAAGAACTTGATTGATGTGAGTGAACCTATCAGTACAGTACAGACCATGTTTATTCATGTGGAGTCTGTTTTGAGACTGTAGCAAAAGTAGGATTGACTTTGTTTACTGTTTGTTCTAGGTCATGAAGAGAGCCCACGAAGCCAGACAGAAGCTCCTGCGTCTTGGTATCTTCAGACAAGTGGAGGTTGTCATCGATACCTCACGAGGTACAATGATGGGAAAGAAAGGGGATCTATTCTGATCACAGTATCTGTCCAAAATGTAGTATGTTAATTTGGAAGGGACTAAAATGAATGGGCAAGTAGGTAAAGCACTCACGACAACAAGAAAACAATACTTCCTTTCAGGGGTGGATGCTCTGCCTAATGGACTAGATGTGACGTTTGATGTGTCTGAGCTGAGACGCATGACTGGTAGCTATAACACCATGGTTGGAAATAACGAAGGCTGCATGGTGAGAACTCCTGAGTGATGCGCTCTATTCAATGCATCGTTTCAATTCATTCCTCACGTCCTATCGCCTCGCCTCCTTCTCAACCGTATTGGAGGAGAAGGTCCAAGATCTCTCCCCTAGGACCTTCTCCAATGTCATTTGAGAAGGAAGCGAAGAGAGCGGATACCAGGAATTGAGGAAACATTCATTTAGATAGAGCCATAGTGGTGATTACAAGTGCAATTGAGGTACCATCCTCTGTTTTTACTAGTTTACCTGCCTCCTACTTTAGGTTCTTGGTCTCAAGCTGCCCAATGTCTTCGGTTCTGCAGAAAAGCTCACTTTCCAGGTCTCCTACGGCACCAAAGAGACTTCCTATGGGCTGTCGTTCTTCAAGCCCCAACCTGGCCACTTTGAGCGCAAGTATGAGACAAACAAAGCTGCTAATTCCATCATTAGCAATGCTTCAAAAACAGTGAATTGTGTTGTTGTTTATTCTGTATTTCCCTGAGCTCTTTTTGTTTGGTATCAATCTAATTGACTTTCTCTGGCTGTTGCAGTTTCGCTGTCAACTTGTACAAAGTTGCAGGCCAATTTCCATGGAGCTCGCTGAGAGAGACTGATCGCGGCGTCTCCACTGAATTCAGTGTAAAGATAATCTTCCATTAATCTATCATTATTGTACAAGTTCTCATTTGGTATACTCCTGTGCTCTGTGTTACCTCTGGACTCTGTGTGAAATAACCAAGGTGATTGTTTTATTTTTGCTGTTATGCTAACTAATATGAGTAGAACGGAATTTCTCAGCTATTTTTCGATTCAATTTCATCCTACTGGTAATGCTTTTGCAAATGCTTGATCCTCTCGGGTTTCTCCCTTTATGTTTTGCATACAAACAGTTCCCTCTCTGGAAGACAAACCACACCCTGAAGTGGGAGGGTGTGTGGCGAGAGCTGGGCTGTCTGGAGCGTACCGCATCGTTTGCAGTCCGGGAGGAGAGTGGCCACTCCCTCAAGTCATCACTCTCGGTACCGGGACTTCAGTTCCGCTTCACAATCTCCACACAACTACCTTTAGTACCAGCAATAAAACATTAAAATATATATTTAATCAGGAAAATCCCATTGAGACCCAGTGTCTCATTTTCAAGGGAGACCTGGCCAAGAAGGCAGCAACAATCAATACATTGCAGAATTAAAAACATACAAGATACAAACAATTCAACAACATGATCCAGCCTTTAAAAAAGCATTTACACTCCTCTGTAACAGAGTCTCCCATCAAAATGTTTAATTCATTCAGTGACACTAACATATCTAGATTAAGCATGGATTGTAGACCATTCCATGCCTCTGGTGCACAAGATGAGAAGGCAGTCTTGCCTAATCGTGATAATACATTTGGACTCGAATCCTATTTTGAGGTCTGTACACTTAACTTGGGTTTTTGTGTAAATCTTGCTTTGATGTTGTCAAAATCTCAAGTTAGGATTTGACCCACTGAGACATTTGAGACAATACTTTTCATCAACATGTCTCCTCTCCTTTGTAATCACAGCACTCCATGGTCATCGACACCAGAAACTCGGCAATCCTTCCCAGGAGTGGGGCCTTGCTGAAGATCAACCAGGTGTGTAGGTTTACATTACCTGACTCTGTGTTGCAGCCAGTAATGATTTCCTATTTAAACCATTTCCCAAACCATTTTGAACCGACAACACATTCAGCCGATGCATTGTTGTGGTTTTGCAGGAGTTGGCTGGATACACTGGAGGAGATGCCAGCTTCTTGAAGGAGGACTTTGAGATCCAGTTTAACAGACGTCTCTTCTGGGACTCGGTGAGAACCTGAATTGTTTTTATTTATCAGGAAGAAATTTGCATGTGAACTTGCGCTACACACATGGATCTATAGTTGGAATAGTAATAATCACCTTTACAGTAAACACAAGTTATAACTAACAGCTTGTTGATGGAGGGTTGAAAAGTGGTTGTGGACAGGTTGGGATAAAAGAGCAAGTGGGAGAGCACTTTTGTTGAGACCTCTTCCTCTATCTTCCAGGTCCTGTCTGCATCTCTCTGGGGGGGATGCCTCCTGCCGATTGGAGATAAGCCAACTTGCATTGCTGACAGGTAAGACAATACTCTCTATTCCACAATACGGTCACTGAAAAGCTGGGGTGTGTGAGAAAAAAATGATGTATTTACCTGATTTGTTTGATATTAATAGTTAGCAATTAATACGTAATGAATAGGAAGACATTTCTGTCCTGCTAATGCTGTGTTTTTATGGTCTCCGCTCTAGTTCCCTGCAGCTAATCTGGGCGTATGGTCACTAGAGATGACTTGAGCTGACAAATGAGTTAAAGACTGCATTGCGTAGACAAGAATGTGTTTTACTAGGGATAGCTTAGGAGTAGAACAATCCCTCATTGTCTCAAAATCATTCTTGCATCTGGGAAACTAAGCCAGGGTGGGGTTAAGACAACCACCCTGTGCAGATAATGACCGGATGAACCCAGAGTGGCTTATGATGCCCCCAATCTGCATGAAGGGGGTGGAACCAACCATGACTGAGCAGTGTTAGTGTCAGCTATATATAGTACTCTGCATTTGCGCAAAGGTTATGCTACTCAGTTGACTAGTTTCATTATTGCAATAATTAATCAATATTAAATATAAACGATTGTTTGAGGAAATGACAGTCTCTGTCAGTATGAATTTCCACGGCAGGTGTCAAACATAGCCCGCGAGACGATTTTAATTTGGCCTGCCACGTTATCTGTATACCATCTTGTTTCTTGACCCTTCAATGGTTTTCTACCTGCAACTGCTCGGCACCCGACCGCAAGGCGCTACAGAGGATAGTGCGTACGGCCCAGTTCATCACTGGGGCCGAGCTCCCTGCCATCCTGGACCTCTATACTAGGCAGTGTCAGAGGAAGCCCCTAAAAATTGTCAGACTCCAGCCACCCAAGTCATAGACTGTTCTCTCTTCTAGCGCCCGGCAAGCTGCACTGATGCACCAAGTCTGGGAACCAACAGGACCCTGAACAGCTTCTACCCCCAAGCCATAAGACAGCTAAATAGTTTGTCCAAGTAGCTATTGGTTAACTATTTAACTATCTGCATTGACCCGTTTTGAAATAACTCTTTTGACTCATCACATACGCTGCTGTTACTGTTTCTTATCTATCCTGTTGCCTAGTCACTTTACCCCTACCTATATATACACGGTATCTACCTCAATTATCTCATACCCCTGCACATCAACTCGGTACTGGTACCCCGTGTATATAGCCAAGTTACCATTACTCATTGTTTATTTATTCCTTGGGTTATTATTTTTCTATTATTTCTCTCTTTTCCCCTCTTTGCATTGTGGGAAGGGCCCGTAAGTAAGCATTTCACTGTTAGTCTACACCTGTTGTTGACGAAGCATGTGACAAATACAATTTGATTAGATTTTTGACCTATTCGTCTCTTAGGTTCTATCTCGGTGGTCCTACTAGCGTCAGGGGCTTCAGTATGTACAGCATCGGCCCTCAGAGTGAAGGTGAGATGTTATCCATTTCAATAAGGTCCGATTTAGGTTACATTCTCACATCACACGTGTGGTTTTATTGTTGGTATGACAGGTGACTACCTGGGAGGTGAGGTGTATTGGGCTGGAGCCGTCCACCTGTATAGTCCGCTGCCCTTCCATCCAGGCAAAGGGGGATTCGGAGACCTCTTCAGGACCCACTTCTTCCTCAATGCCGGGAACCTGTGTAACCTCAACTATGGTGGGTGTTTAAAGATGTAATTCACCCCACAATCAATGTTGTTCAAATACATCAGTATGAGAAATCTGCAGGACTCAATCAGCATTATATTGGAAGGAGTGGCACCACCTAGTAATAAGCAGCATTTTTTTTTTTTATAAGCAAATCAAATGTTATTTGTCACATGCGCCAAATACAACAGGTGTAGACCTTACCATGAAATGATTACTTACAAGCCCTTAACCAACAATGCAGTTCAAGAAATAGAGTTAATACAATATCTCGTAAAAAGAATAATCTAAAAGTAACACAAGAAATGTACATAACAATAACGAGGCATTATTCAGGGGGTACCGAGTCAATGTACAGGTTAATCGAGGTAATTTGTAAAGTGACTATGCATAGATAGTAAACAGCGAGTAGCTGTAAATAGTCCGGGTGGCCATTTGATTAGTTTAGTTGTTAAGCAGTCTTATGGCTTGGGGGTAGAAGCTGTTAAGGAACCTTTTGGTCCTAGACTTGGCGCTCTGGTACCGCTTTCCTTCCTCTAGCACCGCCTTGTATATAGGTCCTGGAGGTCAGGAAGCTTGGCCCCAGTGATGTACTGGGCCGTACGCACTACCCTCTGTAGCGCCTTCCGGTCAGAGGCCGAGCAGTTGCCATACCAGACGGTGATGCAACCGGTCAGGAAGCTCTCGATGGTGCAGCTGTAGAACTTTTTGAGGATCTGGGGACCCATGCCAAATCTTCTCAGTCAACTGAGGGGGAAAAGGTGTTGTTCCCTCTTCATGACTGTCTTGGTGTGTTTGGACCATGATAGTTTGTTGGTGATGTGGACACCAAGGAAATTGAAACTCTCGATCTGTTCCACTTCAGTCCCATTGATGTTAATAGTGGCCTGTTTGGCCCTCCTTTTCCTATAGTCCACGATCAGCTACTTTGTCTTGCTCAGAGGTTGTTGTCCCGGCACCACGCTGCCAGGTCTCTGACCTCCTCCCTGTAGGCTGTCTCATCGTTGCCGGTGATCAGGCCACCACTGTTGTCGTCAGCAAACTTAATGATGGTGTTGGAGTCGTGCTTGGCCACACAGTCGTGGGTGAACAGGGAGTACAGGAGGGGACTAAGCACGCACCCCTGAGGGGCCCCAGTGTTGAGGATCAGCGTGGCAGATGTGTTGTTGCCTACCCTTACCACCTGGGGGCGGCCTGTCAGGAAGTCCAGGATCCAGTTGCAGAGGGAGGTGTATAGTCCCAGGGTCCTTAGCTTAGTGATGAGCTTTGTGGTCACTATGGTGATAGCTAACTTCCCCGCTTGCTAGAAATGAAAGTTGATTGCACAATGGTCTGTTCTGCGACTTTATACAGAGAAAGAGAATCCTCTGTGTTTTTCAGTCCTCTAGCTTAGTGGTTCCCATACTGGGGCGCGCTCCCTAGGGCAACTCAGTTCGGCTTTCAACCTACTCTTAAAAGTTGTCGCAGTAGATTGCACAATGTGCAATTTCGAGATTGGGTAGTGTTCAGTTGTTCTCTGGTCATGTCAGTCATTGCATACCTTAGAGAGCTACTTATAACTTGTCAGAAATGTCCAGATCAAAATGTTTTTTCAGCTATGTTTTTTTTTTAGCCCATAGATTGTAATGTTTGAGTCACTCATATCACATGAATACACATTAGACATAGATAGAATTGCAAAACAATTTGCTTTAAAACCACAAAATATTCTCTGCACCTCAAGACAAAATGTGTAGAATTGTGGGAAATTAGCTTTAAACCTGCAAAATGTTCTCTCTGCCAACAAGAGGGATGTGAACAGGTTGCATCATGAACAGTGCTTGTGCCCATAGAAATAGACGTGGCGCAGGGGGGTTGTGGGATGTTCCTCAATGCTGGAAGGGGAGCCTGAGTGAAAAAGTTTGGGAACCACTGCTCTAGGTTTACTCAGGCTGTGTTTTCCTGTAGGTGACGGGCCTCAAGCACACCTGAGGAAACTGGCAGAGTGTATCCGCTGGTCTTACGGAGCGGGAATTGTGCTGCGACTCGGAAACATCGCCCGGCTGGAGCTCAACTATTGCATTCCCATGGGCGTCCAGAGTGGAGACAGGTAGCCTTAATATCTGCCCATTCTGTTGTCAAACCATGACATGATAGTATATAGATGAGCAGTACACTTTTATGCCTGATTCAAACTATAAGGCCGACTCGAACCGTGTTGTCCTTTCCAGCATGGTTTCAGCAACTACGGTGGATGCATAACCAGGCCAGCCCAGTACAGCTCAGCTTTGATCAGTTTGGCTCAATATTGTGAAAAGGGTATTGAGTTACTGTTAAAAATAACACTTAAGTCTTTTTGTTTAGGATATGCGACGGGTTTCAGTTTGGAGCTGGAATCCGATTCCTGTGATGTCTTGCTGAATTGAGTTGTGGACTACAGGAGTTTGTTTAATTGGTTTTAGTAAGTGAGACGTCGTGACCCTTGCAACACACCCAAGGTTTCTGGGAATGCAATGGAACCTACAACCAAACTATTGTATAATGGACGAGGCAACAATGGAGGTTTTCCTCCAGTACTAATGAATGACTGGAGCCACCGGTGCTCAAGATGTGGAAGCCAAAAGTGACATATCA
Organism: Salmo salar; assembly: GCF_965601325.2. Taxonomy (NCBI): domain Eukaryota; kingdom Metazoa; phylum Chordata; class Actinopteri; order Salmoniformes; family Salmonidae; genus Salmo; species Salmo salar. The sequence continues at coordinate 75,823,636 of NC_138300.1, read as the reverse complement.
GCCATGAGTGCCCTTATCATGAGTCAAATAATGTGGTCTGGATTATTATGCTCGGTAATAAATTATGTACCCCTCTACAGGTATTCAAAAACCACACTAGTATGCGTCTTTCTATGGCATTGACCTAGCTTCCGGGTGATTTTGCATGGCATGGATTTGTGGTTAGTGCATTGAAACACAACATAGATGTGCATGAGTTGTATATTGAGTTGTATATCAGAGAGTATATTAGTTATTAAGGACAACAGTATATTAGTTATTGGGGCGGCAGGTAGCCTAGTGGTTAGAGCATTGGGCCGGTAACCGAAAGGTTGCTAGATCAAATCCCCGAGCTGACAAGGTAAGAAATCTGTCCCTAGGCGTCATTGTAAATAAGAATTTGTTCATAACTCACTTGCCTGGTTAAATAACTAAAATAAAAAGGAGCTGTGCCAATAAATAATTAAGTAAATGAACGGGCCAGTATCCCTACTTTATGTATAGGATATGTCTTTGCCTTCACTGCTATCAAATTGATTACTTCACTCGTAAAATGTAAACAACAGTATTTTAGGGAATATGATGAAGATTAACATTGCAGAACGTTGATGTTGTTTGAAGCGGGCCCATGCGCATGAACGTTCTTCCTGATGTTCATTTTGGAAGCAAAGGAACGGACAGCGGGGTTTCGTTCACAGCGAGCTAACTAGAAATTTCCTCTCCCCATCCCCTTTTCCAATACACAGTACTACCAGAACGTAGTGTTGTTCATGTTTGGAGAAAGTCTGTACTAAAAGTGACGAATTGAAAGTCATATTTGTGGAATATTGTTAGTGACGTTCTCATCTCGACAACAAGCAGTCCGACGCACGCTGATGGCGGTCACTATCGAGGAGCTGTATCGTAACTATGGGATCCTTGCCGATGCTAAGCCAGAGGACCTGAGCCAGGTGAGCATCAGCTGAATGGCTAGCTAATTGAAATATCTTCCAGAATAGGTACATTTTCATATCAGGTGTATCAGCAGTGGAAGCCGAATGTGAAAGTTATGGCCAACGTATTGGCTACATAGCCCGCATTGTCTGGACATGCTAACAAGCGCAAGCTTGCTAACTAGCTAAAAGGGGCCTAGCTAGCTAGGTAACGTTAGCTAACGTTAAACCTGCTTCATTTCAGTTAACGTTTCCTGGCGTTTTTAGTTTAGCTTGCCAGCGAGCTCGGTCATGGAACTACACTAGCTACAGTAGTTAGTTATGTGCGAACAACTTTAACGACGGTGATAGCTAACTAAGTAGTGTAGCTTGCCAGTATGAGTTAATGTTGATTCCCACGTACAGCTGCTGCCGAAAACGTACTTATGCCTCGACTCTGGCAACTTGTCATGTTGGTAAGATTTACAATGTAAAACTCAAAGGCTAACTGGCACAGGGGGCAGCTGAGGGGAGGACGGCTTATAATAATTGCCGGTGCGAATGGTATGTCCTCAAAACGAATAAAAACCATGTGTTTGATGTATTTGATACCATTCCGCTCCAGCCATTACCACGATCTCGTCCCTGTCAAGATGCCGCCAACTACTGCTGGCAACTAGCTAACTATTATGCCTATGGCTTCAAACATTGCATGCTTGTTTGGCAGAACTCTGTTTTCTAGTCCTCTACTTTACACTTTTGACCAAATCACTGGAAGCTTTTGAAGTTGATGTTGGAAAGTGATGTTATGTATTACAAACTTGTGAATGTATCAATAAGTTTCCATCTCTTCTCCAGCATAAATATGCCTATCAGGTGATTCTTGATGGGGTGAAGGGGGGTCCCAAGGAGAAGCGCTTGGCTGCACAGTTCATTCCCAAATTCTTCAGCAGTTTCCCAGAGCTGGCAGATGCGGCAATCAATGCTCAGCTTGACCTTTGTGAGGATGAAGATGTCTCGGTAAGGATTTTATCAGTTAGACTATCGTTTCCATTTGGAAAATACCATTGTGCACAATGGCGTTGACAAAATATAACAATGCATATAACAGTACACACTTGAAACATAAAAAAAAAGTTAGATTTGAGAAATCAATCAATGTAGAAGTGTACTTGTACAATGTCTGGTCAGAGTAGTCACACTCCTCTTTTCTTCACCTGTTAGTTTTTCTTCTTCCTTCCTCCTGTAGATTCGGAGGCAGGCCATCAAAGAGCTCCCCCGTTTCGCAGCCGGGGAGAACATCGTCAGGGTAGCAGATATCCTCACCCAGCTTCTCCAGACAGGTACAGTACTCTTGAGCTAACCCACCTAGACTACTACTTCTTGTACGTTTCCCGGGAAAGACGCTGTGTTCCGTATTCCTGCTTTTCTCAGGTTGCCGTTCAAATGACACATTCAGTTATCTAACAGTCTCACACCCGTAGGTGCAGGCCGATGGAATGGAGAAACCACAACTTCCTTGCTATTTCACTCTGCTTGTCATTTGAGGCCAAAATTGTTACAAGTGAAAATTTGGTTACGCCCGACTTGGCCAGCTCACAGAAAAATATCCTCCTATCCTCAGCAATATAACAGGACATGCTTCACGGTCTCTACCTCTCCACATTCCTCACACTTCCCATCTGGTTGTTTCCCCACTAGCAACAACACATTTCCCAATCCACAATGGCCCAACCTCAGCCTTCACAACAGAACCCCATCCCCCCTGTTACGCCCCAAATACCTACTGACCTCCCTCACAGACTTCTGGATAGAGAGAAACTGCCTCCTCCTCTCTCTCTCCCACTCACGTTGCCACTCCTGGGTCACCCCCCCCCCCCCCCCCCCCTTCTATGATACTCCTACATTCCATCCCCCTAATGGGACATTATGTATGCTATGGTGTAGTTTGTGTCAATAGAAGATATGTACTCTCCTTGACAGTGATGGACCAATTGTTATACTCTCTTCTTCGTTGGTGCTTACAGATGATTCGGCCGAATTCGGCCAAGTGAACACAGCGCTGGTCTCGATCTTCAAGATGGACGCAAAGGGTAAGCGTCTCTTTTTTTCTCTCGTGCATGAATTGGCTTTCAATTGTGAGAAGACGGACAGCTTCACGAGTGAACAGGCAGGATAATGTGGCTCATTTTCATGTATTCATTCAAGACTCTACGAAGAAAAAAGTAGTTAAAAAAAGTAGTTTCTCAGATGTTTTCATACCTGATGCTGGCTTTATTCCACGTGATCTGTTGTGTAGAACCTCGCATAACTCTTTAAGAGCGATTTGGCAGGCCTCACCCCTAAAATGAAGGGGGATAATGGGCATTGGATTAGAGTTAGAAGATGTAGTTTGGTTGAAGTGAGCATTACATGCTTCTATTCCCCCCTTTGGCTCAAGAGCCCCCTCCCAAGGCACAAGTTCTGTATAGCCTCTAAGTACTTTGTCTAGCCAACCTGTATCTCCGCTTTGCCTCAGCTACCCTGCGAGGCCTCTTCTCTCAGATCCTACAGGGGGAGGACATAGTGAGGGAGAGGGCCATCAAGTTCCTCTCCATCAAGCTGAAGACACTGCCCGAGGACACCATGACCAAGGAGGTGGAGGACTATGTGTTCACCGAGACAAAGAAGGTCTGTTCCATATCTCTCTCTGCTTTGGTACAACTATCAAAGTGAATCACCTAGAGTGACACACTCCATTCTGGGGGCTGGTTAGTAGAGCACTTTGTGAAAAGGCTGAAATAGGATGAAGTAGAATGTGTTTTTATTACTATTATTGGCAAACTGAATACAAAATCTCTGTAGGAAGGATCTGTAATCTAGTTGTGTGTTGGATGTATTTAGACTGGTCAGCCTAACATTGACTCCTTGATCATGTTCATTAGGGCACAACGTAGCAAATGTCTTGCAAGCGAGGATTACTTTCTTATTGGATGATTCCATGTAGTCCCTCCCCGTTTTAGTCGTTTTTGCTTTGTGCCCACTGAACTTCTCAGCCCTCTATCCCACGTTGACCTCTGACCCACATTGACCTCTGAACCCTTCCCCATCCAACCCCAGGTGCTGGAGGACGTGACAGGGGAGGAGTTTGTGCTGCTGATGCGCATCCTGATGGCGCTGAAGGGCCTGCAGACGGTGAACGGGCGGCAGCAGCTGGTGGAGCTGGTGGTGGAGCAGGCCTTCCTGGAGCAGGCGCTGAACCCCGCCGACCCCGACACTGTGGACCGCTTGCTGCAGTGCACGCGCCAGGCCCTGCCCCTCTTCTCGGTGAGTGATGCATACACACATTATAACACACACACAGGCCAAGTCATAATAATATACTTCACTTAGGGACTTACAGTGAGTGCATACAATTTGTGTGTGCCCCCTGTGGGACTTGAACCCACGACCTTGGCATTGGTAGCTCCACACTTTTACCAACTGAGGAAACTGCAGTCTCACATTCACAACACACGCACGGTATCACCAAACACACGTACTGTCAGTTGTTTGCAAATGGATAATTACTCTCGTAATGAGAACCCTGCCTTTCAGTGTTTGTGTCGTTACGTCCCATTGTTACTTCTTTCCTATTTCTGCATGTTTGTTGGTCAAGGTTCTGAACTGATTTGACCAACCACATCAAGTAGACACCCCCCCACCCCTTAGAACTTGTTTTCTTCTAAGACGTCAACTTTTTTTACCCTTCCAGAAAAATGTCCATTCTTCCCGCTTTGTGAGCTACTTCTGTGACCACGTCCTGCCCAACCTCAGCACCCTGACCAGTCCCGTGGCAGAGCTGGACATTCAGCAGGAGGTCAGTTACCGCCCTCCCCTGTACCAACCATACAGAGTTCAGGCAACCAGTTCTCCATGTTGGCTCCAACATGCCAGGATAATAGAATTGTCATTGACATGTGGTGTGTCCAGGTGCTAAAGCTGCTTGCTGAGATGAGTCCGTTCTGTGGGGACATGGAGAAGGTGGAGGCCAACCTCCTCATGCTGTTTGAGAAGCTGCTGGTAAGTAACAGCCTAGCTCAGCCTTCTAATGGACTTGTGTGCTTTCACCATACTGCGTACCCCTCTAGTACCTTCAGATGTGTCACTATCGAGGGATAGTGGTTAGGCGTTGACCAGGACACGTTCATTTGGTCTGTTTAGACTGGTAAAAGGGTAATGGCCAAAACGGACCGTGCCAACGACCGCTAACAGCAACGAGCGGCTGTCCTATCGCCTCTTACCACAGAACATTGGGTGTCATTTTCTTTTTTGTTTACTGAAGATCCTACATGTTGAATCGCCACCGTTCGTCAACACCCATGAGGTGCTCTGGTGTATCGGTCGATGTTCGCTGTGGTCCGTGTTGTCCTTGACTGGTCCTGGCTGGTAAAAGACGAACTGATCAACCCCTTCCTCCCTGTGTCTAGGAGTTCATGCCGCTTCCCCCAGAGGCGGAGGGTGAGAACGGCGAGAACACGATGAGCGAGGAGCCCAAGCTGCAGTTCAGCTACGTGGAGTGTCTTCTCTTCAGCTTCCACCAGCTGGGCAAGAAGCTGCCCGACTTCCTCATCGACAAGATCAATGCAGAGCGCCTCAAAGACTTCAAGATCAGGTAGAGGGAGGCTACAGATCATCAATGTTTATCGCGCTGGCTGTGTGGCTGAATCTGCAACATATTTACAGCCATTTCTGACGGAAAAGTTCTGTTACCGAAATCCCTCATTTGTTTAGGAAGAACATTCCCTATTCCCACAACCCTTGCTCTCTTTACGTGACGCATGTATGCATCGCATGCGCATGACCTATTCGCACGGGACTAGTATTACTCCTAGAGAGCGTTGGTTATGTAATTTACTCCAGAATGACCGTCGTTCCAGAAGGACGGTTTGGACGGGATTAGTTTTTTCCCAAACTACCCCCTGTAATTAATTATTTTTCTCCAATAAATTGACTGTTATGACTGAAGCCTGGAGGTTTTTTATTTTAGGCGTGGCGATAGTATATCAACATGTCTGTGTGGTAGGGTCACACTGATAACTCGAGCTTGGATCCCAAGTTTCTAGACCTTTCTTTCCTATAGTGTCTCCGTAATGTTTGAGTTGAGGAAGTGTGATCATAATCGTTAGGTTATTTTAGCGATCCGCAGTATGTCCTAAATCTCCCCCCCCCCCCCCCCCCCCCCATTTTAAGGCTATGGATGAGAGTTATCATTTCCAAACAGCATACGCTGCTTTGCAATCTTAACAGCAAGGGTTGCATTAAATAGGGTCAATTTAAAAAAATAAATTATCAATAATATCCCCGAGGCTGTTCTAACAAAAGTGTAAAGTCTTTATTACAGCAAGCAAATATGAAAAACAATTGTTTAGTTGACATGTTGCGCGAGGCTTGGTGCTCACGGAATCAGTAGACTATTAAACAAACAGGCAACAGAAGCAGGATCTGTCTTCTTTCTGTTGACATATTGATGATCTGTGAAGCCAGGCCCGTTTAACAGTTAGGCTATTGATTATAGACCTAGTTACGTTGGTTTCTTCTCTCCTCACTTGTCTTAGACAAGGCAAGGGCTGTTTTCTCACCACCTCATTCTGCTGCTTCCTCGGTGGCATTGGGCTCAACACCAATATGCTGGTTTAACTTTTCTGTTACGCATGTAGCAACATGGTCTAGGAAAAGGTGGCAATTCAACAGTGCACTGATGTGATTCAGAACCGCGGACAGCGACCGCTACCCAACGAGGGAGAAAGCGCATTTGTTAAATATCATTTTGATTAGTGTTGCACCATTGTTCTTATGTAATATAACTATATACAATTTTCAGTAGGACATGTCTTAGCCTCCACAGTGGATCTGTCCACTCAGACAGGCGCGAATCAGACGGGTGTCTTATACACCATGCGATTGAAATGTAGTTATAGATTCTGAAAATGTTTTCGCTACCGCTCGACTGAAGACATCTCGGTCGACCAACAGGCTGTCGACTAAATGGGGTCAGCCCTACTGAAAAGTGAGACTTTGTCCTTGTGTTTCTTGGCAATTTAACTTTTTGTTCACAAGCTGCTGTTTTTCAACATTCGCTAGATTCTGCTGCTTCAACTGATGGCGAATAGACACCCTAGCCTATTCGCATCCCAAATCTCAGCCCCGTTACCACGGTAACCTCCCGCCCTTCAAGGGGGAGCTGAACGGTTTCTCTATTTTGACTAAAACTCGGGTCACAAAAAATGAAATGAAATTGAGCAATATTCCACATTTACTTGTTACTAATACATTTCTTGTTTTAGAAACATTACAAACCATGATCATGTGTTTTTTTCTTTAATGTAATTATGGGGGTAAAATATTTTGGCTGGTAAGTTTTGTATTTAATCTACCTGCCACAGTGTCTGGTGGACCAAAAAGTACATTTTAGGCCCTGGTCTCCACTGTAGAGTCTGGATGCCACTGTTAGTCATCTTGTTTCTTTCTTCAGTCACTTTAACCCTACTTTGTCTTCTCTCCCGCCTTCAGATTACAGTACTTCGCCAGAGGGCTGCAGGTATACATTCGCCAGCTGCGAGTAGCCCTTCAAGGCAAGACGGGAGACGCACTGAAGACCGACGAGGTATGTATCGTCTCACCAGCTGTTTTGGCTCTCTGAACGAGAACGTGCCTCGTTTCCTCTTGACTGTATCTCACGAGCCGCAAAGAATTGCGCCGATTCAATCAGGTCTCAGTAAACCTTGTTAACCGTGCGTTCCTTCTGTTCTAGTGTAATAGTTGTGTTGTCGTACCTCTTAGAACAAGATCAAAGTGGTGGCTCTGAAGATCACTAACAACATCAACGTTCTGATCAAGGTGAGACGTTCATATTCGATGTGTTAAAACACTGGCTTCCGACCCTACGTAGCGAGCTGCGCCTCTTACATTCTCATTACTGTTCCCCTGTCTCCGCAGGATCTCTTCCACAACCCACCGTCGTACAAGAGCACGGTCACTCTGTCCTGGAGGCCTGTCCAGAAGGCCGAGGCTGGAGCGTAAGCCTCTCATGTTGTCACAGGTTACCTGGTGACCGAGAATATCTGGTTTCTGATGGAGTGTTATTAACCTTAAGCTCTAAAATCCAGAATGTTCAGACCTCAAAAGTAGTCGATGAGGTCACATCCCAGGCCATCTTATGTAAATCCATCTCTATGCCGCAATCTAAAAACAAAATGAAAGTGATGAGTACCATGTAGTGTCCAGATTTTGTGGATGGTGTGGGGAAACATCTGACAAAAGTTGATGTTTGAGTACAATGTCCCTTTTAATGTTAATTCATGGTTGAACTGACCTGCCCACGTCAATGTAAGGACACTAGCAACTTCTCAGTACAAGCACCTAGTCAGACAAGACTACAAACGCAACATTATTGTTAGCGTTATAACCCCCAGCTGACCTCTATGTAACCCTGTGACCTTTGCCCTCTGTGCCCATCACAGTCAGAAGCGCCCGTCCGGGGAGGAGATGGGCACAGGCAGTACCATGAAAAAGCTGCTGTCCCCCCCGCTTCCCCGAAGGAACGCACGACAGATATACAACCCCCCCAGCGGCAAGTACAGCGCCACCATTGGCAACTTCACCAACGGTGAGGGTGGCACTTGGGTAGCATGTTAAACAGTAGAACGTTGCACAGACATTGTATCTGGGTTTTCTCGTGTTCTCTCACGTTTTGTCTCACCTACCTTAGTCGACTGCCCTTGGTGTAACTTAAGCACTCTGGGTATGAGAGTCAATTACTGAACTGTAAACATGTTTGGTGCCTGCTGTTTCTATCCATTGTGTGTGTGTGGTGGATATTGTTCACTTCCACCTTGCATTGTGCCTAGGGTTGCAAAGGGAGGCTATATTACTGGAAACTTTCAAAGTTGACCAGTAAATGACTAGAATTTTGGTGACTTTCAAGTGTCTTGAGTTTACCAGAGGACATCCAGTGGCCTTTTGGGTACTTCCAATGATCAGATGTCTAATTATCTCTGGCCTTCTGCCTTATCACATGGAAAACATATCAAATAAGGTGATTTTAAGAATGACAATAGAATGGCGTAGCTGTAAAACATTCTATTTTACTAAAGTGTTGCAGAGTTAATTGAAAATAATGCCATTGTTGAGATGCTTTTTTCATTAATTAGGCAATGTTCTCTTGAACCATGTGATCTATCCACTAGAACCTCATAGACAATATGGATACACATATACAACAACAAAAATAATGCTATATATTGTGTTAGGTTCGAAATATCAGACTAAGAACTCGATGGACACTATGAAAGCTTAAACTAAGTTTATTCATCCCAAAGGGTTGAACAGCTGAACAAAGACAGACACATTTCCAATAGTGGTGGTATAAATATAACCCAAGTTGGGGTGGAATCTCCTCTCTAAACACTACATCTCTGTTGCTAGGCAGGAAATGAAGTGACGCGGGTAATAAACTGTTCCTTCTCCCTTAACGTGACCTGACCTCAAACCCCTTCATCACTAATCCACGGCTCTCTCCCCTTATCAATGCCTGCCACGTGTGATCTCTTTCCCTACATTCAGTACATTCTAAGCTTAATTGCACACACTATATACCTTCCTCCTACAGATAACCATTAACTTCTGGTGTAGACACTCTATACCAGTGGTTCCCAAACTTTTTATAGTCCCATTCCCCTTCAAACATTCAACCTCCAGCTGCCTACCCCCTCTAGTACCAGGGTCAGCGCACTCTCAAATGTTGTTTTTTGCCATCATTGTAAGCCTGCCACACACACACTATATGATACATTTATTAAACATAAGAGGGTGAGTTTTTGTCACAACCCGGCTTGTGGGAAGTGACAAAGAGCTCTTATAGGACCAGGGCACAAATAATAATAATCAATAATTTTGCTCTTTATTTAACCATCTTTACAACTTTATTTGTTCATCAAATTGTGAATAACTCACCCACCACAGGTTAATGAGAAAGGTGTGCTTTAAAGGATGCACATAACTCTGCAATGTTGTATTGGAGAGTCTTATCATTTTCCACACAGTCTATGCCTGTATTTAGTTTCCATGCTAGTGAAGGCCGAGAATCCACTCTCGCATAGGTACGTGGTTGCAAAGGGCATCAGTGTCTGAACAGCGCCATTTGCCAAGGCAGGATACTCTGAGCGCAGCCCAATCCAGAAATCTGGCAGTGGCTTCTGATTTAAATTACATTTTCACAGAACCGCTTGTTGCAATTTTGATGAGGCTCTGTTGTTCAGATATCGGTAAGTGGACTGGAGGCAGGGCATGAAAGGGATAAGGAATCCAGTTGTTTGTGTCATCCGTTTCAGGAAAGTACCTGTGTAATTGCGCACCCAACTCACTCATGTGCTTCGCTATATCACATTTGACATTGTCCGTAAGCTTGAGTTCATTTGCAAAGAAAACATCATACAATGATGGAAAGACCTGTGTGTTGTCCTTGTTAATGCAGACAGAGAAGAGCTCCAACTTCTTAATCATAGCCTCAATTTTGTCCCGCACATTGAATATAGTTGCGGAGAGTCCCTGTAATCCTAGATTCAGATCATTCAGGTGAGAAAAAACATCACCCAGATAGGCTAGTCGTGTGAGAAACTCGTCATCATGCAAGTGGTCAGACAAGTGAATATTATGGTCAGTAAAGAACTTTAAGCTCCTCTCTCAATTAAAAAAAAAAAGCGTGTCAATACTTTGCCCCTTGATAACCAGCGCCCTTCTGTATGTTGTAAAAGTGTTGCATGGTCACTGCCCATATCATTGCATAATGCAGAAAATACACAAGAGTTCAGGGGCCCTGCTTTAACAAAGTTAACCAATTTTCACTGGTGTCCAAAATGTCTTTCAAGCTGTCAGGCATTCCCTTGGCAGCAAGAGCCTCTCGGTGGATGCTGCAGTGTACCCAAGTAGTGTTGGGAGCAACTGCTTGCACGCGCGTTACCACTCCACTATGTCTCCCTGTCATGGCTTTTGCGCCATCACTACAGATACCAACACATCTTGACCACCAAAGTCCATTTGATGTCACAAAGCTGTCCAGTACTTAGAAAATATCCTTTGAAAATGTGATAAAAAATAATAATAAATGTAATCACATTTTTATTTGGCGTACCCCAGTTTGGGAATACCTGCTCTAGCGCATAGCACTCAATATTTCAATAGGATACCTGATAATTAATCCTACTCCAAGTTTTAGGAGTCAGAACCCAGAATCCATCAATGGATAAGTTATTCAAGTATAAATCACCCAAGTTACCGTTCTATTTGTTATTGGTTTAATAGTCTCTCTGCCAATAATGGCTAGTTTTCAGGTTACACATCCCTCCCATTAGGCCCCTCAAGCAGACAACTTCCAGACCGTGAGGGGATTGGATTATCTGGCCTGGATTACCTCGGTGGGAGGAGTTTGCACCACGTTAAAAGTGATTGCATTTCTTTTTGAACCAGGCGCCCCTTTCAAAGGCACCGGTAAAGCTGTCTCAACAAGTGACGTAGACTCGATTGAGCACGTGTGGTAATGAGTAGGATTCACACGCAAAAGTGATTGCCTTTGATCGACTACCTTCCCAATTAAAACTAGTTTGAAAATTCAAACATATTTTATGGAGAAGAGACGTACAGTACCATTCAAAAGTTTGGACACGCCTACTCATTCCAGGGTTTTTATTTATTTAACTTTTTTCTACATTGTAGAATAATAGTGAAGACAAACTATGAAATAACACCCATGGAATCATGTAGTAACTAAAAAAGTGTTAAACAAATCCAAATATATTTTATATTTGAGAGTCTTCTTAGTAGCCACCCTTTGCCTTGATGACAGCTTTGCACACTCTTGGCATTCTCTCAACCAGCTTCATGAGGTAGTCACCTGGAATGCATTTCGATTAACAGGTGTGCCTTGTTAAAAGTTATTTTGTGGAATGTCTTTCCTCCTTAATGTGTTTGAGCCAATCGGTTCTGATGGTATACAGAAGATAGCCCTATTTGGTAAAGGACCAAGTCCATATTATGGCAAGAACAGCTCAAAGAAGCAAAGAGAAATGACAGTCCATCATTACTTTAAGACATGAAGGTCAGTCAATCCGGAACATTTCAAGAACTTTGAATGTGCAGTCGCAAAAACCTTCAAGCGCTATGATGAAACTGGCTCTCATGAGGACCGCCACAGCAAAGGAAGACCCAGAGTTACCTCTGCTGCAGAGGATAAGTTCATTAGAGTTACCAGACTCAGAAGTTGCAGTCCAAATAAATGCTTCAGAGTTCAAGTAAGACACATCTCAATATCAACTGTTCAGATGAGACTGTGAATCAGGCCTTCGTGGTTGAATTGCTGCATAGAAACCACTACTGAAGGACACCAAAAAGAAGGAAATACTTGCTCGGGCCAAGAAACACGAGCAATGGACATTAGACCGGTGGAAATCTCTCCTTTTGGTTTGAGTCCAATTTTGAGATATTTGGTTCCAACCGATGTGTCTTTGAGACGCAGAGTAAGTGAAGCATGTTCCCTTTTAAGCATGGAGGAGGTGGTGTGGGGGTGCTTTGCAGGTGACACTGTGTGATTTATTAAGAATTCAAGTTACACTTAACCAGCATGGTTACCACAGCATTCTGCAGCAATACGCCATCCCATCTGGTTTGCACTTAGTGGGACTATCATTGTTTTTCAACAGGACAATGACCCAACACACATCCAAGCTGTGTGATGGCAATTTTACCAAGAAGGAGAGTGATGGAGTGCTGCATCAAATGACCTGGCCTCCATAATCACCCTACCTCAACCCAATTGAGATGGTTTGGGATGAGTTGTACCGCAGAGTGAAGGAAAAGCAGCCAACAAGTGCTTAGCATATGTGGGAACTCCTTCAAGACTGTTGGAAAAGCATTGCAGGTGAAGTTGGTTGGGAGAATGCCAAGAGTGTTCAAATCTGAAATATAGAATATATTTTAATTTTACACTTTTTTTTGGTTACTTTTGATTACCTTTTTCCAATTTGTGTTATTTAATAGTTGTGATGTCTTCACTATTCTACAATGTAGGAAATTGTAAAAATAAAAACCCTTGAATGAGTATGTGTCCAAACTTATGACTGCTACTGTATGTTTATGGACAATCCACCATGCTGCCTTGTTGACAATATGACAGAGCGGCGCAGATTCCAGTTCGATTTTAGAAGGGCGCTCCTCCCTCATGCTGCGTTTAGACTAGGGACGCAAAAACCGTTATACCAGTCGGCATAGTGGAAGAAGAAAGTTGATGACGGCAAAGCAAGCCAGCGTGACGTTAAGTGTTGCTATGGTGATTTCAGTAAACAAAACCGTGCAAATCAACATCCGGTTGAAAACAATGCTAATGCAGACTTCAAAAGTTGAAATATTTGAAATCTGGCGGGCGAGTCCCGTCTACCTTGGCAGCTGATGGCATTCACCGCCAGCCTCAACGGCATTTACTGTCGTGCTCTCATTGAAAACAATGATATCTGGTTTGCCGTCTATCTCGTACCATGTAATTGCAGCGTCACCACTTTTGCCCGTTCACGTCACGGCCTATAGACGGTGCACCGCAGGTTAATTGAACTCCATCAGTCCTAGCAAAATTCTAGCTTGAGAAATAGTTTTGTTTTAAAAGCTATTTTTCTTTCATTTTGACCAGTTGAATGGAGAACTATTACAGCAAGTTATTTCATTGTTGCCCAGAAATGATTTGTGATTGAGATAAATGCATGGCGCTGGGCCTTTTTAGCTTTAATACATGAGTCTGGGCAGTAGTTTTTTTCCCCTGACCATGTAACCCAATTTATTTATAAATTTTTATAGGCTGTTTGAGATATACCACATTTCCATCGTGTTTTCTCCCCTCAAACATGCTTAGTTACTCAAACTAGGGCCCAGTCTTTCCTGGCCAGGTCAAGCAGTGTGGAAAAACTCCTGGCCCTAATAATGAGTCCTCATACTGACCTTCTGTCTGTTGGTCTGTGTTGTGATTCCAGAGCAGCGCGGAGGCTTCAGGGGAGGCCGGGGACGAGGCTTCGGAGGCAGGGGAGGCAGGAGCCGAGGCCGAATCTACTGAGTCCACCATCTCACCCACACACACTGAACTGCAGCACATCAGAATCCCTGCCGTAATTGAGGTGGTCTCCACGACCACTGCTCCTCAACCTGTGTCCACTTGTTTTTTTTTTTTTCTCTGGCTCCAAGCGCCTGTGGTAAAGGAAGTTGTTTCCTGTTTTTTTCCCTTCAAAGTAAATTCACTTCAAGAAGACCGGGCTACAGACTTTTCTACCTGGCGTTTCTACCCCGACACTGTTCCCCGGCGAAGCGGTTGTTCAAGTAGATCAGCGTGTTTTTTTTTATTGTGAGTGTATTTTTGTGGAACCAGAGACTGCCAAGTTGTACCTGATTTGATATTTTAGTCAGATGTCGGAAAATCTTTCTTTGTTTTACAAAATGGTGACGAATGCATTCTTTCTACCTTTTTTTTTTGTAATTGAATCCTTACATTTGGATTGGCCTACTCTCTTCCCTACTTTGTATTGATCGATAATGAAGTTTTCATCAGAATTTTATCATAAACTTGTATTGAAGTCTCAACACCTTGACCCTTTTGTTTGTGTAACACCTTGTTAAAATAAGACTGTTACATTGGTTTTCGATGTATTCTGAATTTGTTTTTAGTAAAACTAGATTATTTCCCCCACAAAATAGGTTGTGTGATGCCCAATAGTACAGATTGTTATTAATTGCACGTAGGTTGTCATTCAAACCAGACGTGGCCTATTGAGGACATGGGGGGGCCATACTTGCCCCCATGAACATAAGCAACCATTTTAAAGTTTCTTCGGCTCAATGCGTTTCAGCCAATTAAAATCGCAGATTTACTTGGACTTCCAATAATTGTCCATACCTCAGTCAAACTGCACGTTCACTATCACGTGTATTTGACTGACTGGTCAAATTGCTCTCTGTAAAGTTCCTAGTAAATGTAATTGTCACAGATTGTGGCAAGGGTTCGAATAGCACGTTTTTCCCTCCCCTTTGAAATGTGGATTTGTGTATATTGTGTTAAGTTTGTGGAAAAAGGTACGTAGCCTACAGATGAGAGAAGTTTAAGAATACATTTAATAAGGAGCTACCTCTTTCAGCCTTGGCACACAAACACACTGCTATTGCCTAATAATCATATTGCATAGGCTATATTACATGGACGTGTACACCTAAATGTAGGACTACAATATGCAATTTTACAATCACATGCTTGGTCACGTGTGTTATGTCTCGAGGATGAGCGTTACAAAGTGCATGGTAGTATTATAAGTTGCACTCCCATCATCCTACAGATGGCAGTATTGTAGTTATTTTTGAAAGAGTTTTATCGCAAATCGAATCGACAGTCTGAATGGTGGAAGACACTTGGCTGTATTCGTATCGGATGGTGAATTACTTCGTTGACAAAGTCATCTAACTCTGATCCTTTTCTGTAGGTTACTATAGGAACTCTAATCAACAATATAGCCATTCATTCACATCAGATAGTGTCCTCATTATGTTATAACCTGCTAATGCATATGGGACTTTTGTATGGTACACCTCAATGGACCCCCTTAATTTCATATGTTGCCTCGGCTTCCAGGCCGGGGAGGCGAAAGCATGGTGGAGACTACCCATAGGGTGATTCAAGTCAACCGCTTACATTTTTATTTAACTAGGCAAGTAAAGAACAAATTCTTATTTACAATGACGGCCTAGCGACAGTGCCTTGTTCACGGGCAGAGCGACAGATTTTTTGTAAGATTTTTTTTTACCTTGTCAGTTCGGGGATTCGATCTAGCAACCTTGCAGTTACTGACCCAACACTCTAACCACTAGGCTACCTGCCACCCCCCTGCCTTAGCAGTGTGCGCCACCTAGAATGATAATGGTAGCCCACATTACTGCTATTTGACTAATCCATAAGGTTCTGGGTTAAAAAATGTTTTGTAATGTTGTACGATTATCTTGCATGTTAAGACCTCATTCATATTTTTTCCATAAAACCACATGGATGTGAGTGAAACGGACACAAAATTGTGGGATTTTGTCATATATGCGAAAAACTTAAATGTCTAACGTTTGTAGTAGCTAGTAGCCAAGGCAGGTGTCTCATGACATGCGGCACTTTGGGGTGGACACCCACCTGTCTCAATGAGAGAAGACTTGAAAAAGACAAGATGGCGGTGTACACATTGAGCAAGAAAGGTATTTATTTTAATAAAGGAGCATTTTCTAAATTGAAATGGACCTTCTGCAACTGGACACAGGCATTTTATGAGACTATATTTTTCCACGAATCGAGGACGACAGTATCGCTAAGGTTAGTCTAAGATTCTGTGTTACACCAAACAGTACCTAACCTGGAACGCCCAGTAATGGATACCAAAAATCAATGGTTAAATCCCATCTGGTGTAACAATCTGTAGCTAACCTCCAAGTTCCTGGTATTTGCACCATTTTGGGAAAACATGGTGTTTGGTATGTACTGTTGTAAAATGTAGCAAAACATTTTTTTTCAACCAACTGAACAAACCCCTTATTTTCTTTTCTTCTGATGAGCTTCACTTGCTAGGATTCGTTTAGTGAATGAGTGAACCAAATGACTTTGCTGGCAAATGAGGATGAGGGTATCATGACCACTGTTTGCTGTAGATCTGAGAAGATTGAACAGATATTACTTGTTTTTAATTTTTTTTACTTTGACCCCTATTTTGCCCCAATTTTGTGATATATCCAATTGGTAGTTAGTCTTGTCCCATCACTGCAGCTCCGCTACGGACTCGGGAGAGGGGAAGGTCTAGAGCCATGCGTCCTCTGAAACACGACCCTGCCAAGCCACACTGCTCGCTTAACCCAGGAAGCCAGTCGCACCAATGTGTCGGAGGAAACACTGTCCAGCTGGCGGCCGAAGTCAGCTTGCAGGCGCCCAGTCTGCTACAAGGCGTTGTTAGAGCTCGATGAGACAAGAAATCCCGGCCGGCCAAACCCTTCCCTAACCCGGACGACACTGGGCCAATTGTGCGACGCCTCATGGGTTTCCTGTTCACAGCTGGCTGTGACACAGCCTGGGACCAAACCCGTGTCTGTAGTGATGCCTCAAGCACTGCGATTCAGTGCCTTAGACCGCTGCGCCACTCCGGAGCGAATAGACATTAACATTATGGTGATTCTTCATCCTGCCTTCGAATTCGCTGTGTGGAAATATTGCTTCCACCTAACCAATCCTCTCAGGTCTACAGCAAACAGTGGAATTCAGCAGTTATGAGGTGAAATTGTCCCTTACATCATCATAGCACCATGGCGAGGAATGGGTATACGTATAGTTTATATACAGAGATTAATAGTATTGTTCAGTTACATTCATTTAATTTCCTAGCTAAAATGCACTACATGACCAAAAATATGTGAACACCTGCTCGTCGAATATCTCCTTTTAAAATCATGTGCATTAATATGGAGTTGGTCCCCCCTTTGCTGCTACAATAGCCTCCACTCTTCTGGGATGCTTTCCACTAGATGTTGGAACAATGAGGCGGGGACTTGCTTCCATTCAGCCACAAGAGCATTAGTGAGGTTGGGCTCGCAGTCGGCTTTCCAATTCATCCCAAAGATGATTGATGGAGTTGAGGTCAGGGCTCTGTGCAGGCCAGTCAAGTTCTTCCACTCCGATAAACCATTTCTGTACCCAGACGCTTTGTCATGCTGAAACAAGAAAGGGCCTTCCCCAAACTGTTGCCACAAAGTTGGAAGGGCAGAATCATCTAGAATGTAATTGTATGCTGTAGCATTAAGATTTTCCTTCACTGGAACTAAGGGGTCTAGCCCGAACCATGAAAAACAGCCCCAGGCTGTTATTCCTCCTCCACCAAACTTTACAGTTGGCACTATGCATTCAGGCAGGTAGCGTTCTCCTGGCATCCGTCAAACCCAGATTTGTCCATCGGACTCCCAGATGGTGAAGCGTGATTTATCACTCTAGAAAACGCGTTTCCACTGCTCCAGTCCAATGACGGTAAGCTTTACACCACTACAGCCGTGCGCTTGACATTGCGCATGGCAATCTTAGGCTCGTGTGTGACTGCTCGGCCAAGGAAACCAATTTCATGAAGCTCCCGACTAACAGTTATTGTGCTGACGTTGCTTCCAGAGACTGTTTGGAACTGTTGCAACCGAGGACAAACGATTTTTACACGCTTCAGCACTCGGTGGTCCCGTTCTGTGAGCTTGTGTGGCCTGCCACTTCGCGGCTGAGCTGTTGTTGCTCCTAGACGTTTCCACTTCACAATAACAACACTTACAGTTGACCGGGGCAGCTTTAGCAGGGCAGAAATTTGACGAACTGACTTGTTGCAAAGGTGGTATCCTATGCTGGTACCATATTGAAAGTCCCTGAGCTCTTAAGTAATTTCGAGAATTTCAATAAGCATTTCTCTACGGCTAGACATGCTTTCCTCCTGGCTACCCCAACCCTGGCCAACAGCTCCGCACCCCCCGCAGCTACTTGTCCAAGCCTCCCCAGCTTCTCCTTCACCCAAATCCAGATAGCAGATGTTCTGAAAGAACTGCAAAACCTGGACCCGTACAAATCAGCTGGGCTAGACAATCTGGACCCTCTCTTTCTAAAATTATCCGCCTCCATTTTGCAATCCCTATTACTAGTCTGTGGTGATCGATGGTATCAAAAACATTCTTTTGGAGAGATTGGAAACCCAAATTGGTCTACACGGACAAGTTCTGGCCTGGTTTAGATCTTATCTGTCGGAAAGATATGTTTGTCTCTGTGGATGGTTTGTTCTCTGACAAATCAACTTTACATTTCGGTGTTCCTCAAGGCTCTATTTTTAGGACCACTATAGTTTTCACTGTATATTTTACCTGTTGGTAAAGCCAAGACCTCAGCCAAGACCTCAGAAAAAAAATTGTAGACCTCCACATGTCTGGTTCACCCTTGGGAGCAATTTCCAAATGCCTGAAGGTACCACGTTCATCTGTACAAACAATAGTACGCAAGTATAAACTCCATGGGACCACACAGCCATCATACCGCTTAGGAAGGAGACGCGTTCTGTCTCCTAGAGATGAACGTACTTTGGTTCCAAAAAGTGCAAATCAATCCCAGAACAACAGCAAAGGACCTTGTGAAGATGCTGGAGGAAACGGGTACAAAAGTATCTATATCCACAGTAAAACGAGTCCTATATCAACGTAGCCCGAAAGGCCGCTCAGCAAGCAAGAAGCCACTGCTCCAAAACCGCCATCAAAAAAGCCAGACTACAGTTTGCAACTGCACATGGGGACAAAGATTGTACTTTTTGGAGAAATATCCTCTGGTCTGATGAAACAAAAATAGAACTGTTTGGCCGTAATGACCATCGTTATGTTTGGAGGAAAAAGGGGGAGGCTTGCAAGCCAAAGAACACCATCCCAACTGTGAAGCACGGGGGATGGCAGCATCATGTTGTGGGGGTGCTTTGCTGCAGGAGGGACTGGTGCACTTCACAAAATAGATGGCATCATGAGGGTGGAAAATGATGTGGATATATTGAACCAACATCTCAAGACATCAGCCAGGAAGTTAAAGCTTAGTCGCAAATGGGTCTTCCAAATGGACAATGACCCCAAGCATACTTCCAAAGTTGTGGCAAAATGGCTTAAGGACAACAAAGTGAAGGTATTGGAGTGGCCATCACAAAGCCCTGACCTCAATCCTATAGAAAATTTGTGGGCAGAACTGAAAAAGTGTGTGCGAGCAAGGAGGCCTAAAAACCTGACTCAGTTACACCAGTTCTGTCAGGAGGAATGGGCCAAAATTCACCCAATTTATTGTGGGAAGCTTGTGGAAGGCTACCTGAAACGTTTGACCAAAGTTAAACAATTTAAAGGCAATGCTACCAAATACTAATTGAGTGTATGTACATTTCTGACCCACTGGGAATGTGGTGAAAGAAATCAAAGTTGAAATAAATCATTCCCTCTACTATTATTCTGACATTTCACATTCTTAAAATAAAGTGGTGATCCTAACTGACCTAAGACAGGGCATTTTTACTAGGATTAAATGTCAGGAATTGTGAAAAACTGAGTTTAAATGTAATTGGCTAAGGTGTATGTGAACTTCCGACTTCAACTGTACCTACACGTACGCTACGGTCTCAAGACGCAGGCCTCCATACTGTCCCTATAATTTCTAAGCAAACAGCTGGAGGCAGGGCTTCCTCCTATAGAGCTCAATTTTTATGGAATGGTCTGCCTATCCATGTGAGAGACGTAGACTTGGTCTCGACCTTTAGGTCTTTGTTGAAGACTCATCTCTTCAGTAGGTCCTATGATTGAGTGTAGTCTGGCCCAGGAGTGTGACGGTGAACAGAAAAGCACTGGAGCGACAAACTACCCTTGCTGTCTCTGCCTGGTCGGTTCCCCTCTCTCCACTGAGATTCTCTGCCTCTAACCCTATTACAGGGGCTGAGTCACTGGCTTACTGGAGCTCTTCCATGCCGTCACTAGGAGGGGTGTGTCACTTGAGTGGGTTTAGTCACTGACGTGATCTTCCTGTCCGGAATGTCACCCCCGCTTGGGTTGTGCTGTGGCGGAGATCTTTGTGGGCTATACTCGGCCTTGTCTCAGGATGGTAAGTTGGTGGTTGAAGATTTCCCTCACTGGTGTGGGGGCTGTGCTTTGGCAAAGTGGGAGGGGTTATATCCTGCCTGTTAGGCCCTGTCTGGGGGTATCGTCAGACTGGGCCACAGTGTCTCCCGACCCTTCCTGTCTCAGCCTCCAGTATTTATGCTGCAGTAGTTTATGTGTCGGGTGGCTGTTATATCTGGAGTATTTCTCCTGTCTTATCTGGTGTCCTGTGTTAATTTAAGTATGCACTCTCTAATTCTCTCTCTCTTTCTCTCTTTTCTCTCTTTCTTTCTCTTTCTCTCTTTCTTTCTCTCTCTCGGAGGACCTGAGTCCTAGGACCATGCCTCAGCACTACCTGGCCTGATGACTTCTTGCTGTCCCCAGTCCACCTGGCTGTGCTGCTGTTCCTGTTTCAACTGTTCTGCCTGCGCCTATGGAACCCTGACCTGTTCACCGGATGTGCTACCTGTCCCAGACCTGCTGTTTTCAACTCTCGCTGTTTTCAAGTCTCTAGAGTCAGCAGGAGCGGTAGAGATACTCTGAATGATCAGCTATGAAAAGCCTACAGACATTTACTCCTGAGGTGCTGACCTGTTGCACCCTGGACAACCACTGTGATTATTATTATTTGACCCTGCTGGTCATCTATGAACATTTGAACATCTTGGCCATGTTCTGTTATGATCTCCACCTGGCACAGCCAGAAGAGGACTGGCCACCCCTCATAGCCTGGTTCCTCTCTATGTTTCTTCCTAGGTTCTGGCCTTTCTAGGGAGTTTTTCTTAGCCACCGTGATTCTACACCTGTATTGCTTGCTGTTTGGGGTTTTAGGCTGGGTTTCTGTACAGCACTTTGTGACATCAGCTGATATAAGAAGGGCTTTATAAATACATTTAATTGATTCAACCTCTCTTTCGTGTCGTCCGAGATTACTAAGGATTGGAAAGCTGCCGTGGTCATCCCCCTCTTTGAAGGGGGTGACACTCTAGACCCAAACTGTTACAGACCTACATCCATCCTGCCCTGCCTCTCTAAAGTCTTCGAAAGCGAAGTTAACAAACAGATCACTGACCATTTAGAATCCCACTGTACCTTCTCCACTGTGCAATCCGGTTTCCGAGCTGGTCACGGGTGCACCTCAGCCACGTTCAAGGTACTAAACGATATCATAACCGCCATCGATAAAAGACAGTACTGTGCAGCCATCTTCATCGGCCTGGCCAAGGCTTTCGACTCTGTCAATCACCGTATTCTTATCGGCAGACTCAACAGCCTTTGTTTCTCAAATGAATACCTCACCTGGTTCACCAACTACTTCTCAGATCTCTATGGGGGTGCCACAGGGTTCAATTCTCGGGCTGACTCTTTTCTCTGTATATATCAATGATGATTCATCACTCCGGAAAACGTGTGTCTTGCTGCGGGTGATTCCTTGATCCACCTCTACGCAGACAACACTCCTGCCGTGGCCTCCAACTGCTCTTAAACGCTAGTAAAACTAAATGCATGCTCTTCAACCGATTGCTGCCCGCACCCACCTGCCCGACTAGCATCACTACTCTGAACGGTTCTGAATTAGAATATGTGGACAATTACAAATACCTAGGTGTCTGGCTAGACTGTAAACTCTCCTTCCAGACTGATATTAAACATCTCCAGTCCAAAATGAAATCTAGAATCGGCTTCCTATTTCGCTACAAAGCCTCCTTCCCTCACGCTGCCAAACATACCCTCGTAAAACTGACTATCCTACCGATCCTCGACTTTGGCGTTGTCATTTACAAAATAGCCTCCAACACTCTAATCAGCAAACTAGATGCAGTCTATCACAGTGCCATCCATTTTGTCACTCTAAAGCTCCATATACTACCCACCACTGCGACCTGTATGCTCTTGTTGGCTGGCCCTCGCTTCATATTCGTCGGCAGACTCACTGGCTCCAGGTCATCTATAAGTCTTTGCTATGTAAAGCCCCGCCTTATCTCTGCTCACTGGTCACCATAACAACACCAACCCGTAGCACGCGCTCCAGCAGGTACATCTCACTGGTCATCCCCAAAGCCAACTCCTCCTTTGGCCGCCTTCCCTTCCAATTCTCTGCTGCCAATGACTGGAACGAATTGCAAAAATCGCTGAAGTTGGAAACATATATCTCCCTCACTAACTTTAAGCATCAGCTATCTGAGCAGTTTACCGATCGCTGCAGATGTACACAGCTCGTCTATAAATAGCCCATCCAACTACCTACCTCGTCCCCATATGGTTTTTATTTACTTTTTTTTTCTTCTCTTTTGCACACCAGTATTTCTACTTGCACATCATCTGCACATCTATCACTCCAGTGTTCATTTGCTAAATTGTAATTACTTCGCTATTATGGGCTATTTATTGCCTTGCCTCCTTACTCCATTTGCACAAATTGTATATAGATTTTTCTATTTCGTTATTGACTGTACTTTTGTTTATCCCACGTGTAACTCAGTGTTGTTGTTTATTGTCGCAATGCTTTGCTTTATCTTGGCCAGGTCGCAGTTGTAAATGAGAACTTGTTCTCAACTGGCCTACATGGTTAAATAAAGGTGAAATAAAAAAAGTCCATTCTACTGCCAATGTATGTCTATGGAGATTGCATGGCTGTGTGCCCGATTTTATACACCTGTCGTCACCGGGTGTGGCTTAAATAGACAAATTCACTACTAAGAAGGGGTGTCCACTTACTTTTGTGCATATATAGTGTATTACTGTGACCCCTATTTAAAGGTGGAACAAACATTGTGCTTAGATTGCTGGTAATCGTGAAGACCTCAGCCTCACAAGCAGCCTTTAATCCTTATCTTCAGCACCTTGGACACTGGCTAGGAGGGAACGGACACTTGCGGAGGGCGAGATGAAACGGCTGTTGACAAGGACTCAACCGAACCACACCACATGGCAGGGCCTCTCCGAGGACTTGTTGAGTAGAGTGAACAGAATCATATGGTGTCACACACACTGGCAGAATGCATTACAGTTCAGTATTCAATGCCATGTCTTGTCCCACAGCGTGGGTGTTTCTAAACACAGGCAGGCAAGACTGCTAGATCGTAACTAAATGTATGCGTTTCGGTGTGTGGTTGGACAGAGAAATGTCTGTGTAAGATGTCTTTTGGAAACCCTAGGTGATTGAAGGACAAGTGGAAAAAGACCGCATAGACACCTGTGTGCTCCCGTCCTCGACACTCCCCCATCTCCCTCTCTGTCTGTCCCCTCCTCCCCTTTTCACCTTTACTAATTTCCTCTCCCTGTCACCCCCTCTTCTCTCTTTTCCCCTTACCTGCTGAGTCTGCTCCCAGGTTTGCTTGGACGCTCTTCTGTTTTTTTTCTTCTCCCTCCTCTTTGGGTGCCTCCCAAATGGCACCCTATTCCCTATATAGTGCACTACTTTGGACCAGAGCACTACTGGCCCATTCCTGTATCGCCCCTGCCTTAGGAACCCCTCCCATTCCTTCTCTCTCTCTTTCCCTCTTTTCTCCCTCCCTCCTTCCCTCCAGCTCCCCCAGCGTTAGGACTGGGGGTTGGGGGGGCTGCTTTGAAGTAGGGAGTGAAGAATCGGCACTCAATAATTGAAGGAGATAAAAATAGCACCTGCCTTGTTTAGAAAGCTTTTTATTTTACACCCAGATGGAGCACCAACTCACTCTCTCCCTCACTCACGCATCGCACACATGCTGGCTTGGCTCAACACACACACACACACACACACACACAGAGGCTCACAGTGGGAGCTACAGGTCTGCATGTAGGGACGTGTGTGTGTGTGTGTGTGTGTGTGTGTGTGTGTGTGTGTGGGTGTGTGTGTGTGTGTGAGAGAGAGAGGGTGGCGGCGGTTCTTGCTCTCCGTCTGTATCTGAATCGGATGGTAGTTTCACTTCACCTCTTTATATTAATAGATTGTTTGTTTTTCAGTGAAGAAAAAGACTGCTTGCGGAGGGCAAGCAGTATCATTAATAGTCTCCTGAATGAGACTATTAATGAAGAATTTAAGTTTTGGGCACAAGTACGAGTATAAGATGAGTAAACTACATTATTTAGGCATGAGTTAACAGAATATGAACTTTTAAAAGTGAGATTTTAGCTGGACAGTTTAAGCGTTTGGAATTTCTAGTCTGCGATTATTTCTTAGTGAGGAATCTTTAATAGCGAGACGAGACTGTGTCCCAAATTGCATCTTATTCCCTATTTAGTGCACTACTTTTGAGTAGATAATTGCACTATAAAGGGAATAGGGTGCCATTTGGGATGCTGGGGTGCAGCAAAGAACATCCTTTAAGCAATAAGGCATGAAGGGGTGTGGTATATGGCCAATATAACTGTTCTTATGCGCAACGCAGAGTGCCTGGATACAGACCTTAGCTGTGGTATATTGCCCATATACCACAAACCCTGAGGTGCCTTATTGCTATTATAAACTGGTTGCCAATGTAATTAGAATAGTAAATAGTATTTTTTATCTTATACCCACGGAATATGGTCTGATATACCATGGCTGTCAGCCAATCAGCATTCAGGGCTCAAACCACCCAGTTTATAATTGAGTTTGAACAATTGGGACGATATTCATAAAGCATCTGAAAGTAGGAGTGCTGATCCAGGATCAGGTCCCCCCTTATTATATCCATTATGACCTAAAATGACAAACTGAACCTATATCAGTACTACAGTACAAACTAGTCATTTAAGCTTCATGATGTCTTTCTGTTTCTCTTTGCGTTGCAGAACAGATTCCATCCCACTCTAGGACCGCTGTGATCTGGTAAAGAGAAGCTTTGAAACTCGGGCGCGTTCAGTTCGTGAAAAGTTTTGCTACATTTCGTAACAGTGTCAATTGAACAACACGTTTCCCCCCAAGCTGCGTACACTGTTCTCCAACACTGCTCCCATTTTGTGGGTGTAGCTGGGTGTGAACTGATCCATATCAGTGTGGCCATTTCAAATCCCAAAACGTGTGCAGCAGCTCACACAAGCAGTGCAATACACTGCACACAATCACCCTCTGAGCCACCATCATCACAACGCTCTTCAACTGGTCGTTCAGAACAACCCGATTAAATGTTGCGCAACGTTGTGCCCTGTTGAACACGGCCCTGGTAGTCTGGTAGAGAGAATCCCTGTTCGTCATGACCTTCTTGGCTGACATTGTCATGCATTGGTGTAGGTGTCAGTAAATGCAGATCTATGGCGGGGGAGACTCATCCTGAAGATTCACTTAAGGGCAATATGACTATGTCATGACATGGGTTGGACCAATACAAAGAAGAGTTATCTGATTGGATGTGTTCACTTAGTCTATTCGCCTCGGGCCGTTTGAGTTGCACCAGTTACCGCTGCCATACTCTTGGCAATACTGAGTTCACTAAATAGGGAATAGGGTGCTACTTTGGATGCAACCATTGTCTCCCAGATTCTCTTGTCTTACAAGCCTCTTTGACTTCATGGATTGTTTATGTGCCAAAGATTTAAGTGCCTTTGAACTGTATATGGTAGTAGGTGCCAGGTGCACCGGTTTGTGTCAAGAACTGCGACGCTGGTGAGTTTTTCATGCTTGTATCATAAATGGTCCACCCCGCAAAGGACGTCCAGCCAACTTGACACAACTTTGGGAAGCATTGGAGTCATCATGGGCCAGCATCTTGTGGAGTCCCTAACCCAACGAACTGAAGCTGTTCTGAGGGGGAAAAAAGGGGGTGTTTTGTATGTTGTGTGTGTCAGTGGAGGCTGCTGAGGGGGAGGACGGCTCATTATAATGGCTGGAACGGAGTGAATGGAATGGCACCAAACACCTGGAAACCATGGAAACCATGTGTCTGATGTATTTGACACCATTCCACTGATTCCCTTCCAGTCATTTAGCACGAGCCCGTCCTCCCCAATTAATAAGGAGCCACCAACCTCCTGCGATGTGTTTGCGTTGATGTACTGTATGCATCGACAAACTACCGTCTGTGTATGCATGCAATTCTCTTTTCTAGGCAGTAGGGGGAGACATGCTCTTAGCTAAACCTCCCCCTGATTGATCGTGACCAGGTATTTCCCAAATCAGCAATCCGGAGCCTGGTGCGCGCACGCGCACAAACACACAACCGAAAATAACCAGGAGGTGGGGAAGGAGTGGGTGGCAGCAACACCAGGAGTGGAAGACAAAAGCAGAGGATGAGAAAGACTGATACGGCTTCTCAGTAAGTAGTCAGCACGAGGAGAGAGCAGGAGAACCAGGTGAGTTCTAAAAACGTAGGGAAACTCAATGAGCATTCTCAAACGGTGACATGTATCTGGCCTCTATTGGTGGACTTGCCTGTATTGATGGCGGTAGACTATATGACGTAGAACCCCAATAGAGCTCAATTGCTCCCCAAAAACTCTATGTCGCGTATCTGGGGCCGTATGTATCCAGCGTCTCAGAGTAGGAGTGCTGATCTATGATCGGTTTTGTCTTTTAGATCACAATGAATACGATTAAATGGACAATGTGGATCTGATCCTAGATCAGCAGTCCTACTCTGGTAGGTTTTTATGGAAACGGCCCTGGAGTACCAACAGTACCTCCCTGCCTCTAAAGCCTCAGATCATAAAGGCATTCAATCCCAAAACGCAACTTCTTATCGATTCCCAGTCTTTATCCTTAGATGACCCGTGTGCAGCAAGGGTACCTCGAATATCCTTATGTTTGTAGGCTGCGTGACCTGTCCAGATAAATGCATTGTTTAGCAAGATCTCGCCATAGTTTTACAAGTTCTGAGAGGGGGCCTTGTACAGTTCACCACCATGGACAGATTCTAGTGATTGATGCGGAAGTGATTAACGTATCTCTGCAGCAGTTTGCAATGCAGACGAGACTCCAGGGCAGGGATGTACCAACACGCAGAAATAAATGCATCAATTGTGAACAAAAACTTTTTTTATTCTTCCCTTTCATAAAAGAACACTGCCCGCCCCCTCATGTACAATGCTGGGAATAGTAACAGCGCCGCGAGGCATGCTAAATATAGCAGCCAGTGAGTGTTAGCATGTCAACTTCCGCAGGAGTGCTGCTGCACGTGCGACTGTAGTGAATATACACAGCTCGCTATAAATATCAACCTCGCCATACATTGAACAAGATTCGTGGTTATCACCCCGTAGATATCCCATCGCATGTGAAAACATAAATGTTCTAATTATAACCGAGATTGAGCTCAAAACAAAAACACGCAACATTGCGTAAATACTGCGACCATATGGATTTATTCTATTTATGTTAAATATTTCTGACAAAGGTCTCGGTTAAATCATCAATGTTTTGTTGTAGTGTTGATGCTCTAGCTGATCAACGATGGATATAGGCTACTCTATGATATATATATATATATATACATATATACACATATATACACATATATATGTGTGTATATATATATATATATATATACATATATATATATATATACATATATACACATATATGTGTATATATGTGTATATGTATGTATGTATGTATGTATGTATGTATGTATGTATGTATGTATGTATGTATGTATGTATGTATGTATGTGTATGTATATATATCTCACACAAAGGATTTGTGTTTGAAAGCTCTGTGGGGGTTCTAGTATATTTTTATTACCTGCCACATTGCAGAAATACAAAGTCAATAAAAATAGACTTCAGTTCTCAATCGAAGACGCTTGTGCAGTAAACCGTGACTTTATTTGTGATGGGAGGGAGACTTAAAGCCTCGTTATGTAATATAGCATGTGAACGGCGAGAGACGGAAACCGGTTGGAGGGGGTTAGGGGGAGTGATAAGAGAAGAAGCACCATGCTATGTGGTCTATGCATGAAGGGCTCCAAACACTCATAACGAGGGAACACTGTGTACTTTGTGTCCTCAAAGATTCGAGTGTCTGATTTTTTATTTAAACAGCGGTATACTGCAAATAATACTCACCAGAAGAACAAGTGCATTCCCAAATTCATTCATCTATTCATTCGGGGAACTCGGGGGGGAAATTCTGTGAATGACTGGGTGAAGGGATGAATGAATTAACCCAATGTGAGAGTGTGTGTGCATTCCCTGTCAATGAGTGCGAGTTGCAGGCAGCTAGCTAGCTACACGTTTGCGGGGGCGATATTGCACATAAAGGTTTCGGGTAAATGAAGAAAGAAGACACCCACCCACTCGCAAAAACACCCACGCACTTACAAAAAAAACAAAAAAAAACGGGTGTTGCGCAGCGGGTAAATGTGACAATGGCAGGGCACCCGTCCGTTGATAAATATCCACCGCCTCTATTCATGCAGACTCTTCTCTTGAGGTGGTTATTGTGCAGCAGCTCTGAACCATGTGATGTCGAGGGGGTGGGTGGGTGGGGGGAATTCTATAAATAGCTCCTATAGCTCAGCTTCCATTGACATCATTTAGGCAGGAGAGATGGAAAAATAAACAGGCAGGAATCGGGGAGGGGAGGAAAGGGATCCTTAATCTGAGCTTGAAATTCAAACAACCCCCCCCCCCCCCCACATAGTAAAAAAAAAAACATTGTCCGTTTCCTAGAACGACTATGCGTCTCCCAATACGAGATGGAATGGAAACCCGAAGGCAGATGGGAGGGACAGCAAACAAATTAAAAGCAGCCGTGTATATACACAGTCACATGTGGGAGACGCGGGGGCCACCCATAAGGCAAATGTTTTGGATAGCTTTTTTTTAATAATGGCAATGGAAACCATGTATTATTGACATACTTCAAAATCCAACCGTTTTTAGATGGCGGCCGTATTTAAATGTCTTTATCAAGTCATGCTTTTCCGTTATGATGGAGAGCGAGTTTAAACAGGAGGTGAGGTGACTGGTTTGTTTATGTTTTCATAGAGGAGGACGGCACTCTGTTTCCATGGTCGGTGGTTCTTAGTCACCTCCTGAATCGTTCTCTCCAGCCAGCCTTGGCTCTGAATCCTGAGTGCTGCTGCTGCTGCTTGGCTCCTGATGGTTCCCGATGACGTCTTATGATCCATCTCTGCTCGTTGGCCCCCTATCACACATCAAGTCTTCCCTCGAGCTCTGGAAAGGCAAGGATGACGA
This sequence comes from Salmo salar, assembly GCF_965601325.2. Taxonomy (NCBI): domain Eukaryota; kingdom Metazoa; phylum Chordata; class Actinopteri; order Salmoniformes; family Salmonidae; genus Salmo; species Salmo salar. The sequence continues at coordinate 75,793,955 of NC_138300.1, read as the reverse complement.
CACATTTGCTTTACGCCAAAACACTCATATAGGCCTGTCACCCTTGGTCATTTGGTCGTAGATTTCATGATTATAGACCTATGCAAGTAAATAAAAACACTGCGTATCATATCTGAAATGTGTTGTTATTACATAATGTAATTCTCCATGTTTGACTGTTGACAGTCTATAGGCCTTGGCTATATAGCCTATTAGTTCGTCGTTTAATTGACAATGTCATGCAAGGAATCATTTGCTTTAGGCTAAGGAAAATCTCATTCACCCCAATGATTTCATCTCAACAAGTTAGTTCCACACACAAGTCTTTAAATCACGGAGCTATCATATTCCATTGAAATAGGCCAAGTCTACTCTACCCCTTAACGTTTCAGCACCGGACCGCGTCGCTCATAGCCTTTCCCCCAGACATACAGTAATGGGTAACCCATAGGCTATATCGAGACTTTTGAATATGCCGCACGATTCTCTTAGCAACTCTACGAAATATGATCCTGTAGGTCACGTCTAAAGGTTGATGTGAAACATTCTGCGGGATCTGAAATGTGTTTCTCTCAACTCCCTGCTGGCAGAGGATGAAATGATAAAAGAACGAAATAGGTGACACTTGGCGGGTACCTCACACTCCTGAGGTGAGGCGTATGATGACTATGTCACAATAGCATCATATTCCCTACGTAGTGCATTAGGTTTGACCTGGGCCCATAGGGCTCTGCTTAAAAGTAGTCCTCTGTAGAGGGAATAGGATGCCTTTTGGGACGTACAATGTGACTTTCCAATGTTCATATTTCGCTAATATCAGCCAATTTGTAGTTTGGTTAGATCATAATTATTTAGAGGTTGTTGTGTAGGGTATGGGTATAGTAACTGTACCCGATCCTGTAGGTTCATGCTCTACAACATTCGCAGAGTACGACCCTGCCTCACACAGGAAGCGGCGCAGGTCCTAATCCAGGCACTTGTCATCTCCCGTCTGGATTACTGCAACTCGCTGTTGGCTGGGCTCCCTGCCTGTGCCATTAAACCCCTACAACTCATCCAGAACGCCGCAGCCCGTCTGGTGTTCAACCTTCCCAAGTTCTCTCACGTCACCCCGCTCCTCCGCTCTCTCCACTGGCTTCCAGTTGAAGCTCGCATCCGCTACAAGACCATGGTGATTGCCTACGGAGCTGTGAAGGGAACGGCACCTCCATATCTTCAGGCTCTGATCAGGCCCTACACCCAAACAAGGGCACTGCGTTCATCCACCACTGGCCTACTGGCCCCCCTACCTCTGAGGAAGCACAGTTCCCGCTCAGCCCAGTCAAAACTGTTCGCTGCTCTGGCACCCCAATGGTGGAACAAGCTCCCTCACGACGCCAGGACAGCGGAGTCAATCACCACCTTCCGGAGACACCTGAAACCCCACCTCTTTAAGGAATACCTAGGATAGGATAAAGTAATCCTTCTAACCCCCCTATTGTAAAGTGGTTGTTCCACTGGATATCATAAGGTGAATGCACCATTTTGTAAGTCGCTCTGGATAAGAGCGTCTGCTAAATGACTTAAATGTAATGTAATGTAAATGTATGCTCATGTGGCGAATGGTTACGTATTAAAGTGATACTACAGTAGCCTTACTGGGGCCGGGATTTACCGTTTGTCTCAACACCCACCCGTTGGACAGCGCCACCTCGCCTTTCTAGGGCGCCACATCAATATCGACGTCTGTAACAAAACTGTTTAATAACAACATACTAATGGTGCTGTTTGGAAGATTCCTTGGAACTTGTCTGAATTTTGCAACCCTAGGGCAAACTAAGTCAGCATCGATGGCAGGTAGGGGGGGCTGGGGCTTCCAGGTTTGAGCTGCAGTCTAGATGAGATTAAGAACCCTGCCTCCCCCACACGATCTGAGAGAGAATCACACAATGACGCCAAATTAGTGAATGAATTGCAGCCAAGTAATATCTATAATGTATATATATGGCATATAAGCTCAATGAAAAGCTATATGTGAATGGATTTTGTAGTTTGTTTTTAGATTATACACCCCATCAACAACGGCTCCCCTACTTTATATACAGATGTGACGGCCCAGCTCAGCTCTCACAAAGGCAGCAGCAACCTGTAGTACGTCAGTCTTTGAAGCTACTTGTTCTTGTGTGTAGGCTGTAGTCCGGCTGGCTATACCGCATGCCCGCAGGCCTGCCTGCCTACCTGCCTACCTACCTGCCTGCCTACCTGCCTACCTACCTGCCTGGCTACCTGTCTCCTGGGTCTGAGTTGCCTTGCAGCACGAAGGGTTAAATGGGGAAACGTAGACCATCCTTTCTCTCCCCTTCACCCCTTGCCCCCCATTTCGCCCCTCTCCCCTTGCCAGCTGAATTCATTTGATACTTTTTTGTTGAAAGTCAGTCTTTTTCAGGGATATGCCTACCTAATGACGCAATGACGTCAATGCAGGTCAATAGCGCACTGGTGAAGCGGACTGGCGGGCTGAGGCTACGGTGTGGCTGTGGCTGCGCGTGAACTCATTTAGTTTGTCTCCGCGGTAAATCCGTTAGTTTGCCCATGGTACAGCCATTATAAGACAGATCACCTATTGATAGGCTATCATTCCCATCACACTAAACTTCGTTATTTGACTCAGTTGCTGTGAGAGCTGGTTGGACCTGGTCGTCTAACACTGTGAATGGAGCGGGAGAGATAAGTGATCCGCATCACTATATCACATGTTGCACGGATCATTCATACTTCCCTGCTCCCTCGTCATTCACATTTATCGCGGTGCGCATCGCATAGCGTATGATGATGATTTAAATTACCCGATTTTGGCGGGCTTCTTTCATCAGTTGGTTTTCGAGCATAACGCGGTGTTCTCGCCCGCGTTCTGTTCCTGAATAAGAACAACACCAAATATGTTCGCCCCAGGTAGAGAACTGAAACGACGCGCACGGCGTGACCCCCTTTCGCCGTCCTGCTTTGACTCCGACCTAGAACTCTTTCCCTTTTTCTCAAAAAGCATCACATTCAGACGAAGCCCTTTGTAGACTACTCGAGCGCAACCAGACAAGACTTCTCACACAGGTAAGTGCTTTCTTATGTACCGGAGGGAATCGTGACTACCCCAGAGGTGCGGAAAGTTGTCTCTTTTAACCCTGGCAACCAGGGCAGCCTACTAACACTCAGTTATGATGAGACTTTAGTTCAGCATAATCTTGAAGCATGCTATTTTATGTAGCCTTTGCACTGATATCCTACATGGGCAGATGTTTTAGCCTAGGCTACATAGCCTTATCTGAACACATGCATGTGCAAAAACGTTATTGTTCTCGTTTAGACTATGATAACTAACACTGCAGCTATATGGACAGTGGATATGTTGTTCAGAGTTACTGTGAGTTCTGCACTTTGGAAGAGATCCGCAATAAACACTCTGAGTCGTAGACAGTGCGGGCTGAGCTAACGCGTAGGCGTATTCACGTGCCGGGGTTCCTCCGTTTAGCCCGCTACTCTGCTGGGATGCCTAGTAACAGAGAGCATGGCACATAGCCTATAGCTGTCCGTGGCAGCTCCGCACACGGCGCGTAATAGACAAAGCTTTAAAGTTGATTCAGGAGGTAAGAGGTATAAACTTTTTGTAGTCTACGCTACTACACTTTGATAATACATTCAGAGGGCACTTGCGTCAGTGAGCACTTGTTGTATATCCCGCTGCTGCAAGTCATCCGAATTACATAGACGGAGTTATTTGACCGTTTAGCTCACTTTAGTAGTTGCGTAGGTCGGTCACAGATTATTTTGGTGACCCCCTTTGCCTTGTAGCGTGTGAAAGAAAAGTATTCGAGCAATTATTTCGCTAGACTGTATGCGTGTCCTAAAGGCAAATGAAAAGGACCTATATGTCTTGTTATGATGACAAAGAAACAACTAACTTGCAATTGGTCAATATAGGCTATCGATCTACTCGCTTATATGGACAAGCATGAGATAATGAGAAAGACATACGCAGTAAACTATATGGTGCAGGAGCTCCGTTCAACGCAAAGCCTTTGTGCGCCCCGGTTAACTTTTCAGAACCAGGTAAGAGGTAAGTGCTGTGCCGCCATTCTCACATCGGTTTTGATAAAGTGCTTTGTTTGCGCCGTTTTACCTTTTCAGGACCATGGACAGCGCCACGGTGCACGAAGTGCTGCCCCCTTAGCTTTTCAGCACCATGGACAGCGTCACCGTGCTAAGGGAGGTGAATTGAAATAGCTTATAAAACTCGTATAGGAACACAAATTGGAAAGTTGAACAACTTGTTAACTAGGCGTCACGTGGCTCCAACTGAAATGTACATTGAGTGTAGATAACTTCAGGAAGATGGCAGATAAAAAAAGGCCATATGAAATGTCTGGGATAACAATTTTCATAGGGCGTTTCCAAGATTTGAAGAAGAATAGCTAGGCTACTTGTCAACACACAAAAAATCTGAGCTTCCGCTATTTTAGGCAAACGTTTGGCTATACACCTGGGCTGGCGCATTGATAAGATCCTGTAAAAATAGATTTCTATGCAGTATACATAAATCAAATAGTACAGTTCCTTAAGGGAGGAGCTAGCCTTCCTTCAGGGCTTTGTACCATAACTTTGGTGTCAATTGTGTGAGGAGTAGGGGTGGGAGACTGTATTCTTACAGCTGTCTCAGGTAAGAAAAATGCCTGTGTGTGTGTGTGTGTGTGTGTGTGCTGTGGTCCGTCGTCAGCTGGTTGGTTTGGATAACCAACAAGCAGCACACGTCACGCTGTGTGTTTGGAGGGAGGTGCCCCCACCGTGCATTGTCTGGCATTTGGCGGGTGGCCGGGTCGGGCACTGCTCAGAGTCAGGGAAACACTGGTTCTTCAAAAACAAATTCTCCAGCTGACATTTTCATTAAACCGAGAGAAAGGTCCATTGAAACTAGCAGAAGTCCATTCTCCGGGGGAGGGAGGGGGGGGAGAATTGGAAGGAGAGGTCTCGGGCTGAGTGTGGCGACATCGTGCGGCGAACTCAGTGCGCTTCACTGATAGACCCGCTCATTGATATTTGTTGCTGGTTCACTGATTGAAAGATTGCAGCTGCAGCAAAGACGGCTGAAAGACAGACAGATGGAGGGATGGAAGAGATGAGGCAAGTGGGCAAGGGGGAAACTTCAAACAACATTATAGATGGCAATAGAGTACTGTTCAACAGTTTAGAGAACAAATGAGAACTGTAAGAGTCGTTTATGATCATAAGGTTTCTAGTTAGGAATTGCATTTCTACAGCTATCCAAAAGCCCCATCTCACCTCACCCCTCGCCCTTAGTGTCAGGGGCTGCCCTAACTTGCACTCCACATCGGGGTGAAACCTGCAGCAGCAAGCGGACATACAGTATTGGCTTGTATTATAATAATATTATAATAATACAAGCCAATAAGCGATATAAATAGCATCTACCGCTGCGACAGGCGCAACCTTTTTTTTCATCTGAGATGACTTTTCGAGGATAACCGCCAATCTCTGGGCAGACGCACACACACACACACACACACACACACACACACACACACACACTGGTCTCGTGACTTTCCACGCGGGATGCTGGCAGGACGTCAGGATGAACCCGGGAGAGGAGAGTAAGGGAAGGAATTATAGGGGATGTAGATTGTAGAGAGAGGTGGTGGGGGGGGGTGTAAGGATACGAGAGAGACTATTTAGAGCGAGAGTGACTATTTATGTCTAGGGTGTGTGTATAGGTTGTATCCATCGTATTGGTGTGCTTGTGCTTGCGCTGACAATGCAGTGGGTGAGCGAGTCTGGCGCGTGGGTACGGGCAGCGGCGAACAGAGGAGCCAGTTCACGTAGAGATCGCATTGTTATTCTCACTAGCTCGGCTAGAATGTTTGCCTAGAAAATACACGGATGGGAACCAAGCCTCAAGACTACAGTTCATACCAATCCAGTAGACGAGAAAAGCGCATGAGAAACAGTGGAGGGGGAGGTGGAGAGAAGGAGATTCCAGAATTGTTCATTCATACTAAGGAGCTATATGAGACGCATAGGCTGTTTCCCCTACCATTTTATTCTCCAAACCAAAAGCAGCGTCTTTAATCAGGCGCTGTAGGCCATATCTGTAAAGTGGGGAGAATCTAAACGTGACGTCAATGCCTAGTAACTGACGCAGCCCCTCACAAAAAATACGGCTTTTATTCTCTTTGGTCAGCAAGCTTTTAATTATTCGTTTATTGTTTTAATTCTTTTTTTTAAATCGAAAACCCCTGGGATAACGTGGGGTTATCCCTATTATGTGAAGGGACCTATTCCATTTCGTATGTAGGCTATTTTGTGAATTGCAAACCAACCAACAGCTGCGTAGTGAATTCTTCAGCGAAAGTTGCATGGAGACACACACGAGCGAGAAGGCTTCGAAGAGCTGCGCGAGAGCACGGCGCAGTCAAATGTCGATGATAAGAATATATGAAAAGAAGGAGTGAGAGGGATATTAGTGGAGTAAAGTACTGTGCTTTGAGATACGGGGAGGGGGGCTCTTGTGCAGAGTTGGAGAGGCAAAATAATGTACATTACATGCACTACACGTAACGTCCCTGAGCGATGCCTTTGTGAGTGTTTTTCCCCCTTACTGCCACCTAAAAATAGCAGCAGGGTTTGATCGTGCGCCAGAAATAGACGGAGGGTATCACTTGTATAAAAAGGAAGGCGACCCTGAGAAAACTTGGACGTGCCATGATTTAGGCTATATTAACCATGGACTGAATATTTGTTCATATCCAATTTAATTTGCCTCTGTTTCTGTAAAACATGTTCGTGTATAAATTCTAAATGCATTTGATTTCTCTTTCCCTCGTTTCAGCAAGTGGTCCCTGCTACGGTAAGTGATACTTTGCACGTGCAATGTTATTTTTTTAAAATTCAATGTAGTTTCTCTGTGTGTCATTTTTGCATGTTCCGGTGCGTGTCTACTGTCGTGTCTTGTCGTGCTTCCCATCATATTTAGCTCACAGTGTAGTAACAGAAAAATACCAGCATTCTTGTTCTTGACTTGGATACATCGGCATGTTTTTATAGTTTTTGACAACATTCAAATTAAACCATGCACCTTTCTCTAAAGAAAGGGAATCACCGCAATAGTAAATAAGTGAAAACTCCTTTGTCTGTTGGCGCTGTTGTCTCTTTTCACATCTCATTCCTCCCGCAAAAACCATACGCTTGCAAGGGAGAACCCTTCTCTAATGAGCGCTAAATGGACACTAATTTGTCCTTATTTTTTATTTTTTTTAAAAGAGGAGGCATAAAGACAGGAATGGAGAAGCAGGAGGAAGAGGGGGGGGGGGGGGGGGGGGGGGGGGGGGGGTTGAAGAGGAAGAGGAAGAAAACAAGCACATAGGAAAGGGGGAGCAGTATCCCGAAACGTTGCACGTACTTGGGGGAAACCCGGTAGCTGTCCAACAGTAATGGTGCTGAAAATACATCGAGTGGCACTGGGGAGCGTTCCGTGATTCACCAAACCATGGGCAAGCGCGTTTACAGAGCGAACCAATGTCATTTCAATGAATGATAGCCTGAAAACGTTTGCTCTTTCACGGAGCGTTTATCGGAGGCTGAGTCCTTTACTTCAGGGGTAATACCTGAAACTACCGATTTCCCGCCTGCGTCGTTTGAACAGTTTTACCAGATGATGTACAGGCAGAGACAGGGAGGCTATAGGCAGATAGACTTGGATTACCCTTCTGCCCACGTCATCCATTTCTATCGTCAGTGTATTTGGCTATACCGTATGCTATGATCGATTGTATTTATTTCAATGTAAAACCATCATCTGCATCATCCCCATTCATTTTGTTCCTTTGCATAAGCAATGTGAAAGTTTTCATACGGCTTAACTAACTACTGCAGGTCAAACCGCCAGTCACCATACGCGTTGCATTGCTGCTTTTGAATCGGATACGGATGACTTCTCTGCGTGTACAAAACATTAGGAACACCTTCCTAATATTGAGTGGCACCCCCTTTTGACCTCAGAACATCCTAAATTCGTCGGGGCATGGACTCTACAAGGTGTAGAAAGAGTTCCACAGGGATGCTGGCCCATGTCAACTACAATGTTTCCCACAGTTGTGTCAAGTTGGCTGGATGTCCTTTGGGTGGTTGACCATTCTTGATACACACGGGAAACTGTTCAGCGTGAAAAACCCAGCAGCGTTGCAATTCTTTGCACACTCAAATCAGCGCGCCTGGTACCTACTACCATACTCCTTTTAAAGGCACTTACATATTTTGTCTTGCCCATTCACCCTCTAAATGACACACATACACAATCCATGTCTCAGTTGTCTCAACGCTTAAAAAACATTATTTAACCTGTCTCCTCCCCTTCATCTACACTGATTGAAGTGGATTTAACAAGTGACATCAATAAGGGATCATAGCGTTCACCTGGATTCACCTGGTCAGACGGTCATGGAAAGAGCACGTGTCCTTATGTTTTGTACACTCAGTGTACTTAGTACGATTCCAGTGGTCATGGGCCATTGCCCATCCCGTCTAATTTCTATTTTGGTCGGATTTCTTTCCAGAGTAACTTTGCGTTGTACTGTATATGTGGTGGGGGGGGGGGGGGGGGGGGGGGGGGGGGGGCTGCCAAATGGGCAAGGAATCACCTATTCAATTACTATAGTGTCATCCCTCTGAGCACAGACACCAGTTCAACGTCTAGTTTTGATTTACATTTGGTTGAGTTGTCAACTAACGTGAATTCAATGTCAAATCAACAAACAATTTCATCATGACATTGGATTTAGGTTAAAAGTTGGGTGAAAAAATACGAAATGCCCTTACATTGACGATTTATTGAAAATCCAATTCGTTTTCCACGTTAATTAAACGTCATCACATAGATTGTCTGGGTTGAAATGACATGGAATCAACGTTGATTCAACCAGTTTTTGCCCAGTGGGATGTCGAGGCAATCACAGCCAACTTAGTTATAATGTATGAAATAAAGTAAGCGACGACTCGCATGTCAAAATGTCGAATCGAATTCAAACAACGCTTGTATCTGCCTGCAGTTTCGTTCACGCCACACAAGAATCATGCTCACTCACTCATAGCTACAGTCTTCGCACGACTTTTGTCCACAAGCCTATATATAGCATTCTTTTCGCCGCGGGAGAAGAGTTGCAGTACACGACATCCACGTTGTCATGAAAAATAAATCTTCAATGGCTGGCTCGTGTTGTGATAGAGTGTGGAACCATTCACCTGCTATATTACCTCCACCTTTCAAAAACCTCCGCCTTTAGCCTTCCTTTTGCCAAACGAAGCAGCAGATAGGGCCAGATCTCCTTCCTTCAATAATTAAATGCCGGGCCGTGTAATTTCAGTGGAAACAACACGGATTCTTGAGTCGTGACTGCTAAAGTGAGTAATGCGCGCGTTGGCTGCGTCAGGAGAGGCAGTCACTGTGCAGACTGAAGGAGGGGAGGGGGGGGGGGGGTAGGGGGGTCGTGACTGACTGTAGAGACGGTCGCAAATGAAAAGACCACCCAATAAAAATCCACAACAGGGCGACAAAATGGGGATTGGGAACCGTTTATGGTACATTTGCATTGCTGTCCCCCTGAATACTACTTCGTTCCCTTACCTTGCTTTACTGATCCTGGCACCGCACCAACTTGAATGCAGGAGAAGAGTTACAAGGATAGGAGAAGGAGGAAGAGGAGAAGGAGGGAAAGAGGGGGGGGGGGGGGGGGGGGATTGGTTTGGGATAAAACGTGGAAGGAGGAAGAGGAGAAGGAGGGAAAGAGGGGGGGGGGATTGGTTTGGGATAAAACGAGACACATATTAAGGAGGGAGGATCCAGATATAGATCGTGAACCCGACCTCCTACTCGGTAGAGTTCGGTCTAGTTTCGAGGGGGGAGTAGGTATACCGGGGGCTCTTGTGGGATTTCTCTCTCCAAATTGATGGGGTCTAAAAACACTGAGAAAAAAACCTCAAGGGTAAGTACACTTCTACTATTCTGTAACTTTCCCGATTCATCTTAATTAAGTAAGTTTATTAAAGATTGTTTAACTATTGGTGTGTGCAGAGTTTGATAATTGGGCTGGGTGACTATTGTTGTCATTGACTTGTTATCACTATCATTCTAGTGTTTTGTTCCGACTACTGCTAATGCTACTATGTAGGTGCCTTTTATTGTCGTTCTGGGTTGCATGTATTACAATATATTGCGCTGTAATTCGGAATGTTTGACATGGGGTACTTTGACAACAAGTGTGTTTCGAGACCCCCGTGTCGTCACTACCAGTGGTATCCTCCAGTGAACTCTCTCTGGTCATGCAATAGAATCGCTTCAGATGCTTGTCATGTTGTTGTTATCGTGTGGAGGAGGCACCGCGCTTTCCCACGATTGGTTTACATGCGTTCAGGGGGTCATATTCATATTAGCGTTTCAAAATGGTTCATGTCTAGCCTATATACAATTGTATTTACATGCATTACGTGTAATGCAGTAAGGATTTAACTAACGAACCTGTTGTCGTTTATTTTTTCGTCATTTTAAACTCAATAAAATGCATTGTGATCCGATATGTGTATCTCCCACACACTAGCGGTTCTGGGGGGCAGTGCCCCTGTGACAACCATTTTGGACCCCCTTGTGGCCCCCCTAAATGTGGAGTATGAAATAATTTCTACATAACTAATTTTTGCTATCGTTCTTTTTTTTTTTACATCCGTTATTAGACAGTGACAACGCGGAACATTAATTTAACCCACACATTTTCTAGAGGGACGGCTTTAGGCGGAACACAACAGTATCGTACCACATGCAAGACGATATGACAACAATAACGTCTAATGTAACTGGCCCCTCTAACAGTACAACTGGCCCCAGCTTGGCCCCCCCAGTTGAAATGGTCAAGAACCGCCACTGCTCCCACATGCATAGCCGTAGCCAAGCTGCAATCAATCAATCGATATAATAAATCCACCCAAATGTTCTGTGTACATAACCCTATTCGCTCGCATTTATCAAGTCACTTTCGCCAGCTAGAACACAATTTGGTTTCCCTTTTCTTTTTTTTCAAAAAAGGGGGGCCCCTATATGAGCAAGACACCGATTGGTCGATGACGAGTTTTCGTTTGCTCCAATAAGGTCCCTCGCTGCTCTATATTTATTGCTAGCAGATTACTGCTTGCTCCCGCCTTACCCAGACGGCTCGAGCGGCCAGAGCGAGCTAGTTCTCCAGGAGACTTCACGAACGAGGGGAATATATATTTATATATATATGTATACCTATCTATAGAACCATAATAACAACTAAAACAGTGCTGCTTCCGATGCTCGGAGCCTAAATGACCACATTGGCTTAAACATTTCTGCATTTAGACCAAATGATATTCGAAAGAGAGAGGGAGTAGGAAGAATTTCGAGATGGAGGTGGGGGAGAAATTCAACTACCGAGAAGCAATGCGATTTAGGACCATGGACAGCGGTAGAAAGCGGTAGCGTTGGCATTTGTATGTAGCTTCGATTGGAAACCCTATTTCTCGCCTCGTAGTGTGTGATTGAGTTGGAGACACAATTGCCTCGGGTTGCCGATGGCTGAATGGACCCACTCCGGGATTGGCGATGGAAGCGGTCTTTCTTGATGTCACTTTCTTAAGCCTCATGGACTCTCGACAGGACGTAGAGGCAGAAGCCGATCAGTCCTTCGCGAATCTTTTTGCGGTCTGGGCTTGCTGTACATAACTAACAAGCTGGGAAGCCCTTACCCCAAAAAGCATTTGCGGAGGGCGCATTCGCCGAGTCACATCGCAAGACGTCTTGCAAGCACGCTTCGTGGATTCAAAAAAAAATATTTTTCCTCATGCTTTTAAACATGATAATTTTTACTACAATTATTATTCATATTCTTTTCATACTTATTTTTATTCTGATTTTAGTTTTGATATAATTGTTAAGTGCTAATTGTAATTTATTTAGTATGTGTTTGTATCGTTAGGCTTAGGTCCCATTTCTAAACTTTGGTGTGCCTCCCAACCCGGGGATACCGGTTAAAAGATTTCTCAGCTCCAGAGTTTCCGAAAATGTTTTGGACTCAACTTGGAGTAATGTGATGCCAATCAGTCCATATAGCGCCACAACCCCCAGATCCACAAGACCGGTGCATAGTCCCCTCAGCATTAAACAGAACGCCCTGCTGACGAATAAATCTGGGACCCAAATGGTACCCTTTTCCCTATATAGTGTACTATTATTGCATTATATAGGTAATAGGATACCATTTGAGACGCAGCATAAGTCTAAACAAAGGGACACCCTCGGAATGAACAAGTTGCACGTGGGGAAACAGAGTGATTCCATTCAGAGACGGTGGGAGGATAGAAGGGGGGAATGAGGAGGAGGGGTGTGGGAACTTGGACCTCTCTGCCCTGCGTGCACTTGGGAAATACAACGTTTATTTAAATGTTCCAATCTCCAAATAGTTAAGTGTGGGGGGAATTGAACACACACGCACACACACACACACACTTGAATATATGAGACATGACCATGCAGTGAGAGCGTGTGAATGTGTGTGAGAGGGAACGAGCCGTACTGTGTGTGTGGCCGTTCTCTAAGACAAGCAGGGAGACTGAAATACTTTATTCAGCCTGCTGTCTCTTTCTTTCTCTCTCTTCCTTTCTCTTTATCGCTCTTCCTTTCTCTTTATCGCTCTTCCTTTCTCTCTCTCTCTCACACACACACGCGCGCACACACGCACACGTTTTTCTCCCTATTGTTATGATATAGCCTATTCACCCTCGAGCATCGCCCACCATTACCCCTTTCATCAAACTTAAAGCATAGAGCACGTCCTTCTATATTTGGCCCATGTAAGAGAGAGAAAAAAAGTTGATTGGGAACACCAATTTGATCAGTTGACGAACTCCGACATATTCCTCGAGTTTGTTTCCAAAAGCATGGAGTGTCTTTCGTGTCCATCACGCTTCTGCACATTTGCAAAACCATGAAAATAGAACTCCCAGTTTTTGACTCCTTGTCCAGTTCGATAGAATGAAATAGTGCAGTGATGACACAATTAGATTTACACCCGAAAAGCAAAGTTAAAAAGCATAGCTATACCGGTAGCTGAATTATACTACATTGCCCTATACCACAGTCAGTGAACAGTGGCACAGTGAAGCATTTTGTATTCTTCTGGCTATGAACTCCAGCACTTTTTATTGGAAGTGATACAATGACTATAATGATAAAGTATCAGCTATGATTTGAGGGAATTTCTATCCATAAACGGTGAACCGTTTAGAAATTACAGCACTTTTTGTGCATAGTCCCCCCATTTCAGTGGACCAAAAGTATTTGGACAAATTCACTTAGGCCTACATGTGTATTAAAGAATTCAAAAGTTTCGTATTTGGTCCAATATTTCTAGAACGCAATGATTACATCAAACTTGTTACTCTACCAATTTGTTGGATGCATTTGCAGTTTTTTTGATGTTTCAGATTATTTTGTGCCCAGTAGAAATGAATGGTAAATAATGTATTGTGTCATTTTGCAGTCATTTTTATTGTACATAAGAATAGAATATGTTTGTAAACACTATGATGCTACTATGATTACTGATAGTCCCGAATGAATAAAAGTGACTGCAAAATTACACAATACATTATTTACCGTTCATTTCTATTAGGCACAAAATTATCTGAAACACTACCAAAACAAACAGCAAATGCATCTAACAAGTGTGTAGAGTCACAAGCTTGGTGTAATCATTACGTGCTAGGAATATGGGACCAAATACTAAACGTTTGACTACTTTAATACACATATAAGTGAATTTGTCCCAATACTTTTGGTGCCCTAAAATGGGGGGCTATGTTCAAAAAGTATTATAGTTTTTAAACTGTTCACCCCCCCAAATTTTTTTTAAATTAAAGCTGACAGTCTGCACTGTTTGATTTCAAATACAAACTTTTGGAGTATAGAGCCAAAATAAGAAAGAAATGCTTCACTGTCCCAATAATTACGGAGAGTACTGTATATTATCCCTGAGTTTAGGGTATACCCTGCCATTACGCATCAGTGCAACCGTTTCAGGGGCATTTACATGAATGTGGGAATAGTATTTGCTTCTTTAATTCAAAATATTTGACTACTAATCCCTAGTCAGGTGTTTGCTATAGCATTGCAATCCTGGGCATAACTGGTCACTTACGGTGACCGCTGGCGTAAATGTTGGTCACGTGGACATAGTTGCTATTCAAAGTGAGAAAAATCAATAATCAAAAGAATAAATCAAATAAAAACAAACGATTTAAACCACGATGAGGGCCCTGTTATAGGCTGCCAATAGAAATATAACGTATCAATGATTTTGCCAGAAAAGTAAATATATGTATGTGTGTGTGTGTGTGTGTGTGTGTGTGTGTGTGTGTTTTATTGCCACATACACGATTGTAAAGTGACTGTGGTAAAAATAGCGCGTGCAGTTCGCTTAGGCTAATGAACTCATGGCGGTCTACTTCTCCTCTCGAGGTGAATGACATATCTCCTTGGCTTTATCAATTGACAAGCATCTCTGACCTATAGCGACATACATACAAACTCAGCTGAAGCTTAGAGTGTAACTTTCCAATATATAAGATGTGGGGTTTCCCACCCTGTGATTATCTCTGGAGGTCAAAGCTTGTTTTACTATGACAAAAGAAACACATTTGCTAGGTCAATAAAGGCGGGTTAACTCAAAATAAGGATAAAGACAGCAGTATTGTGTCGTAGGGGAGCCCATACCTGCATAACCTTTACACCCGCGTAACTTTTAAGCACCATGGACAGTGTCATTTCGCTGCAATGGTCGCACAGTGCACTCCACTTTAGGACCATGGACAGCGTCATATTTTCACCAATCTGACCACGGTCTTGCGTCCCTTCAACTTTTCAGCACCACGGACAGCGTCACGGGCCTTTGTTATTGATCAGCCCGATTTCAATGGCGTCACACTCTGTCACTCTGCAGCTCAACTTAGTCAAGTCTCTAAATAATCGTCATAAATTAGGGTTCATGTCACCTTTAGGCACTCAGGTTGTTTTTTTGTTCTTATCGTGAAAATGACGAGACAGCTGACAATTCACTAATGCTGTAAAAACCCTCACCACACCGTGACGAAAGAGTAACAAGTAGTCATAGGCCTATAGTAGAAAGTAGCACACAATGGTTAACACTTGACAGTGGAGGCAAAACCACTGTTTTGCATGGTATTGTGTGGGTGCTGTAACGTGTATTTCCGATAAGTATAGCCCACCTATTGCGTGTTTTTGTATTTGGACACAACTGCATGCAATAAATGCCAATGCCATAGCCCAAAAATAGATCTCTTGTTTTGTAGTTTATTTTGTGTGGTGCAGTATGGATGGACAAAGCCTAGGCCTAACTATGCATACTTTTATTCTCTAAACAATTGTTAAAAAAGTGTCTCGGAAGAGATTCGAACTAGATGTGGGCAAACAACAAGGCTACGTTTACATGTTTTAAAACCTTTCGAGTCAGTCATTTGAATTGGTGTGATTTGAGGTGGGCGTCGTTGAGGAAGGGCCTTCATTCCCGCTCCGCGTCTTTTCGAAGACTTTATTTGTGCGCACGGGACGCCCCTCTTCCACCCAAGTATGCTGTACACTTTTAATGGCAATGCTCTATCAATCTTACAGAAATAATGATACCTCTGTCTTTTTGTTTTCTGCAGGTGAGGGAAGAAGTCTGCACGATAACTTGACCGTGAAGGGGTCGAGCGCCGTGTGACATCCTGGGCAGAAACGTCAACTCGATTGGGATTTCATCATCTCCATTGAGAAAGGGAGCCGGCCTATCACACGTGGACCATTAAAATCACCACCTCTTGGTCCTTCCTCTCTCGTGTTCAGCGCAAGGTAATTGTTAACCCGAGAGTGTTAACAGAGGCAACTGGAAAGATGACGTCAAACAAAAATCGCTTCCCTTTGAAATTGCATTTTTGTCGGGCATTTTCACCGCTGCACACGTGAGCAGAAGTTGACCGCCCATTAATTTGGCATCAATATGTCCAATCATTGCAGTCCTTTGTTAGAAACATACTTTATAGATTTTTCAGACGTCAATGCAACAAAGACAATTGTTTTGTCGAGGTTTGACCTCTTCCAGTGCATGTGTGAGGGGTAGGCAGTATATGCCTCATTTTACTGGTCTGTAGACGTGTAGGTTCTACATATAGTTCCCAAATAGGCCTGTCTGACCCTACTTTTTTAAAATAGTGTTTTGGTGGGTAATGTGTGTTTAGTACTGTGTTCTAAATCACGGAAACAAAACAAAACAAAACATATATTCTATATATCTCTCTGTCTACCACACAACGTTAAAGAGCAAATTGTGTTCCATTTTATGCAGTTAGTGAATATCACCGAAAATAAGAATGACATTTATTGAGTAATGAGAAGGAGGGCCAAGGAGGGATGCAGGAGAGGTGCAGGGTGAAGTTGCTCCTAGACACTGATCTTGGGGCAGTTTTGCATTTCCCTCACATGCCCAAAATCTTTACCTAGGGGAAACTTCAGTCTCGTAATGATATCTTGGCCCTATACACTTGATTGACATGTATGAAAACTGTCTTTTTGAAGAATTTGCTTTGCAATGTTTTTAGTGTGTTTCTCTGATGGCTTGCACCATTCCATAGCAGTGTAGTATGTCTGAACACAAAGATAATGTGAAGGAGAGGAGAGGTGTAGCTATGGACTTTGTTAAAGAATAGCAAGTCTATAGTGGAGCAACAGTTACACCAAAATGATAGTTGTGGGTTGCCTCCCAAATACCACCCTATTCCCTATTGCTTTTGACCAGGGCCCATAGGGCTCTGTGGGGAATAGTGCACCATTTGGGATACACAATTTGATACGTGGTTATGATGATAAATCCAGTTTGAAATCTGGTCAAAATGTTGGTCAATCAAGCACTTCTAGAGTCAGACTTATTGACCTGCACGGAGGACTAAATTCAGTAGAATATAGTGTAGTTCACCAAATACAGTACACGTGTAGTTATGTGTAAAGGTGTGAAAAATGGTGACCATGCAACTCCCGTCTTTGTTCAGACAAGCAGAACTCTTCAATGTTCAGACTTCTTTGGGGAATTCGTTTCATTTTGAACACTTGTCTCCAGATGTTTCCCAGAAAGCAAAACCGTTGTTATGACGTCTGTTATGGTCAGATTCTATGCTCGTTGTAAAATAATTTTGTAAGTGTATTTTTTAGCAACCAGAACAATATGTCTTCATCTGCCTGTATTCTGATTATCTGACCAGATATCAAACCAACATATGAAGTCTTTCCCATGAAGCCTGGATTTTGTCATGAAAAGTCTTTACCTGTTTGTTGAAATCTGGTTATATAACGTCTTCTCAACCAGACAACCAGTTTACAACAAGAAAACAACGTTATCAAGACGTCATGTGTCAAATTATGCCCACTGGGTTTGTTCATTTATGACTACTAAGGTTTAGGTCTCAAAGACTGTGAGTTCGTGGTAAAACCTCTGGGCTGGGCTTATCAAGGTGTGTCCCTCAAAATCTACCGGTTAATAGTGAGATTTGTATGACTAGTATAGTATTTGTCATTCAGGATGCATTTTCCTTTTGTCTCTGTGAGAGATATGTGAAGGTAGGAAGCAGTATGTATGGGTTTAGGAAAGTCAGGTTGAACAATGCCTTCTTGAGATTCCTGTTATTACGAAAAGCATGAACCTTTCGAGGATATTTAGAACGTTCAACCTTTGTCACTGATTCAGTGTGTTCATTGTGCAAGAGAGATGATTAGGGCCTACCAAATCCAACAAAAAACAAAAGAAATGAGCACACAATCAAAAACCTCCACTCACAAAAATGATGCCTCCATTTTTTTTAACCTAAACCACAACAGACCAGAACTTGTAACAAAACCAATTGCTAAAAATACTCTTGAATGAATCAGTCATTTGATATATTGTTGCATTTTCCATCTAGGACATAAAGGACCTCTTCCTATATTCAATACAACCGTATAGGTCACAACATCTAGAAATACCTGTTTTTGTCCTCCAGATGCCTGATTTGTTAGCCAAAAGGGGTGAGGCGACTGTCTAGCCATCTAAACAGAGATAAGAATGGGGACCTCTCCTCTTGAATGGAAGAACGTCATCACTCAGTTCTGTCGTGACTCGTATCATCACAAAGCTTTTTTTTTCTTTTTTCCCTCATTCCAAATGTCTTTGTTTATTTTTAGGGGAAACGTGTTCTGCTCACATGAACATAAGGTATGCATACGTACATGTAGGTACACACACACACACACACACACACACACACACACACACACACACACACACACACACACACACACACACACACACTGTAGCTGGGCTTTATACACAAAGGACTACACAGCCTCTGTGCTGTGGGCCACACAGATATTTAGTAGATTCAAAGGCTTTAGGTCCTATTCTTTTCTATGTGGTTGTAATTATTGTAGTTTAATACCAGTCTCATTAATGAGAAGAACTCAACCCTTGTAAGATGATAGTCACTTGTGTCCATTTATTTGTAAAGGATGTTGTATTGTGTGTGTGTGTGTGTGTGTGTGTGTGTGTGTGTGTGTGTGTGTGTGGGTGTGTGTGTGTGTGTGTGTGTGTGTGTGTGTGTGTGTGTGTGTGTGTGTGTGTGTGTGTGTGTGTGTGTGTGTGGAGGGGAGGTGTCCAGAGGCCTAATAATGTCTAGCAAGTGAATGCTTTTTTTGTCAGGAGATGGTTACATATTGCATACTTGTGAAGCCAATCAGCGTTTGAATGGAATGGACCACGTTTGGACAGGAGAGAACAGTGGGGATTCCTCTTAACACATGATGGAGACCGGTTAACTTCTCAGTTAATCTACAGTTAAAGTTCCCTTGACACTTATGAAGAGTGATCAGATGAATTGCAATTAATTGCAAAGTCCCTCTTTGCCATGCAAATTAACTGAATCCCCCAAAAACATTTCCACTGCATTTCAGCCCTGCCACAAAAGGACCAGCTGACATCATGTCAGTTATTCTCTCATTAACACAGGTGTGAGTGTTGACGAGGACAAGGCTGGAGATACTCTGTCATGCTGATTGAGTTCGAATAACAGACTGGAAGCTTCAAAAGGAGGGTGGTGCTTGGAATCATTGTTCTTCCTCTGTCAACCATGGTTACCTGCAAGGAAACAAGTGCCGTCATCATTGCTTTGCACAAAAAGGGCTTCACAGGCAAGGATATTACTGCCAGTAAGGTTGCACCTAAATCAACCATTTATCTGGTCTCCAAGAACTTCAAGGAGAGCGGTTCAATTGTTGTGAAGAAGGCTTCAGGGCGCCCAAGAAAGTCCAGCAAGCGCCAGGACCGTCTCCTAAAGTTGATTCAGCTGCGGGATCGGGGCACCACCAGTACAGAGCTTTCTCAGGAATGGCAGCAGGCAGGTGTGAGTGCATCTGCACGTGCAGTGAGGCGAAGACTTTTGGAGGATGACCTGGTGTCAAGAAGGGCAGCAAAGAAGCCACTTCTCTCCAGGAAAAACATCAGGGACAGACTGATATTCTGCAAAAGGTACAGGGATTGGACTGCTGAGGACTGGGGTAAAGTCATTTTCTCTGATGAATCCCCTTTCCGATTGTTTGGGGCATCCAGAAAAAAGTCCAGTGTCATGCCAACAGTAAAGCATCCTGAGACCATTCATGTGTGGGGTTGCTTCTCAGCCAAGGGAGTGGGCTCACTCACAATTTTGCCTAAGAACACAGCCATGAATAAAGAATGGTACCAACACATCCTCCGAGAGCAACTTCTCCCAACCATCCAGGAACAGTTTGGTGACAAACAATGCCTTTTCCAGCATGATGGAGCACCTTGCCATAAGGCAAAAGTGATAACTTAGTGGCTCGGGGAACAAAACATCGATATTTTGGGTCCATGACCAGGAAACTCCTCAGACCTTAATCCCATTGAGAACTTGTGGTCAATCCTCAAGAGGCGGGTGGACAAACAAAAACCCACAAACTCCAAGCATTTATTATGCAAGAATTGGCTGCCATCAGTCAGGATGTGGCCCAGAAGTTAATTGACAGCATGCCAGGGCGGATTGCAGAGGTCTTGAAAAAGAAGGGTCAACTTCATGTAACTGTCAATAAAAGCCTTTGACACTTACAAAATGCTTGTAATTATACTTCAGTATTCCATAGTAACATCTGACAAAAAATATCTAAAGACACTGAAGCAGCAAACTTTGTGGAAATTCATATTTGGGTCATTCTCAAAACTTTTGGCCACGACTGTACGGGATACATCTGGTGTACACCGTCCAACAGAATGCTTTCATACAGGTTCCTTTCCAACAATGCAACAATAATAATAAATAATAAAAGATAAGACTACGAACATAAAGTTAATGGCTCAGTAGAACAGAATAAACATTTTAGCATAAGTATAATACAGGAAGACACAATTTATAGTACAATAATTACACATGTATCAGGGAAGGAGGGATTGAGGGGCAAGTGTTTAAATTGTGCAGTATTAGCAATAGTAAATAAGAGTCTTGTAGCAGCAGTTGTGATGTTTGTGTGTGTGTGTGGGCGTGAGTGAATGAGTGAGTGCATGTGTGCTAAGATGCGGAGAACCAGAGCAGGAGGTCAGTCCAGTTCAAGTGTTCAGCAGTCTGGTGGCTTGTAGGTAGAAACTGTCTCTGAACCTGCTGGTATTCTGTCTCTCTTTTCTTCCCCTCTCTCCCCCTTTCTTTCTCCTTCTCATTCTGTCTCTCTTTTCTTCCCCTCTCTCCCCCTTTCTTTCTCCTTCTCATTCTGTCTCTCTTTTCTTCCCCTCTCTCCCCCTTTCTTTCTCCTTCTCATTCTGTCTCTCTTTTCTTCCCCTCTCTCCCCCTTTCTTTCTCCTTCTCATTCTGTCTCTCTTTTCTTCCCCTCTCTCCCCCTTTCTTTCTCCTTCTCATTCTGTCTCTCTTTTCTTCCCCTCTCTCCCCCTTTCTTTCTCCTCATTCTGTCTCCCTTTTCTTCCCCTCTCCCCCTTTCTTTCTCCTTCTCATTCTGTCTCCCTTTTCTTCCCCTCTCTCCCCCTTTCTTTCTCCTCATTCTGTCTCTCTTTTCTTCCCCTCTCCCCCTTTCTTTCTCCTTCTCATTCTGTCTCTCTTTTCTTCCCCTCTCTCCCCCTTTCTTTCTCCTTCTCATTCTGTCTCTCTTTTCTTCCCCTCTCTCCCCCTTTCTTTCTCCTTCTCATTCTGTCTCTTTTTTCTTCCCCTCTCTCCCCCTTTCTTTCTCCTCATTCTGTCTCCCTTTTCTTCCCCTCTCTCCCCCTTTCTTTCTCCTTCTCATTCTGTCTCCCCTTTCTTCCCCTCTCTCCCCCTTTCTTTCTCCTTCTCATTCTGTCTCCCATTCTCTCTTTCTCTTTCACACTTTAACCCTCTGTCTCTTTTTCTTTCCTATTGTCAGGGCCTTCCTGGCTGTGTGACAGAGGGAATCATGAGGGACGCCGTGAATGACTCTACGATGCCTTACTTCCCCCCCCACCACCTCTTTCCGGCTGCTTCTGCGTAAGGTATGATCACTATAGCCGCACACACACATTTCAAAGACTTACAAAAAGTACCAAATAGATGAAGCACTTTCCCCTCAAATGTTGCTGTTCTGAAACGGACAAATAGGAGGGGATGTATTTTGCAGAAGGAGCGTTATTTGTACTGTTCCATACCTTGGAACGTAATGTATCTTAGATGATGCCCCAGTGTAGGTTCCAATCATTTAGCAATGCGACTGTGCTCGCTGCTATCAGTGAAAAGGTTCCACACAACAACAAAAAAACGATCCCTGTTTCTAGTGCTCTTAGTAGTACTCAGCACGGCGGCTCCGACTATTACTGTTACACTTGCGGTGTTGGGGAAGCTACTCTGAAAATATAGTTCACCAAGCTACCGATTATTTCACACTGACAGAAGTTAAGATACACTGAAGCTACCCTTTAAGAAAAAATACATTTTACTTAACTAAAGTTACTTTGGGAAAAATAGTTCACGACATCCAAACGGCTTCTTGAAAAATGATCATATTTGAATCTGAAACGTCATAGAGTACAAATTGCAAGCACAGATGACTTTGAGGTCATACATTAACAGAATGTGCCTATTAAACACAAGAACGATGTTTCAAGGGAGAACTGGGAAGGTCTGATGCTGAAAAAGAAAGGAAATTCTTTCCTATTTTCTTTTCTTTTTGCAAAAGAAAATGTGGTGTGTAGTTCCAGTCGTTCGCTACACTGCTACGTGGCAACAACGAAAAGTTATTAACTATTGAAAACAATACCAAAAGTTGAATTGAGTTAATAAACTACCACCAAGCTACTGCAACATGCAGTTAAATTACTAGTTCACTACTCCACACTGTACACTTGTCACCTGGTTGAGTGAGTGTGAAAGGACTCAATCATGATCCACTTCCTGTGTGTGCCCAGCCTATACTGAACCTGTGTTCATTTGGCACCAAAGGGAAGACAATAGACTGAAAGATGGGAGGGACTACCTGAGGTGTATTAATTAGTCCTACACCGTAGCAAAACGTTTTGCAACGGAAACTTTTTTTTTTTGCAATAAAAACAAACGTTTTCAACTTAGGTTCCATTTGGTTCCTTGTGAATACACCCTTGGATTCTTCCAAATAGCAAAAGCTCATTTTTGCTGTCTGTCGCAGACAGTTAGGAGCTAAAAGGAATACTTCACGTCGTTTCACATTATCCATGCATATGCTAGGGTGGTTGATAGGTAGTTTAGTGGAAAGTGAGTTCTAGGTCAAACTGAAACACGGGGCGCTTTTCTGTCCCAGGCTGGCAGCTGCCATACACCCGGCCTTCCCCTCCATCTCTCCCCTTCCCTCCCATCTCTGACGGAAGGAGAGGTGCCCGTCGTTGTAAGGCGGTGGTGGAAAAATGGGGCAGGCTGAGGGATGACTCAGCCTACTGGAGGGGGAAGGGCGGTACTTTGGGAGGGGGGTTAGGGGTTAACTCTAACCCTCTATGGAGCCTCTGACATAGATGGATCTGACACACACACACACACACACACACACACACACGTGGACACAGAAGGGAACGTCTTGACTTTCACATACACACACGCACGCTGGCTCAGAAACATACATATGTCGTGCATACGCACATTCATTTGTAAGTTCTCAGTTATGACGACGTCCCTCATGTTCGCACACGATGACTCACTCTATCACTCACACACTTTCTCTCTCTTGGACACGCGCACACACACACACACACACACACACACACACACACACACACACACACACACACACACACACACACACACACACACTATGAGGTTCAAAACAGAATGTATTTTTCCATTTTGATTTGAGTATAGTTTAAGTATTCATTGCTGTAGAAATACATTTTTAGCAAAACAAATAACTAAATTATATCTAATCTACAGAGTAATATATCTGACATGACGACCCTATTGAAAGTAAGCATTTAAGAGAGTGCTTAATTGAAAGAATTACATTGTTCTGTCACTTATTGGGGGAATTTCACTTCAACATAAACAATGTTAGTTATGAATTTGACCAGTGCAACAGAAGATATTGGCCAAAAATCTTTTGAAAGTATCTTGATTTATGCTGTAGGTGTGTATTTTTCGAGTTTGGAATATTCTATTTTCATTTTTCCAAAACAGAAAGAAAATGACTCATGCCAGTGGACTTACTTTTATCACACAAAGGGTTTTGTTGTATTAAAATACAGTTATGTAGCCTCGGTTGGGAAGTAATGTGTACCCCATTACAGTAAATTGAGACCACAAAATGGTATGATATGGACTCGTTCAAATCACAGGAAAAGGAGCAACCAGCTGATTCTTGTACTCTTATAAGGAAATGTGTCATAATAAAAAGCGACATGAAAATAAACACTTATTTCTAAAAGGTTTGAGAGCTTTTATTTAAGTACATCATTTCATTGGATGCAATAAATGTACAATTGAATTACAGATTAAATCCTTTTTTTTTTGTTGCTAAATTGTAAACGGGATCAAATTCAAGACTGACCATTGAAGCTGAAATGAGAAATATGTCTAATATCTATCGAGACAATTGTTCTGACAGAAAATAATACATTGTAGAAGTTTAGAAGTGTATTTAATCATTGTAGCGATTGTCGAAATTGATTTCCATTGTATCTTTGTGCTCAACCAATATCAAGAGTTTCTCTCTTTATCGCTAGCCTGTATATACAGTATGATAACACAAAGAAATGTGGTCAACATTGTTGCAGTAATAGTAATGTGCAAAATACTGTAGATACAGCATTATTCAACCTGCAATTAGTCCATAGTTGAAGCTAACAAAGCAAACTGTCCTTTTCTCTCCCCCACCAAAAAACATGTCACTTTTTCTGCTTCATTGTGTTTGACAAGTTCTGTTGTAGCCAATAGGAAGAATCCATTTACTGGGGAGGTTTGTACACTTGTCCAAACAAGTAGTCGTACTTACTCCTGGATTCTCTGTGTGTGTGTGTTAGGCCTGTACAGTACATATGAAACCCAAAAGATGAATCACTTAGAGTGAGTGTATGTGTCTGTCTGTGAAGGTGGGTCAAAGCAGTATATTGATGCTCTTATCATTCCACCACTGAAGAATCAACATAGTTTTGTTCAAACATTGAGTAAACGTCTATTTCTACAAACCAGCATGTACAGAGATGCAAATAAATACGATGAAAATAGAGGAAAATATAGAAAATATAGAAAATATAGAAAATATAGAAAATATAGAAAGGGCAAAACAAAAAGGAAAGCAAGCAAAAGGAGAAACAAATGAGTCGAGGAAGATTTTAGATTCGGAGAGGTAAAGAAAGAAAAGACAATTGGATGTAAAGGAAGGTTTGTAAAGAAAAAAACAGTTCATTGGGATCTATTTGAATGATTTGAACCATTCCAAATCATTTATTTGCCTACACATTTTGAAAAGGGGTTTTTCTATTTTATCCGTTGGTAGTAATTGCCGTGCCTGCTGGCTTTCTACTGGTTTTCAACTATTTCAACCACTCTCATTAATCGGGTTGTAAAGATAAGATGACTTTATAATCCATGTGGGGACATTTTGGTTGTGGCTCTGTGCATACGTGGAAAAAACACACCGAATCGTCATTTTGAGTTGACGTCCCTTTGAAAAAACGTCCCTGTAACTCGTTCAAGTGGACCCATCGACTTCTCTGATTCTGGTTGTGCTGTAGGTGATGCGGTTAGCTGTTGGTCATTATGGCCGTCTTACACAGAATCAAGCATAGACACGGACATGTACGTCTGTATAATTCAAACACTGTACACAACGGTACACTCTCTTAATTACAATGTCAACTGTATATTACTTTCCCACAGGTTTTCAGGTATTTGAACCATTTCAAATAGTTACTCTGTAGGTCTGTACCAGATCGCTGTAAGGTTTTTAACGATTTGAACTATTCTAAGGATTTACAGTTCACGCTGGGTTGATAAAGGTTTTAAATGCGAAGACATTCTCCAGCAGCGACGACCTGGGGAAGGGTTACAGGGGGGTAGGGGTGGGGGAGGATAAATATTTGACTAAGGTAAACCACCAATGAAACAAATGATCGCTGTTAGTTTTGTTTTCCCTTCTAAAAAGAAAACGGTATAGATGCAAAATCTTAGGGCCCGGTTTCCCGGACTGATTAAGCCTAGTCCTGGACTAAACGATATCAATATTTGAATTATCCAGGAATAGGCTTAATCTCAGTCAGGGAAATAGTTTAGTCTCCAGAAACAGAGAAAGAAACCTTGAATGTCAAAGTCCTGTTTTTTTTGTTGTTGTACTTTTTTAACAAAGACACAGACATGTGTGACAGGTATTCTGACTGGAAGCTGTTTCTGGATAGTAGCTTGTAAACTAAAAACAAAAGGGGCCGTACATTTTTAGGAGGTCAAAGGTAAATTGGAGCTGTAAACAATTTCAATGAACGGTGTGTGTGTGATGTGTGGGGGGGGGGGGGTCCTCTGCTCTCACCAGACGGATGTGGTCGCCCGTAAACAATACCAGAGTACGTCTGTGCAGTCACTGGGTTATTTTTGACTCAGTGGATTCTACACTTGCGAACTTGTTAGAGGAACTAATCACAGCCACCTGGTCAGGTTAGCATAGGGCTAAATGTGCCAGGTTACGTAATAGTAATCGCTAACATGTAGTGTTTTATCACGTCCAACTATGTCAACAAACAATAATACTTTTGACAAACTTAAAGCCTTGTTACTTTGGTTTGAAAGTATAGTGTGTTAAAAAGAGGGTCATTACTTTTTAAAGCTGTTGGTATAGTGAAACAAATAGCAATAATTTCACTGATATAGGAGGTTTTATCCAGTCTTGCTGTACCTTATATTGTGGTATGGTGACTCCTTTCAACAGCACCCTTCGTGATGGAACATGGCAGCCATTTTGTCTGATTGTGTGTGCGTGTGCTTGTGTTTATACATTTCAGTGTGTGTGTGTGTCCTCCCCCACCGAAGTAACAAAGCCGATCTTGCCAACACATTCAGGAACAGTAAACAGTCTGTCCAGAGATGCCTGGGGGCTGTGACACCCACAGTCAGAGTCCTGCCCCGAAAAGGAGCACCACTCCTCCTACCTGGACACAAACAGAATGGTGCTCCGTTAATTACTGTACCCCCGTGTAACATATGCTCCGCTCGGGGCGATGACACGGTTCCTTGTAAGTAATGTCAAACGGATTGTGACACAGCACCACATGTGGGACCTTTCTAGGGTTGCAAAACTCCGGTAACTTTCCTAAAATTCCCAGGTTTTCCAGAAATCCTGATTGGATGATTCCGGGATTCCTGCTTATTGCCTCCTGATTCCGGAAATCTTCCCAACTGGGATTGGAGGGCCAGACGCACACGCTTGTGTGTGGATTCTTTTGACACGTGTGTGTGTGTGTGTGTGTTTGTGTGTCTGTGTATGTGCACACAATATAATGTGCTGCACATGTGACCTTTTGCACTGTATTTGTCAAAAATAAAAAGGTGCATTACTCCCATTTGTTATGAGTAGAGTCTTATGCTCTGTGTCTTTTTCTCTTCTGTTAGTAGGAGATTTGTAAAAGACAGGATTTGGTAAATGGGGGAAGTGGTGAAACAGCGGGATGTGTCTGTCCTGGGAGAAGAAGAAAAGGATGAAAGTAGCCAGGGGATCGAATAGAAGGAGAAGAGTCCCGAAAGTTACAGAGGGGAGGTATAAGTAGGTAACAACCGCCACCATCTATGTGTGTGTATATATATATATATATATGAGAGAGAGCGACTGGTTGTACTAGATATTGTGTTATTTATTATGGCCTTCTTATTGTACTCAACCTGAAATTACTTTTCAAACTGATCAGCAATTATATTCTCCAGTGTTACTTGACATTGTTCGATGCAGAGGTTTCTGGGTGGTAAGGGTGGTGACACAGTATGGTTTCGGTGTGTATGCCGAAGAGGACAGTGGGTACGGAGAGATGGGTAGTGGGGTGTTAGAATGAGGTTCATACACACACACACACACACACAGGTCTGGCAGAGAGCATTCATCTCAGGGGTACGCCTGAAAAACAGGGAAGGGATTCTTATGATATGTGAACATTCATTATATATTTACATAAACAGTAAATATGATACGGTTAATGTTTATTTTGTCACCGAGTTGATGTGTTAAAAATGTTCCATTTTTTACCTTTCATATATGCTGGGTGTGTGTCGGTGTAAACCAGGGTGTTATAAAACATGGGATCTAAAACATGGCAAAAAGGAGCGTCTTTCCCAACATGCTTTGTAATGAAACTGACTAAAATGACCATGGTTAAGATAATGGTTATAATGGAGTCCAGGCAGACAGGTGTAATGTGCCTCCTTTTGATTTTGACCCAGCACCCCGTAACGGTACGACGCACATTTCTACCGTTTTGCAGACATTTTGACGTCAGATTCCGTCATTTCCTGCTGCTACTGTTGTCATAAAACCATGCTGTGTGTCAACAAGCAAATCACGCAGGTATTGGTGGTCCTGACGTTACGTCGGGAAAATCGGTTTATATTTCAAATGCTTCGTTTGATAAGTTACTGTAAGTAGAAGTTCAGATATGAAGCCACACGTGTATAACTAATTATACATCATATATGTTCTTAACAGAAAATGCACAAATTTGTCCAAACACTGTATTACAGTAGGTAGCTATAGTGAATTGTTAATTGATTTAAAGCTCTTGTTCCTCCATGTCCCTCTAAAACATATCACATTTTGATCAAGAGATTATAACAGAAAGCATTCTTAGAGCAGAAAATAATAACTAAGAGTAGTCAAGCTTCCTGTCCCATTTGTAAAGTATCCCATTGTTCATTTGATGTGAGAGGGAAAAAAACAGTTTTTTATTTTCTTTGTTTCCCGAGAGACACAAGTTAGCACACATTAAATATCTATAGGACTAGCTTTTGGATGCTTATATTGCTATTGTTGAGGTGGACATTTTTTTTTACTCCAACATGTAAAGAGAATTTTGTGTGTGTGTGTGGTGTGTGTGTGTATGTGTGTGTAAGAGGAGCGTGTATACAAGGTTTATGAAGTGTGTGAAAGGGAGAGAGGCTGTGAGTGTGTTGGAAAGGATGTATGTCTTTACCGCGAGTAAATGGCTGTTGATCTGTTTTGTCTTTCGGGTGAGAGACGGAAAGAAACAGAGAATACAACACGTTATTGTAGCAACATCCATTTTGTCAGACAACCTCGGTGTTCTTGAGGGGCTGAAATACAATGTGTGTTTGTTTGCATTACAGGAGAAGTGTGTGTGTCCTTTCACCTGGCCATTCCAATGAACCTGGACCAAATCAGATACACACCTGTCACTCCCCCAACAGAAGAAAACACAGGTAATAATCCACGCTGTACATCCCATGGGACTCTGGTTAAAAAGTCATTCACAAATCAAGGGAATGGGGGGTGCCATTTGGGACACGGTCCTTGTCTATGCTATAGCCATGGGATGAAACTAAAAATTGTACAATTTGATTGTCCATAAACATACAGACAACATTCTGTTAATACTGTAACTCCATGTCTTTTGACTGCAATCCCGTGGGGGGTTTCTGTCAAAGAAACACTGAAAAGGTTCAAACAATTTCAAAACGAGAGAAACAATTTATGTCTATGTTTAATGAGTATACTTTTTAAAATATAAAGTACCAGTCAAACGTTTGGACACGCCTACTCATTCAAGGGTTTTTCTTTATTTGTACAATTTTCTACATTGTAGAATAATAGTGAGACATCAAAACTATGAAATAACACATATGGAATCATGTAGTAATCAAAAAAAGTGTTAAACGAATCAAAATATATGTAATATTTGAGATTCTTCAAAGTACCCACCCTTGATGGCAGCTTTGCACACTCTTTGCATTCTCTCAACCAGCTTCATGAGGTAGTCACCTGGAATGCATTTCAATTAACAGTTGTGCCTTGTTAAAAGTGGAATTTCTTTCCTTCTTAATGTGTTTGAGCCGATCAGTTGTGTTGTGACAAGGTAGGGGTGGTATACAGAAGATAGCCCTATTTGGTAAAAGACCAAGTCCATATTATGGCAAGAACAGCTCAAATAAGCAAAGAGAAACGACAGTCCATCATTACTTTAAGACATGAAGGTCAGTCAATGCGGAAAATGTCAAGAACTTTGAACCTTTCTTCAAAAACCATCAAGTCCTATGATGAGACTGGCTCTCATGAGGACCGCCACAGGAAAGGAAGACCCAGAGTTACCTCTGCTGCATAGGAAAAGTTCATTAAGTACCAGCTTCAGAAATTGCAGCCCAAATAAATGCTTCACAGAGCTCAAGTAGGAGACACATCTCAACATCAACTGTTCAGAGGAGACTGTGTGAATCAGGCCTTCATGGTCGAATTTCTGCAAAGAAACCACTACTAAAGGACACCAATAATAAGAAGAGACTTGCTTGGGCCAAGAAACACGAGCCATGGACATTAGACTGGTGGAAATCTGTCCTTTGCTGGTGACACTGTCTGTGATTTATTTAGAATTCAAGGCACACTTCACCAGCATAGCTACCACAGCATTCTGCAGCAATACGCCATCCCATCTGGTTTGTGTTTTTCAACAGGACAATGACCCATCTCACATTCCAGGCTGTCTAAGGGCTATTTGACCAAGGAGAGTGATGGAGTGCTGCATCAGATGACCTGGCCTCCACAATCACCCGAACTCAACCCAATTGAGATGGTTTGGGATGAGTTGGACCGCAGAGTGAAGGAAAAGCAGCCAACAAGTGCTCAGCATATGTGGGAACTCCTTCAAGACTGTTGGAAAAGCATTCCAGGTGAAGCTGGTTGAGAGAATGCCAAGAGTGTGCATAGCTGTCATTAAGGCAAAGGGTGGCTTCTTTGAAGAATCTAAAATATTAAATATGTTTAGATTTGTTTAACACTTTTTTGGTTATTGCATGATTCCATATGTGTTATTTCATAGTTTTGACATCTTCACTATTATTCTACAATGTGGAAAATAGTAAAAATAAAGAAAATCCTTCAATGAGTAGGTGTGTCCAAACTTTTGACTGGTACTGTATGTTAGGCTATTAAAATATAGGTTATGTCCAGCACATATTAGGAAGTACATTTTGATGCAGATGATTTATGATTTGATTACTAGAATACACAAATGGCTTTTGAACTCCCAAATAATATTCAGTGTGAGAGAAAAGAGTGTGTGTGTGTGTGTGTGTTTCAAGAGTGTGTGTGACAGTATACAGTGTGTAAGGGGATTGTGTGTGTGTTTGAAGAGTGTGTGTGTGACAGTATACAGTGTGTAAGAGGAGTCTGTGAAAGGGAGTGTGTGTGTTTGAAGAGTGTGTGTGTGACAGTATACAGTGTGTAAGAGGAGTGTGTGTGTGTGTTTGAAGAGTGTGTGTGTGACAGTATACAGTGTGTAAGAGGAGTCTGTGAAAGGGAGTGTGTGTGTGTGTGACAGTATACAGTGTGTAAGAGGAGTCTGTGAAAGGGAGTGTGTGTGTGTGTGACAGTATACAGTGTGTAAGAGGAGTGTGTGTGTGTGTTTGAAGAGTGTGTGTGTGACAGTATACAGTGTGTAAGAGGAGTCTGTGAAAGGGAGTGTGTGTGTGTGTGACAGTATACAGTGTGTAAGAGGAGTGTGTGTGTGTGTTTGAAGAGTGTGTGTGTGACAGTATACAGTGTGTAAGAGGAGTGTGTGAAAGGGAGTGTGTGTGTGTGTTTGAAGAGAGTGTGTGTGTGTGTGTTTGAAGAGTGTGTGTCAATTTTGATGCAGATGATTTATGATTTGATTACTAGAATACACAAATGGCTTTTGAACTCCCAAATAATATTCAGTGTGAGAGAAAAGAGTGTGTGTGTGTGTGTGTGTTTCAAGAGTGGTGTGTGTGTGACAGTATACAGTGTGTAAGAGGAGTGTGTGTGTGTGTTTGAAGAGTGTGTGTGTGACAGTATACAGTGTATAAGAGGAGTCTGTGAAAGAGTGTGTGTGTGTGTGTGTTTGAAGAGTGTGTGTATGACAGTATACAGTGTGTAAGAGGAGTCTGTGAAAGGGAGTGTGTGTGTGTAAAAGGGTGTGCATGAATATCTTGCTAGAAAAAGATTTGAAGAAATGTAATCCATTTTAGTAGTATACAGTTAGACTTTATTTTTGCTAGCAAAATCATGTAGCCTATATGTACGACCTTGTGTAGTGATTTGATTTGACCACACAAATATTATCATTGTACTGTAATTTTTCAGACTGACTTTAATTATGTAGTAAAACTAAAACAATAGAAAATTGCTGGTTAGTTTGTTTGGGATTGTTTTAGAAAGTTAGAACTGAAATGTGTGTGTGTGTGTGTGTGTGTGTGTGTGTGTGTGTGTGTGTGTGTGTGTGTGTGTGTGTGTGTGTGTGTGTGTGTGTGTGTGTGTGTGTGAGAGAGAATTGGGTTTGTGTTTTAAGAGTGTGTGTATGCAGTGTGTAAGACGATTGTGTGAAAGGGTGTGCATATGTACATTGAATATCTTTATTGAAACGTTTTGAAGTACTCTCTCTTAGAAATGTAATGCATTTTAGCAGTATACAGCAATTTCTTTTGCTAGCAAAATCATGTAGCCTATATTGACGACCTTGTGATTTGATTTGACCACGCAGATATTATCACCATACTGTAATTTTTAACTGGATAAAAATACGTTAATTTTACATAAAATGTCATTTGTTCTGTGCAGTAATAGTATGACAATAGTAAATTGCTTCCCACTTGGCACAGACTTCAATTCAACGTCTATTCCACGTTGGTTAAACTTCATTTCATTGAAATTACGTGCAAACGACGTTGATTCAACCAGTGTTTGCCCAGTAGATTGTTAGTTTAAGAAGTGTTTGATAAAGTTAGAACTGAAATGATTGATACATGCAGCAACCTACATGGTAAGAAGACTATGATTGGGATCTGTAGAGTATTGCTATTCTTCTCAGTGTGAATACGGTTTACTCGTTTGTGAAGGAGCAGGCGATTTTGAGGTAGCCTATTTGATAACCCTGCAACCCTGTGACAGATATGAAACCAGTCTTTTGTTCATTACTCCTACATAAATGACGGTGTACAACTAGCACTTCAATATTTTGTAGGCCTGTTTCAAAAGTTGTGAAATATTAGAGCAATTCGGTAGCCTAAACATGGCCGTTTCAGTTTGTGTGACCAGGTTAGAATTGATCCGATACATGAAATGCAGGTCTGTAAATTCAAATTTAATTTTGAAGCACATACAGCACGTGGGAGCAGTGAAGAGCTCGAAAAATGCAGGCCCAGTGCATTTTTGTGCATACCGGTCTTTGGAACCCCCCCAAAAAAGTTACAGAAAAATCATAAACAACTGCATTGATATCGAGGAAACGTTAGAAATCTGGGAACGTGTGAGTGGCCGAGGTGGGGACTGTAGATGAGTGTCGCTGTCCAATGAACGGTGGTGCTGAACTGTAGCTCTCTTCGTATGACTCTTAGAAGCCATTTTAAACACATACACATCAAGGAAATTATTGATTGGCATATAACAAATGTCAAATGTGGACTTTTAGTGCAAAACAGAGATAAACATGCACGTTATTTTTTATTTTTTTAATGGGTGCAAAGTTATATGCACTGGACAAAAATGAGGGAAAGTAGCAGCCTAGTTTTCATTGTCAGACACTTAGAGTCAAGCAATCGTGTGGATGGGCTATGGGCATTCTTGAATGTATCGATACTAGGGGAGTGGCTGTGTGTTTCAGGGGAAATGTATGCAACACCCAGGAGTTTCAGAATATTGTCAAGATGAGAGTCCATATAGTTTCTATAATTCTGAATGAGTTTGTCCCATTCCAACTGCACACGACTCTTTTGTTTATATTTCCCCTCAAAGGGGCTATCGCAATTTCAGTAACTGCCATATTTTGTATGTGTTACTGGGAACACTTTCTGTTGATGTATAATCGATGTGTGTGTTTGCGTAAAGGCATGTGTGAATACATGCTTGTCTCTAATTTCAGACGTGATGATTCATTGAAAAATGACATGTGCCAACATGTTCTCCAAAAGAGAATATGTTTTTGTGTTGTTGCAGGGCATGATAATATAAAATTGTACCAAAAGAAGCTGTCGTGCAGAATATTTCCAGTTTGCTGCTGTTTTTATTTGATCTATGTATTGTCATATTAAAAATCATGGCAGATAATGACAGCTGTGAGTTATGTTGTGTTATGGCTGGGTGAATATGTGTATTTGTTTTGCTGGAGATGAGAAGCTCTCGAATATTTTCATCATTGAGGTTATTGCTGTTTTAAATCATTCAGAATATGCGTGTCTGAATGGGAACGTGATGAATTGTTGATTTCACTTCTATTTTGTATTTATTTTTTTAAATCCTCTATTTTTGGCTGCAGTGTCATTAAGTATTACTTTGAATGACTGTTTTTCAGATGTTCATGGTGGGATCTGAGAGCAATGTGAACAACTACAGGTGCAACTCGTACAGATGGACGTAACGTATGAAATGTGCTGAGTATATCCATGTATTTATATCCTAATTTGTACACGTGGAATTGCTGTATTCATTTGATCCTTATAGAACGTCTCTTCATAAAATCTCAAATGCTAAAAGATCCTGTTAAAATACATGCTTGGTGTGTTTATTTGGCTCTTTGCTGTCTTTCATTTATAGATGAATTCTGAAGGCGCTTTATAACATAACACTATAGTTGGCCACGTTAAATGACATCCTATTCATACGCCTGGTCATCTACACAGGATGAAAAGAATAGGTTACGTCTTAATGAACTACCAATTTTGGAGTAATAGCCTATCATGTTAAGAGATATGCATGTAAAAAGATATGTTTGGTGATATGTCAAATAGGCTACGAAAGGGATTTGGCTATAAACTGCTGAAAAGCCAGTTCACCCAATCCCATCGGCTCCACAAGTCACGTATACCTTCAAGTATATTCACTTCTGTCAAAGAATGCAAATGACGGCATGACGATTTCTACAAGTCAATTGATTTTCCCGACAAGCACATTTTGATGAGTACACTACACCTGTCAGTTATACTCAGGCAGTTCTGGTTGGCCCATACTTTGTTTAGTTACATGTCGGTGTAAGCATACAGCTAGTATGGCGATAGTGGGGGGAGGGGGGGTCTTGAAGACAAAAGCAGCCTAGGCTACACTGTTATGAGACTTTCTGTCTGGATTACAAGCTAATGCATTTAACATGAAAATGCCCAACTCTCCCGAGTCGTGACATCCCGTCAAGGGAGACGCATATTCTCTCAACAATCCTGTTCGAGTTGTGTGGTTCACAAATGTACAGTGCGATGGAAATAAAGTGTTAAGACCTCCACTGACTGTCTCTGTGTTTATGTAAGGTGAAACACTTTTTTCCCCCGTTAATCACACATCCTCCCATCTCTTCCGTGTTTGGGAAATGTACTATGGCAAAGAATTTCTATTATATTGACAAGATAATCGAGTGACCGCTCTAACGATGGAGATACATGTCCTGAAAGATGGAAGGCAAGCTGGAGGCGAGATCATGTGGGACCATTCCAACCATTGAGAGGGCAGATATCGCGTGTGATATAAAGGCTTTCCCAAAGTTGCTTAAGTGCCACGTGTGTTCACTTATATCAGTGCATTCGTAACAACCTGACCCTTACAAAACTTCTATTCAATCAAATAAACCTCATTCAGCAAATTAACAGATATATTTTTTGTTGACCAAATTCGGCACTCTCTCATTGACCTCCATACAAAAGTTCCTCACTTCGTGGTCTTATTTTCGTGTACAGATTTTGGATGGAGTAAACAATCTCGCTTCGTCTCGTCTTCTCTGACTAGGGTAAACGGTCTCGCGAATCGTGAGAATAGAATGAAATAGCCATATGGGGTTTGTAGTTTTTTGGGGGGACAGGTGCTCTTGTGCTCATAAAATGTAAGCAAAAAAAAAAAAAACGGGCGCATGTGTTTGTTCTGTTTTAGGGCGCATATAAGCTTTATCACTGTAGTGTGTCCCATCACTTGTTGTAATTGTCAATATAATGGTACCAGGGTGCTTAAAATAGGTGAATGAGTCATGTTTAGAAGGGTGCAAGCTGATTTCATAATCGAATGACGTCTTTCCCAAAACTCTCCGGGAGGCGGGTGGATAGATTATTGTTCCACCAATCGGAGCATCCTTCCATTCATAAAGTGGTGTGAGCAGTTTTTTTGTTGGAACGCGTGGGTTTGGAGGGTTTCATAATCCTGACTAAACCTGAAAAACCCGTTTCAACAAGAACCAATGAACGGCTCGGAAGAGAAGTTGCCGTATTGTACACCCAATCGCTCCTCACCTAGGACCACATTTGAGCCACCCTGCTTCATAAAGAACACTGGGCACGTTTGTTTTGCATGGCCCGGTGCCTCAGGGGAATGGAGACCAATGGAATGGTCTATAATGTACATACTCCGTTTACCCGGAGCACCGGGACATGCAAAACGAATGCGCCCAATGCATGAATGGGAATGGAGTCTTCGGGATTGACGTGTAAATTCACCAAAGGGTGGGCAGTTTCTATTGATAGACAGCTGTTGTAACCAATCACGAGCAGAGGTGGGTTTGCAGGCAGGCTATAGAGTAGGTGGTGGGCGTGTGTTTAAATCAGGATAGACTAGTGTGATGCTACAACCTCCTTATAAAGGGATTCGCACGTTGTGTCTTGAAATTAGAGCACATTGCCTAAATTTGAGGTCTCCACAGAGTAACTGAAAAACAGCTGTCATGTATTCGTTGAACGTGGAGGACATGCTTCCTGTGGCCGAGATGCCACTCTTCTGGGTCGGAGCATTCACCGTGGCCTCACTGTCTTTGTGGGTGCTCCACCGACTCCTCCAAGGTTTTCGGATTTGGGTCTGGGGAAATGGACAGTTGCTCTCGCCGAAACTGGGCAAATGGGCAGGTGAGTTGGTCACATGGATTCCTTACGAAAAAAAAAAAACAAGTCACGAAGGCTGCTCAAGAAGCCTTGAGCTCGACAAGAAAATGTAAAAATTAAGATATTTACGCCAACTTTATTATACATCAAGAAAATACTGCATTCTCATCATATTTGACGTATCACCGACTTTAGAAAGTTTAAGTTGTGTATCAGGACTATCGCGTAAACGCACTAACAGGTTAACAAGATCACGCTTATTGGCTTTCCAGTGTGCAACAGCCGCACTTCAGCACCCATGACTGAAGTTCCAGACCCC
Source organism: Salmo salar (assembly GCF_965601325.2). Taxonomy (NCBI): domain Eukaryota; kingdom Metazoa; phylum Chordata; class Actinopteri; order Salmoniformes; family Salmonidae; genus Salmo; species Salmo salar. The sequence goes on along the minus strand of NC_138300.1, from coordinate 75,757,045 downwards.
AAACCAGCATTGTTTTTCGCCATCCATTCGAAAGGATGAAGATGTCCAGTATAGATAAACCACAAACCAAATTCCGCAGGTTGTGCGCTCATTTAGAGATGGGTAATGTGTGGGTGAGAATTTATCCAGCGGCACAGTGAACGACATTAGCCCATCCACATGAGATATATATATGCCCAATTAAGACGTGACCTATATTTGGATTTACCCCAAATGTAGATTCGTCTCTGTAATGTTAACATTTCATACGTTATTCAACAGTTTATAATATACCCCGGGCTATAGTTTGGTCATGCGTTCATTGTTGCCATATGTTTTTTGTTTAAGCAATTAATAGGCTACCTAAAATGGGTTATCAAATGGATTGATCTTAGTTTTTCGATATTGTTATCTGATTAGCTTGAAATTGATTTGAGTTTGACCTCATTCTAAGCATCCAGCTGTATTTGGTCTAACTCGTATCCTGTGTTTTTCAAGTTTTATTTTAGTGTTCAAACTAGGGGCTTCTGTCGCCGTCCTGGTCAAATAAGAGTATATTCGCTGTTAAGACATTTTTAGGATCGTGTCTTTGCATAATGTGGAGCCTAGTCTCGTTGAAATAGCCTTGGCCTAGCTTGACCCAGTTATCCAGTCTTCTCTTTCGAGAATACTACTGCGTCTGGGAGCAAAGGCGCGTTCTCGTCTTGCTGCGCAATTTGCCGAGCGCCCCCATACCATCCTCTACGTTCTCTTATCCAAAACGATGACGGTGTGTTTTTTTTTAAGCTACATCTTTATCCCTGCATCATGACGTACGTTTGTCTAAAGTTGTTTCTGGGTTTGGATGGCTTCGTTTATTTGGTTCCAAATGAATGTCATGTGCGTTAGATGAAGGAATCCAACATGTGTCGCATTGGTGGAATGCTTATTGAATGCGTAATGGCATAGTTTGATGTTCTCTTGGTTTATATGCTTCGGGGTACCAGTGTACATCGGCGCTCTAGCTATGTGATCGGTCATTGCCTTGTCATAGATTGCGACACATTTCCAAAATCATGTCATGCGCTCACGTTGAATGGTCGCTTGACTGTAACCATTATATAACCCTTGCAGCCCATCTCCGAATGTATTGATGCACATTCTGAGGTTTGGCATGCTGCTAACCTACATCACTATATACTAATGGAAAAACTAATATTATAATTCATAATTGCTGACTGATAATTTGATTTATTTCATGTTTTTTGTGTGGGTGCTATTTTTTTGTTTAAAGTGCTACCTTGGAATTTCTAGATACATTTTTTTTTTTTGTGTGTGAAATATGCATGCCTCACCCAGAAACCAACAGTCATAGGAGTACCAGTCTGACTAGTCTCTTCTCACATTAATTTCCAATGTCAGTCCCTAGAGTATGCACAGCAGTTGGCGGTGACAAGGGTATGGAGAAACGGGTTCCTGATCCTGAAGCACAGGTCTAGCAGCCAGGTTGCACCACGCATGCATGCTCATTCACTCTCAAGTCACTTTACAGCCTCTTCTCTGTAGCCTGATCCCAGATCTGTTTGTGCCCGTCTTGCCAACTCCTATGGTCATTGTTTAAACCACACAAACAGATCTGGGACCAGGCTACCTGTTCATGGATGTCATACCAAATGTTTTTGTAGGCCCATCTGTCTGTTGGCATCTTCAAAGTATAAAGTTACGTAATTGCAATGTGTGTACCATAAGGCCTTTCTTAGAAAAAGATGCAAAGTTTGCTGACTTGCATGTAGCTCAGGTTTCAATGCACAGTTCCCATTGCAACACCCATGGCCTGGCTATTAACACGAGTGACAGATCTCGCCTGACGAGTTCTACTTGCCCAAAGCCACTGTCAGAACAGTGTGACCCTGTAGTGGTAGGTAAAAGTAGCCCCAAACCACTAATGCAGTCTCGGTTAAGTTTTCTCCCCCTATGGCTAAGGTTTGGATTAAAGGTTGAAAATCTGACTCTAGACCTGTCAAGCGCAACTTCTACCTCAAGGGCTGGTTTCTTGGACTAAAAAGCAGTGTGCATACACTTTTGTAAATGATGTATTCATACTTAGGTCAATTATGTGGACACCCCTTCAAATTAGTGGATTTGGCTATTTCAGCCACACCCTTTTCTGACAGGTGTATGAAATCGAGCACACAGCCATGCAATCTCCATAGACAAACATTGACAGTAGAATGGCCTTACTAAAAAGCTCAGTGACTTTCAACATAGCACTGTCATAGGATGCCACCTTTCCAACAAGTCAGTTCGTCACATTTCTGCCCTGCTAGAGCTGCCCCGGTCAACTGTTAGTGCTGTTAATGTGAAGTGGAAACGTCTAGGAGCAACAACTCAGCCGCGACATGGTAGGCCACAGAGCAACAACGGCTCAGCTGCGAAGTGGTAGGCCACACAAGCTCACAGAACGGGACCATCACATTTTGGATATGCCATGTCTTGCAATATGCAGACAGATGGCTTAAAAGTACATTTTATAAAAACACAATTTTCAATTGCACACTTGTTGTCCAGGACTAGGTTTAATCTGGTTCTGGGATACAGGCCTGAGAGTATTACTAAAAGGACACCAGTGAAGAAATTCATGATAGAAAGGAGACGTTCTCAAATCTCCATTATGTTTTATGCCCCCTTTTTCAACCTTCATGTGTCTTGCTGTAGCCTGCCAGTACATTGGCCACATCTCTTGCGCACATACTTGATTTACGAGCTACACAAGTGTTTCACTGGCATTCCTTTGGATGCTCCAGCGAGGCTGGCGTGTTCCCTGAGTGGAGGGGACCCCTGGTGGTAGGTTTGGAGTCATACACCCTGCCAGACTCAAGGAGGCATCCCCTCTTGTTCTCCTGCCTTATCCATCTCTGTAAAAGCTCTTGCGTAACTATAGCATCTTATGTGCTATGCACTGTCCTCCAGTAGTTATGAAATTCAAGTGATCTACGCATATATAAGTAACAGATTTATATCCAAAAATGTGACGTTTTTGTTTAGGGGGAAATGAATAGTTGACGCTGTTTTAGAAATTACATTCTGTAGGGTGAATATACTTTTCATAGAGCTCAGCGATCCCTGTCTTGTTTTTAATGTGAGACGTGTAAAGAAGTTATTTCTAGACTCGACCGGTCTGTCTTGTAGAAGTTCTCCCTCTCTCTCCCCACCTCTTCATTAGCTCACAGAGCAGCACATCTTACATAAGGATACCAGTGTGCTGCAGCTGATATACATTGCATGGGGGGGGGGGGGGGGGTACAGAAGCTTCTATTTCCTTTTTAGAGGTGTGGATCAAACCAAGGAGTAAGATTTTAGAGGGGTGTTTTTGCCTCTGTAAATCTATTAACAGAATGGATGACGCTATGGTGTTGGAGACTTTGAAAGGTTATTCCTATGATGTAGCTCATGAAAAGGTCATTGAAATTGGATTCAACATTAGGGAGACTAGGTTCTATGCGGTGTATTTCATCCATTGACGTTGATGGGCAGAGACTTCCACAGGGCATTTGACATGCACCTTGTCTCACAACCTCAAACTCTTCTTATGCCTTTTTCTCCCCCTCCTTGACATTAGTTTATTCAGCGATTGGAACAGTTACATATTATAAGGGATGGGTGTAGCCATTCAGGAGTTAGTGTAGGGGTGATATGGAAGACTGGTCAGTTCTTATGAAATGTAAAGGACCTTTTTATTTGGTAATGACTGTCATGGCAACAGCATAAAGGATGTGCGGAAATTCATCTTTTTGATAAAGGGAAAGTTGTTTAAAGGTGACATGCAAAGGTTTTCAGTTGGTGTACTTGTCATGAATAGGTGCTGTGTTTAATTCCTTGTAAGGAACATGCACAGCCAGTCAAAAGTTTGGACACCTACTCATTCAAGGGTTTTTCTTACCTAAATTGTAGAATAATAGTGAAGACATCAAAACTATGAAATAACACATGGAATCATGTAGTAACCAAAAGTGTTACACAAATCAAAATATATTTGAGATTCTTCAATGTAGCCACCCTTTGCCTTGACAGCTTTACACACTCTTGGCATTCTCTCAACCAGATTCACCTGGAATGCTTTTCCAACAGTCTTGAAGGAGTTCCCACATATGCTGAGCCCTTGTTGGTGGATTTTTCTTTACGCTGCAGTCCAACTCATCCCAAACGATCTCAATTGGGTTGAGGTCGGGTGATTGTGGAGGCCAGGTCATCTGATGCAGCACTCCATCACTCTCCTTGGTCAAATAGCCCTTAGACAGCCTGGAGGTGTTGGGTCACTGTCCTATAGTCCCACTAAGCGTAAACCAGATGGGATGGTGTATTGCTGCAGAATGCTGTGGTAGCCATGCTGGTTAAGACTGCCTTGAATTCTAAATGAATCACTGACAGTTTCACCAGCAAAGCACCATCACACCCCCTCCATGCCTCACGGTGGGAACCACACATGTGGAGATCATTTGTTCACCTACTCTGCGTCTTACAAAGCCATGGCGGTTGGAACCAAAAATCTCAAATTTAGACTAATCAGACCAAAGGATGTATTTCCACCAGTCTAATGTCCATTGCTCGTGTTTCTTGGCCCAAGCAAGTCTCCTTCTTGGTGTCTTTTAGTGGTAGGTTCTTTGCAGCAATTCGACCATAAATTTGACCATTTGGGGGCGGCAGATAGCCTAGTGGATAGTGTTGGACTAGTAACCAAAAGGTTGCAAGATCGAATCCCCGAGCTGACAAGGTAAAAATCTGTCTTTCTGCCCCTGAGCAAGGCAGTTAACCCACTGTTCCTAGGCCATCATTGAAGAACAAATTCTTATTTTAATTGACTTGCCTAGTTAAAAAAATAAATGAAGGCCTGATTCATGCCTCTGAACAGTTTGTCTGTTACTTGAACTCTGTAAAGCATTTATTTGGGCTGCAATTTCTGAGTCTGGTAACTCTAATGAACTTATCCCCTGCAGCAGAAGTAACTCTGGGTCTTCCTTTCCTGTGGCGGTCCTCATGAGAGCCTGTTTCATCAAAGTGCTTGATTGTTTTTGCGACTGCACATGAGGAAACGTTCAAAGTTCTTGTAATTTTCCGAATTGACTAACCTTAACGTCTTGAAGTAATGATGGACTGTCGTTTTCTCTTTGCTTATTTGAGCTGTTCATGCCATAATATGGACTTGGGTATTTTACCAAATAGGGCTATCGTCTGTATACCACCCCTACCTTGTCACGACACAACTGATTGGCTCAAACACATTAAGAAGGAAAAATTCCAGGGTGCGAAGCTGACACCAAGGCAAAGGGTGGCTACTTTTGAAGAAAATAAAATATATTTTGAGGTGTCTTACACTTTTTCCATATGTTTTGTTGTGCTCACTATTCTATAATGTAAAAACCCTGAGTAGGTGTCAACTTTTGGCTGGTACTGTATGTGACTGAAATGTGCCGGTCACTGAGGAAGGGTCAGCAGCTCCATTTATGCTTGTGAATGTGCTTCCCCCTAGTGTTGTAAATGGAGGTGGGGATTTGAAAAAGTGAGGGTGGCTGGTTGGAGACGGCGGGAGAGTTGCGTTTCATGTGACGAACACGCGCTGTGACACGTGCTGCAGCCGGGGCTGCTGGGTAGAGAAAGCTGTAGCTCTTAATTTCAAGCCCCCGCCACTCCTTCCCATCTCCTCTCTTGCTCTATCCCTCTCTTCCTATCAATTTCTCATTCATTTCTTGCCCTCTGTGAGCCCCTCCCCCCTTTCTCGCTCCACTGTCACGACTCGTGTTTCTTTATTAGAAAAGGAAGTTCCATCGGGTTCTTTCTTTTTTTTAAATAGCCCATGTTGCACTTAGTCTCAAAAAATGAATGCAATAAAATAAATACTGCTATTCCACTTTACTTGTTCAGACTAGTCGGTACGTGTATGAATGAGACTGGTTTAAACCTGCTCTTTTAAAATTACGTTTTGTTAATGTCAGTTTATTCGGCAGGTAGCCAAGTGGTTAGAGCGTTGGACTAGTAACCGGAAGGTTGCAAGATCGAATCCCCGAGCTGACAAGGTTCAGGGGCAGAACAACAGATTTTTACAAGGCAGTTAACCCACTGTTCCTAGGCCGTCGTTGAAAGTAAGAATTTGTTCTTAACTGACTTGCCTAGTTAAATAAGGGTAAAATAAATTCCACTTTTTTTTAGTAATGGATGGTGTTAGTCCTGAGGCACACAGGCTCATGAAGTACATTTCCACCAAGTTAGGAGAGCCCACCTTAGGAGTATAGTTGTAATGGGGTGAATTGAATAGTATTCACGGCATAGAACTGCACAAGTATCTTGTTGCGTTTGGTAGGCCAACATGCACAGAACCAGAGTCCATCAGTGCATTTGGCGGCAAGTCCGTGCATGCACAACACAATGTGGTGACACCAGTGACTGTATTGCATCATAAATCAACTTAAGGCCTATGTTCTGTTTCAGTTGAGTTCTTGGGTTTTGGAATAGGTACATCCCTAGGCAATCATTCTGAACCCTAACCCAATTCTCCTCTTGCAGACTTCCTATCATGTCTTGGTTGTCTCAGAACCTTGTGGAGAAGATTTGCACAACGTTGACGGTGAACGACTAAAGACCTGCATTGACTTTGTGTGAAGCTGTACAGTCCAGAGTTTGGGTTATTGATTACCTCCTTGGCAAAAGCGCTTAACTGCAGAGCTTTGCACACTGTCGACGAGGCGTGTGGCTCCACTATGTTTGATAACCAAGACCTTATTGGAAGAGTATGTAAGATGGGGAATTGAGTTAGGGTTCAACTGAAGCACTGGTTGTCCCAAATGGCACCCTATGTAGTGCACTACATGGGCTCTGTTCTCTCGGACTCTGTCTGAGCATCATAACGCTGCCCTACTGGGTTTTCCTGCTGTCTCCTGTTGAGGCGTCTGAAATCTCTCTAGTGCACTTTAGTACCCCTCTGCAGAAAAATCTGCTAAATCTAAACTTTTTAAAGTTGTCATTTCTCTTGCAAATAAGGTTAGGTAACATTAATGTAGTGATCGATAATATACTTTCATCTGAATCTGAACTACAATTTCAAGTCTAGACTTTCATGCAACATTACAATAATCTAGACTTTCGTGCAATGTGCCGCCATAGTGATCTACAACTGTACAGTTCTACGGTAATACTACTGAAATGGTAAGTTAGATTACTGCGCTGTTGGAGCTATGAACATAAGCATTTTGCTACACCCGCATTAACATCTGCTAAATATTTGTTTGATTGGCAGGTGCCACAGGAGGTTATGTGACGTTGCAGATAGCAATTTAATGACCACAACATGGCTTTCATTTGGAATGGTGAAACTAGGGATTCATCATGGAGGCTCAGAGGGAGGACCATCCTCAGTGAATTTCATAAACATGGAAACGCATTGAAGAAGTTATCCTTTTTATATTCACATGTGACCAAATTGATTAAAGCACACTGTTTTGCAATGGTCTACAGTTGCCTCAACAGCACTCTGTAGGGTAGCACCATGGTGTAGCCTGAGGACAGCTAGCATCCGTCCTCCTCTGGGTACATTGACTAAAATACAAAATGTAGGAGGCTCTTGGTTCTCACCCCCTTCCGTAGACTTACAGTAATTATGACAGGATGGAGGATGTCCTCTGGAAGTTCAGAGCTCTTGCAGCATGAACTGACATGTCCTCCACCCAATCGAAGGATCAGTGAATTAATCAACTACTGAAAGCATAAGCTACAGCTAGCTAGCACTGCATTGCATGAAATGTGGTGAGTAGGTGACTCAAAGACAATAGTTCAACAAATACATTTCTTAAATGGAGATGCAAGTTTATTTTTTCAGTTTCACTTAGCTAGCAAATGCAGTTGGCTAGTTTAGTGCCTCAGCGGCATGTTAGCTAGCTGACTGACTATCCAACACAATACTGGAACTCTTCCAAGTCAAGGTAAGCTTTTGGTTGTATTAATTTGTTGCCACCTGGGCGTGCCAGTGTAACTGCATGATTGTAGCGCGTTTGCTAATGCATTAGTTCTACAAGCTATGTTGACTAGGATGTTACTTTAGCTAAAATGGGGACAACGATGTAGGCTGTGTGTAGCGGTTATGATATGGTTTTGCTTGGAAAGGCTTTTTCGCCTGGTCACATACAGCTGATGTGTTGTACATTGAAGTCCACAAGCGATGGGAAAATGTGAGGAGGAGAATGCATAGAGGCTAGAATGAATACAACGTAGCTGCTATGATCAGGGATGTGTTCATTCCGCTGATTCTGTTTAAACTTTTCTTAAACGTAAGCAAACGCAACGGGGATAAAAATACCTCAATTTGTCCAGTAGAAACTCTTGTTTGCCACTGGACTAATGATTACACCCTAGATAAGATAGATGCAGGCAAGAGTGTGAAAAGCAGTATTGAATGTGTCAGTCTCGCACAAAAGGTTAATCTCGACCTGTGTGCACCTACGTTGTAAACTTTCATTAATAGGCTAGGTTATAGGAACCTCATTTGAATATCATATAGTAGCCTAAACCTATCGATGTTACATTGAACTGGGTGACTGGAATATGAATGACAGTCATCCAACATGCTGTAATAGAAATAAGGCCATGCTCATGGAAAAAGGAATCGTCCTCCCTCATCCTAAACGGCACTGACCGCCACTGGGATTCATAGTTCCACTGCTGTAAAGGAAAGCCTGTTCTGGTCATCAAATTTAGATCTGCAACAGTTTATTGTCCATTGAAATTAATTCCTTCCATTTTTTTAAAAATAAGTTATCCCCCGGTAGGGAAGTTGCGATATGAAGGAAAATAACAAGCCTGTGGGAGGCTATTTTTGCACACTGTAATCAAATATAGATGCTATATTTGGTCGTGGGCGGCTCGAAGTAGACTTATTTTTGCTCTCGGCTCATCAAGCATTAGTTGTCGACTTGTTGTTTTTTTTTGCCCATGTGACTTGCTGCTTTTTCTGCTATTTAAAGCAATGTGTTTGAGATGGGTGAATGCAGGGATGGTGGTCGCGTTGGGTTTTCTACTGCAGCCCGCCTCCCTACCACACCTTTCTCTGGCAGGGGAGGGCTGGCTCGTTGATAGGAGGGACAGGGGTACGACAAGTGACTTAACAGCTCCTGAGGAAAGGGGCAACACGAGGACCGCATCCTCTCCACGAATGTTAATTGGGGTTTTAGTGAGGGATGGGGATTCACTTTTTTTTTTTTTTTTTTTGCACCCATTTTGATTTGCAGTTTTTTTTTCGGGAGCTACAACGCTATATTATATACAGTCATGAACGGTGATGCAACAGGATGCTAAAAATAAGTATGATTGCTCCAATGCCGTTCTGTATTTTCTTTTGGGCTGCACTGCAGAGTGTAGACCCCGTTTTTAGCCATAACAGGGTTTATTTCTCCCCCCCCCCCCCCCGTGTCCATTCCTCCCTTGTTGGTATTCAGGTGCTGCGGCAGGCAGGCGAGATCCAGACGAGGCTGCGTTCGGCTCCTCGCTGCTATTTTTAACTCGTGCTGCTTTTTTTAGCCCTCAATATGAATATTGAGCAGGCGCACTAGCGGTTCGGGGGGGGGGGGCAGTGCCCCTGTGACAATTTTGGATCCCCTTGTGGCCCCCCTAAATTTGGAGTATGAAATTATTTTTACATTTTTGCTATTGTTCTTTTTTTACATCCGTTATTAGACAGTGGCAACGATGATGATTATGAACATGGTCTTTTGCCTGCTAATGCCTGCAATGCAGTGAAGAAAACAATATGACTACAATAACGTCTAATGTAACTGGCCCCTCTAACAGTACATCTGGCCCCAGCTTGGCCCCCCCAGTTGAAATGGTCTAGAACCGCCACTGAGCAGGCGACAGGCAGGGTCAGCTCCACTGTGCCTCTGAGGAGGGAACGTCGATATGCAGCAACTACCTTGTTTACGTCATGTGTAGCACTGAGCGCCGAGTGCAATTTAAGCCCCCCCCCCCCCCCACCAGGGGATAACTTAACCAAAATGGCATTGAAAATGTGTTGTCTTAAATATATTCATATAGAGGAGATGGGAGTAACACATCTGAGCCTCAGACATTCTACACTGAACACAAAATATCAACGCAACATGTAAAGGGTTGGTTCCATGTTTTTAATGAGCTGAAATAAATTTAAAAAATCCCAGAAATGTCCCATATGCACAAAGTGCTGATTAAACAGCATGATCATTACTCAGGTACACCTTGTGCTGGGGAAAATAAAATGGCACTCTAAAATGTGTAGTTTTGTTGCACAAAGTGTGCAGTTGGTACGCTGACTGCAGGAATGTCCACCAGAACTGTTGCCAGAGGATTTAATGGTTAATTCTCTACCATAAGTTGCCTTCGACCTTGTTTTTAAAGAATTTGGCAGCATGTCCAACCGGCCTCAACAGCAGACCAAGTGTAACCGAGCCAGCCCAAGGACCTGAACATCCGGTGGCTTCACTTGTGGGGGGGTGCTGAGGACTATTTCTGTCTGTAATAAAGCCCTTTTGTGGGTAGAAACTAATTCTGATTGGCTGGGCTTGGCTCCCAAGTGGTCTGCAGCCCTGCCCAGTCATGTGAAATCCATAGATTAGTGCCTAAATTTTAAGTTGCCTGATTTCCTTTTTATATGAACTAACAGTAAAAAGGTGTCCATGGACACACAGTAACCGCTCGTCTTCCCCCCCCCCCCCCCCCCCCCCCCCTTGTTAGGGGCGCCAGTCGCTGTGGTGTCACTTCTGTGCCTGCTTGCGTAGCTCCTTCCTCCTTCCTTCCCGTAATGCTCCACTCACGTGAGGGGAATTTTAAAATCCTGCTCTGTGAATTTAACAATGGGAAATTTGGACACAATGTTCCTTTCTGGGTCCAATGGGTGGAAATGTTGACTGAATGGGTGCTGTTATATATTTATCTATCTATATCAGGATCTTACCAACAGATTTGTGTTGAATCTGTTTCATTCCGTTTGTTACGTGTCATTGGCTTTTGGTTGAATGAGTAAATGCAAGTCTTTATTAACATTGGTTGTCATTGTAGCGCACAACACAATGGGGGCGATGGGATGGTAAGTCAAGCCTATTCCCTATATAGTACACTACTTTTGAGTCCTATTTGTGCCCTGATCGAAAAGTAGTGCACTTCATAGGGAATAATGGTACGTCTGGAATGGCACACTGTGCCACCTATACAGTGAGGGTGCCATGAAATGCAATATCCACTTGCCACAAATGTTATTTGTCATTCTCTCATCCTTGCCAAAATGAGTTTGAGGGCATGGTTCTTTTCTATAATATGAGGGAGCGGTGTAGCCATTCAGGAGGGAGGAGCGAATAGAACATTCTGAGCTGCAAAACCATCGGACTAACTTGAATCTGCAATGGTCTCTTATTTTTTTTTGCGTGGATTCAGGGTTCAAAACCCAGTTTATATTCCCTTTGCCCCTTCGTCTCCTCTCTCCTATTCACCGTCTTGTAGGCAGATGGCGTGGTATGCGAACATGGCGCTTCCTCCTCCCTTCCACTCACCCTGTGTCTTGTGAATACCCCTCTCCCATCCCTTAGTCTCCCGCCTTCTATTCCCACATAAATGCATACCCTTTGTTCCACATGTGTTAATATCTCTGTGGAATGCGGTCGGTACAGATTCAGAACCTCTCCTACCAACCCCCTCGGCCCATTCCGTTCGCTTGTTTCAGTCCATCTTGTTTTGTTGGTTCACCCAGCCAATCCATGGGACTATATGGTCATTGTTCCCTGAAAGAGAATGTGTTTCTGAGTTGGCTGTACGTGCTCTGAACTTTGGGTCAAGTCTCGGGTGAAGCAGGGCGGGGGAGGAAGTTAAAGGATTTCTTGAGTGCAGGAACTTCCAGTCCTGACAAGACTGCCCTTGTCATAATGAACCTATGCGGTTGTGTTCACGAAACGACGTGCAACTTTTATTTTTTTTAAACAAACTATAGATGAATTTACATGTGCAATTTGTCGGCATCATGCACTCTCCTGGTGTATTCCTAATCGGGCATATATCTCACGACCAACTGCGTGGCTCACTATCTAGCATTCAGCTCCTCTGTTGCTCATGTACAGTAGCTCACTATGGCATTTCTCTTTTTGAGGGATGTGTTGGTATACTGTCATCTTTAGCCTGGTCATACTCTGCATGTAGCCCCTTGTGCAGGGGAGTGTACTGTCTCCTCTCTCGTCTCAGCCTGATTCTGCAGATAGCCTGATGCGACGCAGTCAGTTGCCCATTGAGGCTTTTCTGCCAAGGAGCGTTTCATTCTTAAGATGGGCGGGGGGGGGGGGGAAAAAAAAACAATCTGCTTCTCTCTTCACTTTTGACTGTGCTCGCTCCCTCTCTTCTCCCTCCTTTCACTCGCTTGTTATTTTCCTCTCTCTCTGTTTCTATTTTTAGCCGCCCCTAGGATCCCTGTCCTCCCTCCCTCCACACATTTCTCTCGTGCTCCTTGTTCGTCATCATTCCACCCCTCCCTCTCCTTGTTTCCCTCTCCAGCTTGGTGCCAGAGAGTGGCTTCTGCCTGTCTGAATCTTCCTCAGCCCTGGGTTGGTTCCTCTGTGCTAGTGCACAATGGTTTGTGCTGGGGAATAGAACATATTGGTGCCCACTTAGCTTCCCACCCTAAAAATCCTGCATGGGGGGGGGGGTGGCTTGGTTAGTGTTAGCATGAGGTGTGTGACTGTGACTATCAGTCAGGCATGGAATAGGGGTGAAGGGCAGAAGCTGGCTAAAAATAGCTGTACGCTGTCCTGACAAAGCGAGCCGAGAATGACACGAACATCCGTCCGGACTCCTTGTACCTCTAGCCATCCTGCTTTACCTCCACTGTCTTTAGTCTCTTGCAACCACTTGGAATGGAACTCTCTTCAGCCAACTGTAAAAGAGCATTGTCGGGAGGCCTTGTTTTAAAATGTAGTTTTAGCTAAATGGTAACATTTTAGACTCATTTTTATTCAGTACCGCATGATAATGGACAAACAAGATTGTTGGGCGCGTCTCAGCTGATTTGCTTTTGTCCTAGTTTTTTTATTTTACCGTTTGCTATCCAGTCACCCGTGAAGGCTACAGTACTATGTTAACTCTGTTGCTGTTTGGATCCCCCAAAGAAGCAGTCTGACCAGAAATGAAGGCGTGTCATGATTTCGGCTAAGACAAGAATTTTCTCTGCAATTAGTTTCTTTGAAAGCCTTGACAGAAATTACATGAGGTCACTTGTGTTACTGTATTTGGACCCCCAATATATTGTATATTCCCCACTACATGTTAGAGGTATACACTGTTTCAGGTATGGTGTATAGTGACTTGGAGCCAGGCTGCAAAAAAATGTCAACGGAACCGATTCCTAGGTTGCACGTCTGTCACTCGGTTGCATCATGCCGTTATGAACGTTCTCAAGCTGCCCTCGATGGCACCAAAGTGGTGATCGCCTCTGTCCAGAATGACTGGGCTTAATAACTACTGTTTAGTCTGAATTCCACTATAGTGCCTGGAAATACGATGATGTTGCTAAAGTGGTCAAATATTTAGTAGGCAACGACTTTGCCAGCAGCATGTCAAGTTTACGTTAGACAGATGGCAATGTTGTCATTAGCTAGCAAAGTTGGTCAAAAAAAAAATAGCTAGCAATGCTAACATTAGCTAGCTAAAATCTGGTGGCCTCCCCTCAATCATAGCTAGCTAACGTCATCTGGTGACATCAAAAGGTTTTCCTACTAATTTTGTTTTCCTCCTTTTTTGAATGGCATTGTATTTCCAAGCCACTGTAATGCACTTTGGATAATTTCCATCAGCTCTCATTGACGATGCATTGAGTTGAATGCTCAACCGAGGCATCGGTCCAAAACGAATGTATGACCATGAGTACTGACTTTTTTTATTTTTCTTTCTCTCCAGTTGTGACGGGAGCCACAGACGGCATCGGTAAAGTCTATGTGGAGGAGGTAAGTTTCCTGCATGACCCCTTTATTTAATTTCCTCCATTGGAAAAGCTTAGTGATGCACAGGCCATGGTAGGGAGGGCTCTTCCAGGTCTATTGTGGAAAAGGATTCTTGCACACACCCACACTTGTTTTTCTGTCCTTGGTGGGGGACCTAAAATTTCCATTCCAAATCCTATTTTCCCTTACGCCTGACCTTAATTGTAACCCTAAACCTAACCCCTAAGCTAAAAATAGCCTTTGTCCTTGTGGGAAATGTTCCCACCTGGGAGAATTTCTTGTTTTTCTATCCTTGTGGGGATGTTGGGGGATTTCCAGTCTCCACCAGGATAGAAGAACAAGAGCGACGGTAACAAGGCTAGCACTCAGCTCCTCACGCAGTTCCATGTTGAGTTGGAGCACCCTTGTCAAATGGGCCACGCATGCGTTTAGAGCAGTAGCGAAGGCTTAGTCAAGACCGTAGTTGGCCGAGGCAACCGTGACAAATGGTTCAATGGGAATCTAGTAAGTCTCTACGCTTCTTTTAAAATGGAGAGTTCCCTGGTTCAATGTAGTCTTCAGTGATTGTGGTGTGCTGTTCTAGCCTACTCATCCCGTCTTTCTTGCTCCCTTTCTCAGCTCGCTCGTAAAGGGTTCGCCGTGATTCTCATCAGTCGCTCCCAGGATAAGCTGGATGACGTCGCCAGGCAGCTTGGTAAGTGGGGCGGCAGGTAGTCTAGTGGTTAGAGCGTGGGACTAGTAACCGAAAGGTTGCTAGGTGGAAATCCCCGAGCTGACAAGGTAAAAAAAAAAAATAACGATTGTTCTGCCTTTGAACAGTTAACCCACTGTTCCTAGGCAGTCATTGAAAATAAGAATTTGTTCTTAACTGACTTGCCAAGTTAAATAAAGGTGTTAAGAAAAGTGTCGGACATGCTAATTGGTGGAGTATAGTGTGTGCCTTGTCAGCCAACTCTGTCTGCTGATGTACATAATATGGCCACTGTGTAAACCTTCCCCAGCCCTCTCTAAAAGGCTAGCCTGTGTACGTTATTACAGGACACTGGGACGCACACACGCACCTCCGTGAAAGCCTGGAAGATGGGGATGTCCATATGGGCAGGCCTGCCTTGACGCATGTCTCTGTCCTCTTTCCCTCAGCCCTTCAATCATCCATCAAATGTATTTATAAAGCCCTTCTTACATCGGCTGATGTCAAAGTGCTATACAGAAACCCAGCTTAAAACCCCAAACAGCAAGCAATGCAGGTGTAGAAGCACAGTGGCTAGGGAAAACTCCCAAGAAAGGCCAGAACCTAGGAAGAAACCTAGAGAGGAATCAGGCTGAGGGGTGGTCAGTCCTCTTCTGGCTGTGCCGGGTGGAGCCCTCATCTTCCCTTTTGGGGTGTAGAGTTGGCTGTATATTAGTTGATCTGAAAACCCTCATTCTCAGTGCTGTGTAATTTTGTTCTCAGGTGCCGTATATTAAATGCATAAAGGATACTGGCACACTGACTAAAGGGGATTTTTTATTTATTTTAAATGACCAAAATCGTTTGTTTGGTTGCATAAGTCAGTGGTCAGGTTTCCTCACTGCGTTTTGAATGACTGGTCCTTTATTTTCGGAAATGGCACCATAATCTTAGACGTTCTGGCCTTCCAATAATGCCACCGTAAAAGCGACTGGGTTCTGGTCTCCTAAGCCGTCACCTTGGGTGCAATGTCCCCTGTCGTGCTGACGATTCAGAGTGGGGTGATGGGTAGTCACGAGCAGGGCTCAAGGTTCCAGACCGCTGGCACTCCTCCACCTCGAACAATCAGCCTGGCAACTTAACACCCTCCCCTCAATCTGGCATCCCCAATCACTGTGCCAACAAACGATCCCTTTTCTCTACCTCATATAGTCACCTTTACTTTTTTCTTCAATTGGCTCACAATGAACCTGGTAACCCAAACCTACTTAATCTGGAAACCCCAATCTCCATACAAACCCTGTGACCAACTCCAACTCTTTTCCCCCTCAGTCTTGGACCCTTTGAGGATTTAAAAAAAAAATCAATGTCACTAGCTAAATATAGCTTCATGAATGGGGTGTGTCGGTTCATGGGGATATTCCAGCCTTGTATCTCTCCACTAGACTTCTCTACTCTCTTGTGGAAATTTCATCCCTATCCAGCAGTGCTAACTCCTGCCTGTGTATCCCTCTGAGTGGCACATCCTGGGATTTTTCCTCTTAGAATTTACCGGTTTGCCCATCAGACATGCTAATTGCAGCAGGCATATCAATGGAAGGAGAGGGTCAGGAGTTTTCAGGTTTTTATTAGTGGGTACATGGCGCCCTCTCCTGTTTGAGAAGGGGAAAGTTGTCTATATTTTTACTGCTCATTTTCAATGGAATTTTTGTTGAAAGGGGTACCACCTGTTTGATGGGGGTGACTGCAGAGTGTGTGATTTATCTTCTCTATTTGCCTCCTGTCCACAGAGGAGCAGTACAAGGTGGAGACCAAGACCATCGCCGTGGACTTTGGCCTGTCGGACATCTACCCCAAGATCGAGGCTGGACTGGCTGGACTGGAGATCGGAGTCCTGGGTAGGTGTTCCTTTGGTCTGGCCTTCGTCACCGTGTGTCTCTGTATACCACTTGTCCCCACACTACATTATCCTCTCTTTACACTGAGTACAAAACATTAGGAACACCTTCCTAATATTGAGTTGCACCCTGTTTTGCCCTCAGAACAGCCTCAATTTGTCGGGGCATGGACTCTACAAGGTGTCGCAAGCTTTCCGTAGGTATGCTGGCCCATGTTGACTCCAATGCTTCCGGCAGTTGGCTGGTCGTCTTTGGGTGGTGGTCTGTTCTTGACACACAGGAAACTGAGTGGAAAAACCCAGCAGAGTTCTAGTTCTTGACACACTCAAACCAGTGCGCATGACACCGACTACCATACCTTATTGAAATCCTTCTTTAACCTGTCTCCTCCCCTTCATCTACACTGAAGTGGATTTAACAGGTGACATCAATAAGGGATCATATCTTTCACCTGGTCAGTTTGTCATGGAAAGAGCAGGTGTTCCAAATGTTTTGTACATTGCCCCCACAAACAACTTTTATTTAACTAGACAAGTCAGTTAAGAACATTCTTATTTACAATGACAGCCTTCCAAGGCCATCCTGTCATCGGTCTCGTAATCAACACTGATAAACTACTCTTGCGTGCACACACTATTGCCATTGAGCTTTTATTTGTCCATAGTCGTGCAGAAGTGTGTGTAAAATTCTGTCATTGTTTAAAAGTGTGTATGTGTGTATTTCCAGAACAGACTGACAATGTGTTGTGGAATGCATGTTAGCATTTTGCTTATGACACCGCAACGCATCACAGTCAGTCTTGAGTTCAAACCCTGGAGTTACCTGGGCGACACTAAGCCATAGCAATATGAGTGGTTTTGGGGCAGTGTCGTCATTTTATAATTAGCCGCCTACTAGTGATTTCTATTTTAAGTACCTCAGGTGTTTTTATTAGGATGTGTTGGTACAGAAAGTGATGTCTGTCCACATTCTTGGTGTGTGACTGTCACATTCAGGTAATTCTTTGTGAGAGGGCATATAAATTCACGTGCTGCTTGGCTTGCTCTTCCAGTTTAAGGTGCGGTTATATGCCTTTAAAAAAAAATTAAAAAATGTTTTAAGGAATGTCTGGCTCTCTTGTGAGGTCCTGTTGCCTCCTGGTGGTTCGGAAGTGTAATGCCATCAGTTACATTGTTCTTATTTGCAGTAACAATGGTCTCGTTGGCTTCTATTTTTATTCAACAGTGAATAATGTGGGAATATCCTATCCCTACCCTGAGTACTTCCTGCATATTCCTGACCTGGACAACGTGAGTTTTTCTGGAGTTAATTCTGTTTGGTTGGTAATGCGTTACCCGAGACTTCTTCGAAACCAATTGAGTGGCAATTAGGCTGCGTTTTACACAGGCAGCCAAATTCAGTAAGAAATACAAAATAATTGTTCTTTTGACCAATCAGATCAGCTTTTAACTTTTTTTTTTTTTTAACCAGTAATTGGGTAAAATATCAATATTGAACAGAGCCAAAGTTCCTAGCTGTACTGTACTCTGTAGCAAATAGCAAGCACTCATTTGCATTTGGAGTTAAGAGGGGAGAGTAGGTGTCAAAGCTCCTTGTTCTTTTTCTTCATTCTAGTTCATCACCAACATGATCAATGTCAACATGACCTCTGTTTGCCAGGTAAGAGTTCTCTTGCTTCTGTAGCAGTTCTGTGTGTGTATAAATCTATACCATGGGGCAGCTATGCATGTCTATACCATAGATATTCATCTAGTTTTTCAGTAATTTAAAAAAAAACATGACTTTTTTTTATTGCACAGGTTGTGTGCACTTTGTCGGTCTGCGGCAAAGCTCAGGGGGTTTAGTGTTACAATGTGTCGACCGTACAGTGGCACAGGTGGCATGTCGATGGGCGTCCATCTTTCACGCTTCCTCTTCATCCTCTTTCCTCTCCTCCACTGTTGCTGCCACACTACCTGTGGTTCCCAGAGCAACGGTGAACTACACCAACGCTGTCTGTTTGCCACCCACGCACTACCATTTCTTCCCCCGCTTTCTCTCGTTCCTTCTCTCGTTCGCCCTTGCCTCCCACGCGGCTGAAATGTACCGGTGTGCTATACATCTCCCATAATGCCGCTGGGGTAAATCTGTAGCGGTAATGTAAACTTCCTCGCTGGTCCTGTATGACTTCATTCCCTTGCCATTTCAGTATTTTATAAAAAAAAAATGTATAGGTCGTGTTAGCATCCATCGAAATGGAAATTTGTCTTTAAGTTGAATATTTGCATAAAATGTAACGTATAATGGCGTCCCATATGACTTGTTTCATGTGTGATGTGTATTGGCACAGCCAGTGTGATTCCTGACCATGCTGTTTTGCCAGGTAATCGAACTGTTTGCTCAGGAGTTCACCTTTCTCTTTTCAGATGACTCGTCTAGTTCTGCCCAGAATGGTAGAGAGGTGAGTTCGTTTTCTTTAAGTGCTATTGCCACATTATAAATGAACATTAACTTTTTATTTGATGCTATTGATAGTCTGTTAAAGTGTGTCTGACTGGTCAAACGAGGTTGTCTCGGATGTAATTCTATAAAAACAAAAAAAGGGTTTTACACACTCATCCACATGACAAAGCTGTGCTGCACTGTAAAACTACAAACACTAAATCAAATCCTTTGTAGACCTAATATTATTTTGGTTACCAGTCTGTTCAGCTATCATCTCGCTGCTTGCTGTTCCTTTTTTCATAAAGGAACAGGCCGGCGCCAAGGCTGTCCTAACGATGGAACCTACATCAGAAAAGCCTAAATGTTCTCCATTTTTTTTAGAATGACCATGAAATGAAGACATGGGCTTCAAATGTTCAGGACATGAGTTCAACAGTGTTAAACAGAGGATGCTTTTCTACCCTGCCTCTTTCTATCCCTTTGTTCCCCGTTCTGACCAGCTGCTTTTCAATTCACACAAAGTGCACCCTCTTCCGATTGGCTCTGACGAATCACATGGGATCTCTGCGCCAATGGGAAGGCGGGGCACATTTAGTGCCGTGAGGGGCTAACCAACCCCGTTTTTCACTACATCACTGCAGCAACCGGAGTGCTAAATGCGTAAGCAAGCCGCTGCCATGGCAACCCGCACAGCGACTATGATTAGTGTGTGTATGGCAGTCTACAGTGGCACTAGGCTGCTTGTGCTCTTTTGTGACGGACAGGAGGCTCTTTTGGCACTCCATGGCAGGGGGAAAAAAACTTCTAATTCCCTTTTGGTTTTTGTGTTTTCAGGTCCAAAGGTGTGGTCCTCAACATCTCCTCTGCCAGTGGCATGTACCCCGTCCCTCTTCTGACTGTATACTCCTCTTCCAAGGCAAGTGCCAGTCATAGACCTCCACACACACACGTTTATACCTTAAATACACACACTTTATATACATTGCATCATTTAACTCCAACTGCTAGTCAATTTCTGAGTGTGCTTTTCTGTCCCCTACCGCTGATTTCAGTTTGTCTTCACACTGATTTGGTGGAACAGTTTCAGTAACATGTCTGCTGACTTCAGACTCTGTGGCAGCAGATATGGCACAGCACTGATGAAGGCATAAAGCTGAAACTCACTTTGCTCTTTCGAATGGATTCAATTCCTGTTTTTGCATCTCAGCCTCCTTTAGGTTATTCCTTTTTTTTAATGGTTTTGAGGCCAGTACTTTTTGAACTCTACAGATTCTCTCTCCCACGTGCCGGCTGCCTTTCATTCTAGCCTGACCTCAAACCCTAATACTGGCTATCTAGGCACCAGATGTAACCCCCCCCCCCCAAAAAAAATAGTCTGCTGTCGGTGTCTCACCCTGGTTAAATGGCCACGCTCGTGCTTTAAAGTAACACAGAAACGCTGAACGTAAATGGAAGACCTGCCAACTTCAAGTATTCTGCGTTTTTAATGAAGGATCTGAGAAGTTACATTGTCGCTGTTGAAGATGCGAGAGTGACGTACTTTCACTCTACCCTTATCCGAGTACTTCCACAATCCAATTCTGTGGAAGACGATTGTGTCTTACACACAACAATGACACGCCTGCATCCCCTGATCTCTTCAAACTGTTTTTGAGTCTTTTACAGAAAATATCAGATCCCAGGTTGACAGTAGCTGGGGCCCCATACAGCTTTTCTGCTCAGGAGGCACTTCAGACAACTACTCTGAGACTGTCTACTGCTTCCTTTTTGCTCCTTTGCTCATATCCTTTGAGTTCCTCCTTGATACTGAAGACCTGCCCCTTGGGTGTGATCACTACTAGACCACTAAAAGAGGTTATGACTTTTGGCCCCAGCATTCTGTCTATTGTAAATAGCTCCCTGACTTCTGGCTCCTTTCCAGACTACTTTAAAACTGCTCTGGTCCAACATCTTCTGAATTAAAAAGCCCAGTCTAGACCCCCTCCTCCCTGAATAATTATAGACTCCTCTCTTAGCTTCCTTATTTATCCAAGATGTTAGTTGTTTTCAAGCAATTTGAGTATGAAGTCAGGCTTCCGCTCTCGTCACAGCACAAACTGCTTTATTGAAAGTCTGTGATAATGACCTTCTGTTTCTGTCGGTAAATGCTCTCTTCTAGTTCTTTTGGATCTCTGCGCTGTGTTTGACACTATTGATCATAACGTCCTTGTTGACCGGCTGGAGAGGTGGGTGTGACTCTCTCGTGTTGCTCTAGACTGGCCCAGTCCTGCTTTTTAATGTCTAAGAAATATAGCTTAAGTGAAGTCTGTCACTGATTTGGAGGTAGTTATGCACGTTTTTATTTCCTCACGCCTAGATTACTGTAAGTCTTTGTGTACCCATCTGTCAAACCACTCCATCCAGTTATTTCAAAATACTGCAGTACTGCTATTACCTGGCACCAGGAAATGTGACATCACCACTTTTTTTTAGCTGCGCTACACTGGTTACCACTTATTTTTTTTCTTTTTTTCTTTTTTTTGTATAAAAATGAAGTTTAAGGCTAGATTTGTTTTAGCCCCAACCTACATTGCAGAACTTCTCTCCCGTATGAGCCAAAACACAGCCTGAGGTCCCCTGGTAAAGCACTGTTGACCGTTCCAAAGTCTAGGTTGAAAACAGAAAGGTGACCAGGCATTTTCCATTAGGGTCCCCAGACTTTAGAATGGTCTGCTAGAGGAGATCAGGCTTGCAGATTCAGTGCAAATCCGCCCTGGAAACGCCCTGTTATAAAGATTTAATTGGCACTTCTCCTTTTTTCCCTTTTTAGTACTTATTTTATTTAATGATGTGAAGCACTTTGTTACTTGTATTGAAAAGCACAATACAAATAAAGTTATTGGTGCCCATCACAGGAGGCTGCTGAGGGGAGGATGGCTCATAATGTCCAGAACTGAGCGAATGGCATCAATCACAGGAGCCATGTGTTTTGACGTATTTGGTACTATTCCGCTCCAGCCGTTACCACACGTCTGTCCTCCCCAATTAAGGTGCCACCAACCTCCTGTGGTGCCAATCCACCCTCATACTCATCCATATTTTCCATAGGATTTGTTACATAGAAATTATGGCAAATTAGTATTATTAGCAAAGCCTTTTTATTTTATTTTTTGGTTATCCCAGTCTTACAGGTCACTAGGGGAAACACTTTCTCTCGTAGGTGGTAATGGTCAGTATGTTTTGTTCGCTCCTTTAGGCTTTTGTGGACTTCTTCTCCCGGGGCCTTCAGGAGGAGTATAAGGCAAAGGGAATCATTGTCCAGGTGAGAACTCATCCTGGGCCACATTCAGCAGGACACAGTGTTGGCCAATGTTCAGATACTTGCATTATGTAAAACCTAACCTGCTTCTCTGGCATTTATCTGCAAAGTTCAACAATGTATTGTGTACTGAACATGGTCCTGTTCGCTACTAGTTGCTTTCCAGTTCGTGTGACCTCTGACAGTTCCACAAAGGTAGTTAGTATGGCTTCTTCTTGACTGATCCTTAGCACAGAACAGCACCATGCAGTCATGCCTCTGTTTTTATGGCTCACACTACAAGCCTGTTCTTTGTTTACCTCAGTGTAACTCGTCTCTTTTTAACGTGGCTACGTTTGCTGTGTGTTATACGTTGTTTCATTTTAAGCTAAACTCTGCCCTCCAGAGCGTGCTGCCCTTCTTTGTGGCGACCAAGATGACCCGTATCAGGAAGCCCACCTTGGACAAGCCCACCCCGGAGCGCTATGTGGCTGCTGCGCTGACAACCATCGGTCTGCAGGACCAGACCAACGGCTACTTCCCCCACGCAGTCATGGTACGGCTCTACCGCTCATCTCCCCTTTTGTTTTTATTATTTCTTTTTTTGCTTTTGCTTCAACAAAACGTGTTGTTGGACAAATCCAGGGGAACTAAATGGTAAGCCAAATGGAACAAAACTTGGAGGAACTTATCTGAATTTGTCCAATACGTTACAGAACGTTTTGCTACGGTCTTCGTCTCTAAGGGCGTTTTCACACAATTTTGAGCTATGGTTCAAATCCAAGCTAGACTATTTGTTACATTGTATTTCATTTGTTTTGGCTGGTTTAACTTTGTCAAATGGAGGAGGGGGGAAAAAAAAGTCCTAAACAATATCACATGTCCATGCAAGTCATTTGTTTATTGGACAAATGTTATCAAGTTAAATCCGTTTAGTCGGATTATCATCGCTCCGTGTCTAAACTTCATTTTCGCTTTGGTCTTCCAACAACATGCAGGAGGAAACTGCGCAATAGTTGTTATAACTGCGACGTGAATGGGCTATATTCAATAGCCTACTGTATAGCCCCCGTCTCCCCTAATCTGCGTCGGATGAGCTCATAAATGCTCTGCTACGCACAATGTTTCAGGGATCTCAAGTTACGATGTGCCATGCATTTCATCAAACGCTTGCCATCGAAACAACCAATAGTAATGTGCAACTCTGGTTCTTTTCCGATGTTTGGTCCGGACTGTGTTCTCGCCTGCAGCGAACCGCATCACGGTAGGAATTGAATCAGACCGAGCCGGAGATCACCCTTTGAGCGAACCACAGTGCGTTTAGTGCGCTCCAGAGTGCCGAATTTTAGCGTTTTTATACCAGTCCAAACAAAGCTACCCAATTGGGTAACCGCACCAGAGTTCTGGAAAAACCACATCAAACCAATTTGGTGTGAGAGACCCCTAACTAAATACACCCCACGTAGTACCTCCCTTTTCAGTCGGTTTTCCTCTGTTTGGGGGCAGAACTTTCCGTTTTAGAAATGTGACATGTAGAACTGATATGATTGTTTTTTTTGTGTCATGTAGAAGCGACGTGTTTCACATCACTGAATAGTATATACGCCCTCAATGCGTTTATGTCCACACTGAGTGCCAACTAACCTCTGACCTTTTTGTCTGTGTGTCCTCAGGGCTGGCTGACCACTGTCCTGGTGCCCATCAACCTGGTCATTTACTTTGGGGCAAGGATGAACCGTGCCCAGCGTACTGGCTACCTGAAGAGGAGAAAGCTGAGGGAGCTGGCCAACCAGAGTAACGGGAAGAGTGACAGGCTGAAGAGCGACTAAGAACCTCCCCCTGGTAGAACGGAAGCTGACCATAGAACTACCATACAACCACTCTGACTAGCCCTGACTCTGTCCATTTAGTTAGTCATTTCGAATGATTCACGGCGGTGTTCGGAGGATCTTTTTGTGTGTTGACGCTAACGGCTTTCTTCCTTGGAGCCCATATTGACGTAACATGACACGTCTTTTGAATGAAGTGGTTCAGCGATAATGTCTCTAACCAAAATGGCAGCTCTAACAAAGTGGCTGCGACAAAAACACATACTCTGCTCTCAGCACAGGGAATAGTTATTTTTCTATGTGACACAAAATAATTGCAGAGAAGAATCTTTAAAGGCCCAGTGCAGTCAAATGTGTTTTTTTCCCTTTTTTTCTGTTTTATATTCGTTTCCACACTGAGGTTGGAATAATACTGTGAAATTGTGGTAATGAAAATGCCCTTTTAGTGTAAGAGCTGTTTGAAAAAAAACGCCTAAACTTCAGCCTGTTTCGGTGGGAAGGAGTTTTGGTCTTCTATGGTGATGTCACCATGCAGTAAATTAGTTAATAGACCAATAAGAAAGCTTTCCAAACCTTTCTGCCAATAACTGCAAATTTTCAGTCCCCTCAGTCTGACTACTCCTAGACAGTCCTAGCAAAATCCTTGCTTGAGAAATTGCCCTTTTGCTAAGAAGCTATTTGTGGTTATTTTTGACCATTTTAATTAACAATCACAGTAATTTACTTGTTACCCAAAACATATTTGATATTGAGAAACATCTTCATTGGACCTTTAAACGGGGTGATTTTCGTTGACTCTGCTGTTGTAAGCAGAATGGTGGCGGGCCAAATCTTTTTTTTAAATATATTTTTATACATGTACGTAAAACCAAGCCTCAGGCACATCTTCAGGTACTTCGCACAGTGTGAAGTGCAGTTTACACACTGGCTGTGCCTGGAAAGTTTACAAGCTATCACACCCCTCCCCCCAGCTTGTTCGCCTTAACTGTCTAGCTGAGTTATTGTCAATCAAGAGTGTTGGCTTTTTGTGCATATTTACGTTTTTGTGTATTTAAAAAAAAAAAGTGGTGGGTATTTGTTGCACTGATGCGTTTCTCTTTTTTCAGTTGTCTAAGCTTTAAGGTATTTTTTTTTCTTATTTTTTTTTTCTATAAAATGTAATTCTTATCCACATGCCTTCCAGTTCATGCTGGCATTGATCACGTCCAATGAGAGGGAGTCTTGCACATTGATGGCTTTATATGGAGCTGTGAATGCGCTAAATGATAGTAGTTCCATTGAAAGCTAATACTATACACTTGCCTTACAAGTTCAGACTGTATTACCAAAGATTGTGCACGATAGCCTTTTGGAGTGGTGAGGGACTTCAACATGCACAACGGTTTGTCTGGGTGTTGGTCTCTGTATGACTTGTTCTGACCAATGTCCAGACTCTAACCATGGTGCCTTATGAAGATTTCTCAGGTGTGAAACTACCAGTTTATCAGGAATTTTGGAATTGCAATGTACTCTGTCACTCTTGCTGCTTTGCACCTGTACGATTTAATCAACTTTCTACTTGATAAATTCTGTACAATAAAGAATGTGGTCTGTATTTTATTTCCTCTCTGACTTGCTTTCTGGATATTAATGAACAAGAACTATGCCGTTTAAAAAAAAAAAAAAAAAAAAAAAGGGTTTGCAATGTCAGCTGTTCCTTAATGGTAAGATTTATCCCAAATGGCACCCCATTCCCTACAGGGTGCCATTTTGGACCCCCACCCAAGTTTTATTAGTCATCTGCATGGGATGCGCATGTTATACATCGTCCAATGACATGCTTACCTGCAGGTTCCCTCTCAATGCAACAAATAATAAATGATATGACTGAAGTAAATGGCGGTGGAATAGACCGAGGTAAGACAGTTTCAGGTTGGATATTCGCCTGTATTAAGTCCACCAACAGCAGTTAGGGACCGTCAACAGTGACAAATCAAATATTTCAAAATTCAATAGATATTTAACCATGACTCCTAAACTTCTCAAAACTAGTGCTAGCTAACCCGATAGTATAGACACACATTGCACACTTAATTTTTTTGTCAATTTACATCTCGCACTATTATAAATTTACTTTTTTTTTTTAAATGTCAATGACTCCTTGGTCATGTGACCTAATGACTTCAAACAAGGTTCAGAATGTCCACTGACTACCCTTCTATATTGCACACCCTTTCGTCGTTAATATCAACCATAAAGGAAAAGGGCAAAGTATGAGAGTCATGTTATTAATTGCCCAAAGCAGGGATGGAGAGTGAGTTAGTGAGGAAGGCTGCAGTGGGTTTGCTGGTCAATACATATACTGAACATGTAACCACAGTAATGGTGGCCAGTAAATCAATGAATAAAAATGGAATATTGACAAAATAAACAAATTGTAGACCTTTATCTTTTCCAACATGTCAACAGACACTTAACACTGAAATGTTTCATAATTATTTGAAGTTAACTTTCTCTTTATCCCTGGTTGATGTACATTTCAGAGCCTCTTCAGTGTGGATGGGGTATAGCAGACATTTTCAACAACAGACTGCACTTCCAGTTTGTGTTCTTTACTCTGAACTCTTGTCTTCATTCCTAGGCACAGCACATGGAACCACCGTTGGCATGCAAAACATTCAATCTAAAACAAAACAAAGCGTAACACGTTATAAATAATATCACATATCAACGCAGTACGACGAATGACGAATTAGCCATCCATTGTGTTATATTAATTGTCTTACATGCCGTCACTCTTGTCAAAAGATTATAAACATGTTAAATAAAGTTACTAACCCAGTCAGTCTTTGGGCCACATCAAGGTTCTCTATCAGTGGCACACATGAAGCAGTTGTTGGCTTTGTTGAACTCTGAAATCATAGGCATGAACTGAACATATGGCTGTCCCACACAACTACATAAAAATAAAGAATTTACATTTACTTTGAATTAAATGTCATTACATACCAGACATTTTTAGTATATCCTCAGCCATTTCTTTTCGCAGTTGCTCCATGTGTTTTTGTGAAGGTTCTATATCAATTTGGGAGGGGATGTTGGGGAAGTTCTGTGCAACTTCCTTGGCCATCTACACCAAAAAATAAAATAGAGCTTTTGACCTAATTGTCACATGACAGCTAACCATTCATTACTGAAAATATAACTATCAATCCTGCATTACAAAGAACCCACAGCTGAAGGTGTCCTGCTGCATGGTGTGAGTTATTTCCCCTCCTTTATGTCCACCCAGTTGTCTTTTCCATGGCAGGATCTTCTCATTTTGAAGTATTCTCTTTTTTGTGTAAACATAATGATTAGTTATAGGCAAATGAATACACAAGCCAAATGTGTATGCTGTTTTCCTTATCACTATAATCTAGTAGTAATTTATTAGTAGAGGTAATTTCCTTTATGCCCCATTCTACACACAGCCTAAATTATAGGCACTGAACCATTTACAGGTCAATAACAAAAGTAGCATACAGGATCCAACCCTATCACAGAGAGAATAAATCTTGAGCGTTTGTAGACTTTAAGAAAACAATATTAAGTGACAGTATCATCAGTAAGTCATATCACAAATATCACAGATGACAGTGCCCACCAAATCTCTGACAATAGAGAATGAATTGTAAGCACCAAAGTGTGTTTGTCAAAATAATATCTGAAAAT
This sequence comes from Salmo salar, assembly GCF_965601325.2. Taxonomy (NCBI): domain Eukaryota; kingdom Metazoa; phylum Chordata; class Actinopteri; order Salmoniformes; family Salmonidae; genus Salmo; species Salmo salar. The sequence continues at coordinate 75,729,305 of NC_138300.1, read as the reverse complement.
GTCAGTTATTGAACATAATACTTCTATTTGCAATAGCAATTTATGATATATGCAGTTGAGGAATATTCCATGTACCAACACTACATGTAGGACGGACATAAGACATTCCCACATACAGTATTTTTTATTTTTTTTAATTTATTTCACCTTTATTCAGCCAGGTAGGCCAGTTGAGAACAAGTTCTCATTTACAACTGCGACCTGGCTGAGATAAAGCAAAGCAGTGTGACACAAACAACAACACAGAGTTACACATAGAATAAACAAATGTACAGAGATGTTTGATGTGAGTCTGGAAGGAGAACTTAGGTATTTGTAGTTGTCCACATATTCTAAGTCAGAACCGTCCAGAGTAGTGATGCTGGACGGGCGGGCAGGTGCAGGCAGCGATCGGTTGAAGAGCATGCATTTAGTTTTACTTGTATTTAAGAGCAGTTGGAGGCCATGGAAGGAGAGTTGTATGGCATTGAAGCTCGTCTGGAGGGTTGTTAACTTCTTCGCTATAGGGGGCAGTATTTTCACGGCCGGATGAAAAACGTACCCAAATTAAACTGGTTACTACTCTGGCCTAGAAACTAGAACATGCATATTATTAGTAGATTTGGATAGAAAACACTCTGAAGTTTCTAAAACTGTTTGAATGATGTCTGTGAGTATAACAGAACTCATATGGTAGGCAAAAACCTGAGAAAAATCCAACCAGGAAGTGGAAAATCTGAGAATTGTAGTTCTTCTTTTGAATCTTTATCAAAACTACAGTGTCTGTGGGGTCACGTTGCACTTCCTAAGGCTTCCATTGGCTGTCAACAGCCTTCAGAAAGTTCTTTCAGCCTTCTCCTTTTACTGGGCAGATAATAGTAGCTCAGTCAATCAGTGGACTGCCTATGGACAAATGGCTTGGGTATGTGCGATTCCGCGAGCGCGCCGTTCCTTCTTTTTCTCCTGGAATGAATACGCTATTGTCCGGTTGGAATATTATCGCAATTTTACGTTAAAAATACCCTAAAGATTGATTGCAAACAACGTTTGACATGTTTCTACGAACGGTAATGACTTTTCGTCTCTGGTACTGCGCTCGCGCGTTATGCCTTTGGATAGTGATCTGAATGCACAAACAAAATAGAGGTATTTGGACATAAATGTGGATTATTTCGAACAACAATAACATTTCTTGTGGAAGTAGCAGTCCTGGGAGTGCATTCTGATGAAGATCAGCAAAGGTAAGAGAATATTTATAATACTAATTCTGAGTTTAGTTGACCCCAAACTTGGCGGGTGTCTGTATAGCTTGCTGTGATGGCGAGCTATGTACTCAGAATATTGAAAAATGTGCTTTCTCCATAAGGCTATTTTAAAATCTGACACAGCGGTTGCATTAAGGAGTAGTATATCTATAATTCTTTAAATAATTGTTATATATTTTGTCAACGTTTATGATGAGTATTTTTGTAAATTGATGTGCTCATTCACCGAAAGTTTTGGTGGGAATACATTTTCCGAACATCACGCGCCAATGTAAAATGCTGTTTTTGGATATAAATATGAACTTTATCGAACAAAACATACAGGTATTGTGTAACATGATGTCCTAGGAGTGTCATCTGATGAAGATCATCAAAGGTTAGTGCTTCATTTAGCTGTGTTTTGGGTTTTTGTGACACATATACTTGCTTGGAAAATGGCTGTGTGGTTATTTTTGTCTATGTACTCTCCTAACATAATCTAAAGTTTTGCTTTCGCTGTAAAGCCTTTTTGAAATCGGACAATGTGGTTACATTAAGGAGAACTGTATCTTTAAAATAGTGTAAAATAGTCATATGTTTGAGAAATTGACATGATTAGATTTTTGATGTTTTGTAACAGCTCTGCTGTTCCATTGGATTTTGGCTAGACGTTCCGCAGTCGGAACGGCTATAGCCAACAGGTTTTAACACAGTGTCTAAAGAAGGGCCAGAAGTATACAGAATGGTGTCGTCTGCGTAGAGATGGATCAGAGACTCACCAGCAGCAAGAGCGACATCATTGATGTATACAGAGAAAAGAGTTGGCCCAAGAATTGAACCCTGTGGCACCCCCATAGAGACTGCCAGAGGCCCGGACAACAGGCCATCCGATTTGACACATTGAACTCTATCAGAGAAGTGGTTGGTGAACCAGGCGAGGCAATCATTTGAGAAACCAAGGCTATTGAGTCTGCAGATGAGGATGTGGTGATTGACAGTGTCGAAAGCCTTGGCCAGGTCAATGAATACGGCAGCACAGTATTGTTTCTTATCGATGGCGGTTACGATATCGTTTAGGACCTTGAGCGTGGCTGAGGTGCACCCATGACCAGCTCTGAAACCAGATTGCATAGCGGAGAAGGTGCGGTGGGATTCGAAATGGTCGGTAATCTGTTTGTTGACTTGGCTTTCAAAGACCTTAGAAAGGCAGGGTATGATAGATATAGGTCTGTAGCAGTTTGGGTCAAGAGTGTCCCCTCCTTTGAAGAGGGGGATGACAGCAGCTGCTTTCCAATCTTTTGTCATCTCAGATGTCACGAAAGAGAGGTTGAACAGGCTAGTAATAGGGGTTGCAACAATTTCGGCAGATAATTTTAGAAAGAAAGGGTCCAGATTGTCTAGCCCGGCTGATTTGTAGGGGTCCAGATTTTGCAGCTCTTTCAGAACATCAGCTGACTGGATTTGGGAGAAGGAGAAATGGGGAAGGCTTGGGCGAGTAGCTGTGGGGGGGGTGCAGTGCTGTTGACCGTGGTAGGGGTAGCCAGGTGGAAAGCATGGCCAGCCGTAGAAAAATGCTTATTGAAATTCTCAATTATAGTGGATTTATCGGAGGTGACAGAGTTTCCTATCCTCAGTGCAGTGGGCAGCTGGGAGGAGGTGTTTTTATTCTCCATGGACTTTACAGTGTCCCAGAACTTTGAGCTTGTGTTGCAGGAAGCAAATTTCTGCTTGAAAAAGCTAGCCTTGGCTTTTCTAACTGCCTGTGTCTATTGGTTTCTAACTTCCCTGAAAAGTTGCATATCACGGGGGCTGTTCGATGCTAATGCAGAACGCCACAGGATGTTTTTGTGTTGGTTAAGGGCAGTCAGGTCTGGAGAGAACCAATGGCTATATCTGTTCCTGGTTCTAAATTTCTTGAACGGGGCATGCTTATTTAAGATGGTGAGGAAGGCATTTAAAAAAAATAACCAGGCATCCTCTACTGACGGGATGAGGTGAATATCCTTCTAGGATACCCGGGCCAGGTTGATTAGAAAGGCTTGCTCACTGAAATGTTTCAGGGAGCGTTTGACAGTGATGAGTGGAGGTCGTTTGACCACTGACCCATTACGGATGCAGGCAATGAGGCAGTGATCGCTGAGATCTTGGTTGAAAACAGCAGAGGTGTATTTAGAGGGCAAGTTGGTTAGGATGATGTCTATGAGGGTGTCCGTGTTTACAGCTTTGGGGTGGTACCTGATAATTTGTGTGAGATTGAGGGCATCAAGCTTAGATTGTAGGATGGCTGGGGTGTTAAGCATGTCCCAGTTTAGGTCACCTAGCAGCACGAGCTCTGAAGATAGATGGGGGCAATCAGTTCACATATGGTGTCCAGAGCACAGCTGGGGGCAGAGGGTGGTCTATAGCAGGCGGCAACGGTGAGAGACTTGTTTTTAGAGAGATGGATTTTTAAAAGTAGAAGTTCAAATTGTTTGGGTACAGACCTGGATAGTAGGACAGAACTCTGCAGGGTATCTCTGCAGTAGATTGCAACACCGCCCCCTTTGGCAGTTCTATCTTGTCTGAAAATGTTGTAGTTAGGGATGAAGATTTCAGAGTTTTTGGTGGACTTCCTAAGCCAGGATTCAGACACGGCTAGGACATCCGGGTTGGCAGAGTGTGCTAAAGCAGTGAATAAAACAAACTTAGGGAGTAGGCTTCTAATGTTAACATGCATGAAACCAAGGCTATTACGGTTACAGAAGTCATCAAAAGAGAGCGCCTGGGGAATAGGAGTGGAGCTAGGCACTGCAGGGCCTGGATTCACCTCTACATCACCAGAGGAACAGAGGAGAAGTAGGATAAGGGTACGGCTAATAGCTATGAGAATTGGTCGTTTATGTTGTCCGGAATAGAGAGTAAAAGGAGCAGGTTTCTGGGGCGATAAAATAGCTTCAAGGTATAATGTACAGACAAAGGTATGGTAGGATGTGAATACAGTGGAGGTAAACCTAGGCATTGAGTGATGATGAGAGAGATATTGTCTCTAGAAACATCATTGAAACCAGAAGATATCATAGCATGTGTGGGTGGTGGAACTGAAAGGTTGGATAAGGTATAATGAGCAGGGCTAGAGGCTCTACAGTGAAATAAGCCAATAAACACTAACCAGAAGAGCAATGGACAAGGCATATTGACATTAAGCAGAGGCATGCTTAGCCGAGTGATCATAAATGTCCAAGTGAGATTCAGACAGCTAGCCGGGCCATAGGTAGCAAGCTGGCAGAAGATGGAGGGAGGTCTGTTTTTAGCCACCTCGTGCGTTTCTGTCGGTAGATTAGTGGGGTTCCGTGTGGTAGGGGGGACCAGTCCAATTGGCAAAATAGTTATAGTTATAGTGGCCCAAGAAAATTGTCCGATAGACCTATTAAGATAGCAGCCAATAAGACAGCTAACGATTAGCGGGCCGCAGATGGGCGTTCAGGTTACGTCGCGACGGAGGGGCCAGTTGGATAACTCCCTCGGGCAGATAACGTCGGTAGTCCAGTTGTGAAGGCCCGATGGGGCTCCGCATTGGCAGTAAAACGGGTCCAGATAGGTGATTGTAGCCCAGGAGTGGCTGATGGAACTCTTCAGCTGGCTAGCTCCGGAATAATTGATGTTAGCTCCGGGACCGACGTTAGCCAATAGTCACAGCTAGCTAGCTGCAAGATCCAGGTGTAAATACATTTACATTTACATTTTAGTCATTTAGCAGACGCTCTTTTCCAGAGCGACTTACAGTAGTGAATGCATACATTTCATACATTTTTATTTTTTCCCCCCGTACTGGTCCCCCGTGAGCCTGCGGTAGAAATCCGGGGATATGGAGAGAAAAATAGGTCCGGTATGCTCTGGTCTGAGTCGCGCTGTACAAAACTGGCGATAGCTTTTCGAGCAAAGGGATAGCTGATGACCGCCAACTGTGGCTAGCTGAACTCCAACGTTAGCCAGTGAACTGGCCAGCCTCTGGCTAACCTCTGGCTAGCTTCTGTTGTGGATTTCAGATTTGAGGTAAATAATACTTTTTTTTAAATTGGTGAGGCGGGTTGCAGGTGAGTGTTTTGAGTTTGAGTTTTTAGAAAAAAAGATATAAAAAGATATGCGAAGAAAATATGTAAATATATATATACACAGGACACGACAAGAGGAGGACAACGGACGTCTGACTGCTGTCATGACGTTGGCCTCTTTGAGTACAGGGAGGACAGTTGACCCCCTCCCCCTTGTACCATCCCCCAACCTACCTCCCCCCACCCAGGCCCTGTGTGAAAGGGTTGTAAAACTCTAAGAGGAGAATCTCTTGCCACATGTCCCATAGAGAGACACAGGAAATTCTTCCAACTCACAGAATTGGGGAACCGAATGACATTTAGGTTCTGGAGAAGGTATGAAAGATTGGTGAAGAATCCAGCTACGAACTGGTCCGCTTGGTACAATTTTGTGATACTCAGAAGAGACAATATAGCCATATTACCATAAAACTGTTTATATAATAGCCTCAGCGATGAGACTTGCATCCACATGGTTGTATAAAATGTATTAATAAGGATAAAGCTATTTGTAATACATTGAGATGCTATGTACTGATGTTAATGTGATAGAATTGTATTTCTGTACCAAGCTTAACTCAGTCATCGGCACGCCCCCAGGGACACAGACAGGACCAGGCGTCATGTGACATGTTCACTATAAAACTATACCCTGATCTACTTTCTTCAGTCCCGGCCTCCACTCCATTGCGAGTTGGCCAATAGGTTTGACCATCCAATTCCTCTACTGAAAGTGAACTATACCACGTGGTTAACTTTTAGACTATCGATACCGACAGAATAAGAACAAGTCTTTGATATTAATTATTAGTCTGCAGCTAAGTAAATTATATCATTGAACGCGAAGACCAACGAAACATCCATTCTATGACGACATTAATGAATGTCGCTTTGAAAGATCCATTCTAACCGAGAGAGAGAGAGAGAGAGAGAGAGAGAGAGAGAGAGAGAGAGAGAGAGAGAGAGAGAACTCTCCAACAGAACGACTCTTCAACAAGGATCCCGACGACACACTGAGCGTGAATATATATTGATTGCAATTGTTCCCAAATGAGTGAGCGTTCATGTGCAAAGGATTAGCATATCAATTGTTAATATTAATGAACTCTGTGTGCATCCTCAGCTGAACATTTTATGACCCATTGTTCTACAAGACACCAGCCATGCCTGTTTTAGCCCACTAGGACACATTACCCTACCAATTCTTTGTGATGATAATTACTGTTTGTATACTTTCTGTGAATTACTTAGTTTAGTAAATAAATGATTTTAAGACAATTGATGTATGGATGATTTTAGTAAAGACTGGGTTCGTGCAGATACAACAATTTACGACGTTTGGAATGAGACTGGACGCGAGGTAAAATACACCATTTAAACCAGAAGATAATCGGCCTATACTATAATAGAATATAATATATAATGTTATAATATAGGAAAGTTATATTAGGAAAATTATAACTTTGTAATCTGAATATTTTCCTTGGTGCCCCGATCTCCTAGTTAATTACAATTAAACGATGAATCAGTTTAATCGCGTGATAATAATTACAGAGGGTTAATTGATAAACATGTCTTCAGTTTAATGGTACCCCAAAGACACGACACTGCTATGCCATCTTGGAAATGATTATGATTAATTATGATGCTGGGTGTCAAACAATAGTGGGCCAGGTGCTAAAAACATTTTAGATTGGGACTAGGACTTTGAAAAAGAGTCTGTAGAAGTGGGTTTTAAGAGAAGGCCTGTTTTAAAAGTTCTGAGTGATGGAGTGGGCTCTCAGATGGTCAGAGAGCATTCCATGGGCGAGGGGCAAGGGAGCATAAGGCTTGGTCCCCCATAGTTCGGAGGAGTGTCTTGGGGACATGAAGCAGTACGGAGTGGCTGGAGCGGAAAGTGCGAAGTGGCTCGCTGCTTGAGATGATGTCGTTTGATTTAAATCAAATCAAATTTGATGTAGGTGGAGCAGTTTCCATTCAGGGCTTTAAATACTATCAGGATTTTGAAGTTGATCCTGTAGTTGACCGGTAGCCTGTGGAGTTGGGCCAGGATTGGGGTGATGTGGTCTGTCCAGGACCCTAGCAGCACTGGACTGGATTAGTTGGAACCTCTGTAGTGATTTGGCTGGGAGGCTCCCAAACATCGCAATGACGTAGTTGATCCGAGAGAAGATGAAGTCGTGGATGAGTTTCTCTGCATCTGGCTGGGAGAGTGATGGTATGACCCGGGCAATGTTGTTAAGATGGAAAAAAGTATGTGTTACGTACAGTTGAAGTCGGAAGTTTACATGCACTTAGGTTGGAGTCATCAAAACTCATTTTTCAACCACTCCAAAAATGTCTTGTTAACAAATCATAGTTTTGGCAAGTCGGTTAAGACATCTACTTTGTGCATGACACAAGTCATTTTTCCAACAATTGTTTACCGACAGATTATTTCACTTATAATTCGCTGTATCACAATTCCAATGGGTCAGAAGTTTACATACACTAAGTTGACTGTGCCTTTAAACAGCTTGGAAAATTCCAAAAAATGATGTCATGGCTTTAGAAGCTTCTGATAGGCTAATTGACATCATTTGAGTCAATTGGAGGTGTACCTGTGGATGTATTTCAAGGCCTACCTTCAAACTCAGTGCCTCTTTGCTTGACATCATGGGAAAATCAAATGAAATCAGCCAAGACCTCAGAAAAAAATTGTAGACCTCCACAAGTCTGGTTCATCCTTGGGAGCAATTTCCAAATGCCTGAAGGTACCACATTCATCTGTACAACAATAGTACACAAGTATAAACACCATGGGACCACGCAGCCATCATACCGCTCAGGAAGAAGAAGCGTCCTGTCTCCTAGAGATGAACGTACTTTGGTGTTGAAATTGCAAATCAATCCCAGAACAACAGCAAAGGACCTTGTGAGGATGCTGGAGGAAACAGGTAGAAAAGTATCTATATCCACAGTAAAACGTGTCCTATATCGACATAACCTGAAAGGCCGCTCAGCAAGGAAGAAGCCACTGCTCCAAAACTGCCATAAAAAAGCCAGACTAGAGTTTGCAACTGCACATGGGGACAACGATTGTACTTTTTGGAGAAATGTCCTCTGGTCTGATGAAACAAAAATAGAACTGTTTGGCCATAATGACCATTGTTATTTTTGGAATAAAAAAGGGGGAGTCTTGCAAGCCGAAGAACACCATCCCAACTGTGAAGCACAGGGGTGGCAGCGTCATGTTGTGGGGTGCTTTACTGCAGGAGGGACTGGTGCACTTCCCAAAATAGATGGCATCATGAGGCAGGAAAATTATGTGGATATATTGAAGCAACATCTCAAGACATCAGTCAGGAAGTTAAAGCTTGGTCGCAAATGGGTCTTCCAAATGGACAATGACCCCAAGCATACTTCCAAAGTTGTGGCAAAATGGCTTAAGGACATCAAAGTCAAGGTATTGGAGTGGCCATCACAAAGCCCTGACCTCAATCCTATAGAAAATTTGTGGGCAGAACTGAAAAAGCGTGTGCGAGCAAGGAGGCCTACAAACCTGACTCAGTTACACCAGCTCTGTCAGGAGGAATGGGCAAAAATTCACCCAACTTATTGTGGGAAGCTTGTGGAAGGCTACCTGAAATGTTTGACCCAAGTTAAACAATTTAAAGGCAATGCTACAAAATACAAATTGATTGTATGTAAACTTCCGACCCACGGGCAATGTGATTAAAGAAATAAAAGCTGAAATAAATAATTCTCTCTACTATTATTCTGACATTTCACATTTTTAAAATAAAGTGGGGATCCTAACTGACCTAAGACAGGGAATTTTTACTTGGATTAAACGTCAGGAATTGTGAAAAACAGAGTTTAAATGTATTTGGCTAAGGTGTATGTAAACTTCTGACTTCAAATGTATTTGTTTTATGTGGGCATCAAAGAACAGAGAAGGATCAAACTTGACTCCTAGGTTGGAGATGACAGATGACAGGTGGATGGCCTGGTTGTTGATTGTAGGGCAGATGTTTCCAGCACTGATGACCTGCTTGGGTGTCGCAACAAACATAGCATTAGTCTTGCTACTGTTCAACTGGAGGAAGTTCTCTTTCGTCCATGCCCTGATGTCCTCTAGGCAGATGTTTTGCTAGGGCAGAGATGGTGTCCGGTTTGCTGTTAATTTAAACCTGGGTATCGTCAACGTAGCAGTGAAAGGTGATGTTATAATCTCTGAGGATTTGCCCCAGAGGGAGCATAGCATGTCAATTAAAAACAAGATAGGTCCCAGGGCTGACCCCTTGTGGGACGCTGCATGTGACTGATGGTGTCAATCTGAGACACAATTGCACTGCAAAGATGAGGCTGCAGGAGAGCATGAGTTTGCAGGGTTGAAATGGCGGTTGATGGTATGGAACAGGGTTCTGGAGTTACCTTTGTTACTGTCAATCATGGCAGAGATGAAGGCTGATCGTGCTGCTTTTAAGGCAGCAGGATAGCTTGTCTAGTGGTCTTTATGACTCTGATGGGAAAGAGGTTCCCAAAACTATTTCATTTAAAGGGCTCCTCCAGTAAAATAAGAAACTAGCCAATAGGATTTGTGGAAAAGTGAACTTTCCTGACCCAAAAGTATTTCATAAATAAAAAGGGGTGGGGGGGATCAACAATGAAATATTCAGTTGACGTTCTGAGCATTTCAATAACCTTGCCGTGTCAGATTTGATGTGTTTTTCCCCCACTTTTTATTGCTTAAGTTTAAAACAAATTAGTCAACACTATAATATACAAATGAAATAATGCGTTACACTAAACAATTGGTAGGCAGATGCATTAAATAATATTAATTAAATAAATACATTGTACGAAAATTAGACAAAGACATTCCTTTCCATTCTGTAAGCTTCCACTACATACAACATCCAAACAGAAAAAGGAGGTGGGTCAATATTTTTTGGGGGAAAATTCAAATATACTTTTTATTTTCGCTGCCGAAGCTATTGAATTTGATTAGGTATTTGTACCCGCATAGCTTTCTGGTTACTCAGAGTAAACCTCTGATGCAGTTATCACATCAACTCGGTACCGTTACCCCGTGTATATAGCCAGGTTATAGTTACTTATTGTGTATTTATTCCTTGTGTTATTATTTTTATATTTTTATACTATTTAAATTTTTGGTTAATCTGAATTATTGGGAAGGGTCCGTAAGTAAGCATGTCACTGTTAGTCTACACCTGTTGTTTACGAAGCATGTCACAAATACAATTTGATTTGATTTGAAGTCAATAAGCTCAGTGAAAGCTGAGATCTGAGTGGAGACAGATTGGAGAGACACCTGGGCAGTGCTTGACTTGGGCAGGAGCTCACCGGAGCTGAGTACTGGCACCTAAAACGTTCTACTGCTTGAGCTCCTGATCCTCTTATAAAATATTATCTCAAAAGTAAAATGGAGCTCCTTTACCTAAATATAAACAGTACTGACACCCAAATTGAACACCGGCACATATTTTTAGTTCAAGTCAGGCATTCAAGTGGGACATTTCATTATCTGATGGACATATGAACCAACCTACTGAGCAACAGCCTTGCAATGTCACATTCAGATGGAGAAAAGGTTGATGACACAAGACATGAGGTTAAATTTGCACTAATATATACATGTGATATTTATGAGATAATATTTGCAGCTTGAAATAGATAATAATAATTATTTTGGGACTACACTGTAAAATTGTTGGACCGTTTAGGATTGCTTAACTGAGTAGGAACCGTTAAATTTTGTTGAAGTTTCAAGGGGGATTTTTTTTCAAGTAACACAAGATAGAGCTGTCAAATTTGATATGTGGATAGCTAGCTTTTGATTTGTTCTAATCCTGTTGGTAAGTAACAACAAGCAAGAAGGTGATCTTTAATACCAAAATATGTTGGAGACCTTCATAGTCCATGTACTGATCTAGTGATACATTTCCGTCAAGCTGTAAGTTAGCACTATAAGTAACGTTAGCAAGCTATGGACCCCAAATGGGTGGCCACCATGCTAGCCACCATGCTATTCACTTAGCTTGCTATCTTGTAACGTTAGCTTGGTAGCTGATAAAATCATGCCATTTATGCTATGCATTTTAATTATAAATTGTGTTATTGGAACAGAATTCTACATGGCTTTTTAAATGCATTTAACCACAACCAGCTTGCTAGCTTCAGAGAACATGCAGTTTGATGTTGTTGCACAAAGTTGGCCTCTGGGTGGCAGTATATGCGAACTAAAAGTGACTGCTTGTTTCAACCGGTTTCAGACCAATCGTGGCCCTCATCTAGATCTGATGTCGGATAAACGTCAGCGTGCAAGGGTCCAGGGCTCTTGGGCCAAACCACTGCCCAAACAACCACGTCCAACAGGTTCTCTCCCTGCCATGCAGACTAAATTAGACCAGGGCCCATATTCACAAAGAGATTCAGAATAGGCTGGTCTAGGATCAGTTTTACCTTTCAGATGTTAATGATTAAGAAAGATTATATGGGTGGTGGGGTGGCTCTCCTACTCTGAGACACTTTGTGAAAACAAGTCCAACTCTCCTACTGTAATTTTGAGAAGTTCCATCCATGGTAATATGCATGTTTTTAAATGGTCATATGGAGGCATATACATTTTCTTTGGCAGGAACAATTCCCAATTCCAGCACTGTCGTGATACCAAGTGCCAATCCACCACCTGCAGGTTGGGGAGTGGGACAGCGGATGTTTGAGTATCAACAGCCCGCTAAGGTAAAAAAAAAGAAAAAAGTATTGGACTTTATTGTGTTATTAATAGATCTTTTCCGAGAAAAGACGTTTTTGATTGAGGTGTCGCCATTGACGACAGATTAAATCGGCCTTGGGCTGACAAGGATCAACTAATACGTTTTCTTTCTTTCTTTCTTTCTTTCTTTCTTTCTTTCTTTCTTTCTTTCTTTCTTTCTTTCTTTCTTTCTTTCTTTCTTTCTTTCTTTCTTTCTTTCTTTCTTTCTTTCTTTCTTTCTTTCTTTCTTTCCCTTGCTCAGCCAGTCAGAGATGTCCCTACAGAGAAGGTGATAGAGTGAGTAACTTGATCAAAACAGTCATCTTCTCTACTCCGTCATTAAAACAACCCAAATGAAAAATGGTTACGCCTAGTGGAAGTATAACAACAATTCTTTACACATGCACCCTTTCCTGTTCCTCAGAATGGGGGGTGATTATGAGATCAGCTATGGTCCATCAGGAGTGTCAAGGTGAGTTCTAATCTAATGCATAAGGAGGTCCAATAGACATTGGATCAACCATATAAATGACAACAGGGTCCTGTTCATTAGGGGAACACCGTAGCAAAACGTTTCACAATGGAAAATTAAAATGTGCTTTCTTTTTTGGGGGGGTGGGAGCGACAAGTTCAGATAATACTTCTCCATTTCCTTCCATTTGTGTCTACTGAACACAACCCAGAATCTCAGTCAGCTACTGCCTTCCACCCACTTAACCCGTCTGCTTCCCCTTTCAACAATTCTCTACCCCCCCACCCCAGACTGAGGCTGATCCATGGGTTCTTACCACCAGAGGAGGCTGACTGGGCCTTCAGTAAACTGCTAGCAGAGCTGCCTTGGTCTCAAAAGACTAACTACAGACAGGGTAGGTCGACAATCATGTCTCCAAGGATAGACCACAGAGCAATACTGTACACAGCCTATAGACGTGAGCAAACTGATTTTTTTTTTTTATGGGTGCCATGTTGGCATTGGAAGTGTTTACCAATTAGAATGTTATTGTCATGGAACGTTTGGTACTAATGTAAGATCGACCATCCCTGTACAGCTGACCCGGGATTCAATCTCGACAACACTTCCTATTCTCAAGCTAACATGCTAATCATTGCCCTACCAAAACCATAGCGATCTACATGGCCTCCTTTACCCACCGTTCCTTCCCATTTTGACCACATGACGGGAGGACTGGATCAGGACAAGTCTTCTCCAACCATAGGTCACGGAAGGAAAAGAGACAAGGAAAGACCATTTAAGTGGAATTGGAACCCAGCCCTGAATGAAGTTGCATCAGATTTCCCATCGGTCTCTCTGTTGGATTGAATCCAGCCACGTTCCATCGTTGAGCAAGACACAGTAGCAGACGACAACAACACGAAGGAGGCGCATGACTCAAAACCATTAAGCCCAACAAGCATATGTAGGAAGAACATGGCCCAGCTGCTGCCCCTCACATTGTGTCAACACGAGTCAATTGTGACATCTAGGTTCAAAAGGAAATAGAGGGGGTGGTACTGCTACATACACACACACACTATATGCACACACATACTACACACATACACCCACTCCTCTTTATAGCCTTGCTGCACATTGACTCACTTTTTCCTACTCCAGCAAGACTCTAAATAGGCTCTACATGACTAAGGTTATGTTCCAAATAGCGCCCTATTCCCTAAAGAGTGCACTTCTTTTGACCAGAGCCTTAAAGTGGCGTGTATTCATGGATGCCAATAATCCAAAGGCTGGCAGATAGCGATATTGATCTGGTATTGATGGTTTTGTCTTACCATCCAAACACATTGTATGCAGCTGGCAATACATTCGTATCCTAAAACATTCTCCATTCAGGCTGCCAAGGTGTCGATTTCCTCCTTAACTAGAGTTAATGGCGAGAAGAATTTGGAAAATATGCATACTTTCTTTGTGAAACACAATTTCCCGCCACCTTGCTAAGTGGCTAATGCTACATCCAAATTTGTTTACATCCCTGTTAGTGAGCATTTCTCCTTTGCCAAGATAATCCAACCACCTGACAGGTGTGGCATATCAAGAAGCTGATTGAACGGCATGATCATTACACCAGCGCACCTTGTGCTGGGAACAATAAAAGGCCACTCTAAAATGTGCGGTTTTGTCACACAACACAATGCCACAGATGTCTCAAGTTTTAAGGGAGCATGCAATTGGCATGCCCCCTGCCCAGTCATGTGAAATCCATAGATTAGGGCCTAATGAATTTATTTAAATGTGTTGATTTTTCTTGTAAGAATTGTAACTCAGTAAAATCGTTGAAATTGTTGCAAGTTGGATTCATATTTTTGTTCAGCATAGAGCAAACAACGCAATTAACACAACACACCCAGTTGTAATATGGCTGTTTTCCTGGCTTGGCTTCCCGAATGATTTTACCCACACACTGCTACTGGAACCATATGGGCCCTGGTCAAAAGTAGTGCACTGTGAACGGAATAGGGTGCCATTTGGGTTTCAGCCCATGACTAACTAGAGTTTTGTTTATCCTTGTCCTGATATCATCTTTTTTTTATGGGTACAGTGAAAGTTTTTGTTTTTAGCTATAATAAATGAAGTCATGTCTAAATATTTGTTTTGGGCTTAATGTATGAACTGTGAAGTCTCAACTCTGTTGACCAGTGGGATGACGTTTTGGCTTTGTGACTGTTTTCTTTTATGAAATGCCCAAATGGAGCTCTTTGAGAAATGTATTAGTGCTTGCTTCCATAGAAAAGAGCGATGCAGCAAGGTTTTATAAAGATGACCTGGGAACTGCAGGTTTACCACATTTGGGGTGACTATTTCATGGTACAAAATAGTTTATATCTTTTGCACCATGAAAATGTCGCCCTTAGAGTAAAACAAAGCAGTGGAAGGCACTTAGAACAATGACCACATTGCCAAATATGGATGCAAATAATGTTTTTTGGGAATTGCTCAAGAAATCAAGTACAAATTATGATTAAATGCTATATATATATATATGTGTGTATATGTGTGTGTGTGTATGTATGTATGTATATGTGTATATATATATATATATATATATATATATATATATATATATATATATATACATACATACATACATACATACATACATACATACATACATACATACATACATACATACATAGCCAATCAGTCAAAAGTTTGGACACCTACTCATTTAAGATTTTTTCTTTATTTTTACTATTTTCTACATTGTAGAATAATAGTGAAGATATCAAAACGATGAAACAACATATGGAATCATGTAGTAACCAACAAAGTGTTAAACAAATCAAAATATATTTTATATTTGAGATTTTTCAAAGTAGCCACCCTTTGCCTTGATGACAGCTTTGCACACTCTTGGCATTCTCTCAACCAGCTTCACAAGGAATGCTTTTCCAAAAGTCTTGAAGGAGTTCCCACATACACTGAGGGGAAAAAAGTATTTGATCCCCTGCTGATTTTGTATGTTTGCCCATTGACAAAGAAATGATCAGTCTATAATATTAATGTTAGGTTTATTTGAACAGTGAGAGACAGAATGACAACAACAAAAATCAAGAAAAAAACATGTCAAAAATGTTACAAATTGATTTGCATTTTAATGGGGAAAATAAGTATTTGACCCGCTCTGCAAAACATGACTTAGTACTTGGTGGCAAAACCCTTGTTGGCAATCACAGAGGTCAGACATTTCTTGTAGTTGGCCACCAGGTTTGCACACATCTCAGGAGGGATTTTGTCCCACTCCTCTTTGCAGATATTCTCCAAGTCATTAAGATTTCGAGGCTGACGTTTGGCAACTCAAACCTTCAGCTCCCTCCACAGATTTTCTATGGGATTAAGGTCTGGAGACTGGCTAGGCCACTCCAGGACCTTAATGTGCTTCTTCTTGAGCCACTCCTTTGTTGCCTTGGCTGTGTGTTTTGGGTCATTGTCATGCTGGAATACCCATCAACAACCCATTTTCAATGCCCTGGCTGAGGGAAGGAGGTTCTCACCCAAGATTTGACGGTACATGGCCCCGTCCATCGTCCCTTTGATGCGGTGATGTTGTCCTGTACCCTTGGCAGAAAAACACCCCTAAAGCATAATGTTTCCACCTCCATGTTTGACGGTGGAGATGGTGTTCTTGGGGTCATAGGCAGCATTCCTCCTCCAAACACGGCGAGTTGAGTTGATGCCAAAGAGCTCCATTTTGGTCTTATCTGACCACAACACTTTCACCCAGCTGGCCTCTGAATCATTCAGATGTTCATTGGCAAACTTCAGATGGGCATGTATATATGCTTTCTTGAGCAGGGGGACCTTGCGGGCACTGCAGGATTTCAGTCCTTCACGGCGTAGTGTGTTACCAATTGTTTTACATTTACATCTTGGTGATTATGGTCCCAGCTGCCCAGCTGCCTTGAGATCATTGACAAGATCCTCCTGTGTAGTTCTGGGCTGATTTCTCACCATTCTCATGATCATTGTAACTCCACGAGGTGAGATCTTGCATGGAGCCCCAGGCCGAGGGAGATTGACAGTTCTTTTGTGTTTTTTCCATTTGCGAATAATCGCACCAACTGTTGTCACCTTCTCACCAAGCTGCTTGGCGATGGTCTTGTAGCCCATTCCAGCCTTGTGTAGGTCTACAATCTTGTCCCTGACATCCTTGGAGAGCTCTTTGGTCTTGGCCATGGTGGAGAGTTTGGAATCTAATTGATTGATTTCTTCTGTGGACAGGTGTCTTTTATTCAGGTAACAAACTGAGATTAGGAGCACTCCCTTTAAGAGTGTGCTCCTAATCTCAGCTCGTTACCTGTATAAAAGACACCTGGGAGCCAGAAATCCTTCTGATTGAGAGGGGGTCAAATACTTATTTCCCTTATTAAAATGCAAATCAATTTCTAACATTTTTGACATGCGTTTTTCTGGATTTTTTGTTGTTATTCTGTCTCTCATTGTTCAAATAAACCTACCATTAAAATTATAGACTGATCATTTCTTTGTCAGTGGGCAAACGTACAAGATCAGCAGGGGATCAAATACTTTTTTCCCTCACTGTACTTGTTGGCTGCTTTTCCTTCACTCTGTGGTCCAACTCATCCCAAACCATCTTAGTTGTTGAGGTCGGGTGATTGTGGAGGCCACGTCATCTGATGCAGCACTCCATCACTCTCCTTGGTCAAATAGCCCTTACACAGCCTGGAGGTGTGTTTTGGGTCATTGTCCTGTTGAAAAACAAATGATATTCCCACTAAGCGTAAACCAGATGGGATGGTGTATCACTGCAGAATGCTGTGGTAGCCATGATGGTTAAGTGTGGCTTGAATTCTAAATAAATCACTGACAGTGTCACCAGCAAACCACCCCAAAACAATCACACCACCTCCTCCATGCTTCACTTTGGGAACCACACATGCAGAGATCATCCGTTCACCTACTCTGTGTCTCACAAAGACATGGCGATTGGAACCAAAAATCTCAAATTTGGACTCATCAGACCAAAGGAGAGATTTTCACCCGTCTAATGTCCATTGCTCGTGTTTTTTGGCCCAAGCAAGTCTCTTCTTCTTCTTATTGGTGTCCTTTAGTAGGGGTTTCTTTGCAGCAATTCGACCATGAAAGCCTGATTCACACAGTCTCCTCTGAACAGTTGATGTTGAAATGTGTCTCTTGAACTCTGTGAAGAATTTATTTGGGCTGCAATCTAAGATGCAGTTAACTCTGCTGCAGATGATAAGTTCATTAGAGGTACCTCTGGGTCTTCCTTTCCTGTGGCGGTCCTGATGAGAGAGTTTCATCATAGCGCTTGATGTTTTTTGCGACTGCACTTGAAGAAACGTTCAAATTTTCCACATTGACTGACCTTAATGTCTTAAACTAATGATGGACTGTCGTTTCTCTTTGCTTATTTGAGCTGTTCTTGACATAATATGGACTTGGTCATTTACCAAATAGGTCTTCTGTCTTCTTGTCACAGCACAACTGATTGGCTTAAATGCATTAAGAAGGAAAGAAATTCCACAAATTAAGTTAAGGCACACCTATTAATTGAAATGCATTCCAGGTGACTACTTCATGAAGCTGGTTGAGAGAATGCCAAGAGAGTGCAAAGCTGTCATCAAGGCAAAGGGTGGCTACTAAGAAGAATCTCAAATACTTAAAACATATTTTGCTTTGTTAAAC
Source organism: Salmo salar (assembly GCF_965601325.2). Taxonomy (NCBI): domain Eukaryota; kingdom Metazoa; phylum Chordata; class Actinopteri; order Salmoniformes; family Salmonidae; genus Salmo; species Salmo salar. The sequence continues at coordinate 75,711,071 of NC_138300.1, read as the reverse complement.
ACTTTTTTGGTTACTACATGATTCCATATGTGATATTTTATTGTTTTGATGTCTTCACTAGTATTCTACAATGTAGAAAATAGTAAAAATAAGGGAAATCCCTGGAATGAGTAGGTGTCAACTTTTGTCTGGTGCTGTATATATTTGAGTATACATCACCATTTACAATGACATTACTGGGACCTGAAAATACACTGTTTTGTTGTTTACTGTCCATATGTATTAAACTTTATATCACTACACTATTTATTCATGTCTCTGACAGAGCTCCAACTAGTCCTGATTTCAAATTTTTGTCAAATTGCCTTGACACAAATACAGTACCAATTTAGAGATGTTTCACTTGGCCTATTGAATCAACTCATTTGTGTGTGTGTGCAATGTGCATGCACTACAGTAAGTGATTGTGTGTGTGCACACCTGCACCTCAGTATGTACAGAAAATGTGCTTCTATCACTAGGGTCTATTCAAGAACACAGGTTATTCATGCAGTGTAACTGTATTGTCCCTGTGTTGTATAGGTGAGGCCTATGAGGAGCCCAGGTTAACCTGCTGGTACGGAGAACTGCCTTACACGTACGCCCACTCTACTCTGGATGCCAACACACAGGTATGATATATCTGCACCTCCTGCTGCATGACTGGAAAAGTGGAGCTGAATTGAATGAGCGTTGTGCCTGCTTGTAAAAGCGATTTGGCCATTTCCTCATGCATTTCCCCTTTACCGCAACCACTTTTGCGCTTTACCATTTCTCTCGGACTCTTGCGGTCGCTCTACCTCACTCTTCTTGTTCCTCCTTTTACTCTCCTCTGCCAATGTGTACACTAGTACTGCTCACACAACAGCAGCTCATCTATATACTTATTCCCTATCCCCTACTACCTCCCTAAGAAATGCTAAGCATATAAATAATCAGTGAACATGGTGAAACACTGTTAAAAAAAAAGAGCACTATTAACATTTAACATGAGCCGCGGTGCATAACCTCTTTCTCCCTCTTCGCCCTTCTCGCCCTCTCTCTCAGTGGCACCCGCTGCTGGTCACCCTGCGCTGCGCCGTAGAGAAGGCGAGTGGCCACCGTTTCAACTCGCTGATGTGTAACCTGTATAGGAACTGCAAAGACAGCATCGGCTGGCACAGTGACGACGAGGTCGCGCTGGGCACCCGGCCCACCATCGCCTCCCTCAGCCTGGGAGACATGAGGGTGTTCAGCCTCCGCAAGCAGCCTGCACCGGTAAGACTGGGATCATGGGGGAGAGGGAGATGGAGGGATGAGAGACAGGCGGGGGGGATATAAGGTCCACCATCGCCTCACTCAGCCTGGGGGACATGAGGGTGGAGGGAGATGGAGGGATGGGAGAGACAGGGGATATAAGGTCCATCATCGCCTCACTCAGCCTGGGGGACATGAGGGTGGAGGGAGATGGAGGGATGGGAGAGACAGGGGATATAAGGTCCACCATCGCCTCACTCAGCCTGGGGGACATGAGGGTGGAGGGAGATGGAGGGATGGGAGAGACAGGGGATATAAGGTCCACCATCGCCTCACTCAGCCTGGGGGACATGAGGGTGGAGGGAGATGGAGGGATGGGAGAGACAGGGGATATAAGGTCCACCATCGCCTCACTCAGCCTGGGGGACATGAGGGTGGAGGGATGGGAGAGACAGGGGATATAAGGTCCACCATCGCCTCACTCAGCCTGGGGGACATGAGGGTGGAGGGAGATGGAGGGATGGGAGAGACAGGGGATATAAGGTCCACCATCGCCTCACTCAGCCTGGGGGACATGAGGGTGGAGGGAGATGGAGGGATGGGAGAGACGGGATATAAGGCCTGTTCAGCCTCCACAAGCAGTCAACGCCTGTTAGACTGGAGGAGAGACTGATTTTACCAGTAGGTCTATGTTCCTATGGATCTTCCCAAGTACCCCCTATGGAAATGGAAAGTACAGGGGTTCACGTATGAGCAGTGATTTTTCTGACATTTTCATCCTTGGGCAGGCTGCCCAAGTCTTTTTCGGATTGCCCTAGTCCAAACAGTGTCAAAAAATAAAACATTTGTATTTATTTATTTTTTTTGGGGGGGGGGGGGGGGAAACACCTTCAGTGTAAACTTAAATGACTAAAACTAGATATAAAGTATGTATAAAAGATAATGGACCTATATATATACTTTTTAAGTAATATAATCTTTGAGAACTAACAATTACCAAAATAAAAACTAGATGGTCACGGAGAATTTTTTTCCCCCCAAAACTATTTAGCAGTATTCATTTTATGTTTGAGCAAAATAACATGCTATTAGCCATGGCAAATGCATAGCTTTAAATGTAAGATGTGTAGAATTGCAGGAAATTAGCTTTAAACTGCGAAAATCTTTTCTGCTTCATGGAGAAATATGTAGAATTGCAGGAAATTGCCATAAAGTTGCACAAATGTCTCTACACCACCAAGATGGGTGCCTCTAAAATGGTCTCAAAAATGTTTTGCTGTCCAAACCACGCTCATTGCTACGCCCACCACCCAAGCCCCTTTTTGAACCAGAAAGAACCTCAGAGTAGTTTGCCATAGATTACTTTGGCCTAAATCTGGACAGATTTATGTCTTGTTCATACAATGTTATTACCCAAATGAAAAAAATACTACAGTTTACTATATAATACTACAGTTTTAGTATAATATTATCAGTGGTGTAAAGCACTTAAGCAGTACTTTAAAGTATTTTTACTTAAGTAGTTTTTTTTAGGGTTTCTGTACTTTAATATTTATATTTGACTACTTTTACTTCACTAAATTCTGAAATAAATAATGTACTTTTTACTCCGTATATTTTCTTTGACACCCAAAAGTACTCATTACATTTTGAATGCTTAGCAGGACAGGAAAATGGTCTAATTCACACACTTATCATGAGAATATCCCTGGTCATCCCAACTGATGATCTGGTGGACTCACTAAACACACATGCTTCATTTGTAAATTATGTCTGAGTGTTACATGCTGACCATACGCGAGCGTTGCAAAATACATTTACACATGCATGTTATTCAATCATTGCACTCCCACTGCTCGCGCGCCTCAGCGAGCGTCTGCGTGGCCAGGCGCTAAAAAAGAAATTGGTTCCATTTGTGACGCTCAACGCGCTGCAAGTCCAGCCTCTCCCATCTCCTCATTTGGTTTTTATACCCACGTGGGTGATTGAAAGATGAACTTAGTAATGCTGTAAATCTGGTTGCCAACCGCCATATAAAGAGAAAAGAAGAAAAAGAAGCCTGAAGGAAGGAGAGATGACGAGAAATGAATTCGGTTTCCCGTTTTATCTGTGGATTAATTGTCGGAGTAGAGGACCTTGTTCATTTCAGGTCAAATAACAACCCAATGTTTATATACCAGGACAAATTAGCTAGCAACAGCAAACTAGCTAGCTAAATTGCCATAAATGTTTAATGCTTTTTGACCTGTCCCCAAATTAGTATAATTGGTTCAAAGTTGTTGATATTTCAACCTGTGTGTTCTGATCGCTTCTGGTGTGGGTGAACAAAATCAACGTGCCCACGAGGGCGCACGTCTGGTTTGGTCAGCATGTTAGTGTGCCACTAGCTGTCCGTAAATTCACATTTAAAAAAAGTAAATGGTGCTGTCTTGTTTGCTTAATATAGGTAATTTGAAATATTTATACTTTTACTTTTGATACTTAAGTATATTTTAGCAATTATATTTACTTTTTGTACTTAAGTATATTTAAAACCAAATACTTCTAGACTTACTCAAGTTGTATTTTACTGGGTGACTTTTACTTGAGTACATTTTCTGTTAAGTTCAAATCAAAATCAAATTTATTTATATAGCCCTTCGTACATCAGCTGATATCTCAAAGTGCTGTACAGAAACCCAGCCTAAAACCCCAAACAGCAAGCAATGCATGTGAAAGAAGCACAGTGGCTAGGAAAAACTCCCTAGGAAAAACTCCCTAGAAAGGCCAAAAACCTAGGAAGAAACCTAGAGAGGAACCAGGCTATGAGGGGTGGCCAGTCCTCTTCTGGCTGTGCAGGGTGGATATTATAACAGAACATGGTCAAGATGTTAAAATGTTCATAAATGACCAGCATGGTCAAATAATAATCATCATAGTAGTTGTCGAGGGTGCAACAAGCACATCCGGTGAACAGGTCAGGGTTCCATAGCCGCAGGCAGAACAGTTGAAACTGGAGCAGCAGCACGGCCAGGTGGACTGGGGACAGCAAGGAGTCATCATACCAGGTAGTCCTGAGGCATGGTCCTAGGGCTCAGGTCCTCCGAGAGAAAGACAGAAAGAGAGAATTAGAGAGAGCATATTTAAATTCACACAGGACACCGGATAAGACAAGAGAAATACTCCAGATGTAACAGACTGACCCTAGCCCCCCGACACATAAACTACTGCAGCATAAATACTGGAGGCTGAGACAGGAGGGATCAGAAGACACTGTGGCCCCATCCGATGATACCCCCGGACAGGGCCAAACAGGCAGGATATAACCCCACCCACTTTGCCAAAGCACAGCCCCCACACCACTAAAGGGATGTCTCCACCCACCAACTTACCGTCCTAAGACAAGGCCGAGTATAGCCCACAACGATCTCCGCCATGGCACAACCCAAGGGGGGGCGCCAACCCAGACAGGAAGACCACGTCAGTGACTCAACCCACTCAAGTGACGCACCCCTCCCATGGACGGCATGGAAGAACACCAGTAAGCCAGTGACTCAGCCCCTGTAAAAGGGTTAGAGGCAGAGAATCCCAGTGGAAAGAGGGGAACCGGCAAGGCAGAGACAGCAAGGGCGGTTCGTTGCTCCAGCCTTTCCGTTCACCTTCACACTCCTGGGCCAGACTATACTTAATCATAGGACCTACTGAAGAGATAAGTCTTCAGTAAAGACTTAAAGGTTGAGACTGAGTCTGCGTCTCTCACATTGGTAGGCAGACCATTCCATAAAAATGGAGCTCTATAGGAGAAAGCCCTACCTCCAGCCGTTTGCTTAGAAATTCTAGGGACAATTAGGAGGCCTGCGTCTTGTGACCGTAGCGTACGTGTAGGTATGTACGGCAGGACCAAATCGGAAAGATAGGTAGGAGCAAGCCCATGTAATGCTTTGTAGGTTAGCAGTAAAACCTTGAAATCAGCCCTTGCCTTAACAGGAAGCCAGTGTAGGGAGGCTAGCACTGGAGTAATATGATCACATTTTTTGGTTCTAGTCAGGATTCTAGCAGCCGTATTTAGCACTAACTGAAGTTTGTTTAGTGCTTTATCCGTTTAGCCGGAAAGTAGAGCATTGCAGTAGTCCAGCCTAGAAGTAACAAAAGCATGGATTAATTTTCTGCGTCATTTTTGGACAGAAAGTTTCAGATTTTTGCAATGTTACGTAAATGGAAAAAAGCTGTCCTTGAAACAGTCTTGATATGTTCTTCAAAAGAGAGATCAGGGTCCAGAGTAACGCCGAGGTCCTTCACAGTTTTATTTGAGACGACTGTACAACCATCCAGATTAATTGTCAGATTCAACAGAAGATCTCTTTGTTTCTTGGGACCTAGAACAAGCATCTCTGTTTTGTCCGAGTTTAAAAGTAGAAAGTTTGCAGCCATCCACTTCTTTATGTCTGAAACACAGGCTTCTAGCGAGGGCAATTTTGGGGCTTCACCATGTTTCATTGAAATGTACAGCTGTGTGTCGTCCGCATAGCAGTGAAATTTAACATTATGTTTTCGAATGACATCCCCAAGAGGTAAAATATATAGTGAAAACAATAGTGGTCCTAAAACGGAACCTTGAGGAACACCGAAATTTACAATTGATTTGTCAGAGGACAAACCATTCACAGAGACAAACTGATATCTTTCCGACAGATAAGATCTAAACCAGGCCAGAACTTGTCCATGTAGACCAATTTGGGTTTCCAATCTCTCCAAAAGAATGTGGTGATCGATGGTATCAAAAGCGGCACTAAGATCTAGGAGCACGAGGACAGATGCAGAGCCTCGGTCTGACGTCATTAAAAGGTAATTTACCACCTTCACAAGTGCACTCTCAGTGCTATGATGGGGTCTAAAACCAGACTGAAGCGTTTCGTATACATTGTTTGTCTTCAGGAAGGCAGTGAGTTGCAGTGCAACAGCTTTTTCTAAAATTTTTGAGAGGAATGGAAGATTCGATATAGGCCGATTCGTTTTTTATAAGTTGTCTTTACTTTTACTCAAGTATGATGTACTTGAGTAATGTCCGCAGAAACACGACACTTTTGTAACTATAGTAAATACTACAGTATTTAATTTGCATATAAGGTACCCTGCCCATTCCCCTCCCGCATATCCCAATTTGTGCCACCCCTAACTGAGAAACCTACATGCCAAGTATAGACCATACATTGTGTTCCCTACAGGTTATAGTAAAGAACAGACGCTCAGACCCCAGAACTAGCCATTCGGACCCCAGTCCTACCTAAAAGTTATGAAACATTTGCTCTTTTAGTATTTCTCCAGGAGATTTCCTCAAGGAGAAAGCCTGCACTTCAATGTCAAAGATAATCAAACAAAAACACTATAGTAAATACTATAGTATACTACAATCCGTAAAAACACTACATTAATTACTTTAGTATATAATACAGTTCTTTTACTACAGTATTTACAATATAGTTAACTGTAAATACTACAGAATACTAACAGTATTAACTGTCGTATTTTTGCGGACTTAAGTCTTTAGTCCGTAAAGACACTACAGTTAATACTGTTAGTATTTACTGTAGTAGACCATAGTATTTTATTAATGTGGGTAGATCAGTGTTTATACTCAGCTACTTTCAAACTAGGTGGTAACACTCATCCATCATAAAGTAGATGAACTGTGCTAGTTGTGTAAGTATACAGAGGTGATATGTGGTGATAGTTTGTACCCTAGACTCAGTATGTGTGTTTACATTTGTGTACTCGTGTGTGTGTGTGTGTCAGGAGGAGGACGGGGACTACACATATGTGGAGAGGCTTCGGATCCCTCTAACTCACGGCACTCTCCTGATGATGGAAGGAGCCACTCAGGATGACTGGCAGGTAAACCCGGCTAATCAAATACAGGGACACACCCTAACAACACCATCTACAGGTAACTGCCAAAATAAAGGAAACTAACATAGTGTCTTAATAGGGTGTTGGGCCACCACGAACTGACAGTGTCTGGTACTCTATTGGAGGGATGTGACACCCTTCTACCACGAGAAATTCCGTCATTTGGTGTTTTGTTGATGGTGGGAAAATGCTGTCTCAGGCGCCACTCCAGAATCTCCCATAAGTGTTAAATTGGGTTGAGATCTGGTGGCTGAGCCGGCATGGCATATGGTTAACATTGTTTTCATGCTCATCAAACCGTTGTGACCACTCATGCCCGGTGGATGGGACCATTGACATCTTATGTGGGGATAACCACGGTAGCCAAAAATAATGGCCTGCCCATAATTTTTATACATGACCCTAAGCATGATGTGATGTAAATTGCTTAAATAACTCAGGAACAATACCTGTGTGGAAGCACCTGCTTTCAATATACTTTGTATCCCTCATTTACTCAAGTGTTTCCATTATTTTGACAGTTACTTGTATGTCCCACACAGGATGACTGGCAGGTAGGCCAGGCCAATCAAACACAGGGACACGCCCCAACAACACCAGTTCGTGTTCATTAGGGCACGCAATGGAAAACATATAAAAACAGAAAACAAAAGTGAATTTTTATTTTTATTGGATAAGTCCAGGATATTTCTTATTCACAATTTACATTTCACGAATGCATATTTGCAATTCATTTAGCTAGCAATAAAGCTCATGTTCATTCATAGATCATGGTCCCTCAAGAACGAATGACCAAACATGTACAGTACCAGTCAAAAGTTTCGACACACCTACTCATTCCAGGGTTTTTCTTTATTTTTATTATTTTCTACATTGTAGAATAATAGTGACGATATCAAAACTATGAAATAACACATGGAATCATGTAGTAACCAAAAAAGTGTTAAACAAATCCAAATATATTTTATATTTGAGATTCTTCAAAGTTGCCACCCTTTGCCTTGATGACAGCTTTGCACACTCTTGGCATTCTCTCAACCAGTTTAACCTGCAATGCTTTTCCAAAAGTCTTGAAGGAGTTCCCACATATGCTGAGCACTTGTTGGCTGCTTTTCCTTCACTCTGCTGTCCAGCTCATCCCAAACCATCTCAATTGGATTGAGGTCGGGTGATTGTGGAGGCCAGGTCATCTGATGCAGCACTCCATCACCCTCCTTGGTCAAATAGCCCTTAGACAACCTGGAGGTGAGATGGGTCATTCTCCTTATTGAAAAACGCAAACCAGATGGGGTGGCGTATCACTGCAGAATGCTGTGGTAGCCATGCTGGTTAAGTGTGCCTTGAATTCTAAATAAATCACTGACAGTTTCACCAGCATAGCACCATCACACCTCCTCCTCCATGCTTCATGGTGGGAACCACACATGCAGAGATCATCAGTTCATCTACTCTGCATCTCACAAAGACACAGCAGTTGGAACCAAAAATCTCAAATTTCGACTCATCAGACTAAAGGACAGATTTCCACCAGTCTAATGTCCATTGCTCGTGTTTCTTGGCCCAAGCAAGTCTCTTCTTATTGGTGTCCTTTAGTAGTGGTTTCTTTGCTGCAATTCAACCATGAAGGCCTGATTCACGCAGTCTCCTCTGAACAGTTGATGTTGAGATGTGTTGTTACTTGAACTCTGAAGCATTTATTTGGGCTGCAATTTCTGAGGCTGGTAACTAATGAACTTATCCTCTGCAGCAGAGGTAACTCTGGGTCTTCCTTTCCTGTGGTGGTCCTCATGAGAGCCAGTCTCATCATAGGGCTTGATGGTTTTTGAAGAAACTTTCAAAGTTCTGGACATTTTCCGTATTGACTGACCTTCATGTCTTAAAGTAATGATGGACTGTTGTTTCTCTTTGCTTATTTGAGCTGTTCTTGCCATAATATGGACTTGGTCTTTTACCAAATAGGGCTGTCTTCTGTATACCACCCCTACCTTGTCACAACACAACTGATTGGCTTAAGGAAAAAAACTTAACTAGGCACACTTGTTAATTGAAATGGATTCCTGGTGACTACCTCATGAAGCTGGCTGAGAGAATGCCAAGAGTGTGCAAAGCTGTCATCAAGGCAAAGGGTGGCTAGTTTGAAGAATCTCAAATATAACATATTGGGATTTGATTAACACTTTTTGGGGGGTTTCTACTTGATTCCATATGTGTTATTTCATAGTTCATACAATGTAGAAAATAGTAAAAATAAAGAAAAACCCTTGGATGAGCAGGTGTCGAAACCTTTGACTGGTACTGTAGCTTGCCTGTCCCTGGCGCAAAAAGGTTGAGAAACACTGATCTATGCCAATGGAAGTGTTTTGGTATTCAAAATCATACGCTTTATCGACCTTGCCAGGAACAACAACCCAGTTAGCTGACTGCTAGTGCTAGCCGCGTGAGCGTGTTGCGTCATAACAGGCTTTAGTCCTAGTGGGTTATGAGTTATCAGACAACAGCAAAGACTTTCTAAAGTAAAGAACATTATGTCTGTCTCTGTCGTTCTGAGCTTTTCTATCAGACAAGGAGTTCTTAAGAGAGAGAGAGGGTGTGTTTGTGTCTAGACTACCTCCATACACTTCCAGTGACCTAAAACAGTTTTAGAACCCTAGCCCCCATAACAAACTGCACTTATTTATGACTGTTACGGTTATGCTGATTCCCTATTATACACAAAGAATGCTGTGCGATGGAAAGTAAAGTAAGAGAGTTCCCAGACAGATTGACAGCCAGACCGAGGGATTGATAGGGGGTATAAGGAAGGAAAAATGACGTCAGATTTAATGATAGCAATTTATTTGCTCTCAGGGTCCAATGTGTGTGTGTGTGTGTGTGTGTGTGCACATGGCTGTGGTCATCTGTGGATGATTGTGTGTGTCTTCGGGTCGGATCGTCTGTCTCCATCACTAGGAGCCATTTATCCTGTCTAACAGTGGAGTCTTCCAATCCTGCTGGACCCCGTGTTCTCCTGCCCCACAGTCAGTTCCCGTAGTTTCTTGGCCCCGACACTGGACCCTAGAGAAGCGCCACTCCTTAATTTAAGGAGAGAGCGAGAAACGTATTGAGACAAAAAAAGGTCAGCTGCGTTTTATGGCAACATCTGACAGGAGTCCCATCCCAGAGAATTCAGGAAAGTACACGTTGGATTGCCGCAGTTAGTCTGGCCCCCACTTACTCAAGCTGCTTTTCACACAAAACCACCCAGCGCTTAGTTAATTCACCATCTGTTTGAAACGGACACAAAATATTTAGACTGGGACGTAGCTCTTGTTGTGTAACCGCTGCGATAACTCTCCCCGTCTAAATCTGGACTGAGCGGTTGTCTTCGCCAAGACTCGTTCCCTGGTGACAGTTTTTAGATACACTGTTCGTTGTTTATCTGATTTTGGTTGAAGTTGGAGGTGAGAAGTGGGACTATGTCTGCCAAGTCACTAGCAAGACATGCACGGAGTGGTTGTGTGTGTATAAGCGAGTGAGAGGGAAGTGAGGGAGCGAGAATGAAATAGTCTCCGGTCTCTGATACAAGGCCAGATGTTACTGTCTGTGTTGTGTGCATGTGTTTTGTCTCTGGACTTAACTGCGCTATGGGAAGGCTCCTTAAAGTGACGGTGGTTAAAACAGGAAAAACCAACATAGTGGAGGTACTTGACTAACACAGTTCAGTGAAGTCTCTCTAATACACAGAACTGTTATTTGCTTTTGTTGTCCTCAACAGCATTCAGTGTCCAAAGAGTACCATGACCGAGGGCCTCGTATCAACCTGACCTTCCGCACCATGTACCCAGAGCATGAAGGACCGAGACCAAGGACCGGACTACCACCCCAACACTAAACACACTGTCCTTCACACTTAATACTCTTTATAGCAGTCCCACCCAGAGTGTTAATGGAAGATTGTGTGGAGGAGGAGGAAATGACCTCAGCCCTTGATGGACATGATTAAATACACTTTATGGGATAGTGAGAAAGATGAGTGTTGACATCAGGAGAAAATACAAGCTTAAAACCACCTGACAAGATTTGTAAGGACTTGTCAACGTTTACAGTTATGCTCACTAAATATGTGGAGAGCAATGTTATTGTTTCATACAGTAGATTTTGCCTTAAATATATCCCATAACGGATTAGTTTGACAACTATAGTTTCTGTGGACTGGAATCACGGGGGTCAAGTTCTCTGAAGGCCTTATGAAGTTAATATATTTTTGAATAATTTGTCCCCATTTTTATAAGACTAATCAGGAAAAGGAAAAAAATGGAGATTTGGCTTTCTACCTGGTTGCCGTTAATATAATATTTCTTTGGCTTCACGTTTTGATTTTGTTGTAATTGTAAATAGAATACCTAATTAAAGTCATAATTTAATACCCCTTGGTTTGCAGCCTTTTGAGAGAACATCCCAGCTATATAAAATGTGAAAGAACTTAAGTGGCCAAGTTGACCAAATATAGCCCCGTTTATTTTGTAACACTAAAGGATAAAGTTGTTTTGAATGTTTGGTAAATAAAAACAGAGCGAATCATACATTTTTTTTATTGGTCACATACACAAATTTAGCAGATGTTATTGCGGCTGTAGTGAAATGTTTAGTTTGCAGACGTTTGAAAAGATCTCTAACTTTCATTATCACCGTGTATAAGGAGGAACACGTTGGTAGCGGTTCTGCCTTCTGTTTGCAACCTTTTTTCATGCCATTACATTTTCAGCTATTTTTAAGGCATTATCAAGGTACATACCCAACAGTGTGCCCTGGAGTGAGCTCGTACCGAGATATCTTATTCAACGGCCGAGTGGTTACCTTGGTGTGATGTGATAGTCCGTCACTGGCCGCGGGCAGCATTTGGTACTTTAACGCACACACACATTCATCACTCCTCCCTGCTCCGTTATCAGATAAGTTAACTTGTGTGTCGACCCACATTGTTAACTTCTCTATCTTAGTACATACATTTCACACTTAGGTCAGTAACCGGTTATGGTATAAAGAAATAAACAGACAAGTGTTCATATTTAATATAAGCAATATTTATTATACTTTACGATGTTATGGATGAGCGCGTTTGTTTGTTCTGTTCCTCGCTCTCTCCATCTCTGTAGCTTCCGGGTATGCTGGATAAGGACCCGAGCTAAGGGAATTGGCTGACTTTGTAGTGCCTGTCCCAAATGGCTCATTAATGTAAATAGGCATATTGAAAGACACTATGTCAATAGTGATGTAATTTTGTTAATGTTATATTGGTATATTGCTTAATAAAAAACGTGTTGCAATGTATATACTTTAGTATGTTTAGTTGAATGGAAAATGTAGGTTTGAATAGGTAATTGATGAATTAATTATTGTTAATTGTTCTGATGGGAGGAGCTACCCCTACAAAAGGAGCCTCTCTTTCAGTTCATGAGGAGGCATTTTGGGTTGAGCTGTGGATGGGGCAGCATTGTTTTATTTATAAAAAATGTGTAAATATTTTTTTTAATTACATTTTTTTTTAATTATTGTATTTTTTATTTTTTTAAAGCTGTCCAATAATGTATACGTTTGATGGCAGCACTGTTTTTTTTGTTCCGGAATCACTATGTAAATAAACACCCTTGCACAGAAGAACTTTTGCGGCTCCGCCATCTTTTTATTTTGATAGAGGTTAGGTTTTCCAGTTTAGCCTTCTGGCCTACTCTACGTGACACTTGGTATAGCCGTCACACCCATCACCTCACCCTCCGTATGTAGAAGTCCCGTTTGAGTGCCTGTGAAGTTTTATGTAGAGATAAATTACCCTCAGTCTTCCTCACACACGTCACAGCTTGGACCTGATGCTGAGGGTCATGTCCCCCACACTAAGGTGATACAGGTAGCTGCCAAAATAAAGGAAACACTCCACACACACATAAAGCGTCTTAATAGGGCGTTGGGCCACCACGAGCCGCGAGAACAGCTTCAATGTGCCTTGGCATAGGTTCTCCAACTCTATTGGAGGGATGCGACACCTTTCTTCCACTAGAAATTCCATCAATTGGTGTTGATGGTGGTGGAAAACCCGAACTCAGGTGCTGCTCCAGAATCCCCCATAAGTGTTCAATTGTGTTGAGATCTGGTGACTGAGACACACACCCTTTAAACCCCCTATGCTCCTTTGAGACCCCTCTTTCAAAGTCACTGAGATCTCTTCTACCAATGTTAGCCAAAAATAATGGGCAATTGGGCATTTTTATACATGACCCTAAGCATGATGGGGTGTTAATTGTTTAATTGACTCATGAACCACACCTTTGTTTTGGCAGTTACCTGCAGTACCATGGGGAAAGTTTCCCCTTCACAACCATGGACAATGGAGGGCTCCCTCTCCCCTCGTAACTACAGTAGCCAGTGTCATTACTCCAACCTAAGCAGAATGTCTCCTCTTAGTTTGGTTATCCATATGGTTCATTTGTGTTGACATGCAAATGCACATAAGGTAATACATATTTCGCAACGCACCTGAATGTTGGAGAGAGAAATGTATGTTATAAAATGGACGTAAGTTTTAATTTATTTAATGTAAGTTGTTAAGTCTCATTAATACATTTATTTTTGCAACACACTTAAAAGGGCATTTCGCCCCCCCCCAAAAAAAAATCTTCATCAGTCCACTTTTTATACAGTCCCACGTTCAAGTTTTCAAGATATCAGTGTGCTCTTGCCCAAAACGCAAGCAAGAGCAAAAAGTCTCATGTGTTTTGCAGTAAACAGGCCTGCTGTTAGGATATCTTTGAGTTTTTTTCAGTGTGTGAAATTTTACAGTTGACTGATGAGAACTTTGGTTTTGAATGGACCTCTCCATGCAGATGCACGGTTTACATTTACATTTACATTTACGTCATTTAGCAGACGCTCTTATCCAGAGCGACTTACAAATTGGTGCATTCACCTTATGATATCCAGTGGAACAACCACTTTACAATAGTGCATCTAAATCTTTTAAGGGGGGGGGGGGGTTAGAAGGATTACTTTATCCTATCCTAGGTATTCCTTAAAGAGGTGGGGTTTCAGGTGTCTCCGGAAGGTGGTGATTGACTCCGCTGTCCTGGCGTCGTGAGGGAGCTTGTTCCACCATTGGGGTGCCAGAGCAGCGAACAGTTTTGACTGGGCTGAGCGGGAACTGTGCTTCCTCAGAGGTAGGGGGGCCAGCAGGCCAGAGGTGGATGAACGCAGTGCCCTTGTTTGGGTGTAGGGCCTGATCAGAGCCTGAAGGTATGGAGGTGCCGTTCCCTTCACAGCTCCATAGGCAATCACCATGGTCTTGTAGCGGATGCGAGCATCAACTGGAAGCCAGTGGAGAGAGCGGAGGAGCGGGGTGACGTGAGAGAACTTGGGAAGGTTGAACACCAGACGGGCTGCGGCGTTCTGGATGAGTTGTAGGGGTTTAATGGCACAGGCAGGGAGCCCAGCCAACAGCGAGTTGCAGTAATCCAGACGGGAGATGACAAGTGCCTGGATTAGGACCTGCGCCGCTTCCTGTGTGAGGCAGGGTCGTACTCTGCGAATGTTGTAGAGCATGAACCTACAGGATCGGGTCACCGCCTTGATGTTAGCAGAGAACAACAGGGTGTTGTCCAGGGTCACGCCAAGGCTCTTAGCACTCTGGGAGGAGGACACAATGGAGTTGTCAACCGTGATGGCGAGATCATGGAACGGGCAGTCCTTCCCGGGAGGAAGAGCAGCTCCGTCTTGCCTAGGTTCAGCTTGAGGTGGTGATCCATTATCCACACTGATATGTCTGCCAGACATGCAGAGATGCGATTTGCCACCTTGTTATCAGAAGGGGGAAAGGAGAAGATTAATTATGTGTCGTCTGCGTAGCAATGATAGGAGAGACCATGTGAGGATATGACAGAGCCAAGTGACTTGGTGTATAGTGAGAATAGGAGAGGGCCTAGAACTGAGCCCTGGGGAACACCAGTGGTGAGAGCACGTGGTGCGGAGACGGATTCTCGCCACGCCACCTGGTAGGAGCGACCTGTCAGGTAGGACACAATCCAAGAGTGAGCCGCGCCGGAGATGCCCAACTCGGAGAGGGTGGAGAGGAGGATCTGATGGTTCACAGTGTCAAAGGCAGCAGATAGGTCTAGAAGGATGAGAGCAGAGGAGAGAGAGTTAGCTTTAGCAGTGCGGAGAGCCTCAGTGACACAGAGAAGAGCAGTCTCAGTTGAATGACCAGTCTTGAAACCTGACTGATTTGGATCAAGAAGGTCATTCTGAGAGAGATAGCAAGAGAGCTGGCCAAGGACGGCACGCTCAAGAGTTTTGGAGAGAAAAGAAAGAAGGGATACTGGTCTGTAGTTGTTGACAGAGGGATCGAGTGTAGGTTTTTTGAGAAGGGGTGCAACTCTCGCTCTCTTGAAGACGGAAAGGACGTAGCCAGCGGTCAAGGATGAGTTGATGAGCGAGGTGAGGTAAGGGAGAAGGTCTCCGGAAATGGTCTGGAGAAGAGAGGAGGGGAAGGGGTCAAGCGGGTAGGTTGTTGGGCAGCCGGCCGTCACAAGTCGCAAGATTTCATCTGGAGAGAGGGGAGAAAGAGGTCAAAGCATAGGGTAGGGCAACGTGAGCAGGACCAGCGGTGTCGTTTGACTTAACAAACGAGGATCGAATGTCGTCAACCTTCTTTTCAAAATGGTTGACAAAGTCATCCGCAAAGAGGGAGGGGGGGGGGGGGGGGGATTCAGCAGGAGGGAGGAAAAGGTGGCAAAGAGCTTCCTAGGGTTAGAGGCAGATGCTTGGAATTTAGAGTGGTAGAAAGTGGCTTTAGCAGCAGAAACAGAGGAAGAAAATGTAGAGAGGAGGGAGTGAAAAGATGCCAGGTCCGCAGGGAGGCTAGTTTTCCTCCATTTCCGCTCGGCTGCCCGGAGCCCTGTTCTGGTTCACTACTATATGTTTATATACAGACACTACCTAAATCTCTGGCTACTAGGTTACATCAACATGTCAAAGCACGTAATCCAGTCATACCACAGCATCTCAGGTCATTAGAAGATGTATTTATTAATAGGTGTTAGTAAGATATCTATTACCTGCATCATTGCAAACAGAAGCTCTCCTTGTGCCAGAGGTTTTAGACCAGGGCCATGTTAATGAGGGCCCAATGTTTTAACACGTTCTGCAATAGAAAATGAAAATTAGGTCTCACCAACCCCGTTTCAGTCAGTTTTCTTCTGTTTGATGTCTAATGAATACACCCCAGGTTCATGTTCATTAGGGCACCTGTTTTGCAATGGAAAATGAAAACCAGCGTTTCTTATTAGACATATTCAGGGAGTACCTCTTCATTTCACCTCGTTTTATTTTGTTTTGTGCATACTGAACAAGACTCTGGTTGGAGGGGTGCATCTCAATAATCTAAACTGGCGTCCTATCCTTGTCTCCTCTCCTCCTCCGCCACTGATAGAAAAGATCTGGACAAGTGAAATCATGTCCTGCAGGCACTAGCATCCATCACATTGCTTCGAAAAATATGTTGCTTATGCTTTGAAAGAGAGGAGAAAAAGAAAGGATGCCAGACATCACTATTGAGACACACCCCTAGCCTGTGAAACACCATGATATGAGGGTGATAAACTTCAAGGTGTTGACACCGGTGAAGCACATTGGCAGTGACTTATCCGAGGCTTCACTTTCTTCGTCTCTACACTGGCGGCAACAGTAGCCTAAGACTTTTCAGTTTAAACTAGTTTCAGTACTAGTATAAACTGCCCAGCCTCCGGCCTGGGCCCTCGCCCGTGAGTTATTCTCCCATAGTGATTTGTTGAAGCGTTTAATGAAAGTAATAATGTGTTCCCAAACACTTAATGGGCAGTGGCACCCCAATCACTACCCAGTGCCCTCCCTCCCTTTACTCCTCTGGGACTGACCTAGAGGGGAGAGGAGAGGAGGAGAAGGAGGAGAGGTAGTACTCCGTTTGCTCTCCTGTCAGACAGACACCCAGTACATTTGGAGAGTCACGCTGTGGGTTCAGTGGGCGCCACCTTGGCACCTTCACTTTGCAATGAACATCCCTTGAAGAATAATTGTTCTGTGTGAGCACGTACGTGCGTGGGTGGCAAGCACAGGGATGTTGTGTAACAGGTTAAAGCCCCTTGGTTGAGCAGGGATGTGTGTGTGTGTGTGTGTGTGTGTGTGTGTGTGTGCGTGTGTGTGTGTGTGTGTGTGTGTGTGTGTGTGTGTGTGTGTGTGTGTGTGTGTGTGTGTGTGGAGCTAACTCTGGCCAGCCCACACTGTGGTGGGACTATTTGTTCCTAGAGAGAGGTTGAAGGTGGAACTCTTGTGTACAAATGGACAGAGAAATGCCTCCGCACTGTGTTTGTGGGTAAAGCGCTCGTATACTGCTCTTGTTTGAAAATACAATTTCTAACAAAGATATCTACATCTATTTCCAGATGTTGTGTATCCCTAGAAATAATCCCAATTCGTCAGAATTTAAGTTTTGAAAACATAGCCTATCCCCAAAAAATTGAGCCGCCTTGGTGGTAAGATTTTCCACGTCTACAAATGTATATTCTGAATGAAATATTACCGTCACGTTTGAAAAATGCACTATCTTGAGTTCTTATGCATGACAAATTGTTCAAATACTATGCATATTACTGATAAAAATGTAATCATAATTTGTATGGGGTATGTTGAGCCAAATGGAACCTTGTCACAATTTATCCCAAAGCAACCATTTTGACTATATCAGCCCACACAGCTACAAGGATACACGTTCATGCTCGGTTTTTAAGACCTTATATTGAAGCTGTTAGAGACCCCAACTAATGTATGAAAGTCTAAAAACAGTCTACTTTGGTTTAGATACAAGCATCATGAAATCTATAACAACAATAAATATATTTGAAAATATATTCAATTGCGGTTTATTGCTTCATAGCCGACATGACCTCTTCCTAAATATTTGGCCAGATGATTCATTTTGTGTATGGTTTCCTAGAAACAAGAGGTGGCTAAACTAACCCTTTGGCACGACTTACCCCACTCTCCCCTATATATGTTAAGGGCTTTAAAGTTCCTAGACAGGAAATGTAATATCTCTAAACGTTCCATTCCTGTTTCCATTTCCATTATACTCTACTGACACGCTAAAATAGATAGGTACATAGGCTTACAGCAAATTGGAATAGGCTTTACAGCAAATTGTATTGCACCCCCTTACAGTAAATGTAAAAAATATATATAGGCTCAAACATTGAAGCATATTTATTTTAGCATCACTTTTATGTTTTATTAATTATTTGGAACATTTTCCATTTATATACATAGTTGACATGTTTTATGTTCTAACGGGACAAATCCAATTTCTCATCTCTGAGCACTTTTAAACCCTACCTTCCAGTATCTCCCTGGCTTTTTGAGCCTTATCTTTTTCTTGTCGACGTTTCCTCTCGGTCTGGAAAGGTTTTTGGCATGTGAGCAGAAACTTCATGCTGATAATTACTACGTTAGCCGCTGTGTGCTAGCCCCTGATCCCGACACCTGTTATTACAAACTGGAAACGGGTCCTTGTGGTATCGCATGTTAGCCACGGGAGCCACTGGATTCCCAAATAGTCTGGACTCACCCACATGAAAAAATACTATGTTATAAATACCGTAGTAGTCACTGTAGTGTTTTTGTGGACATTACTGTAGTACTCTGGTATTTACTGCAGTATTTACAGTTAACTACAGTATAAATACTGTAATAAAATAAAACTGATACGCTATAGTAATTCATGTAGTGTTTTTGCGGATTGTAGTATACTGTAGTATTTACTGTTGTGTTTTTGGGGATATTACTGTAGTATTTACTATAGTGTTTTTATTTTTATTTTTTATCTTTGACATAGAAGTGGACGCTTTCTCCCTCATGAAACCTACTGGAGAAATACTAAAATAGTACATTCTACATAACCTGTAGGTAGGTAGGACTGGGGTCTTAATGAATAGTTCAGAGCTTCTGCTCTTTTCTATAACTTGTAGGGAACACAATATGGTCTATTCTTAGCATGGAGGTTTCTCTCTTATGGGTGGCAGCAATTGCGATATGGGGGAAGGGAATGGGCAGGGTATATACACATTAAAAACTGTAATATTTAGTATAGATAAAAAGTGTTGTGTTTTTGCGGACATTACTGTAGTATTTACTGTAGTCTTCGACAGTATACTACAACATTCTATAGTAAGTACTACACATGATCATGTCACGTCCTGACCAGTAAAGGGGTCAGTCCGAGGTCTACAGCGACGCGCTTCAGCCCGAGGTATTCAGCGGGGGTGGACAGGTTAGGTGGGGGACTAAGGCCAGAGCCTGAGCCACCTCCACAGTAGGAGGTTTGGGGAGGGGGGGGGGGGGGGTGTAGCACAGGAACCGTCGGTGATGGCAGCCACCCTCCCTTCCCTCCCTTTAGTTTGGGGGGGTTTATTTTTGTGTTTATTATTTTTTTTGGGGGGGGGGGGGTACTGTCACGTCCTGACCAGTAAAGGGGTTATTTGTTATTATAGTTTGGTCAGGATGTGGCAGGGGGGTGTTTGTTTTATGTGGTTCGGGGTTTGTTGGGATGTGTGTCTATGTAGAGGGGTGTTTGTTTAGAGTATTCCGGGGTTTTTGGTTATGTTCTATGTATTTTAGTTCTATGCTCTGTCTATGTTGTGTATTTCTTTGTGTTGGCCTGGTATGGCTCTCAATCAAGAACAGCTGTACATCGTTGTTGCTGATTGGGAGTCATACTTAGGTAGCCCTGTTTACACATGTCCCTTGTGGGAAGTTGTTTTTGCATAGCTGTGAGTAGCCTGCATTACTGTTCGTTCGATCGTTTTCTTGTTTTTATTTTGTTACGTGTTCAAATAAAGTTAAGATGAGCACTCAACCCGTTGCGCCTTGGGCCATTACGTACGACGACCGTTACAGATCAAGGGATACTACAGTGTGTAGTATAGTATTCTACTGTATACTACAGTTTCCTATTGTCACGACTCCTACCGTAGGTAGCTCCCCCTCCTGTTCGGGTGGCGCTCGGCGGTCATCGTCGCCGGCCTACTAGCTGCCACTGATTCCCTTTTCCCCCTTTCCGTGTTTTGCCGTTGTGTGTTATTAAAAAACACTACCTTGCATTCTCTGCTTCCTGCTCCTGACTCTGCACCCACTACGCCGAAGCGTTACAGAATCCCGCACCGCTTCCTATGGAGTCAGCAGGAGCAGCTGCCAACCCTCTACCCTCGATGGAGGAACGTGTTCTCCATCACACATCAGTTCTCCATCGGATCGGCGATGGAGCAGATGATGGAGAGGATGGACCGTTGGGAGAGGAGTGGCCTCCTCTCTCCACCTCCGGCTCCTCCGACTAATCCGCCTCCTCCCCCCTTGCGCTCCCGAGTGCCAGGGATTTCTGCTCCAGCTGTACCTGGCCACCGTGAGACCTACTCCCTCGGGAGAGGAAAGTGTGAGCGCCCTCGTTTCCTGCCTGACGGGCCGAGCTCTGGAGTGGGCCAACGCAGTCTGGAATGGTCCGGACTCGGCGAGGGATCACTACCCAGAGTTCACCCGTCGCTTTAGGGCTGTATTCGACCACCCTCCGGAGGGAAGAGCGGTTTGCCAATTACTACCGGAGGTTTATCCGGGGTTTTGGCCAGGTAGCGGCTCCCATTACCTCACTGCTGAAGGTCACTTTAACTGGTCACTTTCACTGGTCACTTTAAGGAAATGAAACACTAGCCACTTTAATAATGTCTCCGTATCTTGCATTACTCATCTCATATGTATAAACTGTACTCTATACTATTCTACGGTATCTTAGTCACTTTAATTGTGTGTAAATATTGCATCACCCATCTCATATGTGTATATACAGTACTCTATACTATGCCAGCATCTTAGTCCAATGCCGCTCTGACATATACAGTATGTATACACTACCGTTCAAAATTTGGGGTCACTTAGAAATTGCCTTGTTTTTGAAAGAAAAGCACATTTTTTGGTCCATTAAAATAACATCAAATTGATCAGAAATACAGTGTAGACATTGTTAATGTTGTAAATGACTATTGTAGCTGGAAACGGCAGATTTTTATGGAGTATCTACATACATAGGCATACAGAGGCCCATTATCAGCAACCATCACTCCTGTGTTCCAATGGCACGTTGTGTTAGCTAATCCAAGTTTTTCATTTTAAAGGCTAATTGTTAGCACAGCTGAAAACTGTTGTTCTGATTAAAGAAGCAATAAAACTGGCCATCTTTAGACTAGTTGAGTATCTGGAGCATCAGCAGTTGTGGGTTCGATTACAGGCTCAAAATGGCCAGAAACAAAGACCTTTCTTATGAAACTCATCAGTCTATTCTTGTTCTGAGAAATTAAGGCTATTCCATGCGAGAAATTGCCAAGAAACTGAAGATCTGGTAAAATGCTGTGTACTACTCCCTTCACAGAACAGTGCAAACTGGCTCTAATCAGAATAGAAAGAGGAGTGGGAGGCCCCGATGCACAACTGAGCAAGAGGACAAGTACATTAGAGTGTCTAGTTTGAGAAACAGATGCCTCACAAGTCCTCAACTGGCAGCTTCATTAAATAGGCAGAGTTGCAAAGAAAAAGCCATATCTCAGACTGGCCATTAAAAAGAAAAGATTAAGATGGGCAAAAGAACACAGACACTGGACAGAGGAACTCTGCCTAGAAGGCCAGCATCCCAGAGTTGCCTCTTCACTGTTGACGTTGAGACTGGTGTTTTGCGGGTACTATTTAATGAAGCTGCCAGTCTTTCAAAAACAAGGACATTTCTAAGTGACCCCAAACTTTTGAACAGTAGTGTATATATTCTTAATCCATTCCTTACTTAGATTTACGTGTATTTTGGGCTATATGTTTTTGAAACTGTTAGATATTACTGCACTGTCAGAGCTAGAAGCACAAGCACTTCGCTACACCCATAATAACATCTGCTAAACACGTGTATGTGACCAATACAATTGATTTTGATTTTGATGAGGTGTCTGGAGTAAATCAGGTGTCTGGAGTAAATCCCTCTCGTCCGACTCATTAAAGAGAAATTCTTCATCCAGTTCAAGGTGAGTAATCGATGCTCTGATTTCCAGAAGATCTTTTCAGTCGTAAGAGATGGTAGCATCAACATTATGTACAAAATAAGTCGCAAAAATACAAGCAAAATAGCACGGTTGGTTAAGAGCTCTGAAGCCCAAAATCCTGTTTTTGCTTTGTCATTATGGGGTATTGTGTGTAGATTGATGAGGGGAAAAAACGATTGAATCAATTTTAGAATAAGGCTGTAACGTAACAAAATGTGGAAAAAATCAAGGGGTCTGAATACTTTCCGAAGGCACTGTATACACTGTATTGTACTGTATACAGTCAATGCTACTCCGACATTGATCGTCCGAATTGATATATATTCTTAATTCCATTCTATCACTTTTAGATGTGTGTATTGTTGTGAATTGTTAGATACTGCTGTTGTTAGATACTACTGCACTGTTGGAGCTAGGAACATAATCATTTTGCTACACCGCTAATAACATCTGCTATACATGTCTATGTGACAAATACATTTGATTTGATTTTGAGTATGAGTGAGTGTGTGAGTGAGTGAGTGAGTGAGTGAGTGAGAGAATAGTACAGGTATGGTCCGAGATGAGAAACAGGCCACATTCCTGACCCAGCAGCTCTTGATATACACAAAAAAAAAATGGGTTCCTATAGGGTTCTTTGGGAAGGGTGATAGTTCTATGTGGAACCATACTGACCCAAATAACCCTTTTGAGCCTTTCAATGGTTCTTTAGAGTTCAGAAATAGTTATTTCCTCTTTTATTGATAATTAAAAATATAGGCGTGGCGGCTCACTAGAATATTTTGGGGTGTTGTTTGCTCACAGGTCTTTTTGTGCAAACGGGAGTGAGAGAGTCATTCCAGTTGATCTAATTAATCTGTTGTGTTATGCCAGTACATGTTAAAAATGATGGCCTTGTGTCAATTGAGAACAATTGTGTAAATCAGTGGTTCTCAATTGTCTCCTCAGAGACCCCCAGCTGTTCCAGAGCTGATGCACCTGATTCAACTTGTCAATAATAAACACACGTATGGAATTTTAACAATGTAATATGGCTCAGCAGAGAAAATAACCCTGTACTGTTCTACAGTTCTTAGTTGAACCTTTGAGATCGAGATTGGTTCTATAAATAACCTTTCTCCATAAAGGTTCTATAAAGAACCATTAAAAAGAGTTCTATACAGCATCAAAAAGTGGTTGTAACCATATCGGAAGCCTTTTTGTAGGAAAGGGTTCTTTATAGTGCCATAAAGGTTCCATTTAGAACCGTATGTGCATGGTTCTTTATAGAACTTTCAAAAAGGGGTTCTATATAACACCAAAAAGGCTTCCGCTATGGTTACATGCCAAATAACTCCTATTTGGAACTATAGAATGATTTGTTTTTAGTGTATATCCACGGTATTGACAGCATCCATCACCATCGTAACCCTCCAAATGTCAGGGCACCAAGAATGGAGGAAGGGAAGAATGGAGGAAGAGAGGAAGAATTTGTGTGTGTGTGTAACACCACAGTAAAGAAAGAGAAGGGAGTGTGTTTGTAGACAAGATGTGTGCGTGTGTGTACAGTACATACAGTGTGTGTGTGGGTCGTGTGTCCTCGATCTTATGAGTGTGTGTATATAAACGACGTGTGTGAGCTCCATGTAGAATGCATGTAAAGGCGTGGGATGATAGGGAAGGGAGGGGGGTAAGAAAATATAGCCAATCTATGGAGTAAGAGTTCCTTCAGAGATCAGACTCACCCTGGAAAACACCAGCGATCCACAAGATGACCTTTAGATGACCTTCTCTCCGTGCCGGGGAGACATTCCCACGCTGGGGCAAATACCTTCAGATATCGTTCTAATAACATACTTAGATGCACTCAAGTAACCTTACTGCCAATTTATTCTTGATCCGGCATCTGTGGTGATACATTTGCGTCTGATCCTCTTAAAAGACTGTGACTCTTGATAAAATAATAAAATGGGAATACATCAATCTAATAGGATTTCTCTGTAGAGTTGCATAATGCATTTTTTTATTTATTTAAAAATAATAGTAATTGTATTTAACCTTTTATTTAACTAGGCAAGTCAGTTAAGAACAAATTCTTATTTACAATGACAGCCTACCAAAAGGCCTACTGCGGGGACTAGGGCTGGGATTATAAATAAAAATAAAAATATAGGACAAAACACACATCACGACAAGAGAGACAACACAACACTACATAAAGAAAGACCTTAGAAAACAACAAAGCATGGCAGCAACACATGACAACAACACAGTAGCAACACAACATGGCACAAACAGTATTGGGCACAGACAACAGCACAAATCAAAGTTTATTTGTCACGTGCGCCAAATACAGTGAAATGCTTACTTACTAACCAACAGTGCAATTTTTAAGTAAAACAATTTTTTAAATAAAAGTATTAGGTGAACAATAGAACAATGAAAAATAACAGTAGCGAGGCTATATACAGACACCGGTTAGTCGGGCTGATTGAGGTAGTATGTTAATGTTGGTATGTGTCACAGGGGTCGTTGAAAGGGGACAAAGGCGCAGCGTGTAAAGTGCTCATATTTCCTTTTATTAATGATAACACTTCAACAAAATAACAAAACGACAGCCAACAGTTCCGTCAGGTACATAGACCAAACGGAAAACAACTACCCACAAACCCCAAAGGAAAACAGGCTGCCTAAGTATGGCTTCCAATCAGAGACAACGAAAGACACCTGCCTCTGATTGGAAACCATACCCGGCCAAAACCTGGAAAACAAAACATAGAAATAGAATACTAGAAAAACCCCACCTATAAACAGAAAACCCAAAACCACCCAACACAACCACCTGTCACGCCCTGACCGCTCTACTATGGCAAATTACCTCTTACAAGGGTCAGGACGTGACAGTATGGTTAAAGTGACTATGCATATATGATAAACAGAGAGTACCAGTAGCGTAAAAGAGGGGTTGATTGGTGGTGGGTGGCGGGACACAATGCAGATAGTCCTGGTAGCCAATGTGCGGGGGCACCGGTTAGTCGGGCTAATTGAGGTAGTATGTACATGTAGGTATGGTTAAAGTTAAAGTGACTATGCATATATGGTAAACAGAGAGTACCAGTAGCGTAAAAGAGGGGTTGGTGGGTGGTGGGTGGCGGGACACAATGCAGATAGTCCGGGTAGCCAATGTGTGGGGGCACCGGTTAGTCGGGATAATTGAGGTAGTATGTACATGAATGTATAGTTAAAGTGATTTTGCATATATGATAAACAGAGAGTAGCAGCAGCGTAAAAGAGGGCTTGGGGGGGGGGCACACAATGCAAATAGTCCGGGTAGCCATTTGATTACCTGTTCAGGAGTCTTATGGCTTGGGGGTAAAAACTGTTGAGAAGCCTTTTGGTCCTAGACTTGGCGCTCCGGTATCGCTTGCAGTGCGGAAGAAGAGAGAACAGTCTATGACTGGGGTGGCTGGGGTCTTTGACAATTTTTAGGGCCTTCCTCTGACACCGCCTGGTATAGAGGTCCTGGATGGCAGGAAGCTTGGCCCCAGTGATGTACTGAGCCGTACGCACCACCCTCTGTAGTGCCTTGCGGTCGGAGGCCGAGCAGTTTCCGTACCAGGCAGTGATGCAACCAGTCAGGATGCTCTCGATGTTGCAACTGTAGAAACGTTTGAGGATCTGAGGATCCATGCCAAACCTTTTTAGTTTCCTGAGGGGGAATAGGCTTTGTTGTGTCCTCTTCACGACTGTCTTGGTGTGTTTGGACCATTCTAGTTTGTTGGTGATGTGGACACCAAGGAACTTGAAGCTCTCAACCTGCTCCACTACAGCCCTGTCGATGAGAATGGGGGCGTGCTCGGTCCTCCTTTTACTATAGTCCACAATCATCTCCTTTGTCTTGGTTACGTTGAGGGATAGGTTGTTATTCTGGCACCACATGGCCAGGTCTCTGACCTGCTCCCTATAGGCTGTCTCGTCATTGTCGGTGATCAGGCCTACCACTTTTGTTTCGTCTGCAAACTTAATGATGGTGTTAAAGTCGTGCAGAGGGAGGTGTTTAGTCCCAGGGTCCTTAGCTTAGTGATGAGCTTTGAGGGTAGTATGGTGTTGAATGCTGAGCTGTAGTCAATGAATAGCATTCTCACATAGGTGTTCCTTTTGTCCAGGTGGGAAAGGGCAGTGTGGAGTGCAATAGAGATTGCATCATCTGTAGATCTGTTTGGGCGGTATGCAAATTGGAGTGGGTCTAGGGTTTCTGGGATAATGGTGTTGATGTGAGCCATTACCAGCCTTTCAAAGCACTTCATGGCTACGGACGTGAGTGCTACGGGTTGGTAGTCATTTAGGCAGGTTGCCTTAGTGCTCTTGGGCACAGGGACTATGGTGTTCTGCTTGAAACATGTTGGTATTACAGACTCAATCAGGGACATGAAAATGTCAGAGGGCAAGAAGGTAAAGACAACAATACATCACGCGAAGCAGCAACAAGAGTCAGTAAGTTTGTCCATGATTGAGTCTTTGAATGAAGACTGTCCAGTTTGAGTTTTTTTTTTCAGCTCGTTCCAGTTGCTAGCTGCAGCGAACTGAAAAGAGGAGCGACCCAGGGATGTGTGTGCTATGGGGAGCTTTAACAGAATGTGACTGGCATTAGGGGTGTTGTATGTGGAGGATGAGGGTTGCATTAGATATCTCAGATAGGGGGGAGTGAGGCCTAAGAGGGTTTTATAAATTAGCATCAACCAGTGGGTCTTGCAACAGGTATACAGAGATGACCAGTTTACAGAGGAGTATAGAGTGCAGTGAAGTGTCCAATAAGGAGCATTGGTGGCAAATCTCATGGCCGAATGGTAAAGAACATCTAGCCGCTCGGGTGCACCTGCCGATCTATAAATTACATCTCCGTCATTTAGCATGGGTAGGATGGTCATCTGAATCAGGGTTCGTTTGGCAGCTGGGGTGAAAGATGAGTGATTACCATAGAGGAAAACCAAGTATAAATTTAACTGCTGAGAGAAACTTTCTTCAAGGTTTTGCAGGATTACGGATTTCCGGCTTATTCCTTCCTGATTCCGGAAATCATCCAAATTGGCTTTTCTGGAAAGTTCCCGGAATTTTTGCAACCCTATTTCTCTGACAATAATTTCAATTAAATATTTATCAGGTGACAGCACATGATAATTACATTACAATTCCTTAAAGTTAGTAATACACAGATGGAGACCGTGAGAATGCCAAATCACACACAGGAAAGAGAATTGCTCACATATTGAAAAGAGGACATTGCTAAATGGTGTGTGAACTGAATTGACCCTGTCCAATCAACCCTTGTTCCCTAACCATCAACACTTGTCCTTTCATAGATTACAAAGGAAATAGGTAGAAAACCCTCTGCCTAGCCACGTGGTAGACTAGGTGGAGTTTCCACCATACTGCTGCTTTCACTTTCCACCCATTTTTGTTTTAGGTCTATGTGGCATTAAAGGGATATGTTGGGATTTTGACAATGATGCCCTTTATCTACTTCCTGAGAGTCAGATGAACTTGTGGATACCATTTGTATGTCTCTGTGTCCAGTATGAAGGAAGTTAGAGGTAGTTTCTCGAGACAATGCTAACTAGCATTGGCGCAATGACTGGAAGTCTGTGGGTATCTACTAGCATGGGTCCTGGGCTAACAATTGGGATTGGTCCAGAGCAGGGCCCTTTGGTGGCCCCCCTCACTTGACGGCGGAGAGAACATTTATACACTTGAAGTTAATTTCCTGCAATTATATACAATTTGCCACTGTTTCGTAGAGAACATGTTGCAGTTTTAAAGGTCAATTTCAGCAATTCTACAAATTTGGCCATGAGGCGGAGAGAAAATGTAGCACATTTTCAACACATTTAATTCAATTCTACTAATTTTGCCGTGGTGCCCTGGGTGCCTGAATGGTATTCGGCCATAGTTTAGATAGCTGGCTAGACTACCAACCCAAAAATGTGTTAGCTGACATGGCTAATTGAGTGACTGTCAGTGACAATCATAACAAGAGAAAAACTGATGATGCACAATCAAATTTTGAAATGACACCTGGTGTATTCTACTATTCTTACTCTAAATAGAGTAAGAATAGAGGGAGGGGGGGTCGGGGCCCCCTAGCAGCCGGCCCTGGTCCAGAGAGTGGCTTGCCTAGTTAAATAAAGGTTACATTTAAAAAATAAAAGACTGGGTCATACATTCTACTCGGAAGTGTTGGAAAGTAGAGGAGAGGAGGAGGACGAAGAGAGGGTGGAGCCCCTTAGAGGTTGGTTGGAGCCAAGGAGCCGTGAGGAGCCATGGAGCTGTGTGTGTATGTGTGTTTATGTAGTTTGAACACATGCATATATGTGTGTGTGCTTTTGGTCTAATTTCAAAGTCCAGCACAACCTTGACAGGCTCAGGGTAGTAGT
Source organism: Salmo salar (assembly GCF_965601325.2). NCBI lineage: Eukaryota > Metazoa > Chordata > Actinopteri > Salmoniformes > Salmonidae > Salmo > Salmo salar. The sequence continues at coordinate 75,682,438 of NC_138300.1, read as the reverse complement.
GTTGGATCTTTGTGCAGATAATTGGTGTTTTTTTAAGTGTATAATTGAGCATGTGCTTTCCCTTTTTTGAAATGACCTTGACACCGTTAGGATAACGTCTCAGCAACCATTTGCTCATTACATTTTTATCATACGGCAAGGACCTCTTTTGATATACTGTAGTTTACATAGCCTTGTTACTATGACACACAGACCGATTGACAAGCCTCCTCTATCCTCCGGCCTTGGCGTGACATAACGAGTGAAAAACAATCCTCTCCCTCTCTGCAGTCCCTCCGGTCTGAGGATCGCCTCTATTGAGCCATGTGACACTACTCCCCCATAGACCGCTGTACTCCAACCATCTGGCATTACTTAATCTACCCAATGGAAAGTGAAAGGCAAGCCTACCCATTAATTAAAACACCGACATTTGTTTTCCATCTGTGCGACGACCTTGTCGTTTTTAATGAGGTTTCATAACTACGCTCTTAGATAAGAAGGTGCTATCTAGAAACCTAAAAGGGTTCTTCAGCTCTCCCCATAGGAGAACCCTTGGAAGAATCCTATTTGGTTCCAGGTAGAAACACTTTTGAGTTCCATTTAGAATCCTTTACACAGAGGGTTCTACATGGAACCAAAAAGAGTTCTACCTGGAATCAAAAAAGGGTTCTCCTATGGGGACGTCCTAAGAACATTTTTGGAACCCTTTTGTCTATGAGTGTACGCAACCAGAACTGGACTCAAGATAGAATTGAGCAGTCCGAGACTCCTCTCGTTCCTTCTACTTGTTTTTACAGCCCCGTTACAAAACCTCATCTACATGCCCCATGTGCCAGATCATAATAGGAAAAACAATGTGCCACAGAGGGCACATTCAAGTCTTTCCCAACAACGAGCCTGTCTCTGGGCCAACACTGTGCAAACTGCTCATTCGTCTAGGAGCATGGGTGGATACAAAAGCAGTAAATCATAGGCAGTTGCACACACTTGCACACTTGCACACACACACACACACACACACACACACACACACACACACACACACACACACACACCTTGCGCACCCACACACACACAGATGCACGCACAAACGCAAGTGCACACACGTACACATGATCTTACCACCAAACAAGAATGTCATGTGAGCGTGATATCACTTGAATGGCAACTGGTTGCCTGAGGGAATGACCTTACTTCTGAGTTACCAAAAATAGAGCTGAGAGGTGTAGGGTGTATTTACGACTTTACATCTACATACACCCCTGATGTGTGTTTAAGTGAAGGGTATTGGTGTACGGCAACCCAGTCTCCTTCCAATTCTCCTGAGGTCTCATCCTAAGAATACAGTGCATGATGAAATGGAAACCATTTTAGAACCTGCCGTCATTGCCATAACCCGAGCATGACACCAAGGGCCATAAATGTACTACCGGATAGCAAGTATCTAATCCACAGCCACATTAGATCATTTTTGTTATTACCGCTATGCATTACAGTCAAGATGGCGATACTGAAGGGGATGACAACAGCTATGCAAATACAGTTGAAGTCGGAAGTTTACATACACTTAGGTTGGAGTCATTAAAACTCGTTTTTCAACCACTCCACAAATTTCTTGTTAACAAACTATAGTTTTGGCAAATCGGTTAGGACATCTACTTTGTGCATGACACAAGTCATTTTTCCAACAATTGTTTACAGACAGATTATTTCACTTATAATACACTGTATCACAATTCCAGTGGGTCAGAAGTTTATATACAGTAAGTTGACTGTGCCATTAAACAGCTTGGAAAATTCCAGATTTCTTTTTCATGGCTTTAGAAGCTTCTGATAGGCTAATTGACATAATTTGAGTCAATTGGAGGTGTACCTGTTGAGGTATTTCAAGGCCGACCTTCAAACTCAGTGCTTCTTTGCTTGACATCATGGAAAAATCAAAAGAAATCAGCAAAGACCTCAGAAAATAAATTGTAGACCTCCACAAGTCTGGTTCATCCTTGGGATCAATTTCCAAATGCCTGAAGGTACCACGTTCATCTGTACAAACAATAGTACGCAAGTATAAACACCATGGGACCATGCAGCCGTCATACCGCTCAGGAAGGAGATGCGTTCTGTCTCCTAGAGATGAACATACTTTGGTGCGAAAAGTGCAAATCAATCCCAGAACAACAGCAAAGGACCTTGTGAAGATGCTGGAGGAAACAGGTACAAAAGTATCTATATCCACAGTAAAACGAGTCCTATATCAACATAACCTGAAAGGCCGCTCAGCAAGGAAGAAGCCCCTGCTCCAAAACCGCCATAAAAAAGCCAGACTACGGTTTGCAACTGCACATGGGGACAAAGATTGTACTTTTTGGAGAAATGTCCTCTGGTCTGATGAAGCAAAAATAGAACTGTTTGGCCGTAATGACCATCATTATGTTTGGAGGAAAAAGGGAGAGGCTTGCAAGCCGAAGAACACCATCCCAGCCGTGAAGCACGGGGGTGGCAGCATCATGTTGTGGGGGTGCTTTGCTGCAGGAGGGACTGGTGCACTTCACAAAATAGATGGCTTCATGAGGATGGAAAATTATGTAGATATATTGAATCAACATCTCAAGACATCAGTCAGGAAGTTAACGCTTGGTCGTAAATGGGTCTTCCAAATGGACAATGACCCCAAGCATACTTCCAAAGTTGTGGAAAAAAGGCTTAAGGACAACAAAGTCAAAGTATTTGAGTAGACATCACAAAGCCCTGACCTCATTCCTATAGAAAATTTGTGGGTGTAACAGTGTAGGTTCTGTCTCTCTCTTCGCCCCAACCTGGGCTCGAACCAGGGACCCTTGCACACATCAACAACTGACACCCACGAAGCATCATTACCCATCGCGCCACAAAAGCCACGGCCCTTGCAACGCAAGGGGAAACCCTACTTCAAGTCTTAGAGCGAGTGACGTCACTGATTGAAACGCTATTAGCGCGCACCACCGCTAACTAACTAGCCATTTCACATCGGTTACACTCACCCCCCTTTTCCGCAGCAACCAATGATCCGGGTCAACAGCATCAATGTAACAGTGTAGGTTCCGTCCCTCTCTTTGCCCCAACCTGGGCTCGAACCAGGGACCCTTGCATACATCAACAACTGACACCCACGAAGCATCATTACCCATCGCGCCACAAAAGCCACGGCCCTTGCAACGCAAGGGGAACAACCACTTCAGGTCTCAGAGCGAGTGACGTCACTGATTGAAACGCTATTAGCGCGCACCACCGCTAACTAACTAGCCATTTCACATCGGTTACATGGGCAGAACTGAAAAAGTGTGTGCGAGCAACGAGGCCTACAAACCTGACTCAGTTACACCAGCTCTGTCAGGAGGAATGGGCCAAAATTCCCCAAACTTACTGTGGGAAGCTTGTGGAAGGCTACCCAAAACGTTTAACCCAAGTTAAACAATTTAAAGGCAATGCTACCAAATCCTAATTGAGTGTATGTAAACTTCATTACCCACTGGGAATGTGATGAAAGAAATAAAAGCTGAAGTAATTAATTCTCTCTACTATTATTCTGACATTTCACATTCTTAAAATAAAGTGGTGATCCTAACTGACCTAAGACAGGGAATTCTTACTTGGATTAAATGTCAGGAATTGTGAAAACTGAGTTTAAATGTATTTGGCTAAGGTGTATGTAAAGTTCCGACTTCAACTGTATGTACTGCCCTTGGGGTTGCCTGGTGGACTCCTTGTGTTTGGCTATACGTTGCCATGCCAACAATGATATTTCCAGCTAGGGCCTAAGGACGTCCCTGACCCTGCCAGTTCCTATTAATCCATGGGTCGGAGGGCCAGATTTCATATTTGTCTACTTTAGAGTGGTGGTCTAAATGTGTTTTTTTATTGAGGTCCATGTCTGTGGGTCATATTTTGGTATGATAATCTCGTCGGAGGTAGCTAAATGTGGATATCACTGCATTATATGTTATGACCCTATACAGTTAGTTGGGCCAACAAGATTGAGGGTATTAAATATAATGTTTTATTATTTGGGAACAGTCTTCTCAAATGAAGGCAATTGATGTGTAATTAACTTCATAATACAACACAAATTAAGGTATGAAACAATTGAAATGCCAATGACATCTCTATGGGCCCACCTTGGGGGGTCAAAGGTCATACATGTATGCATTTTGGGGTATATCGAATATTGGGATGTGCTTTATTATCACATGGTACCCTAGATGATAACTGTACTACATTTCACAGAACAAGTAGACCCATTGAGAATGTTTTTTAGCTATATATTTTCAAGATGGCCACCATTCACTTTATTGTGGAGGAACTGCAATGATTTTGCATGTCCATAGCTGAATAAGTAATTGGTGTAATAAGACCAGTAATGGCTTAAAATGTGTGTTACAATTAGGACACAACAAAATGATGGCCCAAGTATGTCAATGATATGTATTTAGCAAAATATTACCAGAATGCTGGTAGAATTGTTCGATCTTGGAGCCATTTCAAATATATTGCATTAAAACACTTTGAAAATGTTCTAGAAGCATTCACTGATGCGTGTTGATAAAAATTATACACAATATGATTCTATAAATTGTGTTAACGTCAAGAAATGTGACATGAAACCTGCCCCGTACATCGCACCCTATGAAATCCCATAGGAATGCATTATGTCCAGCAAAGAGATACAGCTTACCCACCCATAATGAGTGCACCAAACTTTACATAAAGCTAGGAAAAGTCTAAACAATGATGCATAGTTATTGATGATTTAACCATAGGGCAACCAGCTCCATTAGTTTTAATTGGATTGGTCGGACATTTCTAGTCTCATACGAACCATCCTGATCTCGCGAGCACACATTCTGTTTAGCGAAACAGAATGTGAGTTCGCGAGATCAGGATGGTTCGTATGAGGCTAGGATATTTTTTTCAATAATAGGTGGAATATGCCTAATGATAACAAAAAATACATTTATAGTTGTGCAGATAACATAACCGATTTAGCCAGGTTTGCAAAATATATCATCTTTGTAAAATATTCATTGTTCCCAAAAATGTTGATGATTTGGGTCATTTGTATCCTTCATTTCTATATTTTATTTTCAATAAAAAAATGTATTCTGCTTTCAGTCTCCATATTTTCAAGCATAGTGGTGACTGCATCATGTTATGGGTATGCTTGTAATAGTTAAGGATAAAAAGAAATGGAATGGAGCTAAGCACATCCAAAATCCTAGATGAATTCACCTTTCAGCAAGACAATAACCTAAAACACAAGGCCAAATCCACACTGGAGTTGCTTACCAAGAGAATGTTCTAGAGTGGCTGAGTTACAGTTGTGACTTACATCTATAATATCCCTGAAGGGATATTTTACTGGTTTGTAATGATTAGAATGATAAACAATATTATACCATATTGTTCAATATAAAATATATATCTTGAAATCTGTCATACATTGCATTCCAACATAACATTCTAACAAACCACCTGATGATGAGGGTATCAACTTATATAGCTGGTGATTGGTGAAGTATTAAAGCCTTAGGTTTACAGCCTTTATAAATCGTGTCTATATGGAGAAAATAAAAACATATATTGTAGTATAGGGCCTACTGAAATATGTATTGGTTCGTGGCTGCTGAGGGTTGTCAAAGGCATCAGCAATGGTCCAATTGCTAAAAGGGCAATCACCAATTGCATAATTTCAACTAAATTTGTCAACCAGCCGCAGAACTAATGCCTAAAAATGTAATTAAATAACGTGTATGGTTGAAGGTTAGAGAGCATAATTTTAAGATCATGATGGTCAGGGGCAGAAGAACTTCTAATCACCAATGTTCCATTTTATAGATCATTTGTGTTTACACTACCTACATTTTTGTGTTTTGGTGGAAAGGTGGAAAGTTTAAAGTTCCTCGGCGTACATATCACGGGCAAACTGAAAAGGTCCACCCACACAGACAGTGTGGCGAAGAAGGCGCAACAGCGCCTCAACAGCGCCTCTTCAACCTCAGGAGGCTAAATAAATTTGGCTTGTCACCTTTAAACCCTCACAAACTTTTACAGATGCACAATTGAGAGCATCCTGTCGGGCTGTATCACCGACACTGCACTGCCCATGACCGCAGGGCTGTCCAGAGGGTGGTCTGCATAACACATCACCAGGGGCAAACTACCTGCCCTTCGGGACACCCAGCACCTGATGTCACAGGAAGGCCAAAAAGATCGTCAAGGACAACAACCACCCGAGCCACTGCCGGTTCACCCCGCTACCATCCAGAAGGCTGGCCTGGGTATCCTGGAAGGATATTGACCTCCTCCCGTCAGTAGAGGAGAGGAGGATAGGAGGATAGTAGATGAAGCCTGGTCGTTCTTTAAAAGTAATTTCCTCACCATCTTAAATAAGCATGCCCCTTTCAAAAAATGTAGAACTAAGAACAGATGTAGACCTTGGTTCACTCCAGACCTGACTGCCCTCGACCAACACAAAACATCCTGTGGCAGACTGCACTAGCATCGAATAGTCCCCGTGATATGCAACTTTTCAGGGAAGTCAGGAACCAATACACGCAGTCAGTCAGGAAAGCAAAGGCTAGCTTTTTCAAACCGAAATTTGCATCCTGTAGCTCTAACTCCAAAAAGTTTTGGGACACTGTAAAGTCCATGGCGAATAAGAGCACCTCCTCCCAGCTGCCCACTGCACTGAGGCTAGGAAACACTGTCACCACCGATAAATCCACAATAATCGAGAATTTCAATAAGCATTTCTCTACGGCTGGCCATGCTTTCCTCCTGGCTACCCCTACCCCGACCAACAGCTCCGCACCCCCCGCAGTTACTTGCCCAAGCCTCCCCAGCTTCTCCTTCACCCAAATCCAGATAGCAGATGTTCTGAAAGAGCTGCAATACCTGGACTGGTACAAATCAGCTGGGCTAGACAATCTGGACCCTCTCTTTCTAAAATGATCCGCCATTGTTGCAACCCCTATTACTAGTCTGTTCAACCTCTCTTTCATATCGTCCGAGATTCTTAAAGATGAGAAAGCTGCCGCGGTCATCCCCGTCTTCAAAGGGGGTGCCACTCTAGACCCAAACTGTTACAGACTTATATCCATCCTGCCCTGCCTTTCCAAAGTCTTCGAAAGCCAAGTTCATAAACAGATAACTGACCATTTCCAATCCCACCGTACCTTCTCCGCTGTGCAATCCGGTTTCCGAGCTGGTCACGGGTGCACCTCAGCCACGCTCAAGGTACTAAACGATATCATAACCCCCATCGATAAGAGACAATACTGTGCAGCTGTATTCATCGACCTGGCCAAGGCTTTCAACTCTGTCAATCACCGTATTCTTATTGGCAGACTCAACAGCTTTGGTTTCTCGAATGACTGCCTCACCTGGTTCACCAACTACTTCTCAGATAGAGTTCCGTGTGTCAAATCGGGGGGCCTGTTGTCCGGACCTCTGGGAGTCTCTATGGGGGTACCACAGGGTTCAATTCTCGGGCCGACTCTTTTCTCTCTATATATCAACTATATCGCTCTTGCTTCGGGTGATTCCCTGATCCACCTCTACGCAGACAACACCATTCTGTATACATCTGGTCCTTCTTTGGACACTGTGTTAACAAACGAGATTCAATGCCATGCAACACTCCTTTCGTGGCCTCCAACTGCTCTTAAATGCTAGTAAAACTAAATGCATGCTTTTCAACCGATCGCTGCCCGCACCCGCCCGCCCGACTAGCATCACTACTCTGGACGGTTCTGACTTAGAATACGTGGACAACTACAAATACCTAGGTGTCTGGCTAGACTGTAAACTCTCCTTCCAGACTCATATTAAACATCTCCAATCCAAAATTAAATCTAGAATCGGCTTCCTATTTCACAACAAAGCCTCCGTCACTCACGCTGCCAAACATACCCTCGTAAAACTGACTATCCTACCGATCCTCGACTTCGGCGATGTCATTTACAAAATAGCCTCCAACACTCTACTCAGCAAACTGGATGCAGTCTATCACAGTTGCCATCCGTTTTGTCACCAAAGCCCCATATACCACCCACCACTGCGACCTATATGCTCTCGTCGGCTGGCCCTCGCTACATATTCGTCGCCAGACCCACTGACTCCAGGTCATCTATAAGTCTTTGCTAGGTAAAGCTCCGCCTTATCTCAGCTCACTGGTTATGATAACATCACCCATCGTAGCATGCGCTCCAGCAGGTATATCTCATTGGTCATCCCCAAAGCCAACACCTCCTTTGGCCGCCTTTCCTTCCAGTTCTCTGCTGCCAATGACTGGAATGAATTGCAAAAATCCCTCAAGTTGGAAACTTCTATCTCCCTCACTAACTTTAAACATCAGCTGTCTGAGCAGCTAACCGATCGCTGCAGCTGTACACAGCCCATCTGTAAATAGCCCATCCAATCTACCTACATAATCCCCATATTGTTTTTATTTACTTTTTTGCTCTTTTGCACACCAGTATTTCTACTTGCACATCATCAGCTGCACATCTATCCCTCCAGTGTTAATTTGCTAAATTGTAATTACTTCGCTACTATGGCCTATTTATTGCCTTACCCCCTCACGCCATTTGCACATGCTGTATACAGACTTTTTTCTATTGTGTTATTGACTGTACGTTTGTTTATTCCACGTGTAACTCTGTGTTGTTGTTTGTGTCGCACTGCTTTGCTTTATCTTGGCCAGGTCGCAGTTGTAAATGAGAACTTGTTCTCAACTGGCCTACCTGGATAAATAAAGGTACAAAAAAAAACGCTCTACGCTCTAACCACTAGGCTTCCTGCCACCCCGATGAAACCAATATGCTACCAGATGTAAATCTCTTGGACTTGCATTGTTTTCTAGTTTGACCAATTTTCCTAAAACAAATATGTACTTCTGATATTCGTAACATTGTTGTTTCAATAATGAGTCAGTCTAGGTAAATCAATTGATCTGATGGCAAAATTGACTAAATACCATTTTTTTTAAAGACGAGATCCACCCAATAGAATGTAACATCATTGTTTGATACAGTCATGTTCAATGACCATGTGAACATTCCAACTTGTCTCAACATTCCTTTATCAGCCTGCAAACATTCTATTGCATAGACTTCCATACAACAAGACATATACAGGTGTGAAAAACATCAAACAGCTACTTTTTTTTTGGAGAGGTTATCGTAAACTGAGTGTACAAAAACATTAGGAACACCTTCCTAATATTGAGTTGCACCCTCTTTTGCCCTCAGAACAGCCTCATTTTGTCGGGGCATGGACTCCACAAGGTATCGAAAGCGTTCCACAGAGATGCTGGATGTCTGATGAAGACCTATGAGTCAAAACGTTATAATAAAATCACCTGGGAGCATGAGCAGCAGTGTCCACCTATAACTCCAGTACCTGCAAAAAGTACCTGGATGCGTTTATGTTCTTCAGCTTTTGGACCATGTTGACTCCGAAGCTTCCCACAGTTGTGTCAAGTTGGCTGGATGTCCTTTGGGGGGGTAGACCATTCTTGATACACAGGGGAAACGGTTGAGCGTGGAAAAACCCAGCAGCGTTGCAGTTCTTGACACGATCAAACCAGAGCGCCTGGCACGTTCAAAGGCACTTAAATCTTTCGTCTCGCTCATTCACCCTCTGAATGGCGCACATACACAATCCATGTCTCAATTGTCTCAAGGCTTAAAAATCCTTCTTTAACCTGTCTCCTCCCCTTCATTGACACCGATTGAAGTGGATTTAACAAGTGACATCAATAAGGGATCATAGCTTTCACCTGGATTCACTTTCACTTGGTTCAGTCTATGTCATTGAAAGAGCATGTTTTGTACACTCAGTGTATATTTCCACACTATGAGGTTGGAATAATACTGTGATATTGTGAAAATTATGATAATACTCTTTTAGTGTAAGAGCTCTTTGAAAAGACCATCTGAAATTTCTCTTTGCTAAAAAAGCATTTTTTACTATTTTCATTGAAAATAGTCACAGTAAGGTACTTAATTGTTACCCAGAAATTATTTGATATTGAGATAAAAATGGCTGCATTGGACCTTTAAGCAGTTAACATCCCATCATGTTTTGGGTCATGTATAAAAATGCCCAGTTGCCCATTATTTTGTCAACTGTACCATTGTTTAAAGAAGAGATCTCAGTGACTTTCACAGAGGGGTCTCAAAGGAGCATTGTGTGTGTGTGTGTGTGTGTGTATGTGTGTGTGTGTGTGTGTGTGTGTGTGTGTGTGTGTGTGTGTGTGTGTGTGTGTGTGTCTCAATCACCAGATAGCGGCGTTTTCCACCACCCTCAACAAAACACCAAATTATGGGATTTGAGGTCAAAGAATGTTGTCTACAAGAGTTCCAGACACTTGTAGAATCTATGCCAAGGCGCATTGAAGCTGTTCTGCCGGCTTGTGGTGGCCCAACGCCCTATTAAGATACTTTATGTTGGTGTTTCTTTATTTTGGCCGTTACCTGTAGATGGGTACAGATCCCATACATCCATATACTGTATGTGCATTCAGTAGATGTGTATCTTTATGTTAGGTGTGTGTGTCTTTACAATCTTTGTTTGTACAGTTGTTCTATACATTGTCTAAATTATGAAGTCAATGGTAAAAGCATAGAGAATTATAGAAAATGATTTTAATAGGATCTCTATGGTTAAATGGTCCGACACACGCTCTGAAATCCTTGGTATCCTCCTGTATGTACTTAATCTGTTCTCTGCATGTGTGTATGTATTTATGTGGGGATCGCATAACTTATTAAAGAGCAACTGCCCCTAAAAACTAACTTCTCATTTAGAAAACAGCCTATGTGGCACTGATATGAGTCAGGAACATTGATTCTACAGTCAAAATTGACCAAAAAAGTGTAAATAGGATCATTTGTTTATAACATCAGTCTCGTCCAAAACGGAGTTTTGTGAGACTTGTGGTCGTGACTGCATCACAACGTAAATGAAGGTTGTGTTTGTTTCAATCCTGCCCACATGCCCACAGGTAATCATCAATTTGGAGTGCAGCTGAACGCGACCCAATCGTAAAGCGTGGTAAATCCAGACCCGGAGATAGACTGTCCAAAATCAAACCAATTTTGCCACGGTCGCACACCAGCCGGCTGAACCAAATTGGCTAAATAATTTGGGTAACTCTTCCCACTTGCGAACACACACAAGAGACACACACACATCAAAACACTTCCCAAAACCAACTCAGTCATGGCCGCTAGCATTTCTTAATGAACCAAATCTAAAATGAGGCCAAATCAGGAAGTACAGTTGCCCTTTAATGCCACTGTTTATCTTTGCTTGTTAGCATACATATAAGCACAGGTAACTAGCTACATGTTTCCCCCAACAATTTGGGAGAGTAACAGCTCATGCCTCTCTAGGACCCTCAACCTCTAAATCTTTTGGTTTATTTCAGTCTTCCCTTTACTCTCATTCGTTCCCACTCTCCAGCCACCCATCCCGCTCTCTCTCTTTCTCTCTCTCGCTCTCTACCACACGGCACACCCCTCTTTCTCTTGCTCCTCTCTCACTTCATCTCTGTCTATTTAGGGAGACTGACTCTGGGCAACTGCTATGGACGCTGGAACCATGACTGAGAGGGAGCGATTTGATTTTGGCACAGAGAGATATCGAGGGTTTCCACTAGATAATACAGCCACAAAGTCAAATGTGCTCTATCGTAAAAAAGGATTGAAAACAAACATTTTCTTTTTGGTCTTCATTTAAGGTTAATGTTAGGCATAAGGTTAGCAGAGTGGTTAAGGTAAGAGTTAAGGTTAGGTTTAAAATCTTATTTTAAGAAGAGAAATTGTAGAAATAGGCGGGGTTTATGGCATTGTGGCTGTGTTAACTAGTGACGACAGAGCCAGAGAGGGAAGGGGGTGGAGTAGTAAAGTTGAGTGGGTAGTGAGACTGCGCTATAAAAGCCAGTGCCGGAGCTGTCTGTGTCAGTAGCACTTGCTGACTGAGGCAGATACAGCGACATAGAGAAACAACAACAACAACAAGAAGGAGGAACAGCACGAGTGGACATATGTAGCAACCTCCCCCTCGCACAGGCTCTGCAGTACTGACAAGGACTCAAAGATTAGAGAATTGGAAAATAGAGGCCGACATCTGATACAGCAGCTCTTTGGTACAGACACAGAGTTTCATTATCCAGGACTTTGGGAGATTTTTGTATGGTTAAGAGAACTTTGCTTCACCGTCTTTCCTGAGAAAGAGCATCTGACAAAAGAGGAGGCACCAAAGAGAGAGGGAGAGAGAGAGAGAGAGGGGGAGACGAAGGAGCAAAACAACTGCTTTTCCCACCTGCTTTCACACCCAGTGTTCTACACATGGCTGCTGTCCGTCAGATGCCCATGGAGACCCAGGGCTTCCACCACATGCTACCTGCCCATCTTCTCTCCTCGACCATGGAGGAGTTCCCCCAGCAGCTCCCCGTCCCCAAGGGGCCCGCCCGTGGCAAGAGCCGCCCCCGCCGGGCCCGCGAGGCCCGCTTCAAGACCCAGCCCGTCACCTTCGCCGAGATCACCGAGGTGGAGGAGGAGGGCGCCTCGCCCCTGGAAGAGGAGAGGGCGCGCCGGTCTTTCCTGCAGTCCCTGGAGAACCTTCGCCGGAGCACGCAGGCGCTCTACTGTCCGACGACTGGTCGACGCACGCCCACGGCCACGCCCACACAGCAAAGCCTGGACTCTAGTGACTCTGACTCTGCCCATTGACGGGCAGGACCTGAGGAGAAGTGGAGAAGTGTACGCACCCTGCCTGGCACTGGCACACGCCCCCTTTCCCTTCCAATTCTGCTTCACACGGGGGCCCAATGAACTCAACTGAACTGGACTGATATCCAAGCTGCTCCTGTGCATAGAGGCCATTCTCCTTGAAAATATATGTTTCCACATACACATATATTAGCATATCAATATATGTGGCTACGGTATGCATTTGACGCATTTTTGTAAAGATCTCTACCCTGTAATATATATCACCGGCTGGTTATATTGCTAACGCCTCTTAGAGAAGCTAAGTGTAGCATATACGCTATGACACAGTGTTGAATACACCACTTCAGAGATATTCTTCTTCAGATATATTCCTTTTCTACTGGCGAGGACTTCAGGACAGCAGGGGCTTTGAACTTGAAATGTGTTAAATGTGGAATGTCTTTGTCCTTTCTTTTATAAAAGGATGGAAACAATGTTGTTTTTCTATGTTGTGCCTGTTTTGTGTTCTGCTTCAAACAGATTCTACAAGTGCAGTCATAATGGAAAGAGACAGCTCATTCAGATTTGACTGACTAAACTCTGTGTATTGAAAGATATTCAATGGTAACTGATTTTAGGAGTTACTTTGCAACGTTTTGGCACCGCTCTTATTTCTATGTTAAGCTCCACAGCTAGCGAATGCCACTCACAAAAAATACCTTTCCAGATGTGAAAGTATTTATTCTCTTATTTTGTTTGTAACATAGCAAATCTACAAACATTATTTTGTCGTTGACTCGTTTGACTCCTAAAGTCACACTTGATTTCTAAGATTAATATCATTTTTTTTACATTGTTTACATCTATATTTGTTAGTTTGCTTCATATGTAATAAATATTTGCAACGATATCCACCTGTTTTCTCTTTTGCTCACATGCAAACACTTGAAGATACACTGTAGAAGTTAGTTGTTAATTAGTTACATAACATTTTGGTTTGAATGTTAGCTGAATGGTTCATATTATGATATAATAGGAATCAATCTATTACCTCATGAGAGGAGAGAATAGGATATGCATACATTTCTGTCCATTTAGGAGACCCCTTTTGGCTCAGGAACAGCACCAGAATCAAATGTTCTGCATACTGCCTCTTTCAACAAGTGCACAGCTTTTTTTTCACGCAAATGCACATCCTTAAATCACATCTCTCTGCACATATTTCTTCCACGTTCTAAACTCCTCTGGTCAGGTTCATATATAAACACTCAACTGACAAATTTGACCTTCTTCTTCAAGCTCACTAGCTTCATGATGCACTTAAGTCATGTTCAGCTTGCGTCAGCAAGCAAAACCATAACAAAACACTGCTGGAAGGATAGTGTCCACTTGAGTTTTCATGAAACCTTCAGCTGTCCCTTGGAGACCTATTGATGACGGGAGCTACAGGTAGTGCTAGAGTGATAGCAGGATACATAAGTATACCCAGATGAAATAAAAATAAAAACTGAAGATGTTAATATCTTGCAGTTACTGTAGCTGCCTCCTAAACATCAACGGGCAGTACTAGTTACGCAACAAGTGAAAATATAAACCACGAGTAAAGTTCCTGGAGATCATAGCGAACTGATTCCCCCTTCTGTCTGAACTTGGAATATTCCTATTAGCGCAACCTGGTCTCAGGGCCTTTTGTATTATTCTGTAAGTAAATCAAGACACTCCTGTTGGTAGGATATATTGCGTTTCGTATGGTACGTATTAATTTGTGAATGTCCATCACCAATTTAGTATGATATGCTAAGAATTACAATTCATACTATATGTTGCAAATTTGCAAAACGTACAATATGTTACGAATTTGTAAAAACGTGTTATATGTTATGGGCCACTGACCCTTAAAAGTGTCAGGCAAAGGTTTCCCTGTTTTTCCAAACCTTTCTTTATACAACAGCTAAATGCATCACAAAATGATCTGAAGTAATATTTTGGTCAGGGTAGATTTTGTATTCTTGGTATAAGACTAAAAGAGGCATCGCTACCTGTCAGAATGCTCCTCTGGAATGCTTGGAAATTATGCCATTTGAGGGCATTGTGAAAATGCCATAATTTGAAAAGGTTACAATTTATCAGATTTGAATGCACAATTTCACACATCTCTGAGGTCACATGCTCAGTATTGTACTGTTGAGAACACAATCAGAACTCTATTTCACGTTTTACATTTGATCCAGCTATTCCAGTCAGGAAATAATCCAGTGCCGGGATTTCAAAGTAGTTTTAATTTTTCCTTTGTGCTGCAATGTGGCGGTAGGTGGTCAGTCGGATTTATACTGCAGAATGAGAAGGCAAGACACAGTTCTCCTTCTAGCTAACCATAATAAATCACTTGTAATGTCACTACTGTTTACAGTGATCTTTATTTATTGACATCTTAAAGTGGCAAGAGTATTTGTGACTGAGAAAATGCTAGGCTAGCTAAACTACACATGGGCTAGCTAACGTTTGCCAGCTAGCTAACCTTGTGTTCACGGTACATTTGTCAGAAAGGGTCTAGCTAGCCATACATGGTAACATTTGATCAGAAATAGCTGAATTATCTGAGTAGTAAGCCACGTTTTTTGTTAACTAGTTAGCTTTCTGGCGGCAGTTAGATAGTTTACTTTTTGTGAAAAAAACATCGGGCACTAGAATTACTTAAAAAAATATGTATATGTTTACATGATGTATTTGATTGATTCCCCACTGTTTTATGTGAGAAGACAGCCATCCAGACCTTCCTAGGACCATGTAAATGTCATCTATCGAATAAACTTGTATTTGTCTCTGGTGGTCGGCTGCATCATTACATCCATTTATATCACTTCACTGAAACATTAAGTCAAAGGGACAGTCCTTAAAAAAACATTTATCCAGCTTGACTGCTTCAGGGCACAGACATGGCAAAGCAATCTCTGAATTTGTCTCGAGCAGGCGGATCTAAATACATGTCATAGCCCTATGATAAAGATTGCAACCTACACACTTCCTTAAACCTAAAATAAGTAAAGAAGTCAAATTTGTTTTACATCTCAGGCAGACACATTGTATATGCTCAGAACAACAAAATCGAGCCCTTTACATAGCCCTTCTCCCCTATAGGTGGGATGCATGCTGTTTAAATGGCCCAAAGGTTGATTTAGACGTTCACAAATTTAACAGATTTTGACTATCACTAATGTCATGATATGTTTAGTACAGTAATTGAAAAGGTGAAATATTTTAAAACAGATTATAACTATATTTGGACATATTGTAAAATATGAAAAGGCTTATTCATTCACACATTTAAAAAACATAATTATATCGTCATATTTATATATGTATTATTATACTTTTATTGTGAACCAAATCATATGTGTTGAAAAGTGTTTTTTTTCTCAGACAAATAATACATTCCAGGTGAAAGCTAAAGGTCATAGCTTTCTGGGGGTTGGGACACACACACACTAAAACATTAATAAAATATTTCCTTTTGCTAGATTGATGACTAAAACCAGTGCAAAACGCCTGTCAGCTCAACTGGCTAGCAAGCTAAGGTTCATTATACATTTGTTTTGTCATACAACAAGTCTTATCAACTAAAACATTTAGCTAGCTAGTTTAGCTGTTTCAAATCAAATCACATTTTATTGGTCACATACACATATTTAGCATATGTTTAAAAAAAATATATTTAACCTTTATTTAACTTGGCAAGTCAGTTAAGAACAAATTCTTATTTACAATGACAGCCTACACTGGCCAACTGTGCGCTGCCTTATGGGACTCCCAATCACAGCCGGTTGTGATACAGTCTGGCTTCAAACTAGGTGTCTGTAGTGACGCCTCTGGCACTGAGATGCAGTGCCTTAGACCGCTGCGCCACTCGGGAGCCCAATTATCACAAGTGTAGCAAAATGCTTGTGTTCCTAGCTCCAACAGTGCAGTAGTATCTAACAGTTCACAACAATACACACTGATCTAAAAGTAAAAGAATGGAATTAAGAAATATATAAATATTAGATTGAGCAATGTCAGAGTGCCATTGTCAAAAATACAGTAGAGTAGAATACAGCATATATGAGATGAGTAAAGTACATAAATATGAGATGAGATGATGTAAACATCACTTAAACATTATTAAAGTGACTAGTGTTCCATTATTAAAGTGGCAAGTGATTCCAAGTCTATGTATATGGGGCAGCAGTCTCTAAGGTGCAGGGTTATGTAACCGGGTGGAAGCCGGCTAGTGATGGCTATTTAACAGTCTAATGGCCTTGAGATAGAAGCTGTTTTTCAGTCTCTCGGTCCCAGCTTTGATGCACCTGTACTGACCTCGCCTTCTGGATGATAACGAGGTGAACAGGCTGTGGCTCAGGTGGTTGATGTCCTTGATTATCTTTTTGGCCTTCCTGTGACCGGGTGCTGTAGGTGTCCTGGAGGGCAGGTAGTTAGCGGTGATGCGTTTGGCAGATCGCACCACCCTCTGGAGAGCCCTGCGGTTGCGGGCAGTGCAGTTGCCGACAGGATGCTCTCAATTGTGCATCTGTAAAAGTTTGTGAGGGTTTTAGTGGCCAAGCCAAATTTCTTCAGCCTCCTGAGGTGGAAGAGGTGCTGTTGCGCCTTCTTTACCACACTGTCTGTGTGGGTGGACCATTTCAGATCGTCAGTGATGTGTACGCCGAGGAACTTGAAGCTTTTCACGTTCTCCACTGCCGTCCCGTCGATTTGGACAGGGGCGTTCTCCCTCTGCTGTTTCCTGAAGTCCACGATCAGCTCCTTCGTTTTGTTGATGTTGAGTGAGAGGTTATTTTCCTGGCACCAGGGCTCTCACCTCCTCCCTGTAGGCTGTCTCGTCATTGTTGGTAATCAGGCCTACTACTGTCGTGTCGTCTGCAAACTTGATGATTTAGTTGGAGGCGTGCGTGGCTACGCAGTCATAGGTGAACAGGGAGTACAGGAGGGGGCTGAGCACGCACCCTTGTGGGGCCCCTGTGTCGAGGATCAGCGAAGTGGAGGTGTTGTTTCACCACCTGGTGGCGGCCCGCCAGGAAGTCCAGGACTCAGTTGCACAGGGCGGGGCTCAGACCCAGGGCTTAATGATGAACTTGGAGGGTACTATGGTGTTGAATGCTGAACAATAGTCAATGAACAGCATTCTTAAATAGGTATTCCTCTTGTCCAGATGGGATAGCGTGGTGTGCAGTGCGACGGCGATTGCATCGTCACTGGATCTATTGTGGTGGTAAGCAAATTTAAGTGGGTCTAGGGCATCAGGTAAGGTAGAGGTGTGATCCTTTACTAGCCTCTCAAATAATTTCATGATGACATAAGTGAGTGCTACACGGCGATAGTCATTTACTTCAATTACCTTTGCTTTCTTGGGTACAGGAACAATTGCGGACATCTTGAAGCAAGTGGGGACACCAGACTGGAATAGCGAGAGATTAAATATGTCAGTAAACACTCCAGCCAGCTGGTCTGCGCATGCTCTGAGGAGGCAGCTAGGGATGACATCTGGGCCGGCAGCCTTGCGAGGGTTAACATGCTTAAATGTCTTACTCATGTCGGCCTCCATAGTCCTTGGTAGTGGGCCACGTTGGTGGTACTGGGTTATCCTCAAAGCAGGTGAAGAATGTGTTTAGCTTGTCCGGATGGAAGACGTCGGTGTCCGCAAAGTGGCTGGTTTTCCCTTTGTTGTCCGTGATTGTCTGTAGACCCTGCCACATATGTCTCGTGTCTGAGCCATTGAATTGCGGCGTCAGGATATGTGGTTCCAGTTTGCATAAAGTCCAGTGTAGTTCTTTGAGGGCTGTCGTGGTATCGGCTTGAGGGGGAATATACACAGCCGTGACTATAACTGAAGTGAATTCTCTTGGGAGGTAATGCGGACAGCATTTGATTGTGAGGTATTTTAGGTTGGGCGAACAAAAGAACTTGAGTTTCTGTATGTTATCACAATCACACCATGAGTAGTTAATCATAAAACATACACCCCACCCCCCTTTCTTCTTCCCGGAGAGTTCTTTATTCCTGTCTGCGCGATGTACTGAGAACCCAGATGGCTGAATGGATGGGGACAGTATATCCCGAGAGAGCCATGTTTCTGTGAAACAGAGTATGTTACAATCCCTGATGTCTCGCTGGAAGAAGATCCTCGCCCTGAGCTCATCTACTTTATTATCCTTAGACTGAACATTAGCGAGTAATATACTCGGAAGCGGTGGATGGTGTGCACGCCTCCTGATTCGGACTAGAAGTCCATTCCAAATACCTCTTCACCGGCAGTGTTTTGGAGCAGCCTCTGGAATAAGTTAAATTGCACTGGGGGGTATGAACAAAGGATCCAATTTGGGAAAGTCGTATTCCTGGTCGTAATGCTGGTGAGTTACCGCTGCTCTGATATCCAAAAGTTATTTCCGACTGTATGTAATAACATCAAAATAATGCTGGGCTAATAATGTAAGAAATAACACACAAAAAAACAAAGTTTCTTAGGAGCTAGAAGCTAGAAACAGCCGTCTTAACAATGGCAGCTTCATCACCTTGATTGGGAATACACTGTCTGGCCATAGCTAACTAGCTAGGTAGATCATATCTCATTATCTGAGTAATCATTATTGACATACACTGTAAATGTTTATTTCCCAGTTATACAAGTGTCTTCTCAAATCATGTCAGTATCATTTGTTTAATTTCTGAACCAGAAAATGTCATAAAAGTCATGTCTGTGGCTTGTGTTCCTTGTAGTAAGCCGTTGTTCTTTCTTTTTGCCTTCAGCAAAAACAAAAAAAACTAAAATGTAGTGATAGACAAGAATGTTGTTGAGGCTTATTTAATCAAGCCTAAATGAGCATTATTGTTAAGGGTTATGGTATTTATGGAGACCTTTGCACACCTTTAACTATTATAGTCATTTGAAGTTTGATGGAGTAACCGTTTCACTCTCCCTCATGTGCACACGTGTGTGCATGTGTGTGTAAGTTTATGGGTGCATGCACATCTATGCTTGGGTGCATGCACATCTATGCTAGTGCACATGCATGCTCTATTACACTCCACACCAACGCTGTGTGACTTGGTTGTGAGCCTGCTTGGTGACCCTGCTAGTGTAATGTCGTAAACAGACCCAGCACTCCAGACAGCTGGATGCATATAAATAGTCAATGTCCCCACCAGGCCCCCACTCACTCAAAAACCCCAAAACACGCCAGTACTTGTGTTTACCATGACCTTCAATTGGTGTCGTATATCTCATACATGTTTTTCTCATTTTACCAGAAAATGCGAGTCGACAAACCTTTGTTTCACAGATCAGAGGGCAGGACTTGAGGAAGGGAGGGATGGAGGGAGCAGGGAAGAGAAAGAAGGAGAGCGAGAAAGAGATGAATGTTTTTCTCATTGCTCGTGTCGTGGTGACAGATTGGCCACTCTAGTTCATATCTCCTTTCTCGCTCTCCTTCTCCCACAACCTACTTTTTATACTGTTGCCCTGGAGATGGGAGCGAGTGATAAAAATGTGATTTACGAAAAAACAACCCCCACCCTTCGCTTTTGGCAACACCACCCTCCAAGGCTGATACTCAACACCGCTTCATTCCCCCTGATGCTAACTCCCTCTGACATTTTGACCGTGAGGAACCATTCCGGCTCAACAACATGTTCAGTTTCCTTATTGTTAATGATGTTTCACAGTTGGTGATCCTCACTGTGCTGCTGTATTTTGGCCACTTGAATATTGAGATACACTAGTATAACTAATATTTTATCTCACCCTATGTCCCCAAGAACTGTTAAGCCTAATGTTTGTTTGAGGTGTTTGTGTTCCAATTAAATGTTTTTTTGTTCTGGGCAGTATTGTGGAATCATCAGTTGTTCTGTCATTTCTTATGTAACAGTGTTCTGTTACATAAAGATTTCAGTTCCAGATCAGATGGAGTCTCACAGGGAAAGAGAGCGGTGGGGACAAGAGTTGTGCCAATAATGGGAGTAAACAACAAGGCAACATGCATAGAACTCCTGCTTGTGCCGTGCTTATTAATATTTTTGTATTGCTTTGCCTTTTGAGCATCCATGCCTTGTCCAAAGGATAGTCAAGGTGAGTCCCATTGAGATAAGAATCTCGAGGCCTATTTATACCTGCTGACATTTGTCCTTTGACCTGATTGTGCCCACAGCCTGATTGTGCTCACATATTTTAGACAGGTGTAGACGATCAAAAAACACACTGCGAACTGATTATAATCAGATATTTTTGACCACCTCCGGAGGTAGTCAGCGACGCACTATGTATCGATAGCTCACAAGTGTAGATGGTTCTGGACCAGTAAAATCTGGTCACAATGCAGACACTGTGGACAGACGAGACACATTTTAATGCCATGTGTAGACGTAGATCATCTTGATCAAATAGTGATTGGATCATCTTGATCGGATGACGACAACCATATATTAGCACCAGGTATAAACAGGGCTTCTTTTTCAGGGGAGCCCAATATCAGTTCAATCGAGTACAGGCTTAACCGAATGAACAACAAAGACGGATTGCAATATTACATTTTATTAAATAGTTTGGGGAATGGCCTCGTCTTGTCGTGGAATATTGCCTCAAAAATATAACACTCTTACAAGAACTTGTGAATTCAATATAGGCTTTAATACAAAGTAGCAAAGCCGAGCTGGTCCATGTAACGACTGACTCCCCTCAGCACTGGCTTTGCTTTTATACACATACAGCATATGGCTACATCCCATATGTAAATGCAGTTACTCCCCTTAGTCCTTCTGCCACCATTATCTTTTAGTCCGAGTTCTTTGATGGTTTATGCCCCGTAACGCCCATCTCTGCTTCTGGTTAGATTATAATGGTGGCAGGACCCCTTATGTCATACAAAAAATAATACATTTATTGTATACTTATATTTCACCTGTTGGTCATTTTACCACCATCCTCCTTCCTGTGTCCTTCCGACATTAGTATGTCTGACTGTCATAAATGAGCTTATGGCCCTGACTTAATGCATCCATTAGTTGTGTCCAGCTGCCATAAATGTACTTATAGCCTCAGCTAATGTATGTCCAGATGCAATAAATGTACTAATTGCCTCAGCTAATGTATGTCCAGATGCAACCAATGTAACCATTGTTCCTGTGTTTCCTTAACATAGCAGTTGTACCTAGTTACATTACATTAACATAGCAGTTGTACCTAGTTACATTACATTAACATAGCAGTTGCACCTAGCTACATTACATTAACTCCCACAGTCTCTGAGGGGAGATCCTTGGAGCCAGATGATGTAATGGCAGTTTGCTTTATGGCTGGTTGCTCAGGTTGCTGGTATCGAATTCTGGGCAAAAGGAGTTCCAATGACGGGTTATTATAGTTGGTGGTGGTGGGGAGGTAGATGGTTGTCAAAAACTGTTGCTGAAAAACAACAAGTGAGAGAACGAGGGTAAGTTGACATACACTGAGTGTACAAAACATTCAGAACATGACAGAGATTGACCAGGTGAAACCAGTGTAAATCAAATCAAATGTTATTCTTATGGCTTGGGGGTAGAAGCTGATTAGTAGCCTCTTGGACCTAGACTTGGCGCTCCAGCACCGCTTGCCGTGCGGCAGCAGAGAGAACAGTCTATGACTAGGGTGGCTGGAGTCTTTGACAATTTTTAGGGCCTTCCTCTAACACCGCCTGGTATAGAGGTCCTGGATGGCAGGAAGCTTGGCCCCAGTGATGTACTGGGCGTACGCACTACCCTCTGTAGTGCCTTGTGGTCAGAGGCCAAGCAGTTTCCATACCAGGCAGTGATGCAACCAGTCAGGATGCTCTCGATGGTGCAGTTGTAGAACTTTTTGAGGATCTGAGGACCCATGCCAAATCTTTTCAGTCTCCTGAGGAGGAATAGGTTTTGGCATGCCCTCTTCACAACTGTCTTGGTGTGTTTGGACCATGTTAGTTTGTTGGTGATGTGGACTCCAAGGAACTTGAAGCTCTCAACCTGCTCCACTACAGCCCCGTCGATGAGAATGGGGGCGTGCTCGGTCCTCCTTTTCCTGTAGTCAACAATCATCTCCTTTGTCTTGATCACATTGAGGGACAGATTGTTTTCCTGACACCACAAGGCCAGGCCAGCTCCTCCCTATAGGCTGTCTAGTCGTTGTTGGTGATCAGGCCTACCACTGACATTGGCAAACTTAATGATGGCGTTGGAGTCGAGCCTGGCCGTGCAGTCATGAGTGAACAGGGAGTACAGGAGGGGACTGAGCACGAACCCCTGAGGGACCCCTGTGTTGAGGATCAGCATGGTGGATGTGTTGTTACTTACCCTTACCACCTAGGGGCGGCCCGTCAGGAAGTCCAGGATCCAGTTGCAGAGGGAGGTGTTTAGTCCCAGGGTCCTTAGCATATTTATGAGCTTTGATGGCACTATGGTGTTGAACACTGAACCTGTAGTAAATGAATAGCATTCTCACATAGGTGTTCCTTTTGTCCAGGTGGGAAAGGGCAGTGTGGAGTGCAATAGAGATTGCATCATCTGTGGATCTGTTGGGGCGGTATGCAAATTGGAGTGGGTCTAGAGTTTCTGCCATAATGGTGTTGATGTGAGCCATGAATTACATACTCGGACAGGGAGAGGTTGAAAATGTCAATGAAGACACAATGAATACACACAGCGCATGCTCACATTACACGTTCTGGTAATCCGTCTGGCCCTGCAGCCTTGTGAATGTTGACCTGTTTAAAGGTCTAACTCACATCGGCTGTGGAGAGCGTGAAAACACAGTCATCCAGAACAGCTGGTGCTCTCATGCATGTTTCAGTGTTATTTTCCTCGAAGCGAGCATAGAAGTAGTATAGCTCGTCTGGTGGGCTTGTGTCATTGGGCAGCTCTCGGCTGTGCTTCTCTTTGTAGTCTGTAATGTTTTGCAAGCCCTGCCATATCCGACGAGCTTTGGAGCCGGTGTAGTACGATTCGATCTTAGTCCTGTATTGACGCTTTGCCTGTTTGATGGTTCGTCTGAGGGCAGAGCAGGATTTCCTATAAGCTTCCGGGTTAGAGTCCCGCTCCTTGAAAGCGGCAGATCTATCCTTTAGCCCAGTGCGGATGTTGCCTGTAATCCATGGCTTCTGGTCCACTTCAATCAGTGTAGATAAGGGAGAGGAGACAGCTTAAAGAAGTATATTTAAGCCTTGAGACAATTGAGACATGGATTATGTGTGTGTGCCATTCAGAGGGTGAATGGGCAAGACCAAAGGATTTAAGTGCCTTCAATCGGTACGTATATGGTAGTAGGTACCAGGCTGCAATGCTGCTGGGTTTTTCAAGCTCAACAGTTTCCTGTGTGCATCAAGAATGGTCCACCACCAAAAGGACATCCAGCAAACTTGACAGAACTTTGGGTGTCACACCCTGATCTGTTTCACCTGTCTTGTGCTTGTCTCCACCCCACACCAGGTGTCTCCCATTTGTCCCCATTTTCTCCTGTGCATTTAAACCTGCGTTTCTGTTTGTCTGTTGCCAGTTTGTCTTGTCCTGTCAAGTACTACCAGCGTGTTCCTGTGTACTAGTTTTTCTTAGAACTTAGTCCAGTTCTGACCTTTCTGCTTGTCCTGACCCTGATCTTGCCCGCCGTCCTGTACCTGCCTGACTCTGATTTGGATTATCACCCTTTGCCTGCCTCTTGAACTATAATAAACTCTGAGACTTGTACTATCTGGCTCCTGTGTCTGCATCTGGTTCTTAGGCTGAGTCCTGATAGTGGGTAAAATTGGAGTCAACATGGGCCAGCATCCCTGTGGAATGCTTTCGACACCTTGTAGAGTCCATGCCCTGATGAATTGAGGCTGTTCTGAGGGCAAAAGGGGGGATGCAAGCAATTCAATACTATGAATGTGTTCCTAATGTTTGATATGCTCAGTGTACACCATCAGTCACAGGCTTCATTAGGAAATGTGGGCAGAACAACAGATTTTTACCTTGCCAGCTAAGGGATTCGATCAAGCAACTTTTCAGTTACTGGCCCAATGCTCTAACCCCTAGGCTACCTGCCACCCCGATGAAGTTGTACTCACAATAACAATCTGGACATACCCCAACCAAAAACTCTGGATGAATGCAAAAATCCATACAATGCTGAGAGCCTCTACAGCAGCATTCAATGTCAGCAGAAGGAACCCTGATGACTTGGTGGTGCGTGACATGTACAAGGCAGGTACGAGCTCCGCAAATCCATTAGGGACACAAAAAGACAGTACAAACTCAAACTTGCATCGACATTCGACAACTCAGGATTGCGACGCATGTGGCAATGAGTACAGACTATCACAGATATCAAAGACACCCACCGTAGCCTCCCTCCCAGACAAGCTTAATACATACTATGCTCTCTTTGAGGCAGACAATACTGAGCCATCCCGGAAGACTCTCGCTGCTCCGGAAGACCAGGTGCTTTCGCTCTCCGAGGCTGACATGAGGAAAACTCTCAAAAGAGTGAATATTCACCAAGTCGCTATCCCAGATGGCATCCCTGGCCATGTCCTCAGAGTGTGCTGTCCAGCCTGCGGGCGTCTTCTCTGACATCTTCAACCTGTCCCTCTAACAGGCTGCAGTCCCCACTTGCTTCAAGTAGACTATCATCATCCCAGTGCCCAAGAAAAACCAAGGTGACATGCCCAAATCACTATCGCCCCATTGCACTATGGTAGAAAAATTACAAGATTATGTTTCAATACTGTTTATGCATCGAATAAGGTTTCTCAGTACTGGCTCATCTGTGTCTGTGGGACTGAATTGGGCCTCTGGGGCTTGGCGCTAGCAATTGATTTATGATGGCTTGGTGATAGAACCTACAGCCTACAGCCTGCAGTTTAGTGCAGTATCTGTGTGTTTAGGAGTGTGAAACTTGTTTGTCATGAACATTCAGGAGGATATACTTTGTTAGAAAGAGCTGTTCTAATGAACACAATGGGAGACAGAGCTGGTTTCAAGTGCAGGGCGCAGCAGGTGTTTATTGGTAAAGGACCACAGGAGGAGGCAGGTAGCTGGGTCCAGGGGCAGGCAGAAGGTCATACACAGGGGGTCCAAAAGGGCAACAGTACAGGCAGGGAAAAGGCTAGTAACGTCATCCGGGAGATCAGGCAACAGGTTGATAACAGGAGATCCGATAGGCTAAGGTACAGGCAGGGAATAGGAGCCGTTAGTGAGGCAGGCAAAAACTATCATACACAGGAGGATTAAATTACGGGAAACCCAGCGCTCCGACTAGAGGTGTGTAACAAAACAAACAATACCTCACAATGATGGGGTGCAAAGAACTGAACTAAATAGTGTGTGATAATAGTGTGTGATCTTTTGAGCTTCTAGTCATGAAATCTATGCAGCCTACTCACTCACTTTTTATAGCTACTGTTTACAGGCCTCCTGGGCCATATGCAGTGTTCCTCACTGAGTTCCCTGAATTCCTATCGGATCTTGTAGTCATAGCAGATAATATTCAAATTTTTGGTGACTTTAACATTCACATGGAAAAGTCCACAGACCCACTCCAAAGGGCTTTCGGAGCCATCATCGACTCAGTGGGTTTTGTCCAACATGTCTCTGGACCTACTCACTGCCACAGTCATACTCTGGACCTAGTTTTGTCCCATGGAATAAATGTTGTGGATCTTAATGTTTTTCCTCATAATCCTGGACTATCGGACCACCATTTTATTAAGTTTGCAATCG
Source organism: Salmo salar (assembly GCF_965601325.2). Taxonomy (NCBI): domain Eukaryota; kingdom Metazoa; phylum Chordata; class Actinopteri; order Salmoniformes; family Salmonidae; genus Salmo; species Salmo salar. Next base: position 75,655,952 of record NC_138300.1, on the reverse strand, counting down.
CAACCAATAATCTGCTCAGACCCCAACCAAGGAGCATTAAAAGTCGTGCTATAAATTCTCAGACAACCCAAAGATTCCTTGATGCCCTTCCAGACTCCCTCTGCCTACCCAAGGACGTCAGAGGACAACAATCAGTTAACCACCTAACCGAGGAACTCAATTTAACCTTGCGCAATACCCTAGATGCAGTTGCACCCCTAAAAACTAAAAACATCTGTCATAAGAAACTAGCTCCCTGGTATACAGAAAATACACGAGCTCTGAAGCAAGCTTCCAGAAAATTGGAACGGAAATGGCGCCACACCAAACTGGAAGTCTTCCGACTAGCTTGGAAAGACAGTACCGTGCAGTATCGAAGAGCCCTCACTGCTGCTCGATCATCCTATTTTTCCAACTTAATTGAGGAAAATAAGAACAATCCGAAATTTCTTTTTGATACTGTCGCAAAGCTAACTAAAAAGCAGCCTTCGCAAATGGAGGATGGCTTTCACTTCAGCAGTAATACATTTATGAACTTCTTTGAGGAAAAGATCATGATCATTAGAAAGCAAATTACAGACTCCTCTTTAAATCTGGGTATTCCTCCAAAGCTCCATTGTCCTGAGTCTACACAACTCTGCCAGGACCTAGGATCAAGGGAGATACTAAAGTGTTTTAGTACTATATCTCTTGACACAATGATGAAAATAATCATGGCCTCCAAACCCTCAAGCTGCATACTGGACCCTATTCCAACTAAACTACTGAAAGAGCTGCTTCCTGTGCTTGGCCCTCCTATGTTGAACATAATAAACGGCTCTCTATCCACCGGATGTGTACCAAGCTCACTAAAAGTGGCAGTAATAAAGCCTCTCTTGAAAAAGCCGAATCTTGATCCAGAAATTATAAAAAACTATCGGCCTATATCGAATCTTCCATTCCTCTCAAAAATGTTAGAAAAAGCTGTTGCACAGCAACTCACTGCCTTCCTGAAGACAAACAATGTATACGAAACGCTTCAGTCTGGTTTTAGACCCCATCATAGCACTGAGACTGCACTTGTGAAGGTGGTAAATGACCTTTTAATGACGTCAGACCGAGGCTCTGCATCTGTCCTCGTGCTCCTAGATCTTAGTGCCGCTTTTGATACCATCGATCACCACATTCTTTTGGAGAGATTGGAAACCCAAATTGGTCTACATGGACAAGTTCTGTCCTGGTTTAGATCTTATCTGTCGGAAAGATATCAGTTTGTCTCTGTGAATGGTTTGTCCTCTGACAAATCAATTGTAAATTTCGGTGTTCCTCAAGGTTCCGTTTTAGGACCACTATTGTTTTCACTATATATTTTACCTCTTGGGGATGTCATTCGAAAACATAATGTTACATTTCACTGCTATGCGGACGACACACAGCTGTACATTTCAATGAAACATGGTGAAGCCCCAAAATTGCCCTCGCTAGAAGCCTGTGTTTCAGACATAAAGAAGTGGATGGCTGCAAACTTTCTACTTTTAAACTCGGACAAAACAGAGATGCTTGTTCTAGGTCCCAAGAAACAAAGAGATCTTCTGTTGAATCTGACAATTAATCTGGATGGTTGTACAGTCGTCTCAAATAAAACTGTGAAGGACCTCGGCGTTACTCTGGACCCTGATCTCTCTTTTGAAGAACATATCAAGACTGTTTCAAGGACAGCTTTTTTCCATCTACGTAACATTGCAAAGATCTGAAACTTTCTGTCCAAAAATGACGCAGAAAAATTAATCCATGCTTTTGTTACTTCTAGGCTGGACTACTGCAATGCTCTACTTTCCGGCTACCCGGATAAAGCACTAAACAAACTTCAGTTAGTGCTAAATACGGCTGCTAGAATCCTGACTAGAACCCAAAAATGTGATCATATTACTCCAATGCTAGCCTCCCTACACTGGCTTCCTGTTAAGGCAAGGGCTGATTTCAAGGTTTTACTGCTAACCTACAAAGCATTACATGGGCTTGCTCCTACCTATCTTTCCGATTTGGTCCTGCCGTACATACCTACACGTACGCTACGGTCACAAGACGCAGGCCTCCTAATTGTCCCTAGAATTTCTAAGCAAACGGCTGGAGGTAGGGCTTTCTCCGATAGAGCTCCATTTTTATGGAATGGTCTGCCTACCAATGTGAGAGACGCAGACTCAGTCTCAACCTTTAAGTCTTTACTGAAGACTTATCTCTTCAGTAGGTCCTATGATTAAGTATAGTCTGGCCCAGGAGTGTGAAGGTGAACGGAAAGGCTGGAGCAACGAACCGCCCTTGCTGTCTCTGCCTTGCCGGTTCCCTTCTTTCCACTGGGATTCTCTGCCTCTAACCCTTTTACAGGGGCTGAGTCACTGGCTTACTGGTGTTCTTCCATGCCGTCCATGGGAGGGGTGCGTCACTTGAGTGGGTTGAGTCACTGACGTGGTCTTCCTGTCTGGGTTGGCGCCCCCCTTGGGTTGTGCCATGGCGGAGATCATTGTGGGCTATACTCGGCCTTGTCTTAGGACGGTAAGTTGGTGGTTGGAGACATCCCTCTAGTGGTGTGGGGGCTGTGCTTTGGAAAAGTGGGTGGGGTTATATCCTGCCTGTTTGGCCCTGTCCGGGGGTATCATCGGATGGGGCCACAGTGTCTTCTGAGAGCTCCTGTCTCAGCCTCCAGTTTTTATGCTGCAGTAGTTTATGTGTCGGGGGGCTAGGGTCAGTCTGTTACATCTGGAGTATTTCTCTTGTCTTATCCGGTGTCCTGTGTGAATTTAAATATGCTCTCTCTAATTCTCTCTTTCTCTCTTTCTGTCTTTCTCTCGGAGGACCTGAGCCCTAGGACCATGCCTCAGGACTACCTGGTATGATGACTCCTTGCTGTCCCCAGTCCACCTGGCCGTGCTGCTGCTCCAGTTTCAACTGTTCTGCCTGCGGCTATGGAACCCTGACCTGTTCACCGGACGTGCTTGTTGCACCCTCGACAACTACTATGATTATTATTATTTGACCATGCTAGTCATTTATGAACATTTTAACATCTTGACCATGTTCTGTTATAATATCCACCCTGCACAGCCAGAAGAGGACTGGCCACCCCTCATAGCCTGGTTCCTCTCTAGGTTTCTTCCTAGGTTTTTGGCCTTTCTAGGGAGTTTTTCCTAGGGAGTTTTTCCTAGCCACCGTGCTTCTTTCACATGCATTGCTTGCTGTTTGGGGTTTTAGGCTGGGTTTCTGTACAGCACTTTGAGATATCAGCTGATGTACGAAGGGCTATATAAATCAATTTGATTTGATTTGATTTGACTGCGTGGCTTTGCACGACACCATAAACCTAGCATGAAAATGCCTCTTTGTAGCTGTGTGGGTTAATATAGTCCAAATGTTTGCCTTGGGGTATGTTGAGCCAATGGCCATGGGGTAAGTTGAGCCAATGGTTGAGCCAATGGAAAGTTGAGCACACTGAAGTGTTTTCTTCCCAGGCGTAATACAAGGCATTATCGCTGTGACATGAGGTAACAACAGGGTTATGTTAAAAGTGTTAAAAAAGTACAAAGTGTTTGTTAGGTGTTAAGCCTGTGTTATAAGAGGCTTCAAATGATTAAAAGACAAAAAAGCTATTGTGACAGTGTTGAATTGTGTTTGGGAAATAAAGATAGACACAGATTTAAAAAAGTAGTGGTAATATTTTATTCAGTACAGAAATTTGAAGCTGTCTTAACTTACTCTGTCCCGCGGCTCCACTAACTCCATACCCAGGTTAAGTTATGTCCTGAGACCGCTTTTTTCGGACAAGCTATGTTTTCACAACTGCAATGTTTACATTAATTCTGATTATTCCCAGGGATACACAACATCCTGAAATATATGTAGATATCTTTGTTAGAAATAATACTATATTTCCTTTAAAACCTTTTGCATCTATGCGTTCCGCTAGCGGAACCCCGTTCCGCCAGCGGGACCCCTAGCCAACAGCCAATGGGATCGCATGGCGCGAAATACAAAAACTACTAAAATACCACAATTCAATTTTCTCAAACAATCAACTATTTTACACCATTTTAAAGATAAGACTCTCGTTAATCTAACCACATTGTTCGATTTCAAAAAGGCTTTACAGCGAAAGCAAAACATTAGATTATGTTAGGTGAGTACATAGACCAAAATAACCACACAGCCATTTTCCAAGCAAGCATATATGTCAATAAAACCCAAAACACAGCTAAATGAAGCACTAACCTTTGATGATCTTCATCAGATGACACTCCTAGGACATTATGTTATACAATACATGTATGTTTTGTTCAATCAAGTTCATATTTATATCCAAAAACAGCTTTTTACATTGGCGCGTGAGGTTCAGAAAATGTATTCCCACCAAAAACTTCCGGTGAATTTACAAAAATACTCATCATAAACGTTGACAAAATACATAACAATTATTTTAAGAATTATAGATACAGAACTCCTTTATGCAATCGCTGTCTCAGATTATAAAATAGCTTTTCAGCGAAAGCACATTTTTCAATATTCTGAGTACATAGCTTGCCATCACGGCGAGCTATTCAGACACCCGCCAAGTTCGGGGCAAACTAAACTCATAATTAGTATTAGAAATATTGTATTACCTTTGCTGATCTTCGTCAGAATGCACTCCCAGGACTGCTACTTCCACAAGAAAAGTTTTTGTTCGAAATAATCCATAGTTATGTCCAAATACCTCCGTTTTGTTCGTGCGTTCAGGTCACTAACCAAAGGGTAATGCGCGAGCGCATTTAAAGACACAAAGTCAAAATGTTCCATTACCGTACTTAGAAGCATGTCAAACGCTGTTTAAAATCAATTTTTATGGTATTTTTAAGGTAAAATTGCAATAATATTCCAACCGGACAATAGTGTATTCATTCAAGGAGAAAAAGAAAAAACAGCGTGCTCGCGGTAACGCGCATATCCAATCTCTTTGTCCTCAGGCAGACCACTGATTAACTGAGCTCCTATACTCTGCCCAGAGACAGGAGAAGGCTCAATCCACTTTCTGAAGGCTTTAGACCGCCAATGGAAGCCTTAGAAAGTGCAACGTAACAGCACAGATACTGTAGTTTCGAAAGGGACTAGAAAGAAGAACTACATTTCACAGATCCTACACTTCCTGGTTGACTTTTTCTCAGGTTTTTGCCTGCCATATGAGTTCTGTTATACTCACAGACACCATTCAAACAGTTTTAGAAACGAGTGTTTTCTATCCAAATCTACTAATAATATGCATATTCTCGTTTCTGGGCAAGAGTAGTAACCAGTTTAAATCAGGTATGTTTTTTATCCGGCCGTGAAAATACTGCCCCCTACACCTTAACAGGTTAAAAACACCCTAAAGATTGATTGTGAACATGGTTTGACATGTTTCTACAAACACTAAGGGAACTTTATAACTTTTCGTCTATGATGGATGGACGCGCATCATGCCTTTTGGAATAGTGATCTGGACGCACAAACAAAATGGATTTATTTGAACATAAATGATGGACTTTATCGAACAAATGAACATTTCTTGTGGAAATGGGAGTCTTTCCGAGTGCATTCCGCCGATGATCAGCAAAGGTAAGAAAATATTTATAACAATATTTTTGAGTTTTGACGATGCCGTGGCTTGACGGCTAACTGTATAGCTTGCATTGATGGCCGAGCTCTGTACTAAGAATATTGAACAATGTGCTTTCTCCGTAAAGTTATTTTGAAATCTGACACAGCGGTTGCATTAAGGAGTAGTTTATCTATAATTCTTTAAATAATTGTTATATATTTTGTCAACGTTTATGATGAGTATTTCTGTAAATTGATGTGCTGATTCACCGGGTGTTTTGGAGGAATACATTTTCTGAACGTCACACGCCAATGTAAAATGGAGTTTTGGGATTTAAATATGAACTTGATCGAACAAAAAATGCATGTATTGTGTAACATGATGTCCTAGGAGTGTCATCTGATGAAGATCGTCAAAGGTTAGTGCATAATTTTAGCTGGTTTTCTGGTTTTTGTGATGCCTGTCCTTGCTAGGAAAATGGCTGTGTGGTTTTTCTTGTGTTGGCACTGTCCTAACATAATCTAACTTTATGCTTTCGCCGTAAAGCCTTTTTGAAATCGGACAATGTGGTTGGATTAAGGAGAAGTGTATCTTTAAAATGGTGTAAAATAGTTGTATGTTTGAGAAATTTGAATTATGACATTTTGTTGTTTTGAATTTGGCGCCCTGATATTTCACTGGCTGTTGAATAGTGTGAACCGTGGGTGGGACGGTAGCGTCCCACGCAGCCCTGAGAAGTTAACAGTGTCCAAAGAAGGGCCAGAAGTATACAGAATGGTAGCGTCTGCGTAGAGGTGGATCAGAGACTCACCAGCAGCAAGAGCGACATCATTGATGTATACAGAGAAAAGAGTTGGCCCAAGAATTGAACCCTGTGGCACCCCCATAGAGACTGCCAGAGGCCCGGACAACAGTCCATCCGATTTGACACATTGAACTCTATCAGAGAAGTGGTTGGTGAACCAAGCGAGGCAATCATTTGAGAAACCAAGGCTATTGAGTCTGCCGATGAGGATGTGGTGATTGACAGAGTCAAAAGCCTTGGCCAGGTCAATGAATACGGCAGCACAGTATTGTTTCTTATCGATGGCGGTTACGATATCGTTTAGGACCTTTAGCGTGGCTGAGGTGCACCCATGACCAGCTCTGAAACCAGCTTGCATAGCGGAGAAGTTGTGGTGGGATTCAAAATGGTCGGTAATCTGTTTGTTGACTTGGCTTTCGAAGACCTTAGAAAGGCATGGTAGGATAGATATAGGTCTGTAGCAGTTTGGGTCAAGAGTGTCCCCCCCTTTGAAGAGGGGGATGACCGCAGCTGCTTTCCAATCTTTGGGAATCTCAGACGACACGAAAGAGAGGTTGAACAGGCTAGTAATAGGGGTTGCAACAATTTTGGCAGATCATTTTAGAAAGAAAGGGTCCAGATTGCCTGGCTGATTTGTAGGGGTCTAGATTTTGCAGCTCTTTCAGAACATCAGCTGACTGGATTTGGGACAAGGAGAAATGGGGAAGGCTTGGGCGAATAGCTGTGGGGGGTGCAGTGCTGTTGACCGCGGTAGGGGTAGCCAGGTGGAAAGCATGGCCAGCCATAGAAAAATGCTTATTGAAATAGGCAGAAATCCTTTCTATAAGTGCAACACTAGCAAGACAGAACATTTCTGTCAGGTCAACCCCTATCTTTGTTGTGCTTTAGATCAGAGGTAACAGGGTTTGAATGGCTGTATCTTATTTGTCTATCAGTTCCAGAGGTGTAAGTTACGTATAATGATTGTACCTGACAGAGATGTGGACTCGAGTCAAACTCGAGTAACAAATATGATGACTTGCAACTCGACTTTGACTTTGACACCAATGACTTGTGACTTGACTTGGACTTGAGCCTTTTGACTCAAACTGACTTGATACCCTCCCCAAGCCCAAATATTAAAAATGATGCTATTAAAAAAAGTGTGCAGCGCATCAACTCTTCATTTAATGGTTACAGTTTGAATCGGACAGCAGCCAATCAATTTGTGCCAGCTGAGAAAAAGTTGTGCGTGGCAGTGCAGAGGAACGTCATATGGTGAATTCAGATGGAGCCCTTGGAAAGATGATACCCCAAATTATTATTTTTGGATATAAATACGACGCTGTATCAATAAAAAACGGATTGCAACTTGAAAAACATGCGGGAAGAAAATTACAGACCGAGGCGCAACAATATCCAACTTTGTTCGACATTTGAAGCTGCACAAAGAACGGTAAGTCGTGGCTAATATAGCCGACAGCTATATATTTTATTACTTTACTAGTGTATCATTTAGGCTAACATAACATTAAATCAATGAGTCTCCACAGTCAGTCAGTGCGGGAACGTGATCATTGCACCCAAGATTGAGGTGTGAGTGTGTATGTTAAGGTTGGGCGATTGTGTACAAGCCTACATCGCCCGATTGCACCCCATAGCCATCCTCGATAGTCGATCACTATTTTGCGGGGGTCTTTCTCATGGCTACCCATGTATTTCCATGGAAATATAACGTTTATTTGGAAAGTAAGAAATATATAGATATTTTTAAAAGCATTCATGATTTGCGTAAATGTAATATACTAACTATTACTCTTGTTAAAAATATGAAATGGTAGTACATTTGGTAAAGAGCACATTATGACTTGTTTAGGACTCGAAACACAAAGTTTAGGAAATGAGACTTGACATGAGACTTGACTCGGACTTGCCTGTCTTGACTTGGGACTTGACTTGGGACTTGAGTGCTAAGACTTGAGACTTACTTGTGACTTGTAAAACAATGACTTGGTCCCACCTCTGGTACCTGACACATACTGTTCATACAGAGAGTACAATCATTATAAACTATAGCCATCAACCAATTTGGAGATAATGGCCCTTGATATTTCACTCTTTCCCCATTTCTCGAAGGTTTTATATGACTATGACTACCATCACACTCTTCTGGCCATGTTGGCTGAATGTATTTTTTGTTCAATTGATTATAACAGGGTAACATACACTACAACCTTCTTTAGGGCAGTGTACATGTTTTACTGTCAGACAGGAAGGAAGACACGCACACACACAGAAAAAGGGCCTGTGAGTGGGCTGGAAACATGTCTTAACCAGTCTCGTTCCCCAGCTGGCCCAATTACCTGGATGTCTGCTTCCCAAATGGCAACCTATTCCCTATTTAGTGCACTGCTTTTGACTAGGGCCAATAGGGGCCCACATGCACTGACACCAACCAGACCTTTTGTTGAGCCACTCATGTAGAATACCTAATCACATTAATGGATATTTTCCATCTCAATATTTGCTTTGGAACAATTTTCTTTCACTGTAGTTTCAAAGCACCTCTTTTGAAAATCCACCCACTGCTTGTACACTATCATGTAAAGTGGGCTCTTGTCATTGTTCTGGTGAGAGTGTGCATGGGTGTCCATGTGTACACTTCTGCTGATAACCCCCTTATTAATAATTCCATCTATTGATATTTAAAGTAGGCTAATAAATGCAGTCTCTAGTTTAGTGGGTACTTAATTGTTTACTATAGAGACGGGTTAGCTGACAACGTCACAGAAACGATGTGCGCATTTCAATGGGGGAAAAAGCTGTGTGTTTCACGCCTGCTCCCGCTCTTCCCCCGCCTGGCGCAGCGCCAGGATCCCCAGCATTACGCACTCAAGCCACCATCAGTACGCACACCTGCCTTCCCCCCCCGTCATGCGCATCAGCAATCATTGGACTCACGTGGACTCAATTACTTGTGAAATTACCTTCCCTATATCTGTCTGTTCCCAAGCTCTGTTCCCGGGCTTCGGGATTAATTGCCTCATGTTCGTGTTCTGACGCTGTTCCTGTCTTGTTTCCTTGTCTGTTCCCAAATAAATGTTTGATTCCCCGTACCTGCTTCTCCTGTCCGGCCCTTACAGTGTGTCGTGATTCTGGATGGCCAGATAGTTAGCAACAATGACAGGAAGCTCGTGGTTGCTCGTTTCAGCTAATTTTATCTTGTTCTTGATACCATGTCTTGATTTGAGGTGTTTTTACTAATGTCCCGTCTATGCAAATATGGCTAAAATTCCCTACCTAGCTAACCAACAACGTATTTGAAAGACAACAAGAGCTCATTGTGCAAATCTATTTATGTTTTCAATATACATTGGAGACATGTTGTCAACAATTTATTTACCTTTATTTAACTAGGCAAGTCAGTTAAGAACAAATTCTTATTTACAATGACAGCCTATCCCAGACGACACTGGGCCAATTGTGCACCGCCCTATGGGACTCCCAATCACAGCCAGATGTTTTTCAGTCTGGATTTGAACCAGGGACTGTAGTGACACCTGCTTACACTGAGATGCAATGCCTTAGACCACTGCACCACTCGGGAGCCCCATGTAAAGCATGATCAAAAGTCCATATGGAGTATATCTGTTTCTGATTTGACCAGTGATTGGATGGTGGGACAACCAGAGGGAATGCATGAAGTTGGAGATCAAAGCCAAATGCAGTGAAGCAGAGGATTTTCCATTTTAGGGAGAGAGAGAGAGAGAGAGAGAGAGAGAGAGAGAGAGAGAGAGAGAGAGGCCGATAGAGGAATGCAATGTCTCTCAACACTTCACTTAGCATGCCAGAACAGACAAACAGTCTCTAGTGACCAGCTATTTTCCTTCTGCAGTCTCTGCCAGTCATCTGCTCATAGACAGCTGACAGCGATGGGAGACCATGACAGTGATGACACACACTAGCTAGTCTGTATCAACAGAGGTGTAGGCTAACTGTCCAACCTAAATATACAAAATGTTTCAAAACCTATCAGCTGCTTTTTGTGGATTTGGAACTAACAAATATGAAGTCTTGACATCACTTTGGCCTTGTTTCAACTGCTTGGAATAAAACTTTCAAACAACACTACACTATTGTCATGACGTTGGCCTGTGGGTAAGGTTTATGAACACCCATAAATACCTTTCTCCCTTCCCTCTCTCTCTTGACTACTGAAATACTCTTGAATAGCCTTTGTTAAACATAGAGAGTCTGGGAACATTGTCACAACTGTCGGAAGGATTAGACCAAGGTGCAGCGTGTTGAGTGCTCATCTTCTTTTATTTTATTAAAGAGAATACTTAAACAAACGACAATCGACAGTTCCGTAAGGTACACGGACTGTACGAAAAATAACCACCCACAACCCACAGGAAAAAAACAGGCTGCCTAAGTATGGCTTCCAATCAGAGACAACGAAAGACACCTGCCTCTGATTGGAAATCATACTCAGCCACACATAGAAACTGAACATAGAAACTGAAAACTAGAACAAATCCCCATGAAACAAACCAACCCCAAAACACACAAAAACAACACCCCCTGCCACGCCCTGACCATACTACAATGACAAATGACCCCTTTTACCGGTCAGGACGTGAGAAACATCAAACGGTGGGGGGAAAGGAACCATATTTCGATAATCCAACCAGTGGAGAATATGCGTTGGTACTTAATGAATATGATGTCAGTTCGGTTGTCATCTGAGACATTATGACTGATGACAGGACGACATAAACTGTATCTGGGAAAGTCTACACATTCTAGTTATCAGATTCACATGGAATTGTTGTGCAATTTAAATGTTTATATATGAAACTATTTGTGAAAAGATGAAATGGAATCTTAGCTTCCAAATGAGAGAATTGGGTTTTCATAAGGTTAGAGCTCTGCTCAATCAGTGGCCCGCCCCTGTGAAGAGACATTGGTTATAAACTATGAAACACACCCTTCTCTCCCTCCACTATGTAAGCCCTTGATGAAAATGTAACGCCCGGTTCCGAGTACGCGAGGCCTGCAGCCTCTGCGTTCAAAGGGCGAATAACTTGCTGTTCCGGGTACATTAGGGCGACGGTCCGATGTCAGAAGGATTCAGATAATAACTACAGAACTAAGCCAACCTCAGGGTGAGCTTTGGTTGCGAATGGTATGAACTTCAAACTCTTATTCACTACAGAAGTGATACCTCCTTGCCGTTGAGTTAGCAGCGGCCGCTGTAAACGTGGGCTAGGAAAGGACGGACAACGTATCCAGTCTAACACACAACGACGATACTACAACGTATCCCATTTACCACCAGAGACATTCTTCTGAGGACAGCAAGATCTCTGTTGGGCAACACGACCAGCATCTACGACAAACCTACCGAAGCGCAGCTCAGAGTAAATATTTATTGCATTTCCCTTTTCCAAATGGGCGGTAATTTAGAATGTATAAGATACTGTATTTACAATAGCATAGCTTCTCCCTTTGTTCCTCAGTCTTCCCGCTCTTTCACTCAAACCCAACCCCCTTTCATTTGTGTAACCAGCCGTCATGTCGGCTCCGTCCACCAGGGCCGTTTTCTGTATGACATAATTTGCATTCTGTGTATATGTAATTCTGTGTGATTAGTTAGGTATTTAGTAAATAAATAATTTAACCCAATTTTGTATTGCTGATTCAACTTGTTAGCCAGGGTTCGTGAAGATAACCAAGAATTACCTTGTTGAAGAGACAATTAATCCTAAATATTGAGGACTGGTTTACCAGACCCAGATAAAACTGTCCTGGACTAAAAATCACTTATGTAGATTCTCCATTGAACATGCTTTTTAGTCCCGGACCAGGCTAAGGGCTCTAAACAATATGTATCGCTGAAGCGTAATTCCCAAATGAGCCGACATATGCAGTGTTTACCGTGAATGCAGTCTCCGCTAACGTGGGAACATTGCCTTTAAATGTCAATGTTGTAACGCTGAACTTCCGCGATATGGATTGAATAGAGCCCTTTTATTCTTTGTCCGGGAAACCAGCCCCGAGAGAGCTAGAGCTTGTGTCTAGGGTGATATTAACTTATTTGGTTGTGGATGTGCCTTAAGCTTCAGTGGTCTTGTAAACACTTATAGCCTACCTGGTCAAATTTTGTTGACTGACACTACTATGTGACATGTCTAACAGAGGGACACAACCCACATTCTCAGTCCCATTATAGGTCTTTGTTTTTCTGTTTGGAAGGTCACTGAGGCTGGGAAAGGAGCTTTGCTGTCTGGTATTTGTCTGGTGCCAGGGCACATTGTCTATTTCTGTCTCACTTATTCGAAGCAGTTAACATTGGCACATAGTGCTGTCTTGATCTGCGTTACGCACACCTCTCGGAAGAGGGAACGCAACACCCTGCTACAACTCAACGTGGTGTGAAAGAGGTATGGGACTGTAGGTGTGAGAAGGACGACAAGAGGCAGAGAACACCGTTTACAGGGAATTTCTGTCGCACGGTAAGTTGGGGGAAAAGGGGCTGGACGGAACTAAAGTAAAGAAAGTAAATATCAAATCCCCCTCGCCTACCTTACCTGCCTAGCCACTACCTACTTAACTAGCACCACCTGGTGCACTAACCAAAATATAGGGGATGGTCCGCCCAGATCGTTCCTAGTGTGCATAGGCAATAAACTACTACGTGTTATGTATGCCCACAGGCCTCTTGCCTAAGCACTCCCTAGGTGCCTTCCCCTTCCCCCCTGGAAACAAATGAAACTGAACAAATGTAAGTAACAATTTCAATAATCAAAAACACAGTTCTATTGGCACACACATACCTCAAATCAGAGGCTACACAATACTTAAAACTGAATTTACCAATCAGCTACCCAGCAACAATCAACACAAGACACTCATGTCTGTTAGCCACAACCAACATAATAGCCATCAGCCTCCTCTCTCAGCAGCCATCAGCCTCCTCTCTCAGCAGCCATCAGCCTCCTCTCTCAGCAGCCATCAGCCTCCTCTCTCAGCAATCATCAGCCTCCTCTCTCAGCAATCATCAGCCTCCTCTCTCAGCAATCATCAGCCTCCTTCTGAGGAATCATCAGCCTCCTCTCTCAGCAATCATCAGCCTCCTTCTGAGCAACTGAACACTGGCTTATAAAGCTTCAGAAGGAGTTGTTAATTGGAGGCAGCTGCGTCCTGACGAGGGGGCGGGGTCAGCTGTCCAATCAGCAATGGGGCCGACCAATCAGCTGCTTGGAGAGAATTTCAGGAATCCATTTCCTGAAATACATACATGAAAATACACAAACCACAACACAGAAACTGGGGAACGTAACAATCTGTATTTGGCCACAAACAGGTACTAAAACCCTTCAAACTAACTTTGAATAAAATAGGGAGGATAGAAGATGGAGAAACAGAGACTAGAGGTCACAGGATTTATTTAATAACTTGACACTAAGTTACAGTATCAATCTTGTAATTGTTTCCAATATGCCAACATTTGAATGAGAGATACGGCTATGGTGTTTTTGACCCCTGAAGGTGAATTGATAATCATTCATATGACCCGAACTTTAGATGGGGTTATGATGTACGAAATCTTGAGTTCAGGAGTAGCATTTTGATTCTGCAAATTTACAGCAGGTTAGCAGTTTTTTGGGATGAATCTTATTCTGGAGGCAACTCTGCAGTGTTCACTAGCTAGCGCTATCACAAAGTCATAACATCTGATTTTAAACCAAACCCTAACTTTAACCCCAACGTAACCACACTGCAAAAAAATAAATAACTGAAAGTGACGCCCCCCATATGGCCACCCCTCCTGAAAATAACCTGATTACCCAAACATGGGTTAATTTAACCATCAGTTTGGTTTTTATTCACTCATGCTGGGTTGACCTAGCAGCTGGATCTTTTTTATTGTAATCCATAGGTTATTTTCAGGTCACGTGGCCTATTGGGGGTGTGGCTTTCCTAGTTATTCTTGGAGACCCGTGAGAGTAAATGTCATTCCTGTTCATCATTTTAAGTTGTACATTGTAAACAAAAATGTTCCTTCAATATTTATGCACATTACATATTTTAATATAAATGTAATAACATTATTTTAATATTTTAACAAAGTGGTAATTATCCCAACATTGGGATATGCATAGGCACTTGAGAAACACATTTTTTATTTTGGAAAAGTTTTGTCACATTTCCTTTAAAAACAGCTCATATATATTTTTGTACATCATTGTATACACATAAAAACGGCATAAAAGCATAAAACAGCATTTGAATATAACATTTAAATTTGTTAAGTACCTGTTGAATAAAAGTACTTTTTCTTGTAAAAAAAATTAAGAGAAACTCATACTCTTGTGTAAGCCTCATTAAAGCTACAGAAGTGTCAGTGCTCAAACTTAGCGCGTGATGACAATATAACACATGAACCGTAATGTACTTTACTCTTACGGGTGGCCAAAAATAACGATCAGAAAATCACACCCCTACTAAGACATGCCTCCAGTCATAAAAAAGAAAACAACCCAACTAAGTGACCCATCTGGCGGTGTCAAAATAACCCAACATGTATTCTGTCCAAGTGTAAGCAGGCTTCTGTCTGCTGTGGTGGAAAAAGTACCCCATTTTCATACTTAAAGATACCTTCATAGAAAATGACTCAAGTAACAGTGAAGTCACCCAGTAAAATACAACTTGAGTAAAAGTCTAAAAGTATCTGCTTTTAAATATACTTAAGTATAAAAGTAATAGTAAATGCTCAATTATACTTAAAGTAACTGTTCAGTGCGTCCAGATTTCTATGACAGATGACCAATAATTAATTACAATATGAGTGAAATACTTGTCCTATAAGTGCACAAGGCGAGACCCAGATGCAGACACAGGAGGCAGATTGTTAGTCTTAGTTGTTTATTTATAAACAAAAGGAGTAGGCAAGAGAATGGTTGTGGACAGGTGAAAGGTCAAAACCAGATTCTGAGTCCAAGAGGTACACAGTGGCAGACAGGCTCGATGTCAGGGCAGGCAGGCGAGTACGGAGTCCAGAAAAAACAGTCAAGGGTCAAAACCGGGAAGACCAGAAAATGAGAATAAAAAACAAGAGCACGGGAAAACACGCTTGTTACTTAATTTGTGAGCTCCCTTAACAGCCTCCTCCAGGTAGCTTTAAAGTGTATAGTACACAGTCTCACTAACTGCTCTCCTAAGACACCTGCCTTTCAAAGGGAGAGATACAGAATCATTGCTAAACTCGTCAGAAAACTTGGTAGGGGACATTCCATCAGTCCTGGACAAAATAAAATAAGTATGTACTTAGTTTTCACTATGCTACATCTTAATCAGTCCTACAAATTCTATATCTTAATCGAGCTTACTGGATCTTGGGAAGGAAGTCTTGATAAAACCATGCGTATACAGTGCCCTGTTAAAACTTCTTCGTGATCGGTGTCCCTTCCACGGGACGGTTGAGCTAACGTAGGCTAATGTGATTAGCATGAGGTTGTAAGTAACAAGAACATTTCCCAGGACATAGACATATCTGATATTGGCAGAAAGCTTCAATTCTTGTTAATCTAACTGCTATTACAGTGAAATAATACCATGCTATTGTTTGAGGAGAGTGCACAATTTTGAACATGAAAAGTTATTGAACATAAATGCAATGGGTCATTGGATCAGTCTAAAACTTTGCACATACACTGATGTCATCTAGTGGCCAAAATCTAAATTGCACCTGGGCTAGAATAATACATTATGGCCTTTCTCTTGCATTTCAAAGATGATGGTACAAAAAATTACAAAAGAATGGTCGTTTTTTTCTTTGTATTATCTTTTACCAGATCTATTAAGTTATATTCTACTACATTTCTTTCACATTTCCATAAACCTCAGAGTGTTTCCTTTCAAATGGTACCAAGAAAATGCATATCCTTGCTTCAGGGCCTGAGCTACAGGCAGGTAGATTTGGGTATGTCATTTTAGGCAAAACATTTAAAAAAAGGGGCTAATCCTTAAGAGGAATAGGCACCTTCTAAAGTAAACAATCCCAGAGCCCCTTTCTTGTAATCTTATCATTTTGACCTCTTGCATCGACATACAGTACCAGTCAAAAGTTTGGAGACACCTACTCATTCTAGGGTTTTTCTATATTGTAGAATAATTGTGAAGATAGCAAAAGTATGAAATAACACACATGGAACCATGTGGTAACCAAAAAAGTGTTAAACAAGTCGAAATATATTTTAGATGTTAGATTCCTCAAATAGCCACCATTTGCCTTGATGACAGCTTTGCATAATCTTTTTATTCTCTCAACCAGCTTCACCTGGAATGGTTTTCGAACACTATTGAAGAAGTTCCCACATATGCTGAGCACTTGTTAGCTGCTTTTCCTTCAGTCTGCTGTTCAACTCCTCCCAAACCATCTCAATTGGGTAGAGGTTGGGTGATGCAGCACTCCATCACTCTCCGTCTTGGTCAAATAGCCCTTATACAGCCTGGAGGTGTGTTGGGTCATTGTCCTGTTGAAAAACAATGATAGTCCCACTAAGCACAAACCAGATGGGATGGCGTATCACTGCAGAATGCTGTGGTAGCCATGCTGGTTAAGTGTGCCATGAATTCTAAATAAATCACAGACAGTGTCACCAGCAAAGCACTTCCATGCTTCACAGGGGTAAAAACCCTGGAATGAGTAGGTATGTCCAAACTTTTGACTGGTACTGCATATCCTGTACTGACTGTCTCTGTGACATCAACTAGTCAAAATATGAAACCTGTTGTTTAACAAATCTGCTAGGTCCTTTACTGGCGACTTATCTATTTGTCCAGAGGAAGCTTATCTCTAACCCAAGCACCATATGGCGGCATCTAATTTAATATCAGTCCCAAGCTCAATCCCTCTGTTCATCATGCAACCTTGTATTGAAATTACTAAAATATTGCATTATTAGAGTGCTATCTGAAAGCCACTAATATTACCATTCACTTTGTTACTTTCACTAGTCTTCATATCTGTTTCCTTCAACAAGGACGCTTTCTTCCCAATAGGAAGACCCTCTCAATCACTACTGCTAATACCCATGGACTCACTCTCAAACACTCTCAAATGAGGCGTTAATGAGCACAAGGTGCTATTCTATATGTATGGGAAGCTGCACGCCTATAGAGTCTATAGCAGTGGAAGCTGCTGAGGGGAGAACGGCTCACAATCTGGGACTACTAGAAAGGTACCATAGTCTCTGGGAGGCTAGAGTAGTCTAAGACTACTGAGTGAGGGTAGAGAAGCCCCACCGACAGCTGTCTATAGGCATTTCTGGGAATTTTCTGTGGTCTGGGACCACTGTAGTCTGGGACCACTGTAGTCTCTGGGACTACTGTAGTGTCTGGAACTACTGAGATTTCCTCAAGAACATGATATGTGTACCTCTCGGGCTGGCTGCACTGTGATCGTTGCTGGTGGTGTGGGTGTGAATACCTAAGTTTATAATTTATAATGTTATATAGGGAATCTGTGTGATGTGAAGATCTGAAAGAAGAGAGTACTATTACCGAATATGCTGTATAATGGGTTACTAGAGATTTGATAAAGTAACAACGTATGTATAGTATAATGAGTTATTAGAGATTTGATAAAGTAACAATGGAAAAAATGTATATACAACTTGCATACCCACACGTAGACGTACGTAAGTGATGTAAAAATTATTCAGAGAAATGGGGCTCCTGAGTGGCGCACTGCATCTCAGTGCTTGAGGCGTCACTACAGACACCCTGGTTAAATTCCAGGATGTATCACAACCAGCCGTGATTGGGAGTCCCATAAGGCGGCGCACAATTGGCCCAGCGTCGGTGTAGGCCGTCATTGTAAATAAGAATTTGTTCTTAACTGGCTTGCCTAGTTAAATAAAAGTTAAATAAAAAATATCAAAAATGTTCAGAGTGGTCCCTTTATGGATCATTTGATAAAGATAAGGTTAAACAGTTGTATGACTGTCTAAAGGGTCTGGGAAATAAAAGTCTCAGACAAAGATTGGTGCATATCCACTTTTGTTAAAAGTACGGGACCTGACTTACCTCTAACCAATACAACTATACATGCTTGGAGCCTCCCGAGTGGTGCAGCGGTCAAAGGCACTGCATCGCAGTGCTAGAGGCTTTACTAGAGACCTGGGTTCATTCCCGGGCTGTGCCACAACCGGCTGTGGCCGTGAGTCCCATAGGACGGCGCACAATTGTTAGGGGAAGGTTTGGCCGGGGGGGCTTTACTTGGCTCTAGCAACTCTTTGTGGCGGGCCGGGTGCTTGCAGGCTGACCCCGGCCACTAGTTGAACAGTGTTTCCTCCGACACATTGGTGTGGCTGGCTTCCGGATTGGTTTTATTATTTACTTATTTTTATACAAATTAATTTAAATTGACATACTGAAATTCCCTGTGACATCAACTAGTCAAAATATGAAACCTTTTACCCTCTCAATAGTTTGTGGATGATGTGTCTCCTCCTGGGCAGCTCACAGTAAGGGTCTGGGCGGGTCCCTTGTCGTCTTTTGGTCAGATGGGAATTTCCCTCGTGCTTCATAAAATGCACCACCAGTTTTCCTCACAGACCCTCACTGGAAAGCTCCGCAGCCAGAATCAATCATCCACTGCGTGACGCCAAATTGTCATGGAAATTACCACCAGGGACTCAAAGTCAAACTTAAATGAATCATTCTTTATTATCAGCAAGCTGGAGAAGTTCAAACAAACTTATTGCGCCATAGTAGACGTCGGTCGGGAGCTCTGCCGGGGCAGTCCCGTTAGTTCTCTTATACATAGACAAGTTATATTTGCATGATTTACATTATTAATTATTTATAATTAATTCATCATTAACATTTGGTTCCTGCATGTGACCGATCAATACGGATCAGTACCTCAGCTTCTTCTCTCAAACCTGAGACCTTGAAACTGAGATATGTGTTTTGGTTCCCAGAACAATGTTCTGGGGGACTGCCAATTGGTATGAGGAGGAGGTCACAGTCACCTGCATGAACCAAGATAGAGGGAGAGCAGATGCTGTGTACAATTCAATGCTATCTCTTCTGACAACAACATTTTCCCTCACACCAGCAAAGTACAACTTCCTTGATTTTTTAAATGTATGGATAGCACACTCAAATACTCAGGCATAATTTCCAAACAAAGCATTTGTGTTTAGTGAGTATGTCAGATCAGAGGGAGTAGGGATGATCACGTGTTGTCTTTATAATTCTCTAAATTGGACCATTAACCTGTCCTGCTAAGCATTCAAAATGTAACAAGTACTTTTGTGTGTCAGGAAAAATGTATGGGAGTAAAAGTAAAAGTTGTCGAAAATATAAATAGTAAAGTGAAGTACAGATACCCCCCAAAAATACTTAAGTAGTGCTTCAAAGTATTTTTATTTAGTTACTTTACACCACTGACTGTCTGTCGGTAGGAAATTCTAAATCATTGTGCAGTAGCTTTAATAAGTAGCAAAATCTCAGTCTTTTATAGCATTCAGTGACAGAAAATAAACATAATTTTAAAAGTTTAAACACTGGGAGAATTTTGTCAATCAAAATGTTGTACCCAATCTCCGTCCTTATTTTGATAATACAGTGATGTTATCCAATCTGAGATTACTATGACAGTGGTGTCAATTTATAGACTGGTATTCTACTCATATTGTTCAAATGAGAAAACACATTGACGAGGAGAGATCTTTTTGTTCGGCTTGGTCCAGTCAGTAGGAGTAATGGCGGCAACAGAAGCACTGTTAGATTCTGTTGGTGCGAGTGAAGTTGAGAATGAGATGGAATATGGTGATGAAGAAGAATGGAGCTAAAAGGGCTAAAGTTGGAAATGAACATCAGTGTCTTGTACAAGTGTGATTCATTAATAATGATTCATTTTTGGGAGATCCATTTGATGTTACGAAAATGGTGAAGGATGCATTGGGAAAGGTGGAGTCAGTCTGAGTGACCAGGAGGGGTTTTGTTGTAATTTTCTTGGTGTCAAATAGCAGAAGGAGAAGGCATTGTAGTAAACCCAGTAAAAGGTGTTATCTCTGGTGTTCCGTTGGACATTGCAATTCAATATTTCACATTGAACATTCCAGGAGTAGTTGGTGCACGCCGCTTGACCCGTACTGTGAAAACCGAGGAACGCCTATCGTTTTTACTGTTATTTAATGAAGAGCTCCCGACACATGTAAAGATGGGGTATATGAGATACGCCACTGCAATACGCCAAAATTGTAAAAAGTTTGTTCATGTGTCAAGTGTTTGCAGGCTGAAGAAATGTGTTGTTGAAGAGTTGGAGGGTGTACAGGGTTCTGACTAGAGACAATACAGCTAAGTGGGTGCTAACAAGCAGGTTAGATAGTGCTACGTATCAACAGCCATTGTCAGCTAATCCAATAGCCATGGGAGCATCGATTGGTCACTCACTTCGCTATATTGCGGAGGATTTGCATAAAGCTCAGCTTTCCCCAACTTTAGTCTCGTCCTGTTCAGCTCCCTTGCCCATGCTTGGTCGCTCAGTGGTCGACACAGTCCGCTTATCTCGCTTTTCTTCCATTGAAAGTGAATTGGCTTGTTTGAGTGGTAAGGTGAAAGCAACCAACTGTAGACGAAAGTCGAGGGAAGTGCATCTGCCACAGCCGAAAGTCGGACACTGATGTAGTTTTCCAACAGCAAGGCTTAGTGTTGCCGTTGTTTATAAAAGTTTTTCTTTGTAATGTTGAAATAAACTTTGTCTCCAACCCCCATATCACGCACTCACACAGTAAATACGCTACATGACCAAAAGTATGTGGACACTTGCTCGTCAAACATCTCATTCCAAAATCATGGGCATTATTAATATGGAGTTGGTCCCCCCTTTGCTGCTTTAAAAGCGTCCAAACTTCTGGGAAGGCTTTCCACTAGATGTTGGAACATTGCTGCGGGGACTTGCTTCCATTCAGCCACAAGAGCATTAGTGAGGTCGGGCACTGATGTTGTCGGCGTTCCAATTCATTCCAAAGGTGTTCGATGGGGTTGAGGTCAGGACTTTTCAGGCTCGCAAGGTAAGTATTGTTCTTGGAACCGTAGGGTCTATGGAATTGGGCTGCCGTGGTCGATGTTAGGCAGAATTTTGTCCAGAAAACCACAGTTTCCCTGTGGGTTTGAGCTTTGGGCTGCTGTGGTTCATCGACTCTGGTCAATGCTATGCAGCACGCGTGTGAACTTTACCGAGTCACAACAGGTGTTCTGTTGTTTTGTAATTGTGGTTCCTTGTATGAGTTCTGACATTTCAGACTCATAGGGCAAGTATTGTTCTTGGAACCGTGGGGTCTATGGACTTGGGCTGCAGTGGCAGCATGTCAGTATGCATAGCCAAGTTGCAGCAGGTTCTGTTTCCCTATATGAGGTTCAGACAGTTCAGGCTTCTTGGGTAAAAAAAGGTGAAAAAGGTGGCTGCTGTAACCTCTTTTTGGAGCCGGTGGAGCCTGTGTGTGCTTGAGATGATGTGGGCCTCTTAGTTTAGAACCCTCTGAGCCGGCTTGGGGCTTGATTGTATGTCCCCATAGTATGTTATACCTAGTGACCAACTGAAAGGGAACATACAGTTAGGAATATTACTGTTACCTGAAGTATAACATATTTTGGCCTTGTGCCGTCAGGGGGTTTGGGCTTGCTGAAGAGCAGAGCTGAATTGTGGAAATTGATGTGAGCCCTGGTATTATAGCCAGGAAGGCTGGGCTTACGAGGGCGGGCTTGGCATCCATTTGGTCAATTGGGCGTGATTTCAATTTGCTTCAGGTGAATAGGATTCCTCGTTGACTCCCCAAAGTATGTTGTACCTTGTTCCTTCTGTAAAGGAAATTT
Source organism: Salmo salar (assembly GCF_965601325.2). Classification (NCBI taxonomy): domain Eukaryota; kingdom Metazoa; phylum Chordata; class Actinopteri; order Salmoniformes; family Salmonidae; genus Salmo; species Salmo salar. The sequence goes on along the minus strand of NC_138300.1, from coordinate 75,633,708 downwards.
TACTTTGTGCATCTTGTCTTTGTTTATGACACCAATCATTGGTTCCTGCCTGTGCCGGGTAGAGATAGGAATATGTTCTTTAAGTTAAGATAGGAAACGCTGCCAGATAGGAAACGGAACCAACCCTATGAACTATGCCTATGTAACGTGTCTGTAACCAGTATATAACGGAACTAAACGGGACTGCCCTGTTAGAGCTCCTGGTCGACATGTATACATACAGTATGGTGCACTGAGTTGATTGGAACCTCTAAGAAATGCTGATAATAAACAATGACTAATTTAAGATTGATTTCAAGTGTTCCTGTGTAAGAATTTCCACAATACTTCCTTCAGGGAACAGTAGTATTATTCATAACTGTACGTTTACAATAGATAGCAAAGCCACAAAGTCAGATTCCACAGCCACAAAGTCAAAAAAGCTTTTTTTAGTGTTAGGCATAAGGTTAGCAGTGTGGTTAGGGATAAGGTTTAAAATTAGATTACAACAAGATAAATTGTAAAAATAGGCGGGGTTTAGCCGTAATTATTACTTTGTGACTGTGTTAACTAGTGATGACCCTGTGAACACACTGTGACACCTCGATCAGACTAACAGCGTCATTGCGTCAATGCTGCATAATAAATTCTGCAATCAAACTTTTTTCATTATGTAATCCAACATTTTTGTGGATATGTATGCAATAAAAGTTAAACATTCAGCTTTTGCTACTATTTCTGTAAAGTCTAAATCCAACATATGCACTGCAATTGCCTCTGCAAAGCAATGCTGCAAGACAAACCGAGCATTCCATTGGAAATTAATGTACTTCTGGTGTACCAAAACGTAATGGCCGTGTTCGAGAGGATCAAAACCGTAATGTATCATGGGTAAATTGGACTGACTGACTGATCAACAAATAATAATGAGTTGTTATTTATGATGCAAGGTTCTTTGTAGATCAATCAGTCAGCAGTCGCCTGCACTGTCTGCTGCAATGTAGAACAAGCCCATTGACTCTGTTGGTCTGATCGAGGAGTGAGTGGTAGTGCGTAGGCGTTATCGGCTCTGTAAAGCAAATGGCAACCACCACGAAACAGCGCATGCGAATAGGTGTCCATCTTGGAAGCAGTCTCCAGTTCTTTTAAACCTCTATGATCTCGTCTCCTCCTGCCTGCCTTTCGTCTTTGCGGAAATGTATTTCCTTTGTTAGAGGGATCAGTTGACCATCTTGTGAATATAATAGATAATCTTTTGTGTAATCATGTTACCAATCACAGCAAATGGGGTGGGACGACATACAACCTGTTAGAATTATAGTATGCTCAGATTCTCTGTCTGTTTTGAATAGTTTATTATCTGGTAAATCTAATAGGAGTGACCTACTATTGGAGGTATTAATGTTATTATGGAGAATTGAGAGAATGGATGTATTTATGAGATTCTGCTGGGTCCCAGCACATTCGGGTGTGGAAGGGAATAAAATTGTAGACCAGTTAGCCAAAGGAGCTTTGAAATTAGATATAATTGATATTAGTGTTCCACTGGATAGAGGTGAGGCCAAATGTAAGATCAGTCATTTTGATAGATGTGTGGCAGAAGAGATGGGATTCTGAGCCCAAGGGCCAGTGGACCAAGATTCAAAGGTCAGATTAGGAAGGAAGAGGTGGTGTTTGCTCGATTGTGCTTAGGACATTGTATATTGAATTCGTCATTGTATTTGGTTGGCAAGCATTTGAGTGGTTTGTGTCTGGAGTGTATCGTCGATAATACGGTGGAGCATGTGTTGTTATGTTGTTGTAAGTATGTTGAAGAGAGGGAAAGATTGAAATGTAGGGTCATTGGGGTTGGTGGAGTTCGGAAGGGATTTTGGGGATGGGGAGGGTCTATTAGAAGTTAGTAGGGATCTTTTTTATTTTCTCAAAAGTACTGAGTTAGGTAGGAGGATTTAGAAATGTTGTAAACCGTGACTGACCGCACACTCCAGCACAGTAGGTGGCAGCATGCACGTTTAACATTTGTTTGCGGACCGCCAATATGTCATAGCAGAAGAAGAAGGAGCATTTGTGAAAAGAAGGAGCAGTAAAATGGCGTATCTTTAAAAAGTACTGTATATTATGGTAGATAAGTTTTTATTAGAGGTCGACCGATTATGATTTTTCACCGCCGATACCGATACCGATTATTGGAGGGACAAAAGGCCGCTACCGATTAATCAGCTGATTATTATTATGATTATTTTTTATATACACACACACACACACACACACACACAGCTCTGAAGTGACAACGATAATGAAGAGTCTGCTTAGGAGACAAATACTCTCAACTGTTTGAATAATAAAAATAGAGTTTAAGTTACCTGTGATGAATGCTGAAAACAAAAACTGTAATTTCTATATGCAGGAAATCCTATTTTATAATGGGCATGGTAAGAATTGACAACCAAAGTGCAAGTCATAATTCCCATGACACCTTCTAGCAAAATCTGAAAAGCGGTTCCTTCATTTATTCCATAGTATATTTTTAGATTAACTTAAAATAAGGTCTGTGTTTTTTTTTAGGCTCACACCACCTTGCCAGTTTTATAACTGTGTAGATATCCATAGGATATAACTCTGATCAATATAAGCGAAGATAAAAAAAATTGTAGAGTGGATTTATGAAAATATGTTGACAAACATTACCTAGTGAGATTTACACGGGTATCAAAACGCCGAGGCGGATTAAGCACAAAACACAGACCTTATTTGAAGTAGATCAAGACATTCTCTATGGAAGACATGAACAGTAAAATAACGAAGGAACCCCTTTCAAGTTCAGCCGCAAGTTATTACAGGAATTATGACGCGTCGACTATTTCTCTCTAAACCATATACCTTTGACTATTACGAGCCTGCTGCTGCCTACCACCGCTCAGTCAGACTGCTCTATCAAATATCAAATCATATACTTAACTATAATATGATAAACCTTAGGTCATTAATATGGTCAAATCCGGAAACTATCATCTCGAAAACATTATTCTTTCAGTGACATACGGAACAGTTCCGTATTTTATCTAACGGGTGGCATCCATAAGTCTAAATATTCCTGTTACATCGCACAACCTACAATGTTATTTCATAGTTCCGTAAAATTCTGGCAAATTAGTTCGCAACGAGCCAGATTCTGTATACCCTGATTCTGCGTGCAACGAACGCAAGAGAACTGACACAATTTCACCTGGTTAATATTGCCTGCTAACCTGGATTTCTTTTAGCTAAATATGCAGGTTTAAAAATATATACTTCTGTGTATTGATTTTAAGAAAGGCATTGATGTTTATGGTTAGGTACAGTCGTGCAACGATTGTGCTTTTTTTCGCAAATGCGCTTTTGTTAAATCATCCCCGTTTGGCGAAGTCGGCTGTCTTTGTTAGGAAGAAATAGTCTTCACAGTTCGCAACAAGCCAGGCGGCCCAAACTGCTGCATATACCCTGACTCTGCAAGAGAAGTGACACATTTTCCCTAGTTAAAAGAAATTCATGTTAGCAGGCAATATTAACTAAATATGCAGGTTTAAAAATATATACTTGTGTATTGATTTTAAGAAAGACATTGATGTTTATGGTTAGGTACACGTCGGAGCAAAGACAGTCCTTTTTCGCGAATGCGCACCACATCGATTATATGCAAATGTCACGTCCTGAACAGTTTAGGGATTATTTGCTATTGTAGTTTGGTCAGGACGTGGCAGAGGGTATTTTGTTTATGTGTTTCGGGGTGGTGGTGTATGTAGTAGGGTGTTTGATGTATTATTTCCGGGTTTTGGTCTATGTTCTATGTTTTGTATTTCTATGTTTCTGGTTTGTTGTATTTCTATGTTTAGGTTGATGGGGGGTTGGACTCTCAATTGGAGGCAGGTGCTTTCTCGTTGCCTCTGATTGAGAGTCCTATATATGGGTAATTGTTTGGTTTGGTGTTGTGGGAGATTGTTTCTTGTTTTGCCTGTGTGAGTGTGACAAGACTGTTTTGTTGTTCGTGTGTTCTTTGTTTTGTTATTTTGGTGTTCTCTTTATTTAAAATAAATACAAGATGTGCATCCACATTCCTGCTGCGTTTTGGTCCTCTACTCCTTACGACAATTGTGACAGCAAAGCAGGACAGGCTAGATAAACTAGTAATATCATCAACCATGTGTAATTAACTAGTGTTTATGATTGTTTTTTTTATAAGATAAGTTTAATGCTAGCTAGCAACTTACCTTGGCCACGTAAAGCAGGTGGTTAGAGCGTTGGGCTAGTTAACGTAAGGTTGTATCCCCAAGCTGACAAGGTAAAAATCTGTTGTTCTGCCCCTGAACAAGGCAGTTAACCCACCGTTCCTAGGCCGTCATTGAAAATAAGAATGTGTTCTTTAACTGACTTGCCTAGTTAAATAAAGGTTTAAAAAAATATATATATATATATATATATATATATATACATAAAACTTTTTTTTTTTTAAATCGGCAAATCGGTGGCCAAAAATACCGATTACCGATTGTTATGAAAACTTGAAATCTGCCCTAATTAATCGGCCATTCCGATTAATCGGTCGACCTCTAGTTTTTATACCATTAAAAACAACAATCGTGTGACCATTTTGGTCTAAATAATTATTATATACGTTGCAACTGTGTTGGCTCAGGGGTCTGCTCATTCCTAAACCTCTTTATGGTAAAAATAAACTTTTGTAAACAAAGCATGTTGCGTTAGCTTCAGCCAGCTAACTAGCTAATTTACTGAACTGTAGCTAGCTAACTTTAGCTGTTGTAGCTCAGTTAGCATTCACCAGTTAATGTTTTACCAGCTGAGAAAGTAGCTAGCAAATTTTGTAGTATTTGTGCCAAATATCTACTTGTAAGTGAGACATCTCTATGCTCTGCTTATTGGTGCACATGGAGCAGTTGTAGCCTTCCAGTTAACGTTATGACTTTGCGTAACTTAGTTTTTGTCATTGATGTGTATTATCGGCCATCAGGACCCGTCAATGTCAAAAACCATCCACTGAAGCAGGGAATTCTATGAATTCTGCTTCATTTCGGATATAAATATAGGTTTGAGAAGGTGCGTTGAGGTTACAAATTCTGTCAATCAAGAACTGGACTCAACATCAACCTCATATCCAGGGGCTCTGATTTAAAGAACTACGAGACAAAACCTTTGAAGACTTTGAGGTGGAATTTCAATCAAAGTTGGATGTAAGAAAGAAGACTATCTCAGCTCAGCCAAGGAAACAGCCCACCAGCCCTGCTAGTTCCATACAGAATGCATTGAAAGAAGCTCTGTTGGACTTCCAATGGGACAGACCAGATATCACTTCTCCCACTGAAGTGGCATTGAGACCCAGGAAAGGTTGATTTGGTAAAGGCGTCCCTCCACCAGAGGATGAACTGTCAGGTTCGGGGAGAAATGTGTTATTCCTCTTGTCAAACTATCCTCACTCCAGGGCAGATATAGGAGATTATGTGTCCCTCACAGGAGTTCCTGCTAGTGACAGTCACACAGACATGTCCGACTGTATCCTACCCAATGGACTCCTTGAAATGTTGGTCTAACACCAAGTTGTTCTGCACTGGGTCGACAGTACTTCATATGTCCAGGTAAATGTCATTGTGAATCTGTTATAAGACAATTTGACTTGCTGACCTGTCTATTTCTCGTTTCAGGTGATGAGAAGTGAGGAACACTCCGGTTCAGAGAGGCTTTCGGAGGTGTTAAGGCAGGTGGGCGGTAGAGTGTTCCCCTTGGATGCCCTGCTAAACCTGTGTTGTCCTTACAAGCCCTCCTCCAGTGTTCAGTCCGAGCTGGACTCGGGTCTTGGCTCCCCTCCAGCTGTCATTTTGGGGAGAGAGGCCTTTCCACTCGACTCCAGCATCGGATACCTGTTGTCCTCAGAGTAACTGTACTGGTGTTTCCTGTCCTGGGGTTAGTCCTGCAATGGGGGCAAGGTTTGTTACACATGGAAGTGGACTGTCATTTGGAACATCTCTCTGTCACTGGATTCATCTCATGACATAACAATGCTATTATGCCTTGTGCACACTACACGTTTTCACCAAATCACAATATAAATCAAATCAAATCAAAGTTTATTTTTCACGTGCGCCGAATACAACAGTGAAATGCTTACTTACAGGCTCTAACCAACAGTGCAATTTCTAAGTTAAAAAAAAGGTATTAGGTGAACAATAGATAAGTAAAGAAAGAAAACAACAGTAAAAAAAGACAGTGAAAAATAACGGTAGCGAGGCTATATACAGGCACCGGTTAGTCAGGCTGATTTGAGGTAGTATGTACATGTAGGTATGGTTAAAGTTAAAGTGACTATGCATATATGATAAACAGAGAGTACCAGTAGCGTAAAAGAGGGGTTGGCGGGTGGTGGGTGGCGGGTGGCGGGACACAATGCAGATAGTCCAGGTAGCCAATGTGCGGGGGCACCGGTTAGGTGGGCTAATTGAGGTAGTATGTACATGAATGTATAGTTAAAGTGACTATGCATATATGATAAACAGAGAGTAGCAGCAGCGTAAAGAGTGGTTGGGGAGGGGGGGGCACACAATTCAAATAGTCCGGGTAGCCATTTGATTACATGTTCAGGAGTCCTATGGCTTGGGGGTAAAAACTGTTGAGAAGCCTTTTGGTCCTAGACTTGGCGCTCCGGTACCGCTTGACATGCGGTAGTACAGTCTATGACTGGGGTGGCTGGGGTCTTTGACAATTTTTAGGGCCTACCTCTGACACCGCCTGGTGTAGAGGTCCTGGATGGCAGGCAGCTTAGCCCCAGCAATGTACTGGGCCGTATGCACTTGTCACGTCCTGACCAGTATAAGGGGTTATTTGTTATTGTAGTTTGGTCAGGACGTTGCAGGGGTGTGTTTGTTTTGTGTTGTCAGGGTTTTTGGGTAGTGTTCGATGTTTTGTATTTCTATGTTCTATTTTCTAGTTATTCTATTTCTATCTTTAGTTTATTGTTTTGACCTTCAATTGGAGGCAGCTGTTCCTCGTTGCCTCTAATTGAAGGTCCTATTTAGCAGGGGTGGTTTTTTATGGGTTTTGTGGGTAGTTGTTCCTTGTTTAGCTGTGTGCCTGACAGGACTGTTTTCGTCGTTCTTTTTGTTCAGTGTTCATTTATTTAATAAAGAAGAAAATGAGCATTCACATCCCCGCTGCATTTTGGTCCAATCACTACGATGCCCGTGACAGCACTACCCTCTGTAGTGCTTTGCGGTCGGAGGGCGAAATGGAATGAAAACATGAAATAAGAATTTAATGTCAGAAGACATGGCCAGATATGGAATTATTAACACATACTAACTACACTACAGCCTCTGAATGAGTGTCTTCATTTTGTTGTCAGCAAACTTATTGTGGTCTGCAGTTTATCATAAGATACTTTACTTCAGGCAATCAAAATCTATAGACTTCCATAGATTTCGTGCACAGACCACCCCCCCCCCCCCTCGTCCGGAGTGTGCTGTTCTATCTTGCCGGTGCAGCGTGTATCCAACTGGATATACCTGAATATCCATGTCATCATTCAGCCACGATTCCGTGAAACATAAGATATTACAGTTTTTGATGTCCCGTTGGTAGGATATTCATGACTGTACCTCGTCTAATTTATTGTCCAATGATACACGTTGGCGAGTAATATTGACGGTAACGGCAGCTTTCCCACTCGCTTTCTGCGGATCCGTACGAGGCACCCTGCTCTGTGTCCTCTGTACCTGCGTCTCTTCCTCTTGCCAATAACGGGGATGTTGGCCTTGTTGGGTGTTAGCAGTACATCCCGTGTGTCCTGCTTGTTGAAGAAAAAACCTTTGTCTAATCCGAGGTGAGTGATCGCTGTCCTGATATCCATAAGATCTTTTTTTGCCGTAAGATACGGTGGCAGAAACATTATGTACAAAATAAATTACAAATAACGTGGGAAAAAAACACATAATAGCACAATTGGTTGGGCGCCCGTAAAACTGCTGCCATTTCTTCAGTCGCCATTTTAGAAATAAGGCCACACTTGTTGATATCAGAGTGCAACCATCTGTGTTTGACATCAACATGCTTTATTTCCCCAGTGTGCTGTCTGTCATGTTCCCAGTTGATGCGCCACAGAGCTGTGGTGTGTAATTGGAGCCAGTGGCACGCAGACAGAGGCTCCTGCCAGCTCCTGTGGAGGTGTGTCTGAAGGGAGCACTCCATGACTGGGATTCCCACTCCCTGACGGAGGCCTCCTCAGAGTCTTGGGTGCTGAGGTGTCCCAACAACAACCACAAGGACCAGGACCAGGCTGCCTTCCTACACCTGCTGAGGGAGCTCTTTGCTTGGTTAAACTGCGTTGTACTGTTGTAGCACATTTACCCGGCTGTTGTTTTGTTTCTATATAGGTTTAAGTATCAGCATATTTGATATATTGCAATACAGCTGTAGTGGATGGAATCAACCAGTGAGGTCATATGAACCGAAGTATTCAAAAGTTTAATAGCTGCTCTAATGCAAATCAGAGCGTTTGGGATGCCTCATATGTTCATGATGGTTGTGAGACTTTCAAAAGATAACCTGTGCTCCCAACTGATCAGGCTAATAAGTATCAAAAGTCAAAATTATTATTTTACAATTATTATATATTTCTGGCTAATTACTAGGGACGTGTCTTCTCCAGTTTGCAGAGGTTAGTGATGGAGGAGACCTGCCATGCTCGACTGTCCTGTCTCCCCTCTTGTCCCTCACGGCTCTGCTCACAGTCATCCGGCCCTGTGTCGCCCCCAGCAACCACACGCCTCGGATGTCATTGCCCCAGCAGTGTCAGACGTGTTCAGACCTGGCTGAGGTGGTCAGCAGTGTCCTGGGATTGGTCTATGGCACCATGGAGGAGGGAGATGGAGGTTGTGATGGTGCTATTTGGGCTCTGTTTCATTCCTAATGGTTCATAAGGATGGTTCATTCCTTTGCCCCTGTGCACTCTACCTTGACGGATTTGAGATGACTAGTAACTAGTAGGTACAGTAGGTGTGAGCGATAGCTGCACCTTTGTCGTGATGGGATTATCATTAACGTGTGGTTTTTACTCCCAAATTTCACTTAAATATAACTTCCAAATGAAGAGAGACAATGATACATAAAATAATCTGGGCAAAAAATGCTATTTTATGGACAATGGTGGATGGTTCTTAAAATAACCTTTGTGTTAGGGGGCTCTTAAAAGAGCCGTTTCACTCCATGGCATACTGCCATGGGACTTAGGTGGTCAGCTTCTCCCTCACCTGGAGTGCATGTCTGGGGGCGTTGTTGGCACCTGCCCTGGTGACCTCAGGTATGTGACCATTTGGCATGCCCATCTCCATCCGGAGCGGCTCCTGGAATGACCTCCGCAGGTAGTTGTGGAGAACACATGTGGCCTTCACGCAGGCATCGACATTTGAGGGGCTGAGACCAAGCACTCTGCGATACATTCTCCACCGGGCTGCCAGAATCCCAAAGGCACATTCAACAACTAACCTTGCCCTGGACAGTCGTTTGTTAAAGATCCTTACAGGCTTTGGCAATGGCAGCTGGCATCCAGTGTAAGGCCTCATGAGGTTGGGTGTCAAAGGGAAGGCCTCGTCGCCGACAGGTCTTCAGCCCCATGAAGTTATGCAGGTGGTGGAATCTCCAGGGTGCCATCCTGAAGTGTCTGCCCGAAGGCAGAGTCCCGAAGGTTCCCGCCCTCACTTCCCTTGCCGTAAGCACCAACATCGACAACACGGAAACAGTAGATGGCATCTACTACAGCCAAGAGTACAACTGAATATGTACCCTTGTAGTTGTAGAATTGCAAACCTGAAGCACGGTGGAGCATGGATTACTAAGTTTCCCGTCAGTGGAGCCAAGAAAGTTGGGGAAATTCCACCCCTCCAGAAACTTGGCAGCGATGGCCCTCCAGTCTTCCTCCTTGGGGACAGGCATGTATTCACCAACCAGACAGTCCAACTCGGAAGCTGAATCCGATGGTCCTGTAGGAGTCCCCTGTCGCCAAGAATCTGAAATGTAATTCAAAATAATGAACAATTTGTGTGTAACTTCAATTCCACCCACATATTATATCTACTCATATAGCTACCTCATTACAGTTTATTATGCTCTACTAATTATATTGTAATACTCATCAACCATCATTAACAATTCCTTGAAACAGTACAATTCAGTCTATGACTATTTAAGTAAACTGTAGCCCAGGCCAACTCTACTCATAGAAAGAATGGTACTATCTATTTAAAAGGGTTCTCCGGCTGTCCCCATAGGAGAACCCTTTGAAGAACCCTTTTTGGTTCCAGTCAGAACCCTTTTGGTTCCAAGTAGAACCCTATTGGGTTCCATGTATAACCTTTTCCCCAAAGGGTTATACCTGGAACCAAAAAGGGTTATCCTGTGGGGAAAGCAGAAGGACACTTCTGGAACCTTTTTTTCTACGAGTTTATGTGAGTCCAATAAGAATGTAATGAATGACTGTAACTGTCTTGAACAACAATGGGTCCTAGAGAAGACTAGCCTACCTTCATCAGGGCAGAAGGCACCTCAACTTTCTTTTCATTTGGTAACATTGCATAATTAAAAAAGGATTATAAACCAACTTTGGGAAAAGTTATAGTCCTAATGAACATTCTGTAAAAGTACATCTGATGTCAAATAGGGACTATTAACTAGAGAGCCCTTTAGCTAGCTAGGTTGCACATAGAAAAATGTATCAAATATCAATCAATTATGGTATCAAAGGCTTTAAAAATGAACTAGAATTTAGCTTACCGGAGTGTGGTGGCTAATTTCTGCATTACCAAATGAGGAGAGTTACAAACTTCACACACCAGTCAGAGTTATACTTAAACTACATCTTTAATAATAAGAGCTTCGCAAAAGCACTTGACTTTCAATAATGCGCCATTGAAAAGTGACAACAGAAAAGTACAAAGATCTTTTATAGCCAAGATACACCCCTCTCAACTTACATGACGAACCACAGATCTTAGGAACAGTTCACAAAGGGACTTTATAATTGAGAAAGGAGTATCCCTTAGCCAGATAGCATTTGCTATACATTATCGTTCAATTTGGTCCCTAAGATGAGGTTCTAATCTCGTTCCTGGTACGGTATAGAACAGAACCATTAGCTCATGTTCTCTGGAATGCTCTTTAGGTTTTATCACCCAAAGACATCGTAAATCTCCTCCGTCAGTGTATACTCATAGAGGTCCATCCTCAGTAGAGTTAACACACACAATAGTTAACAGAATACTCTATTCTGTCTAGAGCAGGTGATCGAACTGGCTTCGGTCCAGACAAAAGTAACTTCGGAATTCCTCTCCATACAGTCAAAGCTTTTGAATGAGATGGTGGAGCTCCCCTGCCTGCTTTCTGGACTTTAACCATCTCTGGACCCACACAGACCTGCACTTTCGGCGGGGATGATCCCGGCCCAACAGCGCGATCAAGACCACCTTCCTCAACGTTGGTCTCATTGTTGAAAGAGCCTACTCTGCTATCTTGACCATTTATTATTGCATTTCGCTTCAAAACTGCATTTTGGAGGGAAATTATATTATAAGCTCTTACAATTAATATGTGGATGTCATCAAATAAATAATATACCTGGCAAATAAATGAATAAAAAATGTCAAGAAATTCTACAGTCAAACTGTTTTTATTATGTTAACCCACTTTTTTTTTTTTTTACTGGATATGTGTGCAACAAAAATTCGACATTCACATTGGATAAATCCAACGTATACACCACACAGAACACACTGTAACTGCCTCTGCAACGCAATGCTGCAAGGCAAACGCAGCGTTCCATTGGAAATGAATGTACATCTGGTGTATCAAAACGCAATGACGCAGTCGGTGTGTTTGAAGCGTAATACCTTGCCCGAACTGCCACTCTTTTGGGTAAGACGTAATGTATGTATTTACGTGTTGAAGGTCTTTGTTGGGTATCTCTGTTAGCCCAGGCCTTCGTGGGCAGGGTTCCGCTTGGTGAGAACGGGGGCCGGTTCTCCGGATGGCCTTCTCCTTCGTTCTTGGGTGTAAGGTCCCGTGTGGCTCAGTTGGTAGAGCATAGTGTTTGCAACACCAGGGTTGTGGGTTCGATTCCCACGGGGGACCAGTACGGGAAAAAACATGTATGAAATGTATGCATTCAGTACTGTAAGTCGCTCTGGATAAGAGCGCCTGCTAAATGACTAAAATGTAACTGTAAGTCTCTGATTATCCACAAGAGGTCACAATGTCCTTCTTCTTAGTTGTCTGTTTACTTGCACTTGTTTTGGAAGAGTCGTCATCTGAGGACGGGCTAATCAGCCGTGTCGATGACTTGAAGAGAATAACTGGATGGTCCTACTTAAATTCACCTTCTTAGATACAGTTACTCAACCGTAGCATTGATTGTTAAGAGGTTCTTTAGTCTTCTTCAACCTCGTGTTGCAGTTTTCGGGGTCGTGACTAAGGTGGACCAAGCTGCAGCTTATGGTCCGTCTAGTCTGATATGTTAATTCTTAACTCAATCCTTTTATACCCCTCGGGTAGAAAGGGGCATTTACGTCATGCTGACACGCTCTCTCTGCTCCCTGGGACGTGGCTAGTTACGAGGCATCGTATCATAATTTACTATGATCTCGTTAGAGAACTAAATGCACAATCTTATCGTCACAAAACATTCTCTTTACCCTTGATATTTTCTACACAACGTAAAGGTGTAGACCTGACATACACAGTGTAAAAGCTCTTCAAGTTACAATGTTTCCGTTATAACATCTTCATAATGTCACAGATTCCCCCGGTACTGCAGCTCATGCAGTTCACCAGCTCCGGAGGTCTACGTCACCGGCCTTCTAGGCGTCACTGAACTGGATCATTACCACCAACCCCGGACTGTCTTGTCTCATTACGCACACCTGGTTCCCATTCCCCCTGATTAGTATGTGTATGTGCCCTCTGTTCCCCCATTGTCCTTGTTGATTATTGTTCCATGTCCGTTGGTCTTGTAAGTACCTGTGCTCTGTTGTAATGGCTAGCTTGTAACCGTGTTAGTGTAGACTTGTTATTACGGGTCACGTCAAATCAAATACTGCGTATTTATTCGAGGTTTACACCTTGCTCTTTGTTTGGGTTACAGCCCTGTGTTCTATATGTACGTTTGGGTAGAGAAATAAAATCCCTATTTCGTATTCCTGTGCCTGTCTCCTATCATTATACAATGTGACACTCAACCATTTTAATGACATCACAAAATAGACATACATTTTCCATATTCCATCTCTCATCATTACCAACATTCGGATGTTGAAATATATTGTCCCAGTGTCCATTGTTTGATGAAACTTTGGGCGGAAAGAGTCTCTCGGAGTCTCTCGGACCAGACGGACCATAACAAACATTGTAACTTGAAGAGCTTTTACACCTTCCCAATACTGCAGGGCAAGAAACAGAAAGTTCTCTCTAAATTTACGACCGGCTGTTAAGTCATAAAACTGGCCCAACTCCCCCCTCTCCTGTGTGAGAAAGGGGGGTATGGCTATCTGTCAGCCATTGCCAGTTGATCTGGAACCTTTGATTATCACCAAGGAGAGAGAGTCATGACACCTTGCTACTGCATCATTAGTATCACCTATTCATCCAGGTCTTATTTGTCTGACTTTTCAGTGGCCTCATGGTGACATCCCTAAACATTTCCTTCTGGTCCTGTAGCTCAGTTTAGAAGGACAACTGCATCCTTGATTTGTATGGGTGGTTTAGTTGAATCTGTGCTTGAATAGGATACACCTGAGCTCAATTTCAAGTTTCATAGCAAAGGGTGTGAATACTTATGTATTTCTGTTTTTTATTTGTAATACATTTGCAAAGATTTCAAAAAAACAGTTTTCACTTTGTCATTATAGTGGTATTGTGTGTGTGTAATTTGAATTTTTTTAATTTAATGAATTTTAGAATAAGGCTGTAAAACGTTACAAAATGTGGAAAAGGGGAAAGGGTCTGAATACTTTCCGAATGCACTGTATATCATGAATTTAAAGCCCAAAATGGATATAGCAATCACAGATTGCCCCTCTAAACTTTTACTCTCTACAGTAAGTCAGTGTCCTCTCTCTCTCTCTCTCTGTCTCTCTGTCTCTCTCTCTGTCTGTGTGTGTGTCTAGGCTGCTCCATGCGGTGCCAGAGGGTGAAAGCGAGGAGGTCAGGGAGATGAGCTGACGGGCCCCCAGCAGGATCTGGTCAGCAGCCTGGCAGAGCTCTATCGGGGAATGACATCCCAGGTCCACAGTGACAAGACGCAGAAGAAACGTAAAGAAGTGGGGCTGCATTTCCCCCATATCGTAGGTCTATGCCCGCAGTGAGCTCTGTTTGGAACTGATCAATATGAAATGAATGGCTCTAAAGTATAAAATTACGCCTCTATTTTGTACTAATCAGCGAGCGTCTCATCTAAACAGTTGGCTTTCGATTCTTCTGTGATACGCGATCAGTGTAACAGCTCAAAACCTACAATGGCGAGAAGCTCGTCACTATGTTGAGCTTCCCCTGCTGAGTGTCTGTCCACATCTCCCCACCCGCCTGCAGGTGGCGCCCAGCACACTCCGCATGAACCGCTCACTACAGATGCTTAATGTTGCCAGTCTGAACGTGGCCCAGAAGAGCCAGGCTGGGGAGACAGGGCCACGGCTGGACCCAACACCCAACGTAAGTGTATCTGTTTGACTCAACATGATCTAAGGGATTAATAGTTGGTATTCAGCAGTCATAAAATAATGTCTTATTTACTTTGAAGAACTACTAAAATAGTGATTTTGTCAGAAAGCATAGCCAGCAGCTCTATAGAGATGAGATGATGACTTGGAATGAAATAATAAAGTCATCAAATGAAACATGTAATATACACAACTGATATATTTGATTGAAGTAATGTAATGTGAATAAATTATGGTTAAGTGACTGTCTTTCAGTGACTCTGTGGTCACTGAAGATCCCATAGACCTCATCGTAAGAGTAGGGGTGTTAACCCCGGTGTCCTGGCTAAATTCCCAATCTAGCCCTCGTACCATCATGGCCACCTAATCATCCCCAGCTTCCAATTGGCTCATTCATCCTCCCTCCTCTCCCCTTTAACTATTCCCCAGGTCGTTGCTGTAAATGGAATGTGTTCTCAGTCAACTTAACTGGTAAAATAAGAAATATCAACTGTATTGGGAAGTCACTACCATCATGGGACTTTTATTAATTGTTTTGTTGTGTCATTACAGCATTCAACCCACATAGTGCATTTAATGTCTAAAAAAATATAAACCGAAAACTATATTTTTGTAATAATTCAACCGAACCGATTACTGTCTGTCTACTGTCACCACAACAACACACAACAGGGATATCACTTTAAGTGTTCTGCACCCAAAGGGCTCACCCATAGTCTCAAGCATGGTTCAGATTCAGCTTTTGTTGCAAAAATGATTGATAATTGAGGCCTATACTCATTGGCAGAATATTTAATAAAGGTTAGCGTATTCAATAGTGTATTTCATTTGGCAAATCTGACTATAATTCTATCCTCCTGATTCCTGCTTACAAGCAAAAATTAAAGCAGGAAGCACCAGTGACTCGATCAATAAAAAAAGTGGTTTGGTTAGGGGCTCGTAAGTAAGGTCCTGTATAAACACAAGCTCACTTCCTTGACAACTTACTTCCCAACAGCTCTTCGCTGCTCCACGAAGCGTAAGAAGTATGAATGCCCTGACTTCTGCAGAGGCCGTATAACTGCAAATGCTGCACGGCCAATGCAGATGTCGGATTAAACAATCAGCGCCTTTTAGAGTTGAATAGCCGTTCAATACAGGGTTGTGTTTATTAAGCACGAAACGGACTGAAACAGGGAGAGATTACCTGGAATGGGCCAATAAGAAACGCTCATTTTTATTTTCTGTTTCAAATGGTTTTACTCCGGTGCGGCTCCGGCCCATGACTAACACTGATGTGTCTATTAGGTGCCAGCTGCAGGCGGTGCTCAGGGTCGAGATGTGCCAACTCCTCCCCTTGGAGCAGCAGACCGACACTACTGGATGTGGAGCAGATGGTGAAGGAGGTAGGAAACTCGCTAACGGCTAATCATAGCTACCTCCACGACCCAAACAAAACAGTCATTGATAGGCTTTGATTTCCCTCTCCCCAGATGGCTGATATGCTGAGGATAATCTCTCTAACCAAAGACCCGGTGTTCCTCGCCAAGCTCCTGCAAGATGAGGTCCTCCCCGGGTGAGTTCCCTCTATTGACATCTGACTTAACATTTGGGGTTGAATGCAGATTAAGGAGATGAGGAGAATAGCACAGTTCTCTAAGGTTATAACAGATGGTTGTGTACTGTCAAGTTCCTGACAGCCATCCCTAGGGTCCTAGTGAATGTTTACCACAGCCTGGGCACCCAGCTGCCCGCCGCCCTGTCAGCCGTGCTGCCCTCGGACTTCTTCAGCGACGAGTCAATGACCATGGACAGCATCTCTCCCTCCTCGCCTCCCCTCTCTGTGGCCCTCAGCATGGCCTCCGCCTGCGGGGAGCAACTTCAGGAGCTATACGACCGCTCCGCCAGCAAGAGAAGATGAGTTGTCTGGTACAAAAGGGACATTCTGCTCATTCACCTAGGTGTTATCTGCTGTGGTGCAGCTGTGTGGATTTTATAGAATGACCGTTCCAAGTGTTTCCTTGGTGAAGTGCACGAATGTGTGTTTGTTGTTGTTAGTACACTTTTAGATATTAATGCACTGTTGGAGCTAGAAACACAAGCATTTCACTACACCCGCAACAACATCTGCTAAACATGTGTATGTGACAAATAAAATGTATTTTGATATAGCCCTCTTTAACGAGCCTCTGTTGTATTTTAGGAATGGGAAGTCGACTCGCAATCAGAGCATGAATGAAGCATCCCAGAGTCTCCGCCAGATAGAGATGCCAAGGATGTCCATCAGAGCTGTGAGCTAAAACAGGATTTTGTTTTGTATTCTGTAACAGCTGTAAAGTCAGATAAAATATGGCTTCAATAGTATTACATCAGAAACAATATGGCTTCATTCACAGTCCTGTCTGGCTAGATGTACAGTATGAACTTAGTAATCACCCATATATTGCTCTCTGTGTGTCCTATGAACAAGCCAAGGTTCTGTATTGCTGTGGAGAAACCAGCTGCTGAACCCCCCCCCCCCGAAAAAAAAGCAGGCTGCACAAGGTAAGTCATTTCAATGACATCCTCCAACTCCTCTATTAGATCAACAAACCCCTTGTCTCATACAATTGTACTGTGATTGTCCAATACAATTTAATACAACTTTATTTGGTCCATAGAGGTCACAAAGTTCCGGAGGAATTTGTTCAACCAGGAGACCATTTGCCCCTCCAAGAAGGCCAAAATGCCCAGGAGCCCGTCTGTCTCGGCCGTGGAGGGACTAAAGCGCAAATGCTCCCAGACGACAGAAGGTGGCGGTAAAGAGACACTCTGATACTTAATTATTCGCCAGTATGTATTCCCTGATACTTCAGCATTCCAAGAGCTCATAGCATCAGTAACAAGGGAAAAGGTTTTGTTAGCACTGTGACCCAGAGGAAATCTGCCCTTTTTAGATCGACATGCCCTCCTGACCAAAAAGGTGATGGAGACGCCACTTCACAAGCAGGTGTCCAATCGCCTGCTGCACAGGCAAAAGATGGGCAGGTGAACTGAACATGTGATTGTTTTAAAACCAGGATGTAGCCCTTTACACTCATACCTGTATTCAGTTAAAAATTGCAGATTTGGACACTGATAAATGCCTAAATTGGAACACAGGGGCTGTACAGTAACATGCTATTCATGACGTCAGAGCTATGGCTCTGTGCTTCACAGCCCTGTATGGGTTTTGACTGACAGCTGTTCTGACCTTGAGCACCTCACGCGAAGAAGTTGCCCTCATACCTCCTGCTAATTGGGCAACTTTTGCAAATGTTTTGTCTGAGTGAGTGAAATGCTATAAATTAAGAAGACTATGTATTTTGAAAGATGAGAAATTGAGGGAGGAATGTAATAAATACCGCTTTGATGCCATGCAAGCCAAACACTTAAGTCCAAATGTGCACATTTCCATAGCATAAAACTCATGTCATAAACAGTGTCAATATTTATGATCACTATGTTTGATGTACATTTACAAGATGACAGGTCGTTATACCCTGCATTGTTCTGAACAAAATGAGACTGTCTATTGTGAAGAAAACTAGCACATGCACCTGAATACACTCATGACTTCTTTCTATTCTCACCAAAATAACGATCAGTTTCCCTGAATTGCATTGCGAAAGCTTAACACTGCAATAATTGTGTGATGGCGGGATGCAGGGTTGTGTTCCAACCAAAACAACTATAAGTGTGCCTGCTTTAGATCCTCAACGGGCACAGCTAGGAGAGCTAAGAAAAGCACCTTATAGTTGAAGACTCTTCTTTGAGTCATAAAAGTGCATTGAAATGACTTAGGATCAGTGCACTTTGGAGAGGTGTGTGGCCCCTTGGAGACACCAGTTAGTCCTCTCACTCAAACCGTGGTATATATTTTTTCTTATGTTGCACCTACCCCGCATTGTCCAGGGGAAATTCATATCATGTTACTGAATGTATCCAGCATATTCTTTTCATATTTCTTCTGTAAGAAACATTTCAATTTAGCCCTATCCTGGTAGGCCCGTTCCCACAAGGTAAAAAAATGATACAGGGCCTTCGGAAAGTATTCACACCCCTTTACTTTTTTCCACGCTGTGTTGTTTTCCAGCCTACATTTAAAATAGATTAAGTTGACACACATTTTTTCAAATTAATACAAAATGAAAGATGAAAGTATTCAATCCCTTTTGTATGGCAAGGCAAAAGAAGTTTGTGTTATATGAGTTAAACATTTATTTGTTTAGGAGAAGTTATTACTGTAACTGAATTGGTAGCAGTACACCGTGGGGACAATGGTGCATAAGAAACATTTGAAATGTTCTGACTGTTTCATTTGTCAGGTCTGTCCCGACAGAAGAGTGCATCGTGGAGAAGTCGCCAGTGAAGCCCCCAGGTCAGTGACTGCTGCTAAGAGTGGATATGAAACAGACATTTCTGAGCTCCAGCAACCTGGACTGAGCTCTCTCCTCCCAGCTCCGACTCAGCAACAGCAAAATAGGGAGGTGGACTAAACACCATTATTACAGGTGTATCACTACAGTTATTACTGTTCACTATTCTGTGGAGTCTTTCAACTGATACATATTGACAATTTGATCATTCAAATGTTGTAGGTGCGGTAAACCTGTGATCAGTATGGTCTCCGGTACATCTTCTGTTTGGAGCCACTAGGTCTCCTGCTACCAGGTCCAGCCGGGGGCAGCTGTCCACTAACTCTGATGTCTTCGAGGAAACTGGTCCACCTCGTTGAACCTCTTCAGTTGTTATATACCACATTGTTTTCTCCCAAGCAAAGAATAACAATGCTGATTAGTTTGCGATACTTATTGGAAATACTTGATTGGTTTTCCTTTCAGAGTCCAAAGAAAAGTCCTACAAAGTCACCTGGTAGAGACGGTAGGTTTGCGAAAGGGAACAAGACACCCAGAAGCCCTCAGAACCCCAGAACAACCAGACCCTATAGGGTCCAGGGCTACTCGGTCACAGACAGCTCGGTGGCAGGGCCCTCTCACGGGCAGGGCAGCATGGTCCTGAGAGGCAGCCCCTTCAGATCCCCAGCCAGGAGGAGCCTGGTGTTGGAAAGGCCCCAAAAGGAGTGCCCTCTAAAGGGCATCCTGAGGACCCCCAGTCAAGACCTTACTGGATTCTCTTTCTCCCTCCGGAGCTCGCCAACTCCAGAGCTCATCCTGCTCCAGAACGCCCAGGAAGAGTGTCACCTGGTCACCATCTCCACAGAAACCCAGAGTTACAGAGACGAGCACACCCTTCAAGGTGCCGGAGTCGCCTCTTCTTTTCACCCGAAGCTCTCCATGGCTGTTGATTAACACACCCAACAAGTTCTGCAGTCTGCTCAATAGTCTTAGAAGCAAACAAGCTTTTTTTTATGACTCCAGCAAAAGTACTGCGGAGAACGAACAGAAATTCCCCACAAGTGTCTCTGTCTTGGATTCCAGAAAATTCTGCAGTGGGTGGTGCTGAAACAACGCCAGAGAAAAGTGAATGTCAGAGGTCTTCCGAATGGCATATGGGAAAGTTCAACACACCTGTTAAGGATGAGCAGGACCTCCCTGATGGTCCCCAGAAACCTCCCTCTTCTTGTTCCACACTACCTCCTGACCACTTTTCCCCACCCACTCCCACCACCACAACCCCCAGGAAATCTCCAACCCATGGCCCCTGCATGCTCACTCACTCTGGAGGAACCCCTGTTAAAGACTCTCTCCATGTCTTCAAACCAAAGCATGCTCACACCAACGAAGGCCACCTCCGTAATGTCACGGTCTGAAACGTCACCAAAGACTCCTGTCAAAACCAACTGAATAAAACGACTGTTGCCATCTCTATAGGATCAAGGATTATCAAAAGCCGTGCTATAAATCCTCAGACAACCCAAAGATTCCTAGATGCACTTCCAAACTCCCTCCACCTACCCAATGACGTCAGAGTACAAAAATCGGTTAACCACCTAACTGAGGAACTAAATTTAACATTGCGTAATTTTACCATACCCTAATTGCAGTCGCACCCCTAAAAAATTTAAACATTTGTCATAAGTAACTAGCTCCCTGGTGTACAGAAAATACCCATGCCCTGAAGCAAGCTTCCAGAAAATTGGAATGGAAATGGTGCCTCACCAAACTGGAAGTCTTCTGACTAGCTTGGAAAGACAGTACCATGCAGTATCGAAAGCCCTCACTGCTGCTCGATCATCCTATTTTTTTCAACTTAATTGAGGAGAATAAGAACAATCCCAAATTTATTTTTGATACTGTCACAAAGCTAACTAAAAAGCAGCATTCCTCAAGAGAGGATGGCTTTCACCTCAGCAATGATAAATTCCTGAACTTCTTTGATGAAAAGATCATGATCATTAGAAAGCAAATTACGGACTCCTCTTTAAATCTGCGTATTTCTCCAAAGCTCAGTTGTCCTGAGTCTGCACATCACTGCTTGTTTGGAAGCAAGACGTCGGTGTCCACGACGTGGCTGGTTTTCTCTTTGTAGTCCGTAATTGTCTGGAAACCCTGCCACATACGTCTTGTGTTTGAGCCGATGAACTGCGACTCCACTTTGGCTCTGTACTGATATTTTGCCTGTTTGATTGCCTTACGGAGGGAATAACTACACTGTTTGTATTCTGACATATTCCCAGTCACCTTGCCATGGTTAAGTGCGGTAGTTCGCGCTTTCCGTTTTGCACGAATGCTGCCATCTCTCCACGGTTTCTGGTTTGGGTAGGTTTTAATAGCCACAGTGGGTATAACATTTCCTATACACTTCTGATGAACTCAGTCATCATATCCGTGTATTCGTCAATGTTATACTCAAAGGCTACCTGGAACATATCCCAGTCCACGTGATCAAAACAATCTTGAAGCATGGATTCCCGATTGGTCAGACCAGCGTTGAATAGACCTTAGCACAGGTACTTCCTGTTTGAGTTTCTGCCTATAGGAAGGGAGGAGCAAAATGGAGTCGTGATCAGATTTGCCGAAAGGAAGGCGGGGGGAGGGCCCTGTAGCCATCCCGGAAGAGAGAGTAACAATGGTTGAGAGATTTTGAAGTGTGAGAACTACAGATAATGTGTTGATAGAACATCGGTAGCGTTTTCCTAAAATGTACTTTGTTAAAGTCCCCAGCTACAATAATTACAGCCTCGGGATATGTGGTTTCCAGTTTGCACAAAATCAAGTGTTATTCCTTGAGGGCCGTCATGATATCGGCTTCAGGGGGAATATACACGGCTGTGACTATAACTGGGAGGTAATATGGGAGGTAATATGGTCGGCATTTGATTGCGGTATTCTAGGTCGGGTGAATAAAAGGACTTGAGTTCCTGTACATTATCACAATCACCCCATGAGTAGTTAATCATGAAACATACACCTCCGCCTTTCTTCTTCCCGGAGAGTTCTTTATTCCTGTTAGCGCGATGTATTGAGAACCCAGCTGGCTGTATGGACGGGGACGGTATGTGCGGAGAGAGCCATGATTCCGTGAAACAGAGTATGTTCTGGGGCGGCAGGTAGCCTAGTGGTTAGAGCGTTGGGCCAGTAACCGAAAGGTTGCTGTAACGAATCCCGAGCTGACAAGGTAAAAAAATCTGTCGTTTTGCCCCTGAACAAGGCAGCTAACCCACTGTACCCTGGTAGGCCGTCATTGTAAATAAGAATTTGTTCTTAACTGACTCGCCAAGTTAAATAAAGGTTATACAGTGGGGGAAAAAAGTATTTGATCCCCTGCTGATTTTGTACGTTTTCCCACTTAAAAAGAAATGATCAGTCTATAATTTTAATAGTAGGTTTATTTGAACAGTGAGAGACAGAATAACAACAAAAACATCCAGAAAAACGCATGTCAAAAATGTTATAAAATGATTTGCATTTTAATGAGGGAAATAAGTATTTGACCCCTCTGCAAAACATGACTTAGTACTTGGTGGCAAAACCCTTGTTGGCAATCACAGAGGTCAGACGTTTCTTGTACTTGGCTAGGCCACTCCAGGACCTTAATGTGCTTCTTCTTGTTGCCTTCTTCTTTGTTGCCTTGGCCGTGTGTTTTGGGTCATTGTCATGCTGGAATACCCATCCATGACCCATTTTCAATGCCCTGGCTAAGGGAAGGAGGTTTTCACCCAAGATTTGACGGTACATGGCCCCGTCCATCGTCCCTTTGATGCGGTGAAGTTGTCCCGTCCCCTTAGCAGAAAAACACCCCCAAAGCATAATGTTTCTACCTCCATGTTTGACGGTGGAGAGTGTGTCCTTGGGGTCATAGGCAGCATTCCTCCGCCTCCAAACACGGCGAGTTGAGTTGATGTCAAAGAGCTCCATTTTGGTCTCATCTGACCACAACACTTTCACCAGTTGTCCTCTGAATCATTCAGATGTTCATTGGCAGACTTCAGACGGGCCTGTATATGTATTCTTGAGCAGGGGGACCTTGCGGGCGCTGCAGGATTTCAGTCCTTCACGGTGTAGTGTGTTACCAATTGTTTTCTTGGTGACTATGGTCCCAGCTGCCTTGAGATCATTGACAAGATCCTCCTGTGTAGTTCTCGGCTGACTCCTCACCATTCTCATGATCATTGCAACTCCACGAGGTGAGATCTTGCATGGAGCCCCAGGCCGAGGGATATTGACAGTTCTTTTGTGTTTCTTCCATTTGCGAATAATCGCACCAACTGTTGTCACCTTCTCACCAAGCTGCTTGGCGATGGTCTTGTAGCCCATTCCAGCCTTGTGTAGGTCTACAATCTTGTCCCTGACATCCTTGGAGAGCTCTTTGGTCTTGGCCATGGTGGAGAGTTTGGAACCTGATTGATTGATTGCTTCCGTGGACAGGTGTCTCTTTTACAGGTAACAAGCTGCGGTTAGGAGCACTCCCTTTAAGAGTGTGCTCCTAATCTCAGCTCGTTACCTGTATAAAAGACACCTGGGAGCCAGAAATCTTTCTGATTGAGAGGGGGTCAAATATTTATTTCCCTCATTAAAATGCAAATCATTTTATAACATTTTTGACATGCGTTTTTTTCAGGATTTTTTTGTTGTTATTCTGTCTCTCACTGTTCAAATAAACCTTCTATTAAAATTATAGACTGATCATTTCTTTGTAAGTGGGCAAACGTACAAAATCAGCAGGAGATCAAATACTTTTTCCCCCCACTGTATTCTCCTTCTCTCTGGAAGGAGATCCTCGCCCTGAGCTCGTCTACTTTATTGTCCAGGGTCTGAACATTAGCGAGTAATATACTCGGAAGCGGTGGATGGTGTGCACACCTCCTGAGTCTGACTAGAAGTCCACTCCGAATACCTCTTCTCCACTGCGGTGTCTTGGATCCAATTCAGGAAAGTTGTATTCCTGATTGGAAAGCTGTAATAACACAAAAAAAACGTTCTGGACTAATAATGAAAGAAATAACACAAAAACATATATATATTGCAAAGTTGCATAGGAGCTAGAAGCAGAGCTGCCATGTCTGTCGGTGCCATCTTACTCTACCAAGTAGAATTGGATAGGACACAACCTACACAAATCATCTGGACTGCTTAACAAGAGAGAATATACATCTAAAGCCAGGTGTACACTACACAACTTTCAAAATCCTAATATCGCTGAGCCTCTCACATTAAAGGACTGTCTTTCCCGTAGTTTCTTTGTCTTGCCAATGTAGTGTTGTGCACACTAAATGATGTGGCACAGACTTGGGTCACACACTACAAAATTAATCACTTGGTGAGCTCTCATTGGCTATTGCTGATCACCGTTCTCAAAACTTGTCGTTGCACATTACACACTACAAGAGCATTGCAGATTTTGTGCCGACATGTTTGTAAAATATCGGGACGTCTGGGACTGCTCAAAGATGAGATCGTTAGCCCTCAAATTGCGTCTCTGACCCTCTCACATTAAACGAATGTCGGCGATGGCCTCTCGCCCCTTTGTAGGCAACGACATGGGGATTTTGTCTCCAACCTCAAACTTGTCTGGGACAGCTAAATCGGGGCCAAAATCGCGTAGTGTACACCCGGCTTAAGGATGGGAGAGACATCACATCCATCACAGCTCCTTGCTGAAGGTGACGTTGATCATGCACTGCTTCTCGTGGGGTGAGCCTGATGTTAGGCATGTCACGCCTCATGTCTGAAAAATCAAAAATACCTATGCATTTACAAATCAATGTTTTACACAATATTGGATCATATTTTGAGTTGCTGACCTGTTCATCCACAGGCTTGATGTGCTGTAGTCTCCACAACTGGATCAGACTGACTCAGGATTTCCATTCACCGGATGGTCTGAGGGATGCACTCATGTTGGACTGGAAAACAAAGAGACATTTGGTCAGTGCTGTATCAACATCTTTATCTGGACAGAAAATGTACTGTTTGTCATAACACAAACCCACCTTGGACAATGTGACAAATGGTCCCTCAACAACCAATCCTCATGCCTCATTGTTTGTTCTTGTTTCCCAATCAACAGTCTGGATCTTCCTCTCTGCCATGGTAGATGAATTACCTTTCCTGGTAAATTTCCCCACTGGAAAATGGCAGCTGCAGACCCGAGTGTTGTCACTGGGTTTTCTCTCCGCCCATCACAAAGACAAAAAACAAGCTACTTTTACTAGCTAACTAAGTTGATTACTAAAATGGAAACATCTATATTGAAATTCCATAACCCACAGACTTGACTATAGCAATGGTAAAATAAACTGGTCTATCTGCACATATACAATCCTACTATGTGGATGGGACATTTCTGCTGGGATGGAGGAAATATCTGGAATGCTCAACTAGATGATCAGGACACTCTAGGGTACTATTTGCCCGAAGAGGTGAAGTATTGAGATGAGCTATATAATATATGAGGGATTGGAAATGATGCAGACAATTACATAGAGAGAAGCTGTTAGGTTCTCAATAAACAGAGGAAAAGTCTCACGGACGCTTAGTAAAGCTCAAACCAGGTTTATTCACCCACATACAGCTGCATAAGACAAAGAACATATTAACACAAGTACTGGCATTTAACCCTTTCTCCCTTGCTGAGTCTCCAACACATCTGAACAGCCAATACATCTCTGTTGCTAGACATAACCTTTGTGATATCTGTTCTTCCTCACTTCATCTGACCTGACCTCGGCCCCAAATTCCTCACTCCTCCCCATAGGATCCCTGATGTCTAACAATAAAATATTCTGACGGAATGTAAATGTTCTACATTCCCCTCTCTCCCTTAGTGACATGAATAATGATACTTCATATTTTCAAGTTTAGAACTCAGAACCAATCAAAGCCTTTGGTTGGAAAACCATTCCTCATGAAGCTGGTTGAGAGAATGCCAAGAGTATGCAAAGTTGTTATCAAGGTAAAGGGTGGCTACTTTCAAGAATCTCAAATATAAAATATATTTTGATTTCATTAACACTTTTTTTCTTACTACATGATTCCATATGTGTTATTTCAAAGTTTTGATGTCTCCACTATTATTCTAAAATGTAGAAATGAGTAAAAATAAAGAAAAACACTGGAATGAGTAGGTGTGTCCAAACTTTTGACTGGTACTGTATAAGAGGTGTGAACTGTTGACCACACCCCCTGACTTTGAGAAGCTCCGACGCTACCTGAATCAAGCACACACATAAAAACATTTCTTCAGGATTTTGGAAATTCTCCCGTGAACCCCTTTTTATCAGTTGACCCCACATGGAGTCGTGATCCCTGGTTTGGGAGATAACATTATAATTTAGTTCTCAGGCAAGGCTTGATCATGCAAATCAGTTTTGTTATGTCATAAACCTCTTTTGTTCATTTCCAGTTTAAATTTCTGTACCTGTCACAATTTTTTTAAACAAGCAACTAGTTATTATTTATCACAGTTTTGGTTCATGACTGGACACAGTGAACGGGCAATAAATCTAACTGCTTTAAAAGTGTCTAGGTTTTTCCTGGCCAACTCTATTGTCCTTCGCTTATCAGCAAGTATATGTGATAAAAAGGCACCTGATAGTCTAAATCAGAAATCACCCGATCCTGTTCAAAGGTCAGAGCTGTAAAGCACATTATCCTACACGGCAGACAATCAGTGATACAGTGCCTACAGAAAGTACACACCCACTGACTTTTTGCACATTTTGTTGTTACAGATTAATTTAAATTGATTAAATTGAGATGTGTTTGTCACTTACCACATAATATCAATGAAATTATGTTTTTTAAAACATTTTTATAAATTAATTATCTGAAATGTCTTGAGTCAATAACTATTCAAATAAAATCTAATTGTATTTGTCACAAACACGTGTTTAGCAGATGTTATCGCGGGTGTAGCAAAATGCTTGTGTTTCTAGCTCTAACAGGGCAGTAATATCTAACAATACACACAATCTAAAGAAAAGGAATGGAATTAAGAATATATAAATATTTTGACGAGCAATATCAGAGCGGCATAGACTAAGATACAGTAGAATAGTATAGAATACAGTAAATACATATGAGATGAGTAATGCAAAATATGTAAACATTATTAAAAGTGGCTGGTGTTTCATTATTAAAGTGGCCAGTAATTTCAAGTCTATGTATATAGGGCAGCAGCCTCTAATGTGCTGGTGATGGCTATTTAACAGTCTGATGGACTTGAGATAGAAACTGTTTTTCAGTCTCTTGGTCCCAGCTTTGATGCACCTGTACTGACCTCGCCTTCTGCATGATAGCGGGGTGAACAGGCAGTGGCTCGGGTGGTTGTTGTCCTTGATGATCTTTTTGGCCTTCCTGTGACATCGGGTGCTGTAGGTGTCCTGGAGGGCAGGTAGTTTGCCCCCGCTGATCAGTTGGGCAGACCGCACCACCCTCAGGAGAGCCCTGCGGTTGCGGGCAGTGCAGTTTCCGTACCAGGTGGTGATACAGCCCGACAGGATGCTCTCAATCGTGTGTCTGTAAAAGTGTGTGAGGGTTTTAGGTGCCAAGGCAAATTTCTTCAGCCTCCTGAGGTTGAAGAGGCGCTTTTGCGCCTTCTTCACCACACTGTCTGTGTGGGTGGACCATTTCAGTTTGTCAGTGATGTGTACGCTGAGGAACTTGAAGCTTTCCACCTTCTCTGCCGCGGTCCCATCGATGTGGAAAGAGGGGTGCTCCCTCTGCTGTTTCCTGAAGTCCATGATCCTTTGTTTTGTTGATGTTGGGTGAGAGGTTATTTTCCTAGCACCACACTCCCAGGGCTCTCAACTCCTCCCTGTAGGCTGTTTCATCATTGTTGGTAATCAGGCCTACTACTGTTGTGTCGTCTGCAAACTTGATGATTGAGTTGGAGGTGTGCGTAGCCACACAGTCATGGGTGAACAGGGAGTACAGGAGGGGGCTGAGCACGCACCCTTGCAGGGCCCCAGTGTTGAGGATCAACGAAGTGGAGGTGTTGTTTCCCATCTTCACCACCTGGGGGCGACCCGTCAGGAAGTCCAGGACCCAGTTGCACAGGGCAGGGTCAAGACCCAGGGCCTCTAGCTTAATGATGAGCTTGGAGGGTACTATAGTGTTGAATGCTGAGATATAGTCAATGAACAGCATTCTTACATAGGTATTCCTCTTGTCCAAATGGGATAGGGCAGTGCGATGGCGATTGCATCTATTGGGGCAGTAAGCAAATTGAAGTGGGTCTAGGGTGTCAGGCCGAGTTGCAGTTATTCAGCCCCTTTGTTATGGCAAGCCTAAATAAGTTAAGGAGTAAACATTTGCTTAACAAGTCGCATAATTGCATGGACTCTGTAACCCACACATACAATTATCTGTAAGGTCCCTCAGTCGAGCAGTGAATTTCAAACACAGATTCAACCACAAAGACCAGGGAGGTTTTCTAATGCCTCACAAAGAAGATCACCTATTGGTAGATTAGTATTAATAAAAAATCTGATATTGAATATCCCCTTTGAGCATGGTGAAGTTATTAATTACACTTAGGATGCTGTATCAATACACCCGGTAACTATAAAGATACAGGTGCTGATTCCTAACTCAGTTGCCGGAGAGGAAGGAAACCACTCAGGGATTTCACCATGAGGCAAATGGTGACTTTAAAACAGTTACAGAGTTTAATGGCTGTGATAGGAGAAAACTGAGGATGGACAAACAACATTGTAGTTACTCCACAATACCAACCTAATTGACAGAGTGAAAAGAAGGAAGCATGTACAGAATATTCCTAAACATGCATCCTGTTTGCAACAAGTGTAATACTGCAGAAAATGTGGCAAAGCAATTAACCTTATGTCCTGAATGCAAAGTGTTATGTTTTAGGGAAAATCCAATACAACACATTACTGAGTACCACTCTCCATATTTTCAAGCATAGTTGTGGCTGCATCATGTTATGGTACGCTTGTAATCGTTAAGGACTGGGGAGGTTTTCAGGGTAAAAAATAAACTAAATGGAGCTAAGCACAGGCAAAATCCTAGAGGAAAACCTGGTTCAGTCTGCTTTCGACCAGACACTGGGAGATGAGATGAATTCACCTTTCAGCAGAATGCCAAGTCTAGATTGGAATTGCTTACAAGAAGACAGTGAATGTTCATGAGTAGCCGAGTTGCAGTTTTGACTTAAATCTACCTCAAAATCTATGGCAAGACCTGAAAATGGTTATCTAGTAATGATCAACAACCAATTGGATAGAGCTTGAAGAAGTGTGAAAATAGTAATAGGGAAATATGGCACAATCCAGGTATGGAAAGATGTTAGAAACTTACCCAGAAAGACTTACAACTGTGATCGCTCCCAAAGATGTTTCTACAAAGTATTGACTCAGGGGTGTCAATACTTATGTCAATTAGATATTTCTGTTTTTCATTTTAAATAATTTTCAACCATTTCTAAAAACATGTTTTCACTTTGTCATTATGGGGTATTGTGTGTAGATGGCCGAGAAAGAGAGAGAGAGCATTTTTTTGTTGTTAATTCATTTTTAATGGACTCTACAAGGTGTCGTGTTTCATAGTGATGCTGGACCATGTTGACTCCAATGCTTCCCACAGTGTCAAGTTGGCTGGATGTCCTTTGTGTGATGGACCATTCTTGATTCACGCTGGAAACTGTTGAGTGTGGAAAACCCAGCAGCGTTGCATTCTTGACACAAACTGGTGCGCTTGGCACCTACTACCATACCCCGTTCAAAGGCAATTAAATATTTGATCTTTCCCATTCACCCTCAGAATGGCACACATACACAATCCATGTCTCAATTGTCTCAAGGCTTAAAAATCCTTATTTAAATGGTCTTCCCCCTTTCATCTACACTGATTGAAGTAGATTTAACAAGCCACATCATTAAAGGATCATAGCTTTCACCTGTATTCACCTGGTCAGTATGTCATGGAAAGAGCAGGTGTTCTTTATGTTTTGCACAGTCAGTGTGTATATATACACTGCTCAAAAAAATAAAGGGAACACTAAAATAACACATCCTAGATCTGAATGAATGAAATACCCTTATTAAATACGTTTTTCTTTACATAGCTGAATGTGCTGACAACAAAATCACACAAAAATAATCAATGGAAATCCAATTTATCAACCCATGGAGGTCTGGATTTGGAGTCACACTCAAAATTAAAGTGGAAAACCACACTACAGGCTGATCCAACTTTGATGTAATGTCCTTAAAACAAGTCAAAATGAGGCTCAGTAGTGTGTGTGGCCTCCACGTGCCTGTTTTGACCTCCCTACAACGCCTGGGCATGCTCCTGATGAGGTGGCGGATAGTCTCCTAAGGGATCTCCTCCCAGACCTGGACTAAAGCATCCGCCAACTCCTGGACAGTCTGTGGTGCAACGTGGCGTTGGTGGATGGAGTGAGACATGACGTCCCAGATGTGCTCAATTGGATTCAGGTCTGGGGAACGGGCGGGCCAGTCCATAGCATCAATGCCTTCCTCTTGCAGGAACTGCTGACACACTCCAGCCACATGAGGTCTAGCATTGTCTTGCATTAGGAGGAACCCAGGGCCAACCGCACCAGCATATGGTCTCACAAGGGGTCTGAGGATCTCATCTCGGTACCTAATGGCAGTCAGGCAGTCTGGCGAGCACATGGAGGGCTGTGCGGCCCCCCCAAAGAAATGCCACCCCACACCATGACTGACCCACCGCCAAGAGCGGGGCTTCTCCACGGCGTCTCCAGACTCTGTCACGTCTGTCACATGTGCTCAGTGTGAACCTGCTTTCATCTGTGAAGAGCACAGGGCACCAGTGGCGAATTTGCCAATCTTGGTGTTCTCTGGCAAATGCCAAACGTCCTGCACGGTGTTGGGCTGTAAGCACAACCCCCACCTGTGGACGTCGGGCCCTCATACCACCCTCATGGAGTCTGTTTCTGACCGTTTGAGCAGACACATGCACATTTGTGGCCTGCTGGAGGTCATTTTGCAGGGCTCTGGCAGTGCTCCTCCTGCTCCTCCTTGCACAAAGGCGGAGGTAGCGGTCCTGCTGCTGGGTTGTTGCCCTCCTACGGCCTCCTCCACGTCTCCTGATGTACTGGCCTGTCTCCTGGTAGCGCCTCCATGCTCTGGACACTACGCTGACAGACACAGCAAACCTTCTTGCCACAGCTCGCATTGATGTGCCATCCTGGATGAGCTGCACTTCCTGAGCCACTTGTGTGGGTTGTAGACTCCGTCTCATGCTACCACTAGAATGAAAGCACCGCCAGCATTCAAACATCAGCCAGGAAGCATAGGAACTGAGAAGTGGTCTGTGGTCACCACCTGCAGAACCACTCCTTTATTGGGGGTGTCTTGCTAATTGCCTATAATTTCCACCTGTTGTCTATTCCATTTGCACAACAGCATGTGAAATGTATTGTCAATCAGTGTTGCTTCCTAAGTGGACAGTTTGATTTCACAGAAGTGTGATTGACTTGGAGTTACATTGTGTTGTTTAAGTGTTCCCTTTATTTTTTTGAGCAGTGTATGTATACACACTATGCATACAATACCATAATATCTACCCTTATCTGAAACCCAAATAATCTGCATAATAGGATAATCATTCAAGATAAGATAACTATTAGGTTATTGGGAGTTAAAAAGGCCATATATATATATATAGTGAGGGAAAAAAGTATTTGATCCCCTGCTGATTTTGTATGTTTGCCCACTGACAAAGAAATGATCAGTCTATCATTTTAATGGTAGGTTTATTTGAACAGTGAGAGACAGAATACCAACAAAAATATCCAGAAGAAAACGCATGTCAAAAATGTTATAAATTGATTTGCATTTTAATGAGGGAAATAAGTATTTGACCCCCTCTCAATCAGAAAGATTTATGGCTCCCAGATGTCTTTTATACAGGTAATGAGCTGAGAGGGAGTGCTCCTAATCTCAGTTTGTGCTCCTAATCTCAGTTTGTTACCTGTATAAAAGACACCTGTCCACAGAAGCAATCAATCAATCAGATTCCAAACTCTCCACCATGGCCAAGACCAAAGAGCTCTCCAAGGATGTCAGGGACAAGATTGTAGACCTACACAAGGCTGGAATGGGCTACAAGACCATCAACAAGCAGCTTGGTGAGAAGGTGACAACAGTTGGTGCGATTATTCGCAAATGGAAGAAACACAAAAGAACTGCCAATCTCCCTCGGCCTGGGGCTCCTTGCAAGATCTCACCTCGTGGAGTTGCAATGATCACGAGAACGGTGAGGAATCAGCCCAGAACTACACGGGAGGATCTTGTCAATGATCTCAAGGTAGCTGGGACCATAGTCACCAAGAAACAATTGGTAACACACTACGCCGTGAAGGACTGAAATCCTGCAGCGCCCGCAATGTTCCCCAGCTCTTTGGCATCAACTCAACTCGCCGTGTTTGGAGGAGGAGGAATGCTGCCTATGACCCCAAGAACACCATCCCCACCGTCAAACATGGAGGTGGAAACATTATGCTTTGGGGGTGTTTTTCTGCTAAGGGGACAGGACCACTTCACCGCATCAAAGGGACGATGGACGGGGCCATGTACTGTCAAATCTTGGGTGAGAACCTCCTTCCCTCAGCCAGGGCATTGAAAATGGGTCGTGGATGGGTATTCCAGCATGACAATGACCCAAAACACACGGCCAAGGCAACAAAGGAGTGGCTCAAGAAGAAGCACATTAAGGTCCTGGAGTGGCCTAGCCAGTCTCCAGACCTTAATCCCATAGAAAATCTGTGGAGGGAGCTGAAGGTTCGAGTTGCCAAACGTCAGCCTCGAAACCTTAATGACTTGGAGAAGATCTGCAAAGAGGGGTGGGACAAAATCTCTCCTGAGATGTGTGCAAACCTGGTGGCCAACTACAAGAAACGTCTGACCTCTGTGATTGCCAACAAGGGTTTTGCCACCAAGTATTAAGTCATGTTTTGCAGAGGGGGTCAAATACTTATTTCCCTCATTAAAATGCAAATCAATTTATAACATTTTTGACATGCGTTTTTTTCTGGATTTTTTGCTGTTGTTATTCTGTCTCTCGCTGTTCAAATAAACCTACCATTACAATGATAGACTGATTATATATATATATATATATATATATTACATTCAGGGTAGATATTATGGTACTGGGGGGAGGGGCGCATGTAAAGTCTTAGTCATAATGTGTGTATCAGGTGCTCTGGTAGGCACAATCAACTCTAAGGGAGATAAGGAGACACCACGCCTCTCACAGGTCTGCCAGGCAGCCAAAGGCATCAACGGGCAGTGCCATCCAGTACCTGGGTACTGCAACAAGGTGAGACTATCCTGCATATATTTTACATCTGTAGTGTGCCACAAGAATTGACTTCCAAGGTATAAATGTACACATTTTTAGAATTGGTTTTCCATGAATGTTAACTCAATTGCAATTGTTTCTGTACTGTATTATGTTTAACGATTATTATTTATTGCAGTTACACCAAATATTTAGTAGATTTGGCTATTTCAGCCACACCCGTCGCTAACAGGTGTATAAAATTGAGCACGTAGCCATGCAATCTCCATAGACAAACATTGGCAGTAGAATTGCCTTTCTGAAGAGATCAGTGACTCAACGTGGCACCATCATAGGATGCCACCTTTCCAACAAGTCAGTTTGTCAAATTTCTGCCCTGCTAGAGCTGTTATTGTGAAGTGAAAATGTCTAGGAGCAACAACAGTTCAGCCGCAAAATGGTAAGCCACACAAGCTCACAGAATAGGACCAACGAATGCTGAAGCGTGTAGGGCGTAAAAATCGTCTGTCCTCGGTTGCCATGCTCACTACCGAGTTCCAAACTGCCTCTGGAAGCAACGTCAGCACAAGAACTGTTACTGTTCGTCGGAAGCTTCATGAAATGGGTTTCCGTGGCTGAACAAGCCTAAGGTTACCATGTGCAATGCCAAGAGTCGACCTGAGTGGTGTAAAGCTTGCAGCCATTGTACTCTGGAGCAGTGGAAACACGTTCTCTGGAGTGATGAATCACGCTCCACCATCTGGCAGTCTGACGGATGAATCTGGGTTTGGCGGATGCCAGCAGAATGCTTGGTGCCCCAATGCATAGTGCCAACTGTAAAGTTTGGTGCAGGTGGAATAATGGTCTGGGGCTGTTTTTCATGGTTCGGGCTAGTCCCCTTAGTGCCAGTGAAAGGAAATCTTAACGCTACAGCATACAATGACATTCTAGACGATTTTGTGCTTCCAACTTTGTGGCAACAGTTTGGGGAAGAACCTTTCCTGTTTTAGCATGACAATGCCCCCGTGCACAAAGCGAGGTTCATACAGAAATAGTTTGTCAAGATCGGTGTGGAAGAACTTGACAAGCCTGCACAGAGCCCTGACCTCAACCCCATCGAGCACCTTTGGGATGAATTGGAACGCCGACTGCGAGCCTTACCTAATCGCCCAATATCAGTGCCCGACTTCACTAATGCTCTTGTGGCAGAATGGAAGTAAGTCTCCACAGCAATGTTCCAACATCTAGCGGAAAGCCTTCCCAGAAGAGTGGAGGTTGTTATCGCAGCAAAGGGGGGACCAACTACATATTAATGCACATGATTTTGGAATGAGATGTTCGACGAGCAGGTGTCCACATATTTTTGGTCATGTAGCATATGCGTTTTGTCTTTTAATAATATGAGCTAACTTATATTGCAAAAGCATATGTTATGCAATCATCTATCCTGCAATGGAATTGCCATAGGCCTGTATATAAAACACCTCTTGCATAATTTCCTCCTGTGAACTTTGATCAGATAACCCATGTAAGCTTGCTATTTCCTCATTTCATGTCTTGATCACTGAATTATCCCCTACTAAATAGCCTTTCCTACAAGTCTCCCTCAGAATAATGCCTTTGGTTTTCTACAGTAATGCTCTTGTTTTTTTTCTCCACATGATGGAATAAAGTAGGTAACCATGCAGATCGTTTTAAGAGGGATTTCCACTCAATAAAGCCTGTTTAAATACCATAAAATGATATCTTAAGGCAATACAGTACTGTAATAATATTCCCTTTCATAGCCTAGCCTATATATTCAGTTGAATTAGGCTGTAGCTGAATAGGGCTGTATGCTTTTCTACGCCTCTTTAAAAGTTGTGTATCTCAAAAGGAAGGTATTTAGTCACTATACTTGTCCTTAATCCCTGGTAAAAAAAAAATCAGCCCCTTTCTAAACTCTTGGTTCCTGCAATACATGCTGCCTGGTCGGTAATTACGCGAACCCAAACCCCCAATACATTGATTGATAATCCAATTAAGGAAATGTCAAGAGTTATCGATTTGCTCGAATTTCACATGAATGATTCAACTATAGCGCTTGCTATAGCCTACTACACCCATCCATGACGCATTGCATGGTTACTTGTAGTTGTGGGACGTTTGTCCGTGAGTATATTCAAAAATCCACAGATGCACTTTGCACCCTGCTTTCACGGTCTAGCCACAACTAAATGAAGTAATTATGTGTCCAGTGTGTAGGCCTATGGGAGGGGGGAAATACAGACAGAATCCAGCGTAGCCTACAGCTCCTTTAGTGTAGTGTAGGTGGCTTCGTCTATTGCTGTATTCTCTTGGACCCCTTAGCATTCACACCACGCAGTCTTCCTCTATTCCAGTCTCACTCATCCATTCTCTCTGATTGCATCCCTTCTTTTTAGACGCTCGGCATCAGCAAGGCTCCCTTTCATCCATCCCTGCCTCTTGAACTGTGGAAATTAAAGAATGGCAAACAACTTCGCCAGGATGTTGTCCTCCAAACGAAATGTGAGGATTCTGTCATTAATTGGAGCCGGGTCTTTGACAGCGGGCTTTCTGCTCAATCGTGAAAGTGTCACCGCCGGAGCGCAATCACGGAGAGTGTACCCCGCCAGGTAAACCACGACGCCCTTTCCTGCTGTATATGGACATTTTCAGTTCAGCCATGTCAGGTGCGAGAGCGTATTGCCATACTGTCATTAAGGATTTAGATAGAGTAGCCTAATACGTGAATATTATGCTGACCTCGGTGAAATCATTTCACTATCAAAGCAATGCCAGCGACTGGGAGACGAATGTGGTATTTCGAGTCTTTCGATCATAAACGAACCTATGTGTGAACATTATAACCGACCTAGGCCTGTTTATTCTCGATATATATTTAACTTATATTGTACCACATGTTCTTTATGCCTAATGATGAATAATTAATATAGATATAAAGAATTAAATATGCATATTTTCTAAATCATTCTCTGAATGCCAACAATGCCAATGCCAACAAATACTAGGCCACATTGATATGTTCTAATTGAGTTGTTGATGAGAGTTTTTTTTTTCCAGAACCATGGTGGAATTGTCTAGATGTGACCTTGTATGACCTGCATGGGGTCAGGGAAAAATCAGCTTTTGTGACTTTATAGGCCTAATGATAGCCTAATGATAGGCAGAATCGAGCGCAAACCCAACACTGCTGTAGGCAAAATGCTCAACTGGAAAATCGGATTGCATGCATGTGTATTAAGAATGATTGGATAGTCGATTTCCAAAGAATGCTCAACTTCTGGTGTGACCAGATTGTATCATGTTTGGCTACTATACACTGTTATGTCGTCGGTGAAGACACGCAGTACATGCCAAAAGCCTAGTGGTAAGGCTATGTCAAAGAAAATCACAGGTAACCAACCGATAATTATAGCTAGCTCTTAACAATCAGAGACATAGATGGAAATCTGTGTAGGTGTTGACTTGCAGTGAGTCTTAGGTTATAATTCTCAGGAGCATCATAATAATGAACGCTAAATAGTCGTGCACATTTCCAATTTCATGTAGAATTTTAAACTGTCCTTGTTGTTGTTTCTCAGTTACAGTGATATAGCAATTTTTTGGTGAGTGACTGACTGTGTCCTGACAGTGCGGAGTACCCGGACCTACGCAAGCACAACAACTGCATGGCCAGCCACCTGACCCCAGCCATCTATGCCAAGCTGGTGGACAAGACCACGCCCAACGGGTACTCCCTGGACCAGGCCATCCAGACTGGCGTGGACAACCCCGGGCACCCCTTCATCAAGACTGTGGGCATGGTGGCAGGGGACGAGGAGTCATACGAGGTCAGAGCAAGGGGAATTAGTTGGAGGCAGTAGTTCAAGGTCAGTGTAGTGAAACCATAGGCTTTGTTTGTTCTCTCAAAGAGTAGGAGGAGTGGATCTGAAGTCCCTCCTTTGGACCTCATCCTCCAATGAGCTTTGAGAGGAAGATGAGGATTTTGGGAAATGAGCACGGGGAGGAAGAAAGGATTTGACAGCTAGTAACATTTTCAGACACCCCCTGAATTTATGGTTGAAGGTCAAGTTGTGGAGCATATTTAACGACAAAGAAAAGCAATCGCTTTAGCCATAAATAGCCAATTTAGTCAATGGTCTACATTTATCTCAGAGGCATTGAGAATGAATGACTACCCTGTGGCCTATATAACACTTTTGGCATCTAAAATGATCAGTAGCGAGCGCAATGGTTCATGGACCACATTCTATTACAATCCCAGCCACTTCTTAATCTGACAATGGAGAACAGGCACATCCAAGCCTCAAGTTCTGTTTTAGACTGAGACCCACTTCCAAAGCACCAGTGGGGTGCTGGTTTTGCGATAAAGGAGACCGTCATTTGGGATCTCATTGCTTGCTATGAACTTGAAAAGTTCTCAAAATAAAAAGTGATATCATTATTATTTTCCTCACTCGTATGCAGATGATGTTCTGTCTCATCATGTGGCTATGACTGTGGTCTGCATTATTTCCCCGCCCAGTGAGTGGACATTGGCGGCAGGGTAGCCTAGTGGTTAGAGTGTTGGGCTAGTAACCGAAAGGTTGCAAGCTCAAATCCCTGAGCTGACAAGGTACAAATCTGTCGTTCTGCCCTGAACAAGGCCATCATTGAAAATAAGAATTTGTTCTTAACTGACTTGCCTAGTTAAATAAAATTAAAATTGCCCATATACCACACCCCCTCTGGCCTTATTGCTTAACTAAACTGTATTACAATACTATACCGTAAGCCCGTCTAGTAGTTTATAAAGTGACAATGATCATTTAAAGAACTCCCATCCTTTCAGCTTAGGTGTGACAACTGTTGTAGGCTATATGATGATGTTATATGGTCAGACTTCTGATGTGGATGTTGGGGTTTCAGGTGTTTGCAGACCTCCTTGACCCAGTCATCAAGGAGCGGCACAATGGCTACGACCCTCAGATTATGACCCATCCCACCGACTTGGACTCCAGCAAGGTATAGAGATGCAACCTCACTGAAAACAACAGTGTGGGGATTGCGTCCCAAATGGCGCCCTATTCCTTGGATCGTGCTCTACTTTTGACCAGACCCCATAGGGAATAGGGTGCAGGCCCTGGTCAAAAGTAGTGCACTACACAGGGAGTAGGATGCCATTTGGGATGCCGCCTAGGTGTGATAGTGAAGTTATCTAACATTTAGAAGGTGGACAGATTTACTCGCTGGACACTACACCAGAGGAGAACGACTGCCTCCTTTCAGTGAAGCCATGAAGGCCGACCGAGGCTGTTGTTTTAATAAAGCAGGGTCCCCCATTATAGTCAATGGGGAAATGGCAATCTTCGTGGTCGATCTTCATGCAAATAAAGACCAAATTCGAAGACAATCATGGTATCAATAATTGCTTCTATTACACCAGATGTATGTCCTTGAACCGATTTATTTTAAAATCGCACACAGGATAAGTTATAAGGATAGCTTAGTTGCAGCCTGCAGTAACCCGGTTGGGCTTCAACTTGTGATGCTCCATGAGATGGGGCAGTCGTTCTCCCCTGGTCACAGCTTGCAACATCACTTCCTGGAGTAGCTCAAGCTGCAAATGTTATGTCTTGAGAATCCCACCCGTGAGAACTCTTACCCAGATAAAACAGACTTCCTGAGCTTCAATTGCGCCATTGAGTCGTCACATAGCAATGAATGGTGTGACGCTGTCTTTGTCCATTCATATACAGTCAATGCACTACACTAATCAGTTATACCAGCTAATATTATACAATTATGCAGTACATCCATTGCGCATACTGGAATGTTATGTTAAGTGAATATATTGTTAGCTACAATTAATTATATGGCATACAACTCATTTGTTAAGGGAACAAAATATCGAAACAATCATGTCTTAACTTGGCTTAAACCCTTTTGCTCTTTGGGGATCATAGATCATTCACAAATTTCCTCCATCAATGTTGGTGTTGTGATACTGTTTACGAAACGGCATTCATTATTGCTCTATTTCTCTCCGTTTGCAGCTCACGTCTGGCAACTTTGACGAGCGCTACGTGCTGTCGTCGCGGGTCAGGACTGGCCGTAGCATCAGGGGGCTGAGCCTGCCCCCGGCGTGTACCCGGGCAGAACGCCGCGAGGTGGAGAGGGTGGTGGTTGACGCCCTGGCTGGCCTGAAGGGGGACCTGGCAGGGACCTACTACAGCCTCACCCACATGACAGACCAGGAGCAGCAGCAGCTCATTGACGTGAGTCAAGAGGCCAATCCATTTTACGTGTTGTAAGGACATAAAGGAGAGTGAGAAAAGGGAAATAATAGCAAGGATTTTTTTTAGGGGACATTGATATTGCTCCACTTTCATTAATACAGCATCTCCTGTCTCTACTATGTTGACACAGGACCACTTCCTGTTTGACAAACCCGTGTCTCCTCTGCTGACCTGTTCGGGGATGGCTCGTGATTGGCCAGACGCACGCGGTATCTGGTAAGCACCTGTTAGTTATAGATACGGACCCTTAGTGGTCATTAACAGTCATAACAGTGAGAGGTGATTTTCATTGTTGCACAGTTATTTGCATACAGTTCATGCTACACATCACCATGACCCTTCTAGCAAAATAATGCCCACTAGCTTGTAGCTCCTCTAGATTGAGCCTTAAACGTGCATTAGTGGCATGTAGTTCAGCAGTTAGTGTTGGTCGGGTAACCGAAAGGTCGAATACCGAGTCAACAGAGTTTTCACCTTGTCGACGTGTCCTTGAGCAAGGCACTTAACCCTAATTTGCTCTAGGGCCACCGTACTACTATAGCTTACTGTATGCTTCCCAGTTGATACTGTTCGCGCATATATTCTGACAAAATGTCGACAAAACAAAATACGCTAGACAAGGTGGGATTTGTTTAGTATCAGTGAAATGAATTATGCGGGAAATATCAGCGGAAACGCTTTTATGCGCAAATATTTATATAATAACCATCCTATCAAAGTTAACTTGGAGTCCTCCCACTGATTTGTTGGGAAAGAATGCCGTTTATTAGGCAATAGATTCAATAAATGACGATGAACTTCACAGGGTGGTGAAAGTGCAAGGTGATGAGCTTGATGCTCCTTTCCAATAAATATTGAGGGTCTTATTCTGGTGACATGATAATCGATGCTTGGCTGCCCGTCAAATAGAAGTAATCTTGCTCTTTTGTCCATGATAATAATAATAATCTCATCCGGTAGGCTACAGGTGCACTCTAGCCAACAGTGTGCAGGTAACAGTGCGCTCACTTGCTAATACCAGAGTGGGCACACTTGCTATATAATGACATTTTTTTCTGTGACAAAAACCATCAGTAGAGTTGAAAATGCAAAAGGTATTTTATGTGCACTACCTCATCACACACAGCCTTTAATCTGCAACGAGCCAATTTGATGGAAACATCTTTGGAGGAGAAAACACGCTTATTGTTTTTAATGCGGATTTGAGAATATTCACATTACAATCTGTTGCCAATTGGATGGAAACCTAATAGGAAGTCACTCAATTAGCCCATGTCAGTTCAAATGTTTTAAATTGGTAAATGAGTCTAGTTAGTCTAGCCAGCTATCTAAACTTCTAGTTATCATGGGTGAATTACTGACCGGGCACGCAGGGCACATGCCCTGGGGCCCTGACCTCCAGGGGGCCCCCATTGCTTTAGCTAGTCACTCTTGCTCAGGTATCATATGAACGTGGCATAAGGCATGGCAAAATGTGTAGAATTGCAGGAAATTAGCTGTAAAACTGCAACAACAAAAAATAGAATCTGTAAAGCAAATGTATTTATTGAAAATGAAATACAGAAATATCTAATTTACATAAGTATTCACACCCCTGAGTCTGTACTTTATAGAAGCACCTTTGTCAGCGACTACAGCTGTGCGTCTTTCTGGGTAAGTCTTTTCAGGTCTTGCCATAGATTTTAAAGTAGATTTAAGTCTAATCTTTTTGGTAAGCAACTCCAGTGTAGATTTGGTCTTGTGTTTTATGTTATTGGCCTGCTGAAAGATAAATTAATTTCCCAGTGTCTGGTCCATAATTTTTTTTATCCTGAAACTCCCCAGTCCTTAATGATTACAAGCATACCCATAACATGATGCAGCCACCACTGTGCTTGAAAATATGGAGAGTAGTACTCAGTAATGTGTTGTATTGGATTTGCCCCAAACATAAGACTGTATTCAGAACACAACGTTCATTTCTTTGCCACGTTTTTTTTGCAGTATTACTTTAGTGCCTTGTTGCAAACAGGATGCATGTTTTGTAAAACGTTTATTCTGTACAGGCTTCCTTCTTTTCACTATGTCAATTAAGTTAGTATTGTGGAGTAACTACAATGTCATTGACCCATTCTCAGTTTTCTCCTATCTCAGCCATTAAACTCTGTAACTGTTTTAGTCACCATTGGCCTCTCCGGCAACTTAATTAGGAAGGACGCTATTATCTTTGTAGTGACTGGGTGTATTTATATACCATCCGAAGTGTTAATAACTTCACCATGCTCAAAGGTATATGCAATATCTGAACTTCTTTACGAGTCAGTAATTCGGCCATGATAACTAGAAGTTTAGATAGCGGGCTGCGTTGTAAAACCTCCCTGGTCTTTATGGTTGAATCTGTTTGAAATTCACAGCTTTTTTTAAATGTATTTTTTATTTAACCTTTATTTAACTAGGCAAGTCAGTTAAGAACAAATTCTTATTTACAATGACGGCCTCCCGGGGAACTATGGGTTAACTGCCTTGTTCAGGTGCAGAACAACAATTTTTTTTTTTTTACCTTGTCAGCTCAGGATTCGATCCAAGCAACCTTTCGGTCACTGGCCCAATGCGCTTACCCTTAGGCTACCTGCCCGACTGAGGGACCTTGCAGATCGTTGTATGTGTGGCGTAAAGAGATGAGAGAGTCATTCAAAAATCATGTTAAACACTATTATTGCACACATAGTCCATGCAACTAATTATGTGACTTGTTAAGCACATTTGTATTCCTGAACTTATTTAGGCTTACCATAACAAATGGGTTGAATACTTATTGATTCAAGACATTTCATCTTTATTTTTGAATTCATTTGTACAAATTTCTGAAAACATAACTCCACTTTGACATTATGGGGTATTGTTTATAGGCCAGTGACAAAAAAAAAATGTCAATTTAATTCATTTTAAATTCAGGCTACAACATAACAACATGTGGGAAAAGTCAATTGGCAATGTGTTTGTAGATTGACTGAGGTAAATGAAGTACAGCAACCAATGTGGGGCTGGAGTCATTTTTGCTTGTTTTCTCCAAATGACATTTTAGAGTTTGTAAATTGTATAGAAATGCAGGAAATGAGCTTCAACTTTCTTTACGTTTATAAGAAAGTTAACCCCCCCCTCTCACCCCCCCCCCCCCCTCAAGACCTCGCTAAAACTCAGAACCTGGCTATGGCCCTGCAAACAATGCCCTCTCCACATTGAGTTTCAGCCGGTGCCCAGAAATAGCCTGGTGTCCAGAAATAGCCTGGTGCTGCTCCAGCATCGATCACCAGCTTTCTTTATAATTCACCCTCTCTCTCTCTCCGTTTGACAGCTCTCCTCCTTTCATCCTGCCCTCCGCTCTCCTGGCTCCAGACCTATCCATTACTTTCTCTAATTGTTTTTAGGAAGTCCGTTTTTACCGAATGCAATTCAAAACAATGCATTACAATGAGATTATTAATTGTATGGCATTACTGTATGCATAACAATGCATTACTGTGAGATTATTGCGTATATGACAATACTGTATGCATTACTATGAGATTATTGCATATATGGCAATACTGCATGCATAACAATGCATTACTGTGAGATTATTGCGTATATGACAATACTGTATGCATTACTATGAGATTATTGTGTATATGGCAATACTGCATGCATAACAATGCATTACTGTGAGATTATTGCGCATATGGCAATACTGTATACGGCGACCATCACCTCAGTGTTTTGTGCATGAAGTTATAAAGTAGGTACATGTATGGTAAATGGAACCCGGAACATCAACTCTAGCTGGTGCAATGGAGAATAGGAAAATGATCTCTTAGTCGTATTGATATTGTCTAACTCAATCCATTATCCAAGCACTGTGTTTCTTTTCACCAACATTAAGGAAAAGCATCGATATCAATGGTTGAGATCAGCTCCTCCAAAATAGTCTACGTATGCTGGTGGCAGTGGTGGGATCCGTTGATTTCAATATCAATTGAAGTATTGATTTAAGAGAGTGTTTTTGTGATTTTTAAACCGTCTCCACTCATTTGTACCAAACCCAGGCACAACAACACGAAGACCTTCCTCATCTGGATCAATGAAGAGGATCACACCAGGGTCATCTCTATGGAGAAGGGAGGCAACATGAAGAGAGTGTTTGACCGCTTCTGCACAGGCCTGAAAGAGGTGCACACACACTCACACACTTTAGTTATTTATCTAATTGTTCCAAGTTCCTCATTAGATGCAGGAGACGCCAATTTGTTAAAGCAAGGACTGTTATTGAACAGTAGTAATGGCCAAACAGAAGCAATGACTACACTACACACACTCAGAAATACACACAGATATTACCACAGTACTTTGGGAAAGCATTCAGACCCCCAGCCTAATTCTAAAATGAATTAAATAAAACATTTTCCTCATCAATCTGCACACAATACCCGATAATGACAAAGCAAAAACTGTTTTTTAGAAATGTTTGCAAATTTATGACAAATAAAAAACAGAAATACCTTATTTGCATAAGTATTCAGACTCCTTTGCTATGAGACTCTAAATTCAGCTCAGGTGCATCCTGTTTCCATTGATCATCCTTGAGATGTTTCTGCAACTTGATTGGAGTCCACCGGTGGTAAATTCAATTGATTGGACATGATTTGGAAAGGCACACACCTGTCTACAGTGCCATCGGAAAGTATTCAGACCCCTTGACTTTTTCCAAATTTGTTATGTTACAGCCTTATTCTGAAATGTATCAAATTCGTTTTTTTCCTTCATCAATCTACACAGAATATCCCATAATGACAAAGCAAAAACAGGTTTTTAGATTGTTTTGCTCATTTATTAAAAATAAAAACTGA
The DNA here is from genome assembly GCF_965601325.2 of Salmo salar. Lineage (NCBI taxonomy): Eukaryota > Metazoa > Chordata > Actinopteri > Salmoniformes > Salmonidae > Salmo > Salmo salar. Next base: position 75,589,129 of record NC_138300.1, on the reverse strand, counting down.
AAAATAACATTTACATAAGTATTCAGACCTTTTACTCAGTACTTTGTTGAAGCACCTTTGGCAGCGACTAAAGCCTGGAGTCTTCCTGGGTATGACGCTACAAGCTTCGCACACCTGTATTTGGGGAGTTTCTCCCATTCTTCTCTGCAGATCCTCTCAAGCTCTGTCAGGTTGGATGGGGAGCATTGCTTCACAGCTATTTTCAGGTCTCTCCAGAGATGTTTGATCGGGTTCAAGTCCGGGCTCTGGCTGGGCCACTCAAGGACATTCAGAGACTTGTCCCAAAGCCACTCCTGCGGTCCAGAGCGCTCTGGAGCAGGTTTTCATCAAGGTTCTCTCTGTACTCTGCGCCGTTCATCTTTGCCTTGATCCTGACTAGTCTCCCACTCCCTGCCGCTGAAAAACATCCCACAGCATGATGCTGCCACCTCCCTACTTCACCGTAGGGATGGTGCCAGGTTTCCTCCAGACATGACACTTGGCATTCAGGCCAAAGAGTCCAATCTTGGTTTCATCAGACCAGAGAATCTTCTTTCTCATGGTCTGAGAGTCTTTAGGTACCTTTTGGTAAACTCCAAGCGGGCTGTCATGTGCCTTTTACTGAGGAACGGCTTCCGTCTGGCCACTCTACCATAAAGGCCTGATTGGTGGAGTGCTGCAGAGACGGTTGTCCTTCTGGAAGGTTCTCCCATCTCTACAGAGGAACTCTAGAGCTCTGTCAGAGTGACCATCGGGCTCTTGGTCACCTCCCTGACAAAGGCCCTTCTCCCCCGATTGCTCAGTTTGGCCGGGCGGCCAGCTCTAGGAAGAGTCTTGGCGGTTCCAAACTTCATCCATTTAAGAATGATGGAGGCCACTGCGTTCTTGGGGACCTTCAATGCTGCAGAAATGTTTTGGTTACCCTTCCCCAGATCTGTGCCGTGACACAATCCTGTCTCTGAGCTCTAAGGACAATTCCTTCGACCTCGTGGCTTGGTTTTTTGCTCTGACATGCACTGCCAACTGTGGGACCTTATATAGACAGGTGTGTGTGCTTTTCCAATCAGACTCCAATCAAGTTGTAGAAACATCTCAAGGATGATCAATGGAAACAGGATGCACCTGACGTCAATTTTGTGTCTTATAGCAAAGGGTCTATATATATATATATATATATATATATATATATATATATATATATATATATATATATATATATATATATAAAAATACTTCAATGTTTTATACGTCTGCAAAAATGTCTAAAAACCTGTTTTCGCTTTGTCATTACGGGGTATGGTGTGTAGATTGCTGAGGATTATAAATTGTTTTCATCCATTTTAGAATAAGGCTGTAACGTAACGACATGTGGAAAAAGTCAAGGGGTCTGAATACTTTCCTGAAGTACATACCATATATATACACTGCTCAAAAAAATAAAGGGAACACTTAAACAACACAATGTAACTCCAAGTCAATCACACTTCTGTGAAATCAAACTGTCCACTTAGGAAGCAACACTGATTGACAATACATTTCACATGCTGTTGTGCAAATGGAATAGACAACAGGTGGAAGTTATAGGCAATTAACAAGACACCCCCAATAAAGGAGTGGTTCTGCAGGTGGTGACCACAGACCACTTCTCAGTTCCTCAGCTTCCTGGCTGATGTTTTGGTCACTTTTGAATGCTGGCGGTGCTTTCACTCTAGTGGTAGCATGAGACGGAGTCTACAACCCACACAAGTGGCTCAGGTAGTGCAGCTCATCCAGGATGGCACATCAATGCGAGCTGTGGCAAGAAGGTTTGCTGTGTCTGTCAGCGTAGTGTCCAGAGCATGGAGGCGCTACCAGGAGACAGGCCAGTACATCAGGAGACGTGGAGGAGGCCGTAGGAGGGCAACAACCCAGCTGCAGGACCGCTACCTCCGCCTTTGTGCAAGGAGGAGCAGGAGGAGCACTGCCAGAGCCCTGCAAAATGACCTCCAGCAGGCCACAAATGTGCATGTGTCTGCTCAAACGGTCAGAAACAGACTCCATGAGGGTGGTATGAGGGCCCGACGTCCACAGGTGGGGGTTGTGCTTACAGCCCAACACCGTGCAGGACGTTTGGCATTTGCCAGAGAACACCAAGATTGGCAAATTCGCCACTGGTGCCCTGTGCTCTTCACAGATGAAAGCAGGTTCACACTGAGCACGTGACAGACGTGACAGAGTCTGGAGACGCCGTGGAGAATGTTCTGCTGCCTGCAACATCCTCCAGCATGACCGGTTTGGCGGTGGGTCAGTCATGGTGTGGGGTGGCATTTCTGTGGGGGGGCCGCACAGCCCTCCATGTGCTCGCCAGAGGTAGACTGACTGCCATTAGGTACCGAGATGAGATCCTCAGACCCCTTGTGAGACCATATGCTGGTGTGGTTGGCCCTGGGTTCCTCCTAATGCAAGACAATGCTAGACCTAATGTGGCTGGAGTGTGTCAGCAGTTCCTGCAAGAGGAAGGCATTGATGCTATGGACTGGCCCGCCCATTCCCCAGACCTGAATCCAATTGAGCACATCTGGGACATCATGTCTCGCTCCATCCACCAACGCCACGTTGCACCACAGACTGTCCAGGAGTTGGCGGATGCTTTAGTCCAAGTCTGGGAGGAGATCCCTCAGGAGACCATCCGCCACCTCATCAGGAGCATGCCCAGGCGTTGTAGGGAGGTCATACAGGCACGTGGAGGCCACACACACTACTGAGCCTCATTTTGACTTGTTTTAAGGACATTACATCAAAGTTGGATCAGCCTGTAGTGTGATTTTCCACTTTAATTTTGAGTGTGACTACAAATCCAGACCTCCATGGGTTGATAAATTGGATTTCCATTGATTATTTTTGTGTGATTTTGTTGTCAGCACATTCAACTATGTAAATAAGATGTATTTAATAAGATTATTTCATTCATTCATATCTAGGATGTGTTATTTTAGTGTTCCCTTTATTTTTTTGAGCAGTGTATATATAAGGTCCCACAGTTGACAGTCCATGTGAAGGACCCACAATAAAACATGGTAGCGTACAAGAACCTTGGTTTTTCGAAGATCATACATGTCTGGACAAGACAAAGGTTCACACCCCCACACCCCCGATCACTGTATGGCTGCTGATCGACAGTCTATGTTTGCAAGAAAAATTTCATTTCAAGGGGAAATAAAATGGCAATCTAGTTTTCCATCTAATCTCAAGTTCTCATGTAATGTTTGGTCAGGTGGAGAGGCTGATCCAGGAGAAAGGCTGGGAGTTCATGTGGAATGAGAGACTGGGCTACATCCTCACCTGCCCCTCCAACCTGGGCACTGGGCTCCGCGCTGGAGTACACGTCAACCTGCCCAAGCTCAGCAAGGTAACACACACACACTGCAATATCTACTCGGAGCCTCAAAAAGAATACACGGCAAAAACGGTCTTACCTAGATTTTTTTTCAATCTTGTATTGAGTGATAATACATTTTAAAATGACTTTTTTTCTTACCAAGATACATTATCTGACTACATTGGCAGATAATGTTGCTTATTTTGACCTAAAAAAAAAGCTTGACACAAGTGGGGTAAGATAATTCATCTTGTTTCAAGATCATTTTTTCTTAATAAGACCTCTTACTAAGATAATACATCTTTGTCTTGCCCCTATACAGATTCACACACTCACAAACACACAAACCTTTATACCCTCACACCAGCGACCAACAAGATCCCCACTTGCCAGTCATTCAAGGCCCATTTGTCTTCTGAACATTCCTCTCCCCTCGCTAACCAGGGCCGTGCTTGTGAGGGCACACCCTAGCAAAACGTTTTTACATCGGAAATGAGTGTTTCCTGTTGGACAAGTTCAGATAGTATCTCTTCATTTCCTACATTTTGTGCCCCATCAAAATCAAATCAAATCAAATGGTATTGGTCACATACACATATTTAGCAGATGTTATTGCGGGTGTAGCGAAATGACTGTGTTCCTAGCTCCAACAGTGCAGTTATATCTAACAATTCACAACAATACACACAAGTATTAAGAATTATTAAATGAATTATTAAGAATTAAGAAATATATAATATTAGGATGAGCAATGTCGGAGTGGCATTGACTAAAATACAGTAGAACACAGTATGTAAACATTATTAAAGTGACTAGTGTTACATTATTTAAGTGACCGGTGATTCCATGTCTATGTACATTGGGCAGCAGCCTCTAAGGTGCAGGGTTGAGTAACTGGGTGGTAGCCGGCTAGTGACTTAAGTTCAGGGCAGGGTACTGGGTGGAGGCTGGCTAGTGACTTAAGTTCAGGGCAGGGTACTGGGTGGAGGCCGGCTAGTGACTTAAGTTCAGGGCAGGGTACTGGGTGGAGGCCGGCTAGTGACTTAAGTTCAGGGCAGGGTACTGGGTGGAGGCTGGCTAGTGATGGCTATTTAACAGTCTGATGGCCTTGAAATAGAAGCTGTTTTTCAGACTCTCTGTCCCAGTTTTGATGCACCTGTACTGACCTCGCCTTCTGGATGGTAGCGGGGTGAACAGGCCGTGGCTCGGCTGGTTGATGTCCTTGATGATCTTTTTGGCCTTCCTGTGACATCGGGTGTTGTAGGTGTCCTGGAGGGAAGACAGTGTGCCCCCGGTGATGCGTTGGGCTGACCGCACCACCCTCTGGAGAGCCCTGCGGTTGCGGGCGGTGTAGTTTCTATACCAGGCGGTGATACAGCCCAACAGGATGCTCTCAATGGTGCATCTGCAAAAGCTTGTGTCTGTAACCCCCCCCCCTGCAGGACCCCCGCTTCGCAAAGATTCTGGACAACCTGCGTCTGCAGAAGAGAGGTACCGGAGGAGTGGACACTGCAGCCGTGGGCAGCACCTTTGACATCTCCAACCTGGACAGACTGGGACAGTCAGAGGTAATAAGGAATAGATAGTGTAGGGTGAAGTTTCTCTTAGACACTAATCTTGAGTCAGTTTGGATTGGGAAGATCTGTACTAGGGGAAACTTCACCCCCCCCCCCCCCCCCCACACACACACACACACACGGGGTGCATCTCAAATAGTCTAAAATGGCATAGTCTCCGCTCCTCTCCTTTACCTGCGCCTACAATACAAGGCAATGCAATAACTGTTATTATCCCAAATGAGGATATTACAACTAAGGTACGACCTGGAAAAACTTGCCAGGAACCGACTGAGATGGTGGACGTTCATCAATAGCCTCAGCTCCTTAGGAGCCGAGGGCTTAAGAAGGCAAGTCAAACGCTGTTATTCAGAATCTGAGAAGGTAGGTCAAAACAATACGGTGAAGAGTACCAAATGCATTTGCTTTTACAGCCCTGTATAGTAAATGAGAGGACACAAGCGAGGAAGCCATTTTAGACTACTGAGATGTGGCCATGGGTTGTACTGGAAGGCTTGAACAGTGTCTTGAGGAGAGAGACCGTCTTGCCTCTGTTTGTGTGTTGTGTACCCCCTTGTGTACCCAGTCATGCTGTCATGCCTGTGTCTGCATGCGAGATGGTGACATGGATAAAAGAAGACAATGGGACTATTCTGTATTGTGTGTTGCTGGTGTGGGTCCTGGAGAGCCACAATGTGTGCAGAGTACCAGACACTTGTACAATCTATGCCAAGGCGCATTGAAAGCTGTTCTGGCCGCTCGTAGTGGCCCGAACGCCCTATTAAGACGCTTTATGTCGGTGTTTCCTTTCATTTTGGCACTTACCTGTAGATCCTCTGCTAACCATGCATTTAGACGCACACACCAATCATGATGTGGTTGATTATTTCAATAAGGTGGGGGGGGGGGGGGGGCTCTCCAGAACCAATCGGTGAGGAATGCAAGGTCTGGGAGTGAAAGAACGGGGGACTGAGAGAACAAAAGCGTAAGAGGGTGAGAAACAGAGAGCGAGCAAGAGAGAGCGACAACTCTCGACCGTCCACAGTCTCTGTCCGCGTGATTGAGGTGATCGGTTTAAGCAGGGCTCAGAATCCGAATCACTGATCTTGACGACATAACGGGCAGTTGTTCGGGATGCAAGATCAACCGTCGATCAGTGATTCTGCACACTCTGGCTGCAAGGCGGTCGACCTCAAACACTCACACCGTGGCTGCGTTCCAGGCAGACCTCATTGCAGATGTTGCAGCAGCCATTGGTCCTGTGCCACGTCATCGACTGCGCAGCCGGGCATCACATTGCTCGGCCTATGTCATTCGATGCGCTTAGTTGATATGTTAAACACCTAACTGGATGTCGTGAGATCTGGCGTCTCTCTCTCTCTCTCTCTCTCTCAACGCGCCCACTGACTCTCTCTGTGTGATCAGGTCCAGCTAGTGCAGACGGTGGTGGACGGCGTCAACTACCTGATCGACTGTGAGAAGAAGCTGGAGAAGGGACAGGACATCAAGATTCCCCCGCCGTTCAAGAAGTAGACCACCCAACCCCCTCCGGCCCAGAAATACCTCTTCTTACCGACCCGTCTGTCTCATCCCCATTCAGAGCCGTAGGTAATGTCCAGATTTAGTCCAACTCCGTTTGAGATGTCGAATTTAAATGGCACCAGATGTTCCGAGAACGTTACACTCCCGGTAGGAATGCACATTTAGAATGTTCTAGTGCATACCTATAGCGCTAATCCCAATGCAACTATATGCAATGGGACTCCTTCTACTTAATAGCCCTCAACCTGACACCTAGGCCTGTTACACCTAGACTACAGCATGTCCTATACTCTATGTGTCCGATACTGCTACTTCCTCGTCTTCCCTCTGTATCGGGATGTGGAGGAACACGGCTATATGCTATACTGCTACGGTAGTGTAATCCATCCATTTGTGGTAGTCTACAGCCAGAGTGTAACCATGTAGTGATAGATGACGACTTGAATGCAGCACAACGACCATGTTGGACTGAAAAGACTTCTTAGAGGTTTGTATGCCGAAGTTTAAGTAAGACACGGGTTAAACTAAGTCGTGCTAATAATAACTCATGCTAAACTACTGTGCTCCGTGATGTACTGTATGTATCAAGCAGCAATATCATTTCAACCCACCATTGAATGTCATTCTCGGACAGATTTTATTAAAGGAACCATGTATTTAATACATTTCCTCTCTCATTCGTCATTAATATTATAAACCTGTTTACGTGCCCGTGCGTTGTTGACCCACGGGCTTATAGAATTGTGTCGAACTTGATCACATTGCAACCTGTAACTGTTTAAAGCGTGTGTGTGTGTGCGTGATTTCATCCCATCATGAAAGCAATGCTTTGAGTGACTTATTACAGTGGATGGGCGCCATAGTAACCAAACTCTCAGTGCTTGATTGTGATCAGCTTGGTAGGGTTTGGGGTCATGTGACAATACTGATCCTCTTCTTAACAGTGCACTGTGCTATAACCAACCGCTGTACTGTGCCAAGACTTATGGCCAAAGGGAGTTAGCGTTGATTGGTTGTCTATGCATTTGATTGAATTACTGTAAATCACTGATTAGTGTGAACAAACTCTGATAATGTGTAGCCAATACACCAATCTGTCGTGCAGTTTATGGTCATAAATCTGAGTAGCATTCACAACGTTGCACAACTACTACAATCGTTAATACTTGCTCATTAAAGACTGGTACAGGAGTGATAACATGTTTTGATATGAGATGTTCTAACAAGAGCACTGTCTCGTACGACTGACTTCAGATCTGCCAGCCAGGCTATTTGACATCGTAACATAATATGTGCTAGAAAACTTAGGGAACAATTTGTCTTGTTCCTTAATGCTGAACATTGACATTGCAACAGCATCCGTGTTATTCAGAGCTGCAAATAAACCCTGAAGTGTTTGTATTACAAGGTTTTAAGAATCCCTCTCTCCATCCAACCAGTGATTGGTTCCGTTGCAAAACGTTTTGCAACGGAAAACAGAAATGAGCAGTTCCTCCCGGTCTTTTTTTCCGTTTGGTGCCTACTGAACCCTGTACAATACAGCCAAGCTACTTGAAGCGCCCCCCGCCAGCTTTGCATTGCAGTCTGCAGATCTTGGTCCTCCTCCCAAATCTCACAGGGAAAAAATGGTGCGTTGCCATGGCGACTGTCTTATGGAGGAACGGGAACTAGGAACTCCAAGGGGGGCTTTGTCTGTGCACAGCCAAGTAATCCTCAAGCCTTCAGTGGAGCTGCAGGACGCACGGGAACAATGACAAGCCAGAAAGCACAGACTCATCATAGCACACAGAAGCCCTGTTTTATGCCTGGTGTTAAAATTGTGCCCACATTTTTAGACCGGTGTAGAAAATGAAAATGACTGATTTTGATGATCTTCCTGACCACTTACTGAGGTAGACAGGGACTTTCTGTAGCTGGATCATCTTGATTAGATCACAAAAACCACATGTAACCAGGGCCTGTAGGGGGATGCCACCACTTGTCACATACACTGAGTATACAAAACATTAAGAACACCTGCTCTTTCCATGACAGACTGACCAGGTAAATCTAGGTGGAAGCTATGATCTCTTATTGATGTCACTTGTTAAATCCACTTCAATCAGTGTAGATAAAGGGGAGGAGACAGGTTAAAGAAGGATTTTTAAGCATTGAGACCATTGGGACATGAATTGTGTATGTGTGCCATTTAGAGGGTGAATGGGCAAGAAAAATGCAAGTGGCTTTGAAAGGGGTATGGTAGTAGGTGCCAGGCACACCAGTTTGTGTCAAGAACTACAACGTTGCTGGGTTTTTCGCACTTAACAGTTTCCCGTGTGTATCAAGAATGGTCCACCACCCAAAGAACATCCAGCCATCTTGAGACAACTGTGGGAAGCATTGGAGTCAACATGGGCCAGCATCCCTGTAGAATGCTTTCGACACCTTGTAAAGTCCATGCCCAGACAAATTGAGGCTGTTCTGAGGGCAAACGGGTGGGAGCAACTAAATATTAGGAAGGTGTTCTTAATGTTTTGTACACTCAGTCATAGCCACGGGAACTAGTAACCCACCCACCCACACACACACACACACACACACACACACAAAAGTAGTCCACTGAGCATTACACAGCATGTAAAGTGTTGGTCCCATGTTTCACGAGCTGAAATAAAAGATACCAGAAATGTTCCATAGCAGACATGTCACACACTGAGCATGTTTGGGATGCTCTGGATCGACGTGTACAACAACGTGTTCCAGTTAATGACAATATACAATGACAATATACAATAGAGAATTGGCACAGCCATTGAAAAGGAGTGGGAAAGCATTCCACTGGCCACAATCAACAGCCTGATCAACTCTACGCAAAAGGAGATGTGTCGCGTTGCATGAGGCAAAATGGTGGTCACACCAGATACTGACTGGTTTTCTGATCCACGCCCCTCCATTTTGTTTTCACGGTATCTGCGACCAACAGATGCATCTCTGTATTCCCAGTCATGTGGAATCCATAGATTAGGGCCTAATGACTTTATTTCAGTTGACTGAGTTCCTTACATGAACTGTAACTCAATTGTTCCATCCTGAGAGTTTCTATTTTTGTTCGGTGTACAAAGCTGAGTCCATCATAGCATTCAGTAGTCAAAATGCATTGCATTCATTCTCGCACCATGCAATCAATTATCAGTTCTAAACTCTTTTTTTCTTCTTCTCTGCGCACATATATGACATACAGTTGTTGGCCGGAGCACGTCTCCAGTGTTACCGGAGGAGGACTGCGTATTAATCCTGCTGTAGGATTTATTGCGGCCAGAAGGTCAAGTGAACCACGAAAATGTACGTGTCACTCAGAAAAAAAACAAATCATGGCTCTCGAGTCAGTGAAAATAGTTGTTCAAAAATAACGAATCGTTCGCAAAACTGCCCGTCACTACTGCTCACTTGAAAAAACACAACCGACGTCTGATCACCAGGAAAAGAAACTGTGAAAGGCTGGTCACCAGTGAAAACACAACAGAGGCTGGTCTGCCAGCATAACCAGCTAGACCATGCTGGTCTGCCAGTATAACCAGCTAGACCATGCTGGTCTGCCAGTATAACCACCTAGACCATGCTGGTCGGCCAGCATAACCACCTAGATCATGCTGGTCTGCCAGCATAACCACCTAGACCATGCTGGTCTGCCAGCGTAACCACCTAGACCATGCTGGTCTGCCAGCGTAACCACCTAGACCATGCTGCTCTGCCAGCGTAACCACCTAGACCATGCTGGTCTGCCAGCGTAACCACCTAGACCATGCTGGTCGGCCAGCATAACCACCTAGACCATGCTGGTCGGCCAGCATAACCACCTAGACCATGCTGGTCGGTCAACTGAACCAGCTAGACCATGCTGGTCGGTCAACTGAACCAGCTAGACCATGCTGGTCGGCCAACTGAACCAGCTAGACCATGCTGGTCGGCCAACTGAACCAGCTAGACCATGCTGGTCGGCCAACTGAACCAGCTAGACCATGCTGGTCGGTCAACTGAACCAGCTAGACCATGCTGGTCGGCCAACTGAACCAGCTAGACCATGCTGGTCGGTCAGCAGAACCAGCTAGACCATGCTGGTCGGCCAGCAGAACCAGCTAGACCATGCTGGTTGGCCAGCAGAACCAGCTAGACCATGCTGGTCGGCCAGCAGAACCAGCTAGACCATGCTGGCAATGCTGAAAAAATGAAACGGCTCCGCTAATACAGGACTAGTAAAGATGAGGCTAGCACTTGGGCTGTTATTGTGCATGTTAGTTCTCAATGTGAATGTGTTACTTTTCTGTTACATTTTTTTTCTATTTTGTTGTTTTCTTCCACTCACCTCCTCACCTCCCAGTCCCCCTTGCAGAGGTTTTCAAAGGTTTTGAATAGCCTTACTCTGGCATTGCCAAATAGGCTAGGCAGGGCAGCAACTAAATTTGTCAGTTGGAACATGTGCCGTTTGAACCACCAGGTCAAATGTGTTGTCATTGTGCAGGGCAAACTATTCAACATGCCAGTTGTATTAGCCAGTATTTATGCTCCTAATTGGGCCAATGACCAGTTTTTATGGGAGTTTTTTTTTCCACTCCTCCCTGATCTGAATGAACACTCACCGATTTATACTAGCGGGGGATTTGAACTGTGTCACATTAGATCGCCCTAAAGCGGTATCCGGGTCCCTTTCTAAATCAGCATGTTTTGTTCATGATTTTAACCAGGAATATTGTGCAACAGACCCTTGGAGATTTAAAAATCCTACATCTTAACAATATTCTTTCTTTTCCCCAGTCCATCAGACGTATTCCAGAATTGATAGTTTCCTTCTAGACAACAAGTTGCTTCCAATACTAAGGTCCACTGATTATGAGGGTATTGTCATCTCAGACCACAGCGCAGTGGTAATGGTATTGTGTTTTCCTGATAACGTTCTCCCACAACGCACTAGTGACTCAATCCACGTCTCTTCTCAGATGAAGAATTGGACACATACGTATATATCTGCCCAAAATGATTTTTACCTTGAGGTCAATCGGCTTTCAGAGACATTAATGTGCACCCTATGGGAAGCGCTGAAAGCGTACCTAAGTGGCCAGATCATATCATATAACGCCGGCATGAATAACAGGTCAGGGCATCTTACAGAACTTGCTAACCTTATAAACGACATTGATCAGAGGCACTCAACCATGCCATCTGCAGACCTCTATAAGGAGAGAATCACATTACAGATGGAATTTTATCAGAGGACCTCCACTTAAAATCCAGACAAAACCACTATGAGCATGAGGAACTGGCCAGTAAACTTCTTTGCCATCAACTGAGGCAATCATCAGCCTCTGACCTAATACCTGAAATCACAACCTCAGCAGGTGTGACCACCTCAGACCAAAAGTGCATCAATGGTCAATTCAAACATTTTGACGAGGACCTTCTAAACAGACACCCGTATTATGCGACATCTACGCAGAAATAAACTTAAGCAGGGGTCACTCCCCCCAACCATGTCACAGGCCATAATATCAGTCTGAAAAAGACCTGCTGAAATGTGGGGCCTACTGCCCTGTTAGTCTGCTTTGCTGTGACTATAAGATATACTTACTAAGGCTCTGGCTATCCGACTAGAAGCGGTTATGCCTGCAATAATACCCCGCCGACCAGACAGGCTTTAATCATTCAGTAACCTACGGCGCTTATTCAATATTATTTACTCACCAAATTATTCCCCCACTCCAGAAGCCCTAATCTCTCTGGATGGCATTTGACCGTATTGCATTTTAATACCTTTTTACTGCTCTTGAAAGATTTGTCCCTACTTTTGTCTCTTGGACAAAAGGCCCTGTATTCAGCTCCTCAAGCATATTGTATGTTCGTACTAACAGCACCCTCTCACTATATTTCTCCCTGCATAGAGGAAATTGTTAGGGCTCTCCTATTTGAGATAGTCATGGAACCCCTAAGCATCTCCCTAAAAGGCAGCGCGGGGACAACACGTATAGATCAAGGACAGGTCCACAAACTCTCTGTGTCTCAGACCCAATCACGTCTATCTCAATTCTTAAATCGTTCTCGATATAATCTCGTGTTTTGTCAATGTTTGAGGTTACAAAATCAATTTGACAAAAAGCATACTCTTTCCGATCAATAACGAAGCAATAGATATACGCTGAGTTTACACCAAACATTAGGAACACCTTCCTAATATTGAGTTGCAATGTGTCGGCACCCCCCCACCCTTTTGCCCTCAGAACTGCCTCAATTCGTTGGGGCATGGACACCTCAACGTGTCGAAAGCGTTTGTCGAAAAACAGTAGGTTTTAAGGGATGGTATAATAACCTTCCAGACAAGTAAATAATTTAACCTACTGAATCAGACGGGACTAAAATTACGGATGTGGTGATTTGTGCTCGTACACATAATTACATTACCTGAGCTCCCCCAGTAAAAGGTATCCCGTCTGAATAAGGCTAAAGTCACGGAAAGAGCAGGTGTTCTTGTTTTGTATACTCTGTGTATCTTTTGATTCATTTCCTTTCACGGTCGCCCCCATTACTTTCACCTATGTAGGGATCTATGTGACTCGGACATTCAAAGACCTGTTCAATTTTAATTTCAAGCCAGCCTTGGAGAAATCTAAGCAGGACCTCAGTCGCTGGTCGACACTCCTCATATCACATACACTGCAGTTGCGGTCAGTGCCGTTTCAGATGATGGAGGACACATTTTTTTTTCATGAGCATGGCCTTATTTTTATTACAGCGGATTGAAAGGCTCATTCATATTCCATTCACCCAGTTAAATGTAACATCGATAGGTTTAGGCTACTACATGATACTAACATTTTCCCTATACCCATCATGAGGTTGCTACAACCTAGCCTATGAATGAAGGTTTACAACGTAGGTGCACACAGGTCAAGAGACACATTTGATGTGACAGACAGTGACACATGGACAGACAGTGACATTCAATACCGCCTTGTGTCGGGGCATAGACTCCACAAGGTGTTGAAAGCGTTCCACAGGGATGCTGGCCCACGTGGACTCCAATGCTTCCCGCGGTTGTGTCAAGTTGGCTGGATGTCCTTTAGATGATGAACCAATCTTGATACACACGGGAAACTGTTGAGCTTGAAAAACCTAGAAGCATTGCAGTTTTTGACACACTTAAACCAGTGTGCCTGGTACCTACTACATACCCCGTTCAATTTTTTGTCTTGCACATTCACCCTCTGAGTGACATACATACACAATCCATGTCTCAAGGCTTAAACATCCTTCTTTAACCTGTCTTCTCCCCTTCACCTACACTGATTGAAGTGGAGTTAACAAATGACATCAATAAGGGATCATAGCTTTCACCTGGATTCACCTGGTCAGTCTGTGTCATGGAAAGAGCAGGTGTCCTTGATGTTTTGAACACTGAGTGTATATGTACTTTCATTTGGAATAAAACGATCCCATGGTTGCGTAAAGCATTTTTGGAAAGACATAAAGGAGGGGGGGGGGGGGGGTCTTGCTCTACCCAGTTTCCTCCATTACTACCGGCCTGTCAATATTCACAAGATAACCTTTTGGGTCTCTACGTTCTTAGAGGGGGAAGCACCAACTGGTGTGGCCACTTATGGAAAAGCACTCATGTCAAACATCATCCCGGTCTCTTTAGTCTGTGCCTCCCCTCCCATCTCTCCCACCCACCAGTTGGTCTGATCCTGGATCCCTAAATAAAGGGACACATTTCTATGCCATATGACATTATTCAGAATATTGCGTGTCCCAATCTTAGATAGACATGTGCGTCAATCAAGGTTACATTGGTACTATCCTATGCAATAGCTGGTGGACAATAGAACGTTTTTATAAAACAAGGCTACATTAAGTTCTCAGAGCAGAGGTTACTCTCAAAGTAGTGGAGAAATGGCTGCCAGACCATGTAAATCGTTCATGGGAGGAAGGGTTTGGAATCGAGATCTCCGAAATCACCTGGCATTCTGCAATTGACAGGATACACTCATCCTCTATCTGCATTAGACATGAGTTACTACAGTTATAAAGTATTTCATCGCCTACACGTTTGCAGGAGTAGACCTACCAGATTGTAAACAGAAATAGACCCAACCTGCTCTAGATGCCATCAGCCAACCACCACTCTGTATCACATGTACTGGTCATGCCCGACACTAGGTCCATTCTGGTGCTCTATCTTTGAGACTTTCTCATATATATGCAATAAAAAAATTGCCCCAACTCCCTTTTGTCCCTATTATTGGGGCGCCCCCGAAGACATTACTTTCTGCATTACCCAAGCAGAGGCCATAGCCTTCTCGTCCCTTCTGGCCCGCGCGATACCCCGCCATCGCATGCTCACTGAGTTAGGGATGTTATGGCACATCTCAAACTTGTGAAGGTAAAATATTCCACCCGTGGCTCCTCTCAAAAGTTTTCTAAGGTCTGGCAGCCATTTCTTAACTACTTTGAGATTAACCTCTGCGCTGAGAACTTAATGTAGCCTTCTTTTTAAAAAAACAACAATTGTTATTGTCCACCAGCTATTGCATAGGACAGTACCAATGTAACCTTGATGTGTCTAAGATGTCACATGTCAGTCTAAAATGGCAGGGAATAATCTTAAGGGGAACTGTGGTGGACACGGTGCATGACCTCCCAGGGGGCTCAGTGACACTGTGTAAGAGTACCCCCTATTACATATTGGGTGGAACTGTGAGACCATTCAAGTTGACTACTACTAGGAATAAATATATTTGACCTCATTGCCTTAGCCTGGCATCCAAACTGAGGTGAAGTAAAACAACGGTGAGCGCAGCATTCAGTATGGTTTAACCAGGCTATCGTTGGCTCTCTCTGCCCTCCACATCAGGGTAAACTAGATGACTAATTGAACATGGACACTGACAATACTGGGAAGAGAAAAAACATGTTTCATTTTCTTCAAAATATGGTGGCTCTTCTTCTTCTGAATAGATGTCGATGTGGGGTCCTATGAGTCGTGCAGGTTTAGCAAAGCCTGAACTGTGTCAGAGAAGACAGAGAGAGTAGGGAGAGTGACAGAGAGAAAACATTTTGTAGGTCTACTGTGTCTATTATGTACTTTATATGAGGTTCTAAAATGAGGCATACTTATTACATGATTAAGGCATCTAACAAAAACACAAGAAACCTATTCAGAAGGGAGCTGTTGTTACAATAGTTCAGACTCATTTCTACTAGTCTCGGCTATCAAGACTATTGCAAAGTGCATAGTCTCAAGTAGTTTCCTCTCCCTATCTCATCTCCTTCATCTGCACTCAGTGCCATCTCTAGCCTTTTGGGGGCCCTATGAGAGATTTGGTTGGGGGGCCCCCACCCCACGTGCAAAACCTTTTAGTCTCTTCGCCATCTAAATACAGTCCGGGAGGGGACGACTACGACTACTACTACTCCTCCTCCTCCGTGTGATTCCTTACCTGCTAAGTTCTGCAGCCTCTTCCTCTCGTCCAGGTTGTGCTGGAGCATCTCCAGCAGCTCAAAGTACCTGAAAAGGGAATCCCGGGGCCAGGTGACCTTCTCGTTCTCCTCCTGCTCCTGCATCACCTTCATGTTCTCCTCCACGTACGACTCCCAGTCTAACAGAGGGGGGTAATACGAGGAAACCAGTTCATTAGGGCATGAAACAGAAAAATGCTGTAAAACTGTTTGCAGCAGAAAACGAATCCAGGGATAACCTCTCTGTTTCAGTTTGTTTTAAGCTTGGTGCCTTTATGATGACCCAGACTACTCTTTTAGAGTGCATCGTAGTAATGAGATCTCAGTGTCCGGGGCATGTTGGTATGTTCACAAAAATTCTTAACAGAATTGATGTACTGTACCAAATATCATCACACACTCCAAATGTACTCTCTATGATTTATTGGGTATCACCAACATTTTGACACAAATTTGGTTCCTTGGAAGTTGTGGGAACGTGTGTTTTTGGTTTCAGATTGGTTTCCAGGAACGGAGCCCTAAGTTTCCTGACGGGTAAAACTGAACTTTTTTTTTTTTACGTTCTTAGAACAAAACCAAACATTTCAGACTGTTATGGGAATGTTTATTTTTTTGGTTGCAGGGAGATTCTGAAAACATTTCACTTGAGTTTCTGGGAGATTTTATTAACTCTCTGAGAACAGAAATTATAGTTTATTTGAAGGTAATTAAATAACATTCTGAGAACATTCTCTAAATGCTATGAAAGTTTTGTTTAGTTATTAGTGAAAGTTTGCTTACAATTACAGTAGGTGTGATCTTGCACACACTTAACAAGATGGAGGATTAGAGAGTTTTGTTGACGCTGAGAATGGAATGTAAATGTAAATAACATTCTTAGAGCGTTCTCTGAAAGTTTCTGTGGTTTTTATGGAAAGTTTTCTCCATGTTCTGAGAACAGAATTTAGCTTATTGATGGTAATGTTTTTGGTAACATTTAGAATTCCATTTTCTTTACAACATTCCCAGAATATTACCAAGAACGGACATAAAAGAGACATAAAATACATTCTCCGAAAGTTCTGAGAACATTGCTTAAGTTACACCGTTTTTGAGAATGTTCCCAGAATGTAGTCAAAATATAACATTAAATAGAACCACATGGGAACTTGTGCAGAATGTTCTGTACTGAAATTCCCACAAAAGATCGTTGTTTCTTAAAGTTCTCTGAACAATTTAAGGACATTACTTTAAATAGAACCATGAGGAAACCTGTAAGAAACGTTATGCTGAAGTACTGAAATTCCCACAGAAGACCATTGTTTCTTAACATTAAACAATTTGAGAACATTCCCAATGTCAAACCATTTAGAGAACATTCTTAGAATATTATAAAAATGTAATTAAATGTAACCATGTGTGAACTTTTAGGAAACGTTCTGTTAAAGTAATGAAATAAAGTTTTTTTGTCAAGTTCTGTCACGTCCTGACCATAGTAAAATGTTATTTTCTATGGTAGAGTAGGTCAGGGCGTGACAGGGGGTGTTTTGTATTTTTTTCCTATGTTTTCTATATCTATGTTTAGTTCTAGTTTTCTATTTCTATGTTGTTTTTTTGGGGTTGATCTCCAATTGGAGGCAGCTGGTCCTCGTTGTCTCTAATTGGAGATCATATTTAAGTAGGGGTTTTTCTTCCTGGGTTATTATATTTTGAGTAGTGTTTGTTTCTCTCTGTGTCACGGTTTGTTGTTTTGTCAATTCAGTTATTTATGTTTTGCAAAGTTTCACGGATTAAATAAATGTGGAACTACAACCACGCTGCACTTTGGTCCCCTCGCTACGACAGTCGTGACAAGTTCCTTAAATGTGCTAAGAATGTTCCAAAGCAAAGCAACTATCCTGTACCATTCATAAAAAGCTGTGGGAAGGTTGTATGCAAAATAACCATAGGACAACCTCTAACCTCTCAGCTCTAAGAAACATAGGGTTCTTGGAATGTTCTTTGTTCTGTGACAAAATAAATTGCTATTTTGTCTCATTCTAAGATCGCAAAGAAATGGTCTCTATTCAAAGTATGATGAGTATATTATGGTGTCCCAATGGTGGTTAGGTTTGAAAAGAACCCACCTTTTTCTGGAATATTACATCTTGTAAACTTTAGTAGATCCTCAGTGGAAAATGACTCTTCATCACCCTCTGCCACTTTGCTCAGCCTAAATGTATATTTGAATATATTAGACCTAACTTGAACTTTTTTCAATTGTGAATTTAAATTAAATGAATTCAATTGTGTCGACATCAAATTGTTTTATACATTTTACGATATGACAGGGACGAGAACGTACATGAAACGTTAAAAGAAACTGTCTTACCTGGCAAATTTCAAATTACTTATCCTCCTACAAAAAGAAAAGCAAAAACATAAATTTTTCAAGATATTTGTCAAAAGACATGACATGAACATATTTTATCTAAACAAAGGTACAGTGAGGGAAAAAAGTATTTGATCCCCTGCTGATTTTGTACGTTTGCCCACTGACAAAGAAATGATCAGTCTATAATTTTAATGGTAGGTTTATTTGAACAGTGAGAGACAGAATAACAACAAAAAAATCCAGAAAAACGCATGTCAAAAATGTTAAATAAATCGATTTGCATAGACTGATCATTTCTTTGTCAGTGGGCAAACGTACAAAATCAGCAGGGGATCAAATACCTTTTTCCCTCACTGTAATATACAGGTTAGTTTCTCACATATTGGCCCAGAAAGTAATGGTGAACATCAAAGACATTCTATCTTGAAAAAGATAATACTTTCATTTCTTTACTGTAATGCTACGTCTTATTCGCCAATCACACCGGTTTGTAGAATCCAATAGAACATCACCCTCACCTGTTTATGATCTCAGCTTTAAAGAGATCAGCTTTGGCCTGGATCTCAATCTGCTGTACCTCTTTAGAGAGGTCACTCCGGATGGCCTGGAAGTTATTCACTGGATGGACAAAAAGGAAACAGACAATTAGTTAAAAAATATCTGAGCATTATCACATTAGCATACCACTTAGACTGCATGCTCAGTAGTATTTATGCAAGTAGTATGGACATTGGAACAGTATGATATAAAACCGTTTTATATCAAACTGGCCCACAAAGTTAGAGAACGTTTTTAATTTCCATTTTAATGTGAAATATCTAGATAAAAGATAAAGACCCACAAACAGTCAAGTCTGAGAATATAAAAAAAGAAAATGAAATAGCTAAATGGATGCTCTTTATCAAAGCATTACGGGGAAGTACCTACCCATAATACCCACAAAGATATTGCGGAATACGAAGGAGCCTATGAGGAGCCAGAGGATGATGTATAGGCCACATATGGCTTTGTCCAGTTCTGGAACTTTGCGGGTGTCGGCGAGCAGAGCGTACCAGTGATCCATGGTGAAGAGGATGAAGAGGGTGATGAAGGAGTTGTAGATATCTCTGGGAGATGATGAAAGTTCATGAAAATGTGTCAAAAATCTTCAAAGATGTAACATGGCTGTAGGTTTTGTTCCTTAACAGAAATGGATTCTGACTGGTTGGACTCTAACCTTATCTGTAATGTAATATCAAGTGTTTGCATTCTACTCTTGAAGGCCTGAGATTTAGGAAAATGTAATGTTTCTCAATGACCACTGTTCACATTAATATCATATTATCTTATCATAACTGAGAATGAGAGAAATACTACTGTTAAATACTTCCAAAGAAATCAAGCTTTCATAGTAAGAGCAAATGTCACACACTTAAAGTTCATATTGTAGACCAGGCCCTCGACGTTGGAGCGAGTGTAACTCTCGAACAGGATGACTCCAACCACAGCGAAGATATAAGCAAACACCAGCAGCAGTAAGAAGATGAAGGTCATAGCCTGTAAACACACAGAGATATTTTGTCGTCCTTCTGTAGAATAGTATAGAATAGAGGCACTTCATAACAGTGGGACCATTTCTATGTTCCATCTGGTCACAAAAGGACCACACATGTATACAGGTAGGACTAATCAAATCATATGTATTACATTCGACTGGTATAGACTTTACAGTGAAATGCTTGCTTACGAACCTTTAAAAATAATAATACAAAATAAAATAGTAACTAACACAAGGAATCAAATAAAATACACAAGAATGGAGCTACGTACAGGAAGTACCAGCACCAGATCAATGTGGAGCTATATACAGGAAGTACCAGCACCGGATCAATGTGGAGCTATATACAGAGAGTACCAGCACCAGATCAATGTGGAGCTATATACAGGAAGTACCAGTACCAGATCAATGTGGAGCTATATACAGGAAGTACCAGTACCAGATCAATGTGGAGCTATATACAGGAAGTACCAGTACCAGATCAATGTGGAGCTATATACAGGAAGTACCAGTACCGGATCAATGTGGAGCTATATACAGGAAGTACCAGTACCAGATCAATGTGGAGCTATATACAGGAAGTACCAGCACCGGATCAATGTGGAGCTATATACAGAGAGTACCAGCACCAGATCAATGTGGAGCTATATACAGGAAGTACCAGTACCAGATCAATGTGGAGCTATATATAGGGAGTACCAGTACCAGATCAATGTGGATCTATATACAGGAAGTACCAGTACCAGATCAATGTGGAGCTATATACAGGAAGTACCAGTACCAGATCAATGTGGAGCTATATACAGGAAGTACCAGTACCAGATCAATGTGGAGCTATATACAGGAAGTACCAGATCAATGTGGAGCTATATACAGGAAGTACCAGCACCAGATCAATGTGGAGCTATATACAGGAAGTACCAGCACCGGATCAATGTGGAGCTATATACAGAGAGTACCAGCACCAAATCAATGTGGAGCTATATACAGGAAGTACCAGTACCAAATCAATGTGGAGCTATATACAGGGAGTACCAGTACCAGATCAATGTGGATCTATATACAGGGAGTACCAGTACCAGATCAATTTGGAGCTATATACAGGGAGTTCCAGTACCAGATCAATGTGGAGCTATATACAGGAAGTACCAGTACCAGATCAATGTGGAGCTATATACAGGGAGTACCAGTACCAGATCAATGTGGAGCTATATACAGGGAGTACCAGTACCAGATCAATGTGGAGCTATATACAGGGAGTTCCAGTACCAGATCTATGTGGAGCTATATACAGGGAGTACCAGTACCAGATCAATGTGGAGCTATATACAGGGAGTACCAGTACCAGATCAATGTGAAGAGGTATGATGTATTTCAGGTAAATACACTACATGACCAAAAGTATGTGGATACTTGCTCGTCAAACATCTCATTCCAAAATCATGGGCATTAATATGGAGTTAATCCCCCCTTTTCTGCTATAACAGCCTCCACTCTTCTGGGATGCTTTCCACTAGATGTTGGAACATTGCTGCGGGGACTTGCTTCCATTCAGCCACAAGAGCATTACTTAGGTCGGGCACTGATGTTGGCCGATTAGGCCTGGCTCGCAGTCGGTGTTCTAATTCATCCCAAAGGTGTTCGATGGGGTTGAAGTCAGGGCTCTGTGCAGGCCAGTCAAGTTCTTCCCCACCGATCTCGACAAACCATTTCTGTATGGTCCTCGCTTTGTATACAGGGCATTGTCATGCTGAAACAGGAAAGGGCCTTCCCCAAACTGTTGCCACAAAGTTGGGAGTACAGAATTGTCTAGAACGTCATTGTATACTGTAGTGTTTAAGATTCCCTTCAGTGGAACTAAGGGACCTAGCCCAAACCATGAAAAACAGCCCCAGACCATTATTCCACCTCCACCAAACTGTACAGTTGGCACTATGCATTGGGGCAGGTAGCGTTCTCCTGGAATCTGCCAAACACGGATTTGTCCGTCTGACTGCCAGATGGTGAAGCGTGATTCATCACTCCACAGAATGCATTTTCACTGCTCCAGAGTCCAATGGCGGCAAGCTTTATATCACTCCAGCCGACGTTTGGCATTGAGCATGGTGATCTTAGGCTAGTGCGGCTACTCGGCCATGGAAACCCATTTCATGAAGCTCCCGACGAACAGTTCTTGTGCTGACATTGCTTCCAGAAGCTTCCAGAAGCAGTTTGGACCTTGGTAGTGAGTGCTGCAACTGAGGACAGACAAGTTTTACGCGTTACGTGTTTCAGCATTCGGGGTTCTGTTCTGTGGCCTACCACTTTGCTTCTGAGCCGTTGTTGCTCCTAGACATTTCCACTTCACAATAACAGCACTTACAGTTGACCGGGACAGCTCTAGCAGGGAAGAAATTTGATGAACTGACTTGTTGGAAAGGTGGCATCCTATGATGGTGCCACGTTTAAAGTCATTGAGCTTTTCAGTGAGGCCATTCTACTGCCAATGATTGTCTATGGAAATTGCATGGTTGTGTGCTCGATTTTATACTCCTGTTAGCAACGGGTGTGACTGAAATAGCCAAATTCACAAATTTCAAGGGGTGTCCACATTTTGTATATATAGTGTATGTACATAAAGGCAGGGTAACGCGACTAGGCATCCAGATAGATAATCATATGAGTAAAATAAAGAGTCTGTGAGTATGCATGTGTGTTTGTGTTGTGTCGGTATCCGTGTGTAGTGTATGTGAATGTGTGGGAGTGACCATGTAGTGTGTGCTCCCTCTCCGGCCTCTAGGTCACCAGGCTGCTCGTTATGGCGCACACTTGTTACCATCGTTACGCGCACCTGCGCGTCATCAGACTCACCTGGACTCCATCACTTCCCTGATTACCTTCCCTATATATGTCACTACATTTGGTTCCTTCCCCAGGCGTTATAGTTTCTGTTCCAGTGTCATGTCGGTATGTTGTTTGTGTTTCTTGTTTTGTATTTAGTTGCGTTTATTTATTGAAACACTCACTTCATGAACTTGCTTCCCGACTCTCAACGCACTTGTTATAGAGTGTGTATATGGTATGTACAGTGCATCCGGAAACTATTCAACCCCCTTGACTTTTTCCACATTTTGTTATGTTACAGCTTTATTCTAATTTTAAAATAATTTTATTGCTCATCAATCTACACACAATACCCCATAATGACAAAGAAAAAATAGGTTTTTAGAATTTTTTTGCAAATTTATTACAAATAAAAACAGATACCTTATTTAAATAAGTATTCAGACCCTTTGCTATGAGACTCAATTTAGCTCAGGTGCATCCTGTTTCCATTGATCATCCTTGAGATGTTTCTACAACTTGATTGGAGTCCACCTGTCATCAATTAATTTGGAAAGGCACACACCTGTCAGTAAAAGGCACATGACAGCCCACTTGGAGTTTTCCAAAAGGCACTTGAAAAACTTTCAGACCATGAGAAACAAGATTCTCTGGTCTAATGAAACCAAGATTGAACTCTTTGGCCTGAATTCCAAGCCTCACGTCTGGAGGAAACCTGGCACCATCCCTACGTTGGGATGTTTTTTAGTGGCAGGGACTGGGAGACTAGTCAGGATCGAGGGAAAGTTAAATGGAGGAAATTTCAGAGATATCCTTGATGAAAACCTGCTCCAGAGCACTCAAGACCTCAGACTGGGGCGAAGGTTCACCTTCCAACAGGACAACAACCGTAAGCACACAGCCAAGACAATGCAGGAGTGGCTTTAGGGACAATTCTCTGAAAGTCCTTGAGTGTCCCAGCCAGAGCCCGGACTTGAACCAGATCGAACATCCCTGAAAATAACTGAGCAGTCCAACCTGACAGAACTTGAGAGGATCTGCAGAGAAGAGTGGGAGAAACTCCCCAAATACAGTGCCACGCTTGTAGCGTCATACCCAAGAAGATTGTAATCGCTGCCAAAAGGTGCTTCAACAAAGTACTGAATAAAGGGTCTGAATACTTATGTAAATGTGATATTTCAGTAAGACATATATTGCAGCTTTTAAAGTCTCTATAATAGGAGACTCTGGAACGAAGCTCATCCATCTTATTCTCGAGTGACTAGACATTTGCCAATAGAACAGACCGGAAAGCCTTTCAGTTTTTCTCTTCGCCTCAATTTCACCAGGACTCCACCTCGTCTCCCACGTTTTGGTAGCCCATGGAACAAAGAAATATGGTCCAGTATGAGCAGTGGAACAGCTGAGTCTGAGTTGAAGTCGTATTTGAAGTTGAAATCGAGGTTAGTAACTGTCAATCTGATATCCAGAAGTGCTTGGCAGTCATATGTGATAATAGAAGTTGACCATGTTACCATGTTACCTGCCTGGGGCCTCATTTATCAACCCTGTGTAAATGTCTCACTAAAATCTGGCGTACATAGAGATTCTAGGATTTAAGTGCACAACAAATTATTGGGATTCATCAAACTGTCACACACAACATATATGCATGTTTTCATTGATAAATCAGACACATACCCGCCTGAAAAACGTCATCCATTCACCTTTTATGTTGACAAAAACGCTCTCATTTGCTGTATAATTTGGACATGTTGGAACTGGGCCATGAGCAGAGTGTTTAAATCCTTTGCAGTGACTTTTTCAAACTAAAAATGCATGCCATCTATAGCAAGTGCCAAATACTGGCTGCGCATTCTGGAGGGTTGATTGCCATTTTGAACAATTTAAAAATAAATGATACAGTCTTGGTATAATCTCCAGCCTTGGGATAAACTCTGAGATTACAGGCCATGATGTCACTCTCTTATCACACAATTATTTTAAGTAGGCTACTAATTACTTTCAAGCATGCTTGGCTATTGAGCGATGGATAAATGTTAGCCTAATTTGTTGTGTAGCGGAAATAAGCAAGTCATGTCAGAAAGGAGAGATGCCCTGCAATATGATTATGATTTAGGCCTATATAATACAAGTAAAAGAAACATATTAGGCTAATTGCTGCAATGCGATCTACTTACAGCAAATGCATGTTTTATCATTAGGCTTACCTTTTAATGTTTTTATTAGTCTACTATTTCTATATTTCCCATGCATCAAACACTTCCATTTCCCAAAAAATAACTATATTTGCTTGCAATACAACTGATCAACCATTAGATGTTGAGTGTATGCATGAGCTGAACGTGGAGATTTTTTTACCTTTATTTAACTAGGCAAGTCAGTTAAGAACAAGTTCTTATTTTCAATGACGGCCTAGAAACAGTGGGTTAACTGCCTTGTTCAGAACGACAGATTTGTACTTTTTCAGCTCAGGGATTTGAACTATGCAACCTTTCGGTTACTAGCCCAACGCTCTAACCACTAGGCTACCCTAATACTTACACTTTCCTGTCAAGTTGAAATTGATAAATGCCAACCTTTGCGTGAAAACTGACAAGCAAGGTTGAGTCCTTTTCGTACACACGTACCTTTGAAAAATTTGTCACTCATGTTTGTCCGACTCCCAAAGTCTGTATCACTCAGTCTCTAACTGCACAATAAATGCTGACACCAATACAGAGGGAGTGTAAAACTGTTGGATCCATAGACATAGAATTACAGTATAATTATTATTCTATGGTTGGTTCCCTACCTTGAAAGCTTTGGAGATGGCCAACACGATAAGGCGGATCTGCCTGAATTTAGAGATAATTTTCAGGGAGCGGAGGATACGGAACTTCTTTAGGAGTGCCACAATCTCCAAGTCGTCAGTGTCCACCCCTTTGAAGACCTTCACGATCTCTGGTATAACAGACTGGGGGAGGAGAGAGAGGTAACCTGAGTACTGTAACTGGGATTTGGACTTGTATGTACAGTGCCTTCAGAAAGTATTCACATCCATTCACGGATTCCATTTGTTGTGTTACAGCCTGAATTCAAAATTGATGAAATATCTATTTTTTTCTCACCCATCTACACAAAATATCCCATCATGACAAAGTGAAAACATGTTTTTAGAAATTGCTGCACATTTATCTACAATGAAATACAGAAATATCTCATTTTTATAAGTATCCACACCCCTGAGTTAATACATAGAATCACCTTTGGCAGAAATTAGTCTTTCTGGGTAAGTCTCTAAGAGCTTTGCGTGCCTGGATTGTACAATATAAAATTATATAAGCTAAGTCAAGTTGGTTGTTGATCATTGCTAGACAGCCATTTTCAAGTCTTTCCATAGATTTTCAAGATGATTTTAAGTCAAAACTGTAACTTGGCCACGCAGGAACTTTCACTGCAACTCCAGTGTAGATTTGGCCTTGTGTTTTACGTTATTGTCCCGCTGAATTGTCCTGGTGAAAGATGAATTAATCTCCCAGTGTCTGGTGGAAAGCAGACTGAACCAGGTGTTCCTCTAGGATTTTGCCTGTGCTTAGCTCCATTCAGCCTTATTTTATATTCTGAAAAACTCCCCATTCCTTAACTATTACACGCGTACCCATAACATGATGCAGCCACCACTGTGCTTGAAAATATGGAGAGTGGTACTCAGTAATGTGTTGTATTGGATTTGCCCCAAACATAATGCTTTGTATTCAGGACAAAAAGTTAATTGCTTTGACACAATTTTTGCAGTATTACTTTAGTGCCTTGTTGCAAACAGGATATTTCTGAATATTTGTATTCTGTACAGACTTCCTTCTTTTCACTCTGTCAATTAGGTTAGTATTGTGGATTAACTACAATGTTGTTGATCCATCCTCAGCTTTCTCCTATCACAGCCATTAAACTCAGTTACTGTTTTAAAGTCACCATTGGTGTCATGGTGAAATCCCAGAGCGGTTTCCTTCCTCTCTGGCAACTGAGTTAGGAAGGATGCCTGTATCTTTGTACTTACTGGGTGTATTGATAAACCATAACTTCAACATGCTCAAAACGATATGCAACGTCTGCTTTCTTTATTTTTACCAATAGACCCCCTTCTTTGCGAAGCATTGGAAAACCTTCCTGATCTTTGATTCGTCATTGGAAAACCTCCCTGATGTTTGTGGCTGAATCTGGGTTTAGAATTCACTGCTCGACTGAGGGACCTTACAGATAATTATATGTGTGGGGTAAGGAAATGAGGTGTTCATTCCAACATCATGTTAAACACTGTTACACACAGTGAGTCCATGCAACTTAGTATGGTTTCTAACTCCTCTAGCTCCACAATGAGAGAGGGTGCAGGCCAGGCAGCAGGGAGGGTGCAGGTCAGGCAGCAGGGTGGAGTGTAGAGACGCAGACTCTCTCGACCTTTAAGTCTTTATTGGAAACTCATCTCTTCAGTAGGTCCTATGATTGAGTGTAGCCTGGCCCAGGGGTGTGAAGGTGAACGGAAAGGCACTGGAGCGAAGAACCACCCTTGCTGTCTCTGCCTGGCCGGTTCCCCTCTCTCCACTGGGATTCTCTGCCTCTAACCCTATTACGGGGGCTGAGTCACTTGCTTACTGGTGCAATTCCATGCCGTCCCTAGGAGGGGGGCGTCACTTGAGTGGGTTGAGTCTCTGATGTGATCTTCCTGTCCGGGTTGGTGCCCCCCTCGGGTTTGTGCCGTGGGGGAGATCTTCGTGGGCTATACTCGGCCTTGTCTCAGGGTAGTAAGTTGGTGGTTGAAGTTCCCTCTAGTGGTGTGGGGGCTGTGGTTTGGCAAAGTGGGTGGGGTTATATCCTACCTGGTTGGCCCTGTCCGGGGGGTGTAGTCGGACGGGGCCACGGGGTCTCCTGACCCCTCCTGTCTCAGCCTCCAGTAATTATGCTGCAATAGGTTGTGTCGGGGGGCTAGGGTCAGTCTGTTATATCTGGAGTATTTCTCCTGTCTTATCCGGTGTCCTGTGTGAATTTAAGTAGGCTCCCTCTAATTCTCTCTCTCTTTCTCTTCTCTCGGAGGACCTGAGCCCTAGGACCATGCCTCAGGACTACCTGGCCTGATGACTCCTTGCTGTCCCCAGTCCACCTGGTCGTGCTGCTGCCTCAGTCTCAACTGTTCTGCCTGCGGCTATGGAACCCTGACCTGTTCACCGAACGTGCTACCTTGTTCCGGACCTGCTGTTTTCGACTCTCTCTGCCGCACCTACTGTCTCTAACTCTAAATGATCGGCTATGAAAAGCCAATTGACATTTACTCCTGAGATGCTGACCTGTTGCACCCTCTACAACCACTGTGATTATTATTATTTGACCCTGCTGGTCATCTATGAACGTTTGAACATCTTGGTCATGTACTGTTATCTCCACCCGGCACAGCCAGAATAGGACTGGTGTAATGATTTTCTTAGAGAAGTGGAGGAGTCAAGTGCAGGACACAGGGATAAAGGTAAACAAACGTGTTTACTAAAATATTCAATCAATCTTCTCATCAAAATACATAGTTTGGAGAAACACCTCCAACTACACAAAACAGACAAACAATCACCGACAAGACAAACAGGAAATGCAGAGGTTTAAATAATGAACATAATTAGGGAAAATCAAAACAGGTGTACACAATAAAGACAAAACCAAACGAACTGTGAAACATGGATCGGTGGCAACTAGTAAGCCGGTGACGTCGACCGCCGAACGCCGCCCGAACAAGGAGAGGGGTCGACTTCGGCGGGAGTCGTGACAACTGGCCACCCCTCAGAGCATGGTTCCTCTCTAGGTTTCTTCCTAGGTTCCTGCCTTTCTAGGGAGTTTTTTCTAGCCACCGTGCTTCTACATCTGCATTGCTTGCTGTTTGGGGTTTTAGGCTGCATTGGTAAAAATGTCTACAAACATAATTCCACTTTGACATGATGGGGTATTGTGTGTGTAGGCACAAAATCTCAATTTAATCTATTTTAAATTCTGGCTGTAACACAACAAAATGTGGAAAATGTCAAGGGGTTTGAATACTTTCTGAAGGCACTGTATGTATAATACATAATGAATAGGCCTATATATAGGTTTGTATTTATTTATGTGCATCTATCTACATTGCATCTACAGTACATTCACATGGAGATAACTCATTATTCAATTCTTTGCTGGTTTGACTCTTACCAGCATGGTAACAGCAAAATCAAAGATATTCCAGGTGCTTTTCCAGAAGTTCCAGAAGTTGTCCAACCACTTCAATACGATCTCCAGGAAGAAGATGGCCAGGATGCTCCAGTCCAACATTTCCAGAACCAATTTCACAATCTCCAGATTGGGGTCCATGTTGTCAAACACCTCTTGGGCAGAAAGAATAGTCAGGTTGCCAGGTCTGCTTCTTGTCCAGCCAACAACAATCAATGAGTTGGCTAAAGCAAAGATAAATCATCTGCAAACCTTAGAATACATTTTGAAGTGAAGAAAGATCTAAGCTGAGTGTTGATAAAAAAAAAAATAATAATTGCCAGGAAAAATAGTTTTGAGATTGGGTGATAGTTATTAATGTCGGAAGGGTTACCACCTTTGAGATGGTGCGCATGGGCAGCCTTCCAAACCCTAGGAACAGCACCCAAGATAAAATATTTCAATGATTCCGCAATCAGGGTAGAAGAAAGATGCAGCAAGAAAGGATTAAGCAAATCAGCCCCAGTGGATTAAAAAAAATTAAAAAATGTACACATCATGCACATCTCAGTAGAAAATTGTTGAAATTAAAACAAAGATTCACTAGAAGTTGACTGATCTCTCATTGCGCCTACTGGAGGTTGGGAGAGGGAAGAGCAGTCAACTAACTGACCAAGGGTCAGTTAAACCACCATTTATTTCAAATAAAAAGCCTGCCGAGATAAAAGGCTGAGTAAAAGCATCACTTATCTCATTTTTCTCAGTAATGACGCCAGTCTGACGCGATTTGCTTAGGCAGGGAAGGAGAGGAATTTCCACGTTTCAGCGCATTAACTGTTTTCCCAAAATTGTACGGCTCACCAGCAGAGTCTGAGATAGAACTTAGAAAGTAGCTTGATTTAGCTTTCTTAATTAAGGAAGTGTATCTATTTTTCAATTGCCTGAAATGCTGGCAATCAGCTACCGAGTCAGTTTGTCTGCCAGAGACACAGTATAAAAATTGATGAAAAAAGTTATAGAGCCAGTTTAGGGTCAGGCATGTAGCCGATAGAGGAAAGCTCAGAGCAAAACATACAGTAGTAACTTGAAGAGATACTTGGGGAGTTAAGTTTTTTAAATTCATCTTCATAATTATATGAAGATCAAAGTGTTTTGTTTCGTATCTCTAATACGTGCAATGATCACTGATGTCATTAGCAAATCGTCACTTATTAAGAACTTGTGGGAGCTATTTGTCAAAATTAGGTTAATCAGCGAGGACTTTGCTGGGTTTCTTACATGAATCAGTGTAGGTTTGGAGATTAGTTGAGTCAGGTTATAGTCCAGACAAATATTCTTCAAATGATCAGAGGCCATGTTAAGCCAATCCAGGTTCAAATCTTCTAACATAACTAATTCAGATTACATAAAATGTTATAAATACTCAGAAATAGTACCAACAGCATCCGCCAATGCAGCAGGACGGCAGTAAATCCCTGCTACAAACAAGTTAGTATTTTGGCATAAAGCCACATCTATAACCAAACACTCACACTTTTTGTGGATAGTGACACTTAGAGAACATGCATTGATTTCACATGTGTAGCCACCCCTCAGTCTTTTTTTCAGGATATCACACCTGAAGATGTTGTAATCCCCAATTCCAATGTCCGTATTCATAATCAGACCACTGAGCCAGGTCTTTGTGAGGAACAGAATATCAGGGTAGGTGTCATGCACCCAGAAATCAAGAAGGTCCATCTTTGACATGACGTTCATATGCAACAGCCCAAGCCCTCTAATTGATTTGAAAACCGAGGGGGTATCCATTTGTGGAATTCACATAGGAACTAATTGCACTGGTCGAGCTAACCGCTATCTGCTGACAGAGTTATCGCTGGGATGACAGTGGTATTCAGGGGAGTTAGAGGAACATAAATTAGGTTACTTACATTGACCACACAACCATTTCTACGGGAAATAACATGCTTTCCATGTCCTCTGTTGCTAACTATGACAGGGGGGACTGGAGCACTAACAGACCCGGACCGTACACTTTGAAATATAGTAGGCATTCAATCTACGTAGTGAAACATCTTATGTCATTGAAAATTCCAGTCAATGCTCATAGACCCGGCTGTGGAAATATGGGGATAAAATGCATTACAAATGAGAATGATTATTTGATATTGAATTGATATGATGAGAGACTTAGATTTTTTTTACCTGCTTGTATCTCCAATACAATGGTGTTCAGAATGATGAGGATGACAATGATATTCATAAATATTTTACCTTGAGAATTCTGTCAAGTAAACAGCACACTTGAAAGGAATATGTGCAAAGCTATTTCCTGAGACAACAGTTGTTCACTTTAATGTTCCTATGAATAATCATGAAAAACATTGAAAACCTCTTGAGCCCAAATAACAACAAAAAAGACATACATGAGTCTTAAGTACATCACTGTAGTAGAAACCACCCCCCCAAAGTGTTATATATATATATATATATATATATATATATATGTAGAGTTTGTTTAGGGTTTGTTTTGAAATGGCTTGCATCTATAGGGTTAATCACTTTACGTCACTGCAGTTCCATTACATTTACAGGTACAACTAAAACCCAAGGCTTTGGTTTTCCATTCAGGACTGGGTGTAAGGATACTCTCTAGAATCCAGTGGGCAAACATGTTCAAGGGCGGATAGTTGGCATGGAGGTTCTCCAGTCGTCCCTGGCGACGGCGGTCCATGGTGATGGTGCTGTCCCTCTGGGGGGAGATCTCGAAGCGCACCAGCTGGTGTGTGTCCTTCCCCATCAGACTGGTGTAGTTCTCCTCGTCTGTCAAATACACACACAAATACACACACACACACACACACACACACACACACACACACACACACACACACACACACACACACACACACACACACACACACACACACACACAGACACACACAGACAGACAGACAGACAGACAGACAGACAGACAGACAGACAGACAGACAGACAGACAGACAGACAGACAGACAGACAGACAGACAGACAGACAGACAGACAGACAGACAGACAGACAGACAGACAGACAGAGACACGAGATAAGCATCCTTGTTATTTAGCAATGCCTTCTTAAAAACAATACACACAATACAATCACAGTTTTCCTGTATTGTAAAGTGTAGGCCAAGCAGGACCAAAGTGTGTAATCATCTGAAGTAAACATACTTCTACAAATCTCTTCACAGACAAACACCTCTAATCTCAAAACAACTGAGGCCGATTTCATTCAGACCAAATAGGAAGCTTTGTCATTACTGTGGGCTACCTAAAACATCATTGGTGCAGTATTTGGGGCTTCCTCTCTGCTCCTCCTGTAACTGGTCCAGCAGATAGAAGCTCTGGATGAGTTTGGACCTGACCACCTCTGCTCTGGGAAGGAACTTCTCAGTGGTTGACTTGCCCCTTTCATTATGGCTGTTGTAGGAGGGAAGATCCATGGAGGGGGGCTCCTGGAAAATGACCATGCAAATTACGGCAATTGTTGTCAGTGATTAGACCCTGAATTTGCAGTAAAGTTTTTAAAGAATGCCATTAATATGACAATTTGGATAGCCATAAATTCACAACATGAAACAGTCTTGTTAAATTATTACTTACCTGTGTCCCCATTTGTCTATGAATATCGTTCAGCTAAGCAAAACGAAAGCAGTTTGACATGATTTCACCTAAGCAGTTTGACATGACTGAAATGTTCCCTTCAACAGAACACAAATTTGTCATAAATCGAAATGGTATTTTACTATGTGTGACGTCACAACAGTATAATCGTTCTAGAGCGTAATCTCTCACCTGTTATTACATCGTTCATCAAAACGTGTTTGATGTTGTCTGTACTTCATAAATCAATCAACTCTATCCGGCTCTTAGTGATTAATACATGTAAAAGTACTGTATCATCTGACACAGAACATTTTTGTTTGGAAAGAAAAACCCAATTTACCAATAGTAATGAATAAGCAATGAACATTATAACACATACTATTTTAATATCTGTGATTTTATATTTTTCCCACAACAAATAACGTTTGTTGTGCTGTGTATTTAGATGAATTGAACTCTTGTGATCAATATCATCAGTATCATTTTTTTGCGATTTAAGTATGATAAAGAAATGAATGGGGATTGGTAGTGAACAAGGAAATCATGTGTGCCTGGCTCTTATTGGCTGATTCAGACAGTATGACGCTGTTCAAAATCCAATGGTGAGACGCCACACTTTGTTCAGAAGCCCAGTAACTCACATCCTTACCGTCTCCACTAATAGCCCTTTCCCTTTCTCTTTCTTTTTCCGAACAGTGCCTCCAACATTGGACCTAGCACATTATCACATTAGGAGGGTTTCGGAAAAACCGGCTTGACTTTTTTTAATTTGCTCCTCTTTCGGCACGTTTTGCAATGTTGAAGTTGTTTTTCTTCATTGTTCTCGCCGGGGCTGCCCGGGCGAGTGATGTGATAGAGTTCTCTGATGATGATTTCGACAGTAAAATTGGAGATCACGGGATGATTCTAGTGGAATTCTTTGCGCCGTGGTAAGGTCTACAGAAACGCATAGCTAACTACATTCTGAGGCTAAATTGTTACAAGTTTGTCTCCAGTGAACAGACACTGTTAGCTAGCTAGCTCTACTGTCCAGTAACTCGCGCAAGAGCAATACGTTAAAAAAAAGTTAATACTCTATAGAATTGAATAGTTGACTTTCTGTCTGTCAACTAACTGTTAACTAGCTACTAGCTAACTATATGTATTAACGTTAGCTAGTTGAGGAAACAAACACTTTTCTAACGTTACCTACTTAATTGTTAGCTCACAACATTTGTTAGCAAGTTAAGAAGTGAATGTCAAATTGGCCACAGCCTAGCCATAGTGACCCATTTCTGCTTATTTCTTACATACACTTTGCTAGCTACATAGCGTTGCTCGTTATCAAATATCACGTTATACTAGCTAGCTGGGTGTCTCAGAATGGACATGGCTAGTATGTAACTAAGTTGGCTACTTTGGATTTGGCCTGGCAAGCCACAATGTTTCATATAATAGAAAATTGAATTTTATTTCGTCGAGTTTCAGGTTGATCATGAGTTTCCTCAAATTTAACTTGTTTACCTCTCAAACTTAACTTGGAGGCTATAAGCGAGCTAAAATGGGTTTAAAATCACCTAACTGCAGGCTTGGGATACCACTTTTGTAACCTTATGATTGGCCAGTGAAGTTTTGGTGGCTACTCCTGATTGGTCCCCAGAACAGTTAGCAGGTAGTTCAATGCTGTCAAACTTGAGCAAGACTTCCTCGGATGATCAGAACCATAGTTAAGATTTTGATAACGTAATTCACAGATTTGTATTTTCCAGCAATAGTGGTTTTCCTTTTTCCTCAACATTGCGGCTCCATTTATTTAAACTTCAATTTACACCCATCCATCACGGTGGTATCAAATTCCACCTGCATTTAAAGCCCACCTCTCTAGATTTCAAACTAAGGTCTGAATGGATTATTAACGGCAACATAAGGGTCAAGCTTTTATTGTTTTACTGATCTCAGTTTACCTCACTTGTGTGTCCCTTAGGTGTGGCCATTGTAAACGACTAGCTCCGGAGTTTGAGGTGGCAGCAACACGTCTGAAAGGCATTGTCGCATTGGCCAAGGTACTTTAGTCACTTAATGCACCTACCGTTTGTACATTAAAATGTTACCTTTGGATTACAACCGGTTGTGTGAAATCCCCATACTCCTGTAAAGGCAGCCATGTCTACAAGGTTTATAAACTGAGTTAGTCACCTAGTTTGTGCTCTTTGTCACGTTCACAAAGTAATGGCCACCTGTCATTGTGCTTTAGGTCGACTGCACGGTCCAAAACAATGTGTGCCAGAAGTACGGAGTTAGCGGTTACCCAACACTGAAGATCTTCAAAGATGGAGAGGATGCCGGTGCCTACGATGGGCCCAGAACTGCAGGTATTTGGACTGAACATGCCGTGTCTTGACCTGATGCGCTTAGATACAAAAGCATAATAACTGCCTGTCATCCACCTATTGCATGTTTTGACCAGGTATTTCAATGGTCTCTCTCTCTGTCAGATGGGATTGTGAGCCATCTAAAGAAGCAGGCTGGCCCATCTTCCATAGAGCTCAAGACTGAGGCAGATTTTACGAAGTATGTCGGAGACCGTGACGCAAGTGTTGTGGGTAGGTATGGCCTTTGGAAGTTGACCTCTGCATAAATAAACAAAACTAAATGACAGAGTTAAGTTTTTCTACTTTTACCTTTGTTGTCAATCATATTTGACTGTATGGCTTATTTCCTGTCTGTCCTGTCCAGGTTTCTTTGCTGACGGTGGAAGCCCAGCCCAAGCAGAGTTCCTTAAGTCGGCCAGTGCCCTCCGAGAGTCCTTCCGCTTTGCACACACCAACTCTGGGGAGCTTCTCCAGAAAAATGGTGTGGAGGGAGAGTGAGTGCTCCTCTTAACATTGCGTTTTCTCCACTTGCCTCAAGGGTAGACCAGCTTTAATATTGCAGATAGATTGTGGCTTCTATCAATGTAATTGTCTGTATAATTTCCAATTCCCCATATTTGTGTTTATTATATTTCCCTAACCCTACCACCCCTCCCCTAGTTGGAGTAAACTAATGAACAACAACACTTAGGCTTCTACTTCCAGCTCATACATACTATATTCATTTTACAAACACTATATTTTACAGTGTTAGGTTCTAATTTCCAGAGTAAAAACTCAACGGACACTTTGAAAGCTCAACCAAGTTTATTCTTCCCAGAGGATCAATACAGCTGTATTAGACAAAAACCTTTTCACACAAGCACTGATATTTAACCCTTCCTCCTAGGCTGAGTGTCCACTTACACATCTGTACAAACATTGTCTTTACTGCTAGGCAGGACACTAAGTGGTATGGGCCATTAACTTTTATTTCTCCCTTAACGTGACCTGACCTGATCTCAAACCCCCCCCCTCACCCCCCACCCCCCCATCACTAATCCATGGCTCTCTCCCCTTATCAATGCCTGCCACGTGATCGCTTCCCTGCACTCAATATTTCAATAGGATACCTGATATCATGTAAACGTTATACATTACCCTCTCTCCCTCAGTGACATGAATAAGTATATATCATATTCTCAGAATCCAACATTAGTTATTTTGTTTGTTTTTAGTCTCATCCTTCAGCTACCCTCAACCCCTCCTATCTCTGAATACCATCCAGATTATTTGCTATATATTAATCAGCTGTGATGTTTCACTAAAGTTCTGAACCTTTCTAGTCGCATAGTTTCTACAGATTGTAAATTAAATGGAACAATTTTTGCTATGAGTATAATTGATCGATTGACTATGACTTTCCAAATCATCCAGCAGTGCTATTTGTAGAGTTTGCTCCAGGTAATTGTTGTAATTGTTCAGCCATTCCTGAACCTGTGACCAAAAACAAGCTACATATGGACGAAACAAATGATCTAATGATTCTGTCTCTTCACAGCAAAATCTGCAGAGCTGCGATGCTTGTGTTATATATATATATATATATATATATATATATTCATTCTCCATTTGTTGCAAGAATTATGTATAATTCATATTGGTAAAACTCAAAGTTCTGAATCCGGTGTCGTTTTGTGTATCAGTTCATAAACCATGTTTGAGTGTCCTTACTTGTTGTCCCGATCTGACTGCTTGTGTTCTGTTTTATTGCAGGGGAATCATTCTGTTTCGTCCAGCACGCCTCAGCAACAAATTTGAAGAGAGCGTTATCAAGTTCAGTGAGGACAAGTTCACCAACGCCATGATCAAGAAGTTTATCCAGGACAACATGTGAGTTTTACCACCTCAAAATGTTTATGTTGCCAGCAGTAAAAAAGCGTTGACAGTTTGAATGGATTTGTTGGTGTGTTTAATGAATTCTTGGGAGATGCATGGGCCAGCTAAGACCAATTTCTCTGTGAAGAGCAGCCTTTTTATTTAAAAAAAATCCTCAATCCCACAGTCAAGATGGATGAGATGGTGACATATTTTTAACAAGTTGTACCTCTTTTACACTGCATTTTGGATGCTGACATTAATGAAACGAGTTGTACCTCTTACACGGATTTGTTTTCTTATTTTTTTTCTTTTTTTCTCCATCAGCTTTGGAATGTGCCCCCACATGACTGATGACAATAAGGACCAAATGAAGGACAAGGACCTGCTGGTGGCCTACTATGATGTGGACTATGAGAAGAACCCCAAAGGCTCCAACTACTGGAGGAACCGGTAGGGTCCCTAATAAATAACACTTATTCCATTATTATTTATTTATTTATTCCATTATTATTCCATTATTCCCAGGAGGGAACCTCCTTTGTGTGCCTTAGTGTATTTTCTCTAGCTGTCAGTCCCCAAGACTAAACTTGTGCCTCATTTTGTGTACTCTGAATGCCGGTTTCCTGGACACTAATGGGGGGAAAAGCATGTTCAGTGGAGATTTGCATACAAGTGGACTCTTTGGGATCCATGACAAAATGTTCCAAAGCATTGTTGTATGAACCCAACTCTCGCTGTCTATAGGGTAATGAAGGTGGCCAAGAGCTTCCTGGACCAGGGGAAAACGCTGAACTTTGCTGTGGCCAGCAAGAACAGCTTCAGCCACGACATCTCTGAGATGGGCCTGGACGCCAGCTCCGGAGAGCTGCCCGTGGTCGGCATCCGCACTGCCAAGGGAGACAAATACGTCATGGCCGAGGAGTTCTCGTAAGTGTCACTCACCATGCAACTCAAAATGGCACTTCGGACAAGGTATCCCTTAAGTTAGGGTGACGTAGAACTGGACGTTATAGACACAAATGCAATAAATTATGATAATTTTTTGAGGGGGAAGTGCTAGAGCTGGGTGTTATGGACAAAGTTATATCGCGATAAATGTAACTTGCTCGATAACAACAAATACCATAATAACATTTAACTGACAGTTGCTTTACATTACAAGTGGCAGGGCTCTAGAATTATTTTTTTCCCAGTGCCAAGACAACTGAGATGGTAGCCTATGATTGAAAAAAGTAAACTCTTTCATCAGGAAATGCATCATTGTTATTTTTATGTGCAACCTGTCAAAATAGGATCCAGAATTATCAGATGTATTTTTCGCTCCTCAGAGAATTTGCTGACCTCTGTGCACATTGGCCTAAAGGCTGTATTTTATTGACCACCTGAGGAAGTGGGAACTCAAAACACTTAGCTAGATTGCTAAATCTAAAATATGGTATTGTTGCTTAATTTATGACTCTATCAGTAAATGTTGGCTAATGTCTTACAAAAAAATTGTCCAGTGCTAGGCCTAGGCTACTTGATGCAGGGCTATTCACTGCGAACGGTGTGCTCCGCGGCACATCAAAACCATACCACGCTACAGCCTACTCCGGCTGTAAAGTGGCGCCATGAAATCAGTATTATGAGGTGAGGCGTGTCTGATGTACTCTCGGAAAGCTGTTACACTCCTCACTAGTTTTTCTGTCTTTTTCCCGCAATAGCATTTTGAGCAACGGTCATACAATGCCTTCAAAGTATTCACACCCCCTTGACTTTTTCCATGTTTTGTTGTTGCAGCCTGAATTTTTAAGTTGATTAAATTGGGGTTTTGTCACTTGCCTACACACAACACCCCACGAAGTGGAATTATACATTTCCTTGAGTCACCTAAGTTGAATGAACTCATTCTGTGTGCAATAATAGTGTTTAACATGATTTTTGAATGACTACCTCATCTTTGTACCCTACACATATAATTATTTGTAAGGTCCCTCAGTTGAGCAGTGAATTTCAACCACAAAAACCTGGGAGGCTTTCCAATGCCTCGCAAAGAAATGGACCTATTGGTAGATGTGTAAAAATAAGAAAAGCAGGTATTAAATATCCCTTTGAGCATGGTAAAGTTGATAATTACACTTTGGATGGTGCATCAATACACCCACCCAGTCACTACAAAGATACAGGCGTCCTTCCTAAGTTGCCGACGCGGAAGGAAACCGCTCAGAGATTTCACCATGAGGCCAATGGTGACTTTAAAACCGTTAGAGTTTAATGGCTGTGATGGGACAAAACTGAGGATGGATACACATTGTAGTTACTCCACAATACTAACCTAAATGACAGAGTGAAAAGAAGGAAGCCTTTACAGAAAAAGGCACTAAAGTAATACTGAAAAAATGTGGCAAACAATTAACTTTTTGTCCTGAATACAGAGTGTTATGTTTGGGGAACATCTGCTACAGCACATTACTGAGTACCCCTCCATATTTCCCAGCATAGTGGTGGCTGCATCATGTTGGTGTGCCTGTAATCATTAAGGACTGGGGAGTTTTTCAGGATAAAACACAAATGAAATGGAGCTAAGCACAGGCAAAATCCTAGAGGAAAACCTGGTTCAGTTTGCTTTCCACCAGACACTGGGTGATTAATTCACCTTTCAGCAGGACAATAACCTAAAACACAAGGCTAAATCTACACTGGAGTTGCTTACCAAGAGGACCATGAATGTTCCTGAGTGGCTGAGTTAGATTTTCAAGCAGATTTAAGTCAATCTATGGCAAGACCTGAGAAATGGTTGTCTAGCAATGATCAACAACCAATTTGACAGGGATTGAATTTTGAAAAGAATAATGAGCAAATGTTGCATAATCCAGGTGTGGAAAGCTCTTAGAGACATACTGCTGTAATCACTGTCAAAGATGATTCTAACATGCATTAATTCAGGGGTTGAATATTTATGCAATCAATTGTATTTTTCTTTTCATTTTCTTCCACTTTGACATGAGTATTTTGTGTTGATCGTTGACAAATGACTAAATCCATTTTTAATCCCACTTTGTAACACCAAAATGTGGAAAAAAATCAAGGGGTGTGAATACCTTTTTGAAGTCACTGTATGCTTGTGGTTCTCAAAATGCATCGCTCCCTCGTCTTTGTGCACAGTTAGGAGAGGGAGTGAGCGTCAGCAGCTGACGGGTAGATACTTTCATAGCAGGCAACATAATGCATAGGCTATTACTGTTGACCAAATAATGGTTCTAGAACAATCTACAGGAACGTTGTGTAGCAAAATGACCAATGTAAGCCAAAATGCTTTGATAAGAGGAAAACAATGTGAGTGTCTGTAATTTTCGGTTTATCGTTCCAGTTCTAAAATGACACTGGTTCATGATTTAGTGGTTATGAGTTTATTGATCATACAAGTGCTACCTGTAATTTACTTGGGGAATTCACTTACATGCACTCATCACCTTCACGTAACAGTGGGTACAACCTGCCATTGAACTCATTAACATTTCAAGCGTCCCTTGAAGAATGTTAAAAAAGCACTTGGGGCTTTTGGAGCCAAATTTGTGACATTTAAACTCTGCAGCAAAGGATATCATGTACACTTTCCACTCAGTATAGAAGCACTAATGGGTCTTGATGACCTCTGTAGAAGTAGAAACGTCCTGTGTCTGGGTTTTATTTCCCCACGTGCTATTCCCTACTGATTCAGTCCATTGTCTTGGTTTTCCACAGACGTGACGGCAAGGCCCTGGAGCGTTTCCTGCAGGACTACTTTGACGGCAAGCTGAAGCGTTACCTTAAGTCTGAGCCCAGCCCTGAGAACAACGATGGCCCCGTCAAGGTGAGTCAGCACTTGAGACTGAAATTGCAAGTGGTTAAGGGTGCTCCCAAACCGGGGGGGAAAACACAGCAACTCAATGATTTCCAATGAGAGGAGTGTGTTGGGGGAGGGCCTAGGTTTTTTTTAAATGGCGTATTCTCAAGGTTTGTCTGTGTAAACCATTCTCACCAAGGCCAACCTTTTAAAAAAAAAAATATATATATATATATATATATATATATATATATATATATATATATATATATAAAATCCTCCTCTGTTGTTCTCCAGACTGTGGTGGCTGAGAACTTTGACGCCATTGTGAACAACGAGGAAAAGGACGTGCTGATTGAGTTCTACGCCCCGTGGTGCGGCCACTGCAAGAGCCTGGAGCCCAAGTGGAAAGAGCTGGGAGAGAAGGTAAGGGCTACTGATTTTTTTTAAATCTTCTTGACTATGTCATGGCCATTCTACATTGGCACGTGAAACTAACCCTTTCCCTCCCCTACCTCACAGCTGTCCAGTGATCCCAACATTGTCATCGCAAAGATGGATGCCACAGCTAATGATGTCCCATCTCAATACGAAGTCAGGGGGTGAGTGATAAGTCTTCAAGTCATAACTATTTGGAAAGTGCTTGACACACACAGGACCTACATGTCAAACAAGTCCTGTCTGTGTTACACCCTGATCTTCATGTCCCCCCCTCCCTCCCCACTGTTTCAGATTCCCCACCATCTTCTTTGCTCCAGCTGGACAGAAAATGAGCCCAAAGAAATATGAGGTTCGTCCCGAGTATACATAACATATACGGCTTGGGTTATAATATCTGGCTCATGTAAGACTCAAAGGGTACTCCCACTTAAACCTCATTGTCTCACGTTGATGCAGCAGCTTACCTGGCATGATGGGTTTTTTTTCAGGGTGCTCGCGAGGTCAGTGACTTTATCTCCTACCTGAAGAGGGAGGCCACCAACCCTCTGGTGGCTCAAGAAGAGAAGTCCAAGAATATTCAGATCGAGCTATAGAAGCTCAACTGGAGCCAACATTCCGAGGCGGGAATCACTGACAGAACTACATTCTATTCCAATCTTTAGTGAACTACAGAATGCTCTGAACCCTCCCTTGGGTCCTGCTGCTCTGGGAACACTGGAAGGTGGTGGTGGCCAGGGTCTGCCTGATTTTCTTTTTTTTTAATGTGTGGAAAGAGGGACAGTTTTGAAATTGAGATTATTTCCCCTGGTCTGTACCTCTGCACTTTGGTTTGAGACCAATTTCCAGTCTATTGTTTAGTTTTTTCTGAAAGCGGGGTGGTTATGGTATTTTTTATTTTTTTTTAACTACATTTTGGAAGGATTGGGAATAAAAGGCCCACAAAAACAAAATGCATGTTTTTATTTGAATTTATGGAGAAATGTATATGTTTTGAGTCGGGTGTATAGAACATTATCAAGCTGTGTATGACCCTAGTAGTAGAATAGAAAAAATATATAATTCCTTGAGGAATTTTATGGTAATTAGGATCTAAAACATATTCTTCAAAACCACAGGGGACCATTCTATAGAAAAATGTTGCACTTTTAATGGGAGTGTTTTTATAGCTTACTCCTTGACCTAAAAGCATGCTCCATGGAGATACTCTATTGAAAGGGTGTTTTAGTCCAGGAATAGGCTTA
The DNA here is from genome assembly GCF_965601325.2 of Salmo salar. NCBI lineage: Eukaryota > Metazoa > Chordata > Actinopteri > Salmoniformes > Salmonidae > Salmo > Salmo salar. Next base: position 75,546,954 of record NC_138300.1, on the reverse strand, counting down.
TTCTGTTTCCAGGAAACCGGCCTTGATTGTGAGAGGCAATTTCCAGAGATGACAGTGTGCAGTCTTTTGCAACAAAGTCAAGTGTAATGGTTTATTTTCCTCTTGTGAAAACAGTTTGTGCTTTGCAGATGTTGCAGTGCAATGTCATTGATTTTCGAGCAGAGGTGTGAAGTTCTGCTGTGACCACTGATTCCTAAATTGAGCACCTGAATGGTTAAGAGCAGGGGTACTTGAGCACTATATGAGAAGGTCCTGTCACACATTTCCTAGGTGGCAAAGGTCTGGATTAATATTGTCATTTATTGGTGTAACAAACCCCCATCTCGCAAGTCGTGACCTCAGACTGTTCACTACTCTTGATAGCAAAGAGAAAATGTTGCAGTTTTAATGCTCATATCCTGTAATTCTACTCATTTTGTCATGTCTTGTTCATATGGTACCAGGGGTTGAGGCCTGACTAAGTACCCCCAAAAATAAGATTTTGAAATATTCTTTGAGCATAGCCACAGGAATTAGTTGGGGGGGGGGGGGGGGGCTGTGGTTTTAGGGTATGGAAAAGTACAAGGTGAAATACACCCACCAGTTGAAGCTCATTTACTGTACTTATATACCATTTTAAAACTTTGAAATGCTATTTTTTTTATTATTTTATCTTCATTTAACTAGACAAGTCAGTTAAGAACAAATTCGTTTTTACAATGACTGCCTACCCAAGCCAAACCCTGACTTGCCACTCGGGAGCCTATTTGCAGAACAGCAAAAACAAATAATCTCAATATTAGGTTATTCGTTTTAAAGATTTGTGGAATGGTGTGTGTGTGTGTATAATGTACTACTCAACCTCTACAGACAGCTATATCGAACTGCTAATACAGTTTGGGGTGGCAGGTAGCCAAGTGGGTAGAGCGTTCGGCCAGTAACCGAAAGGTTGTTAAATCGAATCCCCGAGGTGACAAGGTAAAAATCTGTCGTTCTGTACCTGAACAAGGCAGTTAACCCACTCGCGCAAACTAGGCCGTCATTGTAAATAATAATTTGTTCATAACTGACTTGCCTGGTTAATAAAAATACAGGACTTGTAAAGGCCCAGTGCACTACTATTGGGAAACAATATTTTTGCCCTAAAATATATATTTTGTATTAATATTGGGTTTTTTGTTTGTTTTTTGGGGGGTGCTGCAGCATCCCCAGTACCCCTACTTCCTGCGGCTATGTCTCTGTGTTCCAATCGGTTTGAATCAGACTTGAACGCTGGAATTAACTGATCTTCCTCTCCAGATGAGGGCAACATCTTTTGGACTTTTTCAGCACATTTTGTTAACCTGGAAGTTATTCTGTGAAATGACATCAGGCCACGAGTTGATATTTTTCTCTGATTGGTTTAACTATATGGTCCAATCAAAGTTGAGAACGAATGCCGAAGGCGGGGCTTACTTGCGTTCCAGCCAATCAGTGCCAAGTTAGTAAAACTTGCCTGGGCTTGTTCAGTCGAGTGTTCGGGATGGGTGGACGTGTCAGCAGAGGTACTGTATGCATGTTTTAGGTCATTTATGTATTAATTCGTTAGCATAATGTTTTGGTTACTCAATGTCATACAGCTAAGCAATTACTGTATGTTATTTTTTTCGACATTTTGATTGTTCATTTGATTTTTGCCACGTTGGTGACACGCGGTCCGGAACACGGACAGATGTGACATTTAGACACATTATCTTTGGCATCATTTCTACTCTTTGGTTATGAATTTGTTGAGCTTTCTCAATTGAGGTAGCTAGTTCTAGCCATTGTGACATAACTAAACTTATAGTCTTTTGTCTTTTCGTTCGTTTTTGCCAATGAAATAAATAAAAGGTATGTTGCAGATGTGATACTACATGGAAAGAGCAATGTCTGAAGCATGGACTTCAATTGGAAGCAAAACCCAAAGCAATTCTTGGGGACTTATCAACAACTACAGATATTTATCCCGGAAAGCCATGTTCCTCAGTGCAGTGGAGAACGCCAGAGAACGGAAGAAGCATCAAAAGAAGAATAACATCTCCAATAAGAGAAAAAGGATAGAGGAAAACAATAAAACGCGGGACACTCTCCAAAGAGTGAAACATATCAAATTACCTGCGAGACACACGTGTCTAGAAGTTGATGGCACTCTAAAAACCACAGACTCATGGACTCATGTTGCTAAATTTGGACCGCCATTGCTCCCTACAGTAGAGGGTTTACCGATAGCTGCTTCTGGGGACAACCGTGTCTCCAACCAGCAGACTTCAGCAGGCAAAAAGCTGGTTGGGGCCGCTCTGAGTGAGCTATGGGAGGTGGACAGTGGATTCTCGTCTGAGGCCAGCCCTCCTGCTAGCGGACGCAGTTCTCCCTGCCTCACCATGTGCCCGACCACGGTGGTGGCAATGGACTGCGAGATGGTTGGTACAGGGCTCGCCGGGCGCACTAGTGAATTGGCACGCTGCAGCTTGGTAGATTACCATGGCAATGTCCTGTACGACAAGTACATCCGTCCGTGCCAGGCTGTGACCGACTACAGGACCCGTTGGAGTGGCATCCAGAGGCACCACTTACAGAACGCTCTGCCCTTCCCCAAGGCTAGGACAGAGGTAAGAAGAGAACTAGCTCCTAATCATCACAGGATTGTCTGGTACTCTTTGGCCTTTTTAATAATATTATTTCGTTTGTGACTTCTGGACCAAAGATTACAAACACATGTAGACATGTGTTTGCATGTACACTAAAAAGTTACCAATAAACAAAACAATTCAAGCGGTAGAATCACATATTGCCTGGAAATATGCTAAAATGCCCAACTGGACTTAGCAAGGGTCTCAAAGGAAAGTAGATGTGCAATTGAAGCTGTTTATGATTTGTTTAATACTTTGATTATTCCTATTTGTCTTGTATGTGTGTTCCTGTTGATAATGGCCACCAATACTATGTCTGCTTTCCTGGTCCAGATACTAGGAATACTGGATGGGAAAGTGGTGATCGGCCACGCTCTGTACAATGACTTCCAGGCCTTGGATTTCAACCACCCAGGTCACATGATCAGGGACACAAGTGGTATGCGTCTGCTCAGGCGACTGGCTGGCTTCCCCACAAAGCGCTGCGTCTCACTCAAGATCCTGGCCAACAGCCTCCTAAACAGGAAAATACAGGTGAGCGCTCCTCTCTGCCATCTCGAACCAGAGATGGCTAGGTGCGTTTTGGTGACCATGTTTTTAAAAGCGTCTGAGGTTAGGGATCTGAATAGATCGATGGATATCTTAATAGTCTTTGACTGTGTTGGGTTGGTCATTGGCGTTTAGCGTTTGTCATTTTGAGTCTGATGTCACGTGGTCTTTGTCTTGTCCCTGACAGGTTGGAAGGAGGGGCCACAGTTCAGTGGAGGATGCTCTGGCTTCCTTGGACCTGTATAAACTGGTGGAGGGGGAGTGGGAACAGGACATGCGAGAGAGAATGACGGACCGAGACACAGGCACTCTCCCAGACCCCGCTACCTCAAACCACTACATGCAGGACCAGTACTGGCCAGAGGACTTGACCGATGATGGCCATTGAGAGAAGCCTGTATAGGAGGGTTGATGGGGTAGAGGTAGGCCAGGGGCGTTTTAAGTCAAGGGATCCAAGTTTGGCAAGCATGGCAGTATGGTTTAGTCAATATCAAGCTGCTCTTCTGACTGGCTATTAACTGAAGTTCATGGAAAAAGGGGTGATATTAGATGAATCTGATTAGCTGATGTTGCACACATCCATGCTGGGAGCCACAGTTTCCACAGGGGATAAGGTCATGGCAACACGTCAAGTCGCTCAATGTCAAGAATGGTGTCAAGAAAGGGAGTGAACTGGGAAAGGAGGGGAGGGTAAATGCAATGACGAGGGATTTATTTGAATGCATTTCAGCCGTATGTCTTTGTATGTAGAGCATGTTTGACTTAACATGAAGATAAAGTGGTAATCGGATACGAAACACATGCTTAACTTACTACTCGGATAATTAGAACAATGGCAGGAAGTCTATGGGCATCTGCTAGCAGCCCTTGTGATAACACTAGTTAAGAGGTAGTTTTGCAAACCAATGTTAACTTCCTTCATACTAGACGACACAATTTTTTATCCACGAGTTCATCGAACTCTGGAAGTAGATAATGGGCTTCTGCGGCAAAATCCTGAAGTATCCCTTTAACGCACCATTTAAGCTGTCTTGCACGAAATTACACCAGTATCTCCCGGTGAGTGGTCCTTTGCCCCTTCAGTCACCTAATAGTGAACCAGACTGCCAACTTGATGTTTTATGCTGCTGTTCTATGAAGACCCTGCTGTGCCTGTGCCCTAATTGGATGTCAATATGTTGGAATAAAATAATTTACGAAAATATGTACTGTCTTAACTAGAGGTCGACCGATTATGATTTTAATTTTTTTTATACCGTTTATTGGAGGACCCCAAAAAAAGCCGATACCGATTAATCTGCTGCTTTTATTTATTTGTAATAATGACAATTACAACAATACTGAATGAACACTTATTTTAACTTAATACATCAATAAAATCTATTTAGCCTCAAATAATGAAACATGTTCAATTTGGTTTAAATAATGCAAAAACAAAGTGTTGGAGAAGAAAGTAAAACTGTAATATCTGACATGTAAAAAAAAAAAAAAGCAAACGTTTAAGTTCCTTGCTCAGAACATGAGAACATATGAAAGCTGGTGGTTCCTTTTAACATGAGTCTTCAATATTCCCAGGTAAGAAGTTTTAGGTTGTAGTTATTAGGACTATTTCTCTCTCTATACCATTTGTATTTAATATACCTTTCACTATTGGATGTTCTTATAGGCACTTTAGTATTGCCAGTGTAACAGTATAGCTTCCGTCCCTCTCCTCGCCCAAGGCACACATCGACAACAGCCACCCTCGAAGCATCGGTATCCATCGCTCCACAAAAGCCGCGGCCCTTGCAGAGCAAGGGGAACAGCTACTTCAAGGTCTCAGAGCGAGTGACGTCACCGATTGAAACGCTATTAGCGCGCACCCCGCTAACTAGCTAGCCATTTCACATCGGTTACACCAGCCTAATCTCGGGAGTTGAGCACAGCGAAGAGCTGCTGGCAAACGCACAAAAGTGCTGTTTGAATGAATGCGTATGAGCCTGCTGCTGCCGCTCAGTCAGTCAGACTGCTCTATCAAATATCAAATCATAGACTTAATTATAACATAACACACAGAAATACGAGCCTTAGTTTCCGGATTTGACCATACTAATGACCTATCATTTTGAAAACAAAACGTTTATTCTTTCAGTGAAATACGGAACTGTTCCGTATTTTATCTAACGGGTTGCATCCCTAAGTCTACATATTGCTGTTACATTGCACAACCTTCAATGTTATGTCATAATTATCATAAGGTGAATGCACCAATTTGTAAGTCGCTCTGGATAAGAGCGTCTGCTAAATGACTTAAATGTAAATAATTATGTATAATTCTGCCAAATTAATTACGGTCTTTGTTAGGAATAAATGGTCTTCACACAGTTCACAACGAGCCAGGCGGCCAAAACTGCTGCATATACCCTGACTGCTTGCACGGAACGCAAGAGAAGTGACACAATTTCCCTAGTTAAAAGAAATTCATGTATTAATTAAATATGCAGGTTAAAAAATATATACTTGTGTATTGATTTTAAAGAAAGGCATTGATGTTTATGGTTAGGTACATTCGTGCAACGACAGTGCTTTTTTCGCGAATGCGTTTGTTAAATCATCACCCGTTTGGCGAAGTAGGTTGTGATTCGATGAGAAATTATAACAGGCACCACATCAATTATATGCAACGCAGGACACGCTAGATAAACTAGTAATATCATCAACCATGTGTAGTTAACTAGTGATTATGTTAAGATTGATTGTTTTTTTTATAAGATAAGTTTAATGCTAGCTAGCAATTTACCATGGCTTCTTGCTGCACTCGCATAACAGGCAGGCAGAATTATACATAATTATTTACATTTACTCAGGCTCCTTGTGGAGGGCAATGTAAGGCAGGTGGTTAGAGCTCTTGGACTAGTAACCAGAAGGTTGCAAGATCGAATCCCCGAGCTGACAAGGTAAAAATCTGTCGTTCTGCTCCTGAACGAGGCAGTTAACCCACCGTTCCCAGGCCGTCATTGAAAATAAGAATGTGTTCTTAAATGACTTGCCTAGTTAAATAAAGGTGTAACAAATTTCTTTGGGCCACAATCGGTGTCCAAAAATGCCGATTACCGATAGTTATGAAAACTTGGATGTCGGCCCTAATTAATCGGCTGTTCCGATTAATCGGTCGACCTCTAGTCTTAACTGGACTTCAAAATAGATGTGCTGATGCATTGCACGAACATGGAATTTCACTTTTTTTCTAAATGTTTCAGATCAAACGCAGTGTTAATATTGTAATGAAACAGCAAGGAGCAGGTCTCGAACCCTCGACCTCCTCGCCCGAGGTCCAGCGCGCTATCGACTGTGCCGCAAAAGCATCCTCGTGCGGCAGTCGATTTCTGCGCTTATAAACCCAGGGTCGTTACAATATGATCTGAATCCATCTTTTTTTTTGTTGCCTTGAATATGAGCAACTTGTTCGTTTTCTCCACTAGGTGGGAGTGCAATCTTGGAACAAACTCAGTTTAGCTTTCGATCTCGTTTCAGAGCCGTCTGTGATGTCAAATGTACAGCAAGTCCTCTAGTCTTCCATATAATCAGCTTTTCTCTGGCACCTCTATACATGATTTATACTACAAGATACTTTGGGTCATGTAGTGTATGTGGACACCTGCTCGTCAAACATCTCATTCCAAAATCATGGGCATTAATGTGGATTTGGTCCCTTCTTTGCTACTATAACAGCCTAAACTCTTCTGGGAAAGCCTTCCACTAGATGTTGGAACATTGCTGCGGAGACTTGCTTCCATTCAGCCACCAGAGCATTAGTGAGGTTGGGCACTGATGTTGGGCGATTAGGCCTGGCTCGCAGTCGGCGTTCCAATTCTACGGCAGTGGTGGACTCTGAAGAGCCAACAATTCAAATATTTTTTTTTAACCAAAACTTAGATTATAGATTAGCCTTTACCATTATAAATCAACATGCCACCTTAATTTGAATATTTTTTATAAATTACATAAAGTGCAAGTGCTACCTTTTTGTCACTGGTGTTACCTATATTTTAGATGACAAATCGAATTTTATTAGTCACAGGTGTTCACCTTACAGTGAAATGCTTACACACGTGCCCCTAACCAACAATGCAGTTAAAAAAAATATGGATAAGAATAAGAAATAAAAGTAACAAGTAATTAAAGAGCAGCAGTAAAATAACAATAGCGTGACTATATACAGGGGGTTAACGGTACACAGTCAATGTGCAGGGGCACCGGTTAGTTGTGGTAATAAACAAAGCAAAAAAAGAAACGTCCTCTCACTGTCAACTGTGTTTATTTTCAGCAAACTTAACGTGTAAATATTTGTATGAACATAAGATTCAACAACTGAAACATAAACCGAACAAGTTCCACAGACATGTGACTAACAGAAATGGAATAATGTGTCCCTGAACAAAGGGGGGGGTCAAAATCAAAAGTAACAGTATCTGGTGTGGCCACTAGCTGCATTAAGTACTGCAGTGCATCTCCTCATGGACTGCACCAGCTTTGCCAGTTCTTGCTGTGAGATGTTACCCCACTCTTCCACCAAGGCACCTGCAAGTTCCCGGACATTTCTGGGGGGGAATGGCCCTAACCCTCACCCTCCGATCCAACAGGTCCCAGACGTGCTCAATGGGATTGAGATCTGGGCTCTTCGCTGGCCATGGCAGAACACTGACATTCCTGTCTTGCAGGAAATCACGCACAGAACGAGCAGCATGACTGGTGGGTCATGTCAGAATGAGCCTGCAGGAAGGGTACCACATGAGGGAGGACGATGTCTTCCCTGTAACGCACATCATTGAGATTGCCTGCAATGACAACAAGCTCAGTCCAATGATGCGATGACACTCCTCCCCAGACCATGACGGACCCTCCACCTCCAAATCGATCCTGCTCCAGAGTACAGGCCTCGGTGTAACGCACATTCCTTCGACGATAAATGCGAATCCGACCATCACCCCTGGTGAGACAAAACCGCAACTCATCAGAGAAGAGCACTTTTTGCCAGTCCTGTCTGATCCAGCGACGGTGGGTTTGTGCCCATAGGCGACATTGTTGCCGGTGATGTCTGGTGAGGACCTGCCTTACAACAGGCCTACAAGCCCTTAGTCCAGCCTCTCTCAGTCTATTGCGGACAGTCTGAGCACTGATGGAGGGATTGTGCATTCCTGGTATAACTCGGGCAGTTGTTGCCATCCTGTACCTGTCCCGCAGGTGTGATGTTCGGATGTACCGATCCTGTGTAGGTGTTGGTACACGTGGTCTGCCACTGCGAGGATGATCAGCTGTCCATCCTGTCTCCCTGTAGCGCTGTCTTAGGCGTCTCACAGTACGGATATTGCAATTTATTGCCCTGGCCACATTTACAGTCCTCATGCCTCCTTGCAGCATGCCTAAGGTACGTTCACACAGATGAGCAGGGATCCTGGGCATCTTTCTTTTGGTGTTTTTCAGAGTCAGTAGAAAGGCCTCTTTAGTGTCCTAAGTTTTCATAAGTGTGACCATAATTGCCTACCGTCTGTAAGCTGTTAGTGTCTTAACGACCGTTCCACAGGTGCATGTTCATTATTTGTTTATGGTTCATTGAACGAGCATGGGAAACAGTGTTTAAACCCTTTACAATGAAGATCTTTGAAGTTATTTGGATTTTTATGAATTATCTTTGAAAGACAGGGTCCTGAAAAAGGGACTTTTCTTTTTTTGATGAGTTTATTTACATGTAGGTAGAGTTATTAAAGTGACTATGTATAGATGATAACAACAGAGAGTAGCAGCGGTGTGGGAGGGGGTGTTCAGGAGTCTCATGGCTTGGGGTAGAAGCTGTTTAGAAGCCTCTTGGACCTAGACTTGGCGCTCCGGTACCGCTTGCCGTGTGGTAGCAGAGAGAACAGTCTATGACTAGGGTGGCTGGAGTCTTTGACAATTTTTAGAGCCTTCCTCTGACACCGCTTGGTATAGAGGTCCTGGATGGCAGGAAGCTTGGCCCCAGGGATGTACTGAGCCGTTTGCACTACCCTCTGTCCTGCCTTGCGGTCGGAGGCCGAGCAGTTGCCATACCAGGCAGTGATGCAACCAGTCAGGATGCTCTCGATGGTGCAGCTTTAGAACCTTTTGAGGATCTGAGGACCCATGCCAAATCTTTTCAGTCTCCTGAGGGGGAATAGGTTTTGGCATGCCCTCTTTACGACTGTCTTGGTGTGCTTGGACCATGTTAGCTTGTTGGTGATGTGGACACCGAGGAACTTGAAGCTTTAAACCTGCTCCACTGCAGCCCTGTCGATGAGAATGGGGGCGTGCTCGGTCCTCTTTTTCCTGAAGTCCACAATCATCTCCTTTGTCTTGATCACGTTGAGGGAGAGGCCTACCACTGTTGTGTCATCGGCAAACTTAATGATGGTGTTGGAGTCGTGCCTGGCCGTGCAGTCATGAGTGAACAGGGAGTACAGGAGGGGACTGAGCACGCACCCCTGGGGGGCCCCTGTGTTGAGGATCAGCGTGGCAGATGTGTTGTTACCTACCCTTACCACCTGGGGGCGACCCATCAGGAAGTCCAGGATCCAGTTGCAGAGGGAGGTGTTTAGTCCCAGGTTCCTTAGCTTAGTGATGAGCTTTGAGGGCACTATGGTGTTAAATGCTGAGCTGTAGTCAATGATTAGCATTCTCACATAGGTGTTCCTTTTGTCCAGGTGAGAAAGGGCAGTGTGGAGTGCAATAGAGATTGCATCATCTATGGATCTGTTGGGGCGGTATGCAAATTGGAGTGGGTCTAGGGTTTCTGGGATAATGGTGTTGATGTGAGCCATGACCAGCCTTTCAAAGAACTTCATGGATACAGACGAGAGCACTACGGGTCGGCAGTCATTTAGGCAGGTTACTTTAGTGTTCTTGGGCACAGGCACTATGGTGGTCTGCTTAAAACATGTTGGTATTTCAGACTCGGACAGGGAGAGGTTGAAAATGTCAGTTTAGACACTTGCCAGTTGGTCAGCGCATGCTCGCAGTACACGTCCTGGTAATCCGTCTTGCCCTGCGGCCTTGTGAATGTTGACCTGTTCAAAGGTCTTACTCACATCGGCTGCAGAGAGCGTGATCACAGTCTTCCGGAACAGCTGGTCCTCTCATGCATGTTTCAGTGTTATTTGTCTCGAAGTGAGCATAAAAGTAGTTTAGCTCGTCTGGTAGGCTCGTGTCACTGGACAGCTCTCGGCTGTTCTTCCCTTTGTAGTCTGTAATGGTTTACAAGCCCTGCCACATCCGACGTGCGTCAGAGCCGGTGTAGTACGATTCGATCTTAGTCCTGTATTGCCGCTTTGATGGTTCTTCGGAGGGCATAGCGGGATTTCTTATAAGCTTCCGGGTTAGAGTCCCGCTCCTTGAAAGCGGCAGCTCTAGCCTTTAGCTCAGTGCGGATGTTGCCTGTAATCCATGGCTTCTTGTCGGGGTATGTACATACGGTCACTGTGGGGACGACATCATCGATGCACTTATTTATGAAGCCAATGACTGATGTGGTCTACTCCTCAATGCCATCGGAGGAATTTGATTTGGTGCATTGTGAACTAGGCTTTCCTGAATGTAAAAGGTCAATGCTAATATTAAGACATTGTTTTGATTAGTAATAATTTACTTTGAACCGGTATGTGTAAAGTTCTATTGTGCAACATTTTTATATTTCTACTACATGTTTATGTTGTAACAGAAATAATTGAGGTTGAGTCATCAAAATTGGATTATCATATTCTTAAAATGCTTACTAATGAATGCAGCAACATTTGGGTTGATACAAATAAACATATATGCAAATTGGCTACTCTGATGCCAGAACACCAATATGCCATGCAGTAACACCAGTGACGGAATGTGAAACCAATGACATAACTTACGATTATTTCATACAATTTTGATCAATTTAGTAATAGTTTTTAATACAAATCATTTTATACCATGTGTTGATTTCATATGAACATTAAAATGAAGGTTATTGGTCAAAGATTAAGACCAAAAAATGAAGCCTATTGACTAAAATGTCTTTCCTAACACAACATTGTCATACAAACATAAAACTTGTCTATTAGAACTATAGAACAATTGAAACACAACATTGAATGTAATAAGTTTTCCCAAACGCACTTAGAAATATTTTGTATGCAGTAAAACATGTTCATGGAATAGGCCTATATCCTCTATATTTTCCTGTACTAATTATTTCCCATTCTAACTTTTACTTGAGAATTGTTTGTCTTTAGAAGAGTTTGTCCATATGTTTGTCTTTGACATGTTATTGTGTCACATCCATCTGTTATCATCGCCGAGCCATTCTCCATTTCTTTCTAGCCACTGATCCATTCCTGTGGATGCACTTAACTTTTGACGTTTTGTTCTTCGACCTCCAGTATGGTTGTTCATCGTAGTTCACAATGCACCAAATCAAATCTTATTGGTCACATACACATGGTTAGCAGATGTTAATGCGAGTGTAGCGAAATGCTTGTGCTTCTAGTTCTGACAGTGCAGTAATATCTAACAAGTAATCTAACAATTCCCCAACAACTACCTAATAAATCTAAAGGGGTGAATGAGAATATGTATATATAAGTATATGGATGAGCGATGGCCGAGTGGCGTAGGCAAGGTGCAATAGATGGCATAAAATACAGTATATACATGTGATATGATACGGCGAATCGCATCTCTGCATGTCTGTCAGACATATCAGTGTGGATGACGGATCACCACCTCAAGCTGAACCTCGGCAAGACGGAGCTGCTCTTCCTCCCGGGGAAGGACTGCCCGTTCCATGATCTCGCCATCATGGTTGACAACTCCCTTGTGTCCTCCTCCCAGAGTGCTAAGAACCTTGGCGTGATCCTGGACAACACCCTGTCGTTCTCCACTAACATCAAGGCGGTGACCCGATCCTGTAGGTTCATGCTCTACAACATTCGCAGAGTACGACCCTGCCTCACACAGGAAGCGGCGCAGGTCCTAATCCAGGCACTTGTCATCTCCCGTCTGGATTACTGCAACTCGCTGTTGGCTGGGCTCCCTGCCTGTGCCATTAAACCCCTACAACTGATCCAGAACGCCGCAGCCCGTCTGGTGTTCAACCTTCCCAAGTTCTCTCACGTCACCCCGCTCCTCCGCTCTCTCCACTGGCTTCCAGTTGATGCTCGCATCCGCTACAAGACCATGGTGATTGCCTACGGAGCTGTGAAGGGAACGGCACCTCCATACCTTCAGGCTCTGATCAGGCCCTACACCCAAACAAGGGCACTGCGTTCATCCACCTCTGGCCTGCTGGCCCCCCTACCTCTGAGGAAGCACAGTTCCCGCTCAGCCCAGTCAAAACTGTTCGCTGCTCTGGCACCCCAATGGTGGAACAAGCTCCCTCACGACGCCAGGACAGCGGAGTCAATCACCACATTCCGGAGACACCTGAAACCCCACCTCTTTAAGGAATACCTAGGATAGGATAAAGTAATCCTTCTAACCCCCCCCCCCCTTAAAAGATTTAGATGCACTATTGTAAAGTGGTTGTTCCACTGGATATCATAAGGTGAATGCACCAATTTGTAAGTCGCTCTGGATAAGAGCGTCTGCTAAATGACTTAAATGTAATGTAAATGTAATATGAGTAGTGTAAGATATGTAAACATTAATAAAGTGGCATTATTTAGAGTGAATTGTATAAAGTGACTAGTGATCCATTTATTAAAGTGGCCAGTGATTGGGTCTCAATGTAGGCAGCAGCCCCTCTGAGTTAGTGATTGCTGTTTTCCAGTCTCTCGGTCCCAGCTTTGATGCATCTTTACTGACCTCGCCTTCTGGATGGTAGCGGTGTGAACAGGCAGTGGCTCGGGTGGTTGTTGTCCTTGATGATCTTTTTGGCCTTCCTGTGACATCAGGTGTTGTAGGTGTCATGGAGGGCAGGTAGTTTGCCCCTGGTGATGCGTTGTGCAGAGCGTACCACCCTCAAGAGAGCCTTGCGGTTGAGGGCGGTGCAGTTGCCGTACCAGGCTGTGATACAGCCCGACAGGATGCTCTCGATTGTGCATCTGTAAAGGTTTGTCAGGGTTTTGGGTGACAAGACAAATTTCTTCAGCCTCCTGAGGTTGAAGAGGCGCTGTTGCGCCTTCTTCAGCACACTGTCTGTGTGGGTGGACCATTTCAGTTTGTGATGTGTACGCCGATGAACTTAAAACTTTCCACCTTCTCCACTGCTGTCCCGTCGATGTGGATAGGGGGGTGCTCCCTCTGCTGTTTCCTGAAGTCCGTGAGAGGTTGTTTTCCTGACACCACACTCCGAGTGCTCTCACCTCCTCCCTGTAGGCTGTCTCGTCATTGTTGGTAATCAAGCCCACTACTGTTGTGTCGTCGGGGTTGAGACCCACGGCCTCCAGCTTGATGATGAGCTTGGAGGGTACTATGGTGTTGAATACTGAGCTGTAGTCAATGAACAGCATTCTTACATAGGTATTCCTTTTGTCCAGATGGGATAGGATAATGTGCAGTGTGATGGCATCATCTATGGACCTGTCGGAATACCACCACCACTGTCCAGTGTGGTGAGCCTCTATGACATCTGGACGAAGTGGAGCTGAGTTATCCGGGTAGATGACATCTGTTTGATATGGAGGTGAGAGACCGTGGCCATTAGCCGGCACTGGTGGGAGAGTGATTTCTTGGAGTCCATAACATTTGAAATCCCACACGCTTTGTGCTGCTTGGCCGAGACATCTTATGTCTCTGTACTTTAGGATGCCAGGCGTGATACTCTGAACCTGGTGCATTCGCATTGGGTTCCTTTTATGGTTACTAGAGGTACCCCGTAAGTCTTCTGTGCCTTACTTTCCATCGCTTCATCACTGACATAATACAACTGTATTTGAGTGTCAGAGTCAGTTACCTCCTGATGGAAAGACATCGTATCCATTACGTCTTTCCCGTGGTGGACCAAGAGGTCAGCTTACCTCTTTAGTGAACCCCCCACTCCATCCGGAGCACCCTTTCCATGACTGGCCTCAAAAAAGTTCCACGTACTCCCCTGGAAACCCTTCTTGAAAGGTTCAGTGCCAACCACATAGAAGTTGCCCTCACTGAAAACAGGGCCATCACTGAGGAAGTGAAAGTGTTGCACGGTAGGGTTCTACTGTTTTATCATGTCCAGGATGGGGTCCAGGTGAGCCCATTTGGCTGGTTGGTCATGCCTTCTGCTGGGTGAGATGGTGCAGAAAGAGATGGGGGTGCTCCTCTGCCACATAGAAGACACCAGTGTGGACCGTCACCTTCTTGTGTGAACCCTCGAAGTGAACTGACTGGACCTCTGAAGCATACTTGCATGTGAAAAATCTATATGGATCAAGCAGTCATTGGTCAGGTTCTCTCTCTCAAGGTCCGGTAGCTGTGGTACTGCCATCGGATGTTGAACAGATGTCTCCTAAATTTAAAGAGCCTATCCTGGAACTGGGTCACCAGCTCTTCTTCGGTTATGGCTGTATCCTTCTTCACAGTTATTAAGCTACTTTTCTCTTGTTCTTCATTTGCTCCATCTTCTCCAGACACCACTGGGTGAGCAACACCTCTTCATTGGATTGCTGTCTAGCCCGGTGGCGCAGTGGCATCTTCACATTCTTGGCATTCGCCATAGGTGCATGCCTTTGAATCGTTACCAACTGTGCCATCTGCAATCTCCTCGTGGCTGCTGGACTGTGAAAGACCAAGTTTGTGCATTTTACCCGCCATAAACTGCAAGTTCTCATGAGTCTTACACTGGCAAGTTTCTCAGTCTCTCTCCTGTGGTGTCACCACCCAAAAGGGTCTCGCTCTGCAGAAGAAGGGGTCAACACCGTCTCTCCTGCTCTCAACATTTCTCTGTGTTTTTTTCCTGTCTGACCCGACATTGCTTTCGTTACTGTCTTTTTGTTCTTTCTGTGAGATCATTCACTCTCTTTTTTGACTATCTAAATCCTTTAAATAATTGAGTTGTTTTTTTCAAGATAGGCTTCTCTGCGGTCCGGGTCTGTAGAGTCTTAGCTTTTCAGCAGTACATACTTTTGTATTTGCCATATCTATCAAAAGAAAAGCCATATTATGTTACAAATTACAATATTGAAACATTGTAAAACCTTACGTTGATATAAAAAGTTAGCAATGTTATTGTCACTGGTGTTACTGTCATTTCACGGGTGTTACCAGCAGGAACAGTAACACAACACCAGTGAAGAATCTGCTGACAAGATGGCATATCTAAAATGGCGGCCACAGTAGCGCAAACCACACTTTTTAAATTGTAAATAAATCACTTAACGTGATTGGATCAATTATTTCAATCATATTTCCTTTCCCCATACTATAAACTGTATAACACTAGTGAGGGGTTTAAAAGCTTTGCATTAAATTACCAAATGAAACCTCAAATTGCTAACATATGAACAGAGTGCAGACTCACCGTGCATGCTTCAAAACAGCCCTGACTTCAATTAACCTTTGACCCAGGAAGAAGATGGCAGGATGTATAATTTTTTCAAAGTAGTGTTTAAAAAAAAATAAGGGTAACATCAGTGACATTGAGGTACAGGTATTATAAATTATTTATAATATTTAGTTGATATGTTTATGTAATTCCCTAAACACCTATAATACTTTACTTTGTATTATGACATTTAAATATTTTGACTCAAAATATGTCACTAAACCATGTCTCCTGGCTCGATGGACAAGCCATTTTCATGGTGCTGACCATGTTCTACGATAGTATGAAAAATATAATTTCCAATATTACTTGTCTACATGTTTATTAACAATTAAACACTTAAATAACAAAAACATATTTTGTGTCATTATCAGATTTTTGGGGTGTTTTTCCCTGGTTAAGGCAAGGGACAGGAAAGCCACCATTTCCATTTCCGCTATAGCCACTGGGAAATCAAATGTCTGCCAATTTTAAACTGACGAGCAGACTGGTCTTAGGCAGGTTCTACAGTGTAACCATTCTGGCTGCATGCTGCAGTGTGCTTCGTCAGACCTACAGTCATGACCAAAATTATTGGCACCCTTGATGAAGATGAGCAAAAAAATACTGTTAAAAAAATAAAATAAATACTGAGCTATATTGTGTTATAAAGAAAATTGGAATTCGATTTAATACTAATACAATTGCTCAGAGAAAGAGGTTTTGTTTAACAAGTAATCAAGATAGGGGTCAGAATTATTGCCACACCTGTTTTCAATACTCCAGCACCTTCCCCTTGCAAGGATAATAGCACTGAGCCTTTTTCTAAAATGTTTTATTAGATTGGTTCATGTCCAGAGACAGATGGCCATTGCAAAAATTAGATTTTGTGGCGAATTAACCATTTCTTTGTGAAATTCGGTGTGCTTGGGGTTATTGTCCTGCTGGAACATCCACTTGCGGCCAAGTTTCAGCCTCCTGGCAGAGGCAACCAGGTTGGCTAAAGTGTCTTAGCACTGGGTAAAGTTCATGATGCCTGTTGACCTTAAGAAGGGCCCAGGACCAGTGGAAGCAAAATAGGCCATATTTTACAGTAGGTATGTAATATGGTGGTGGATCTTTGATGTTATGGACTTGAACCCCACTGAAAACCTGTTACTTGTTTAAACAAAATATCTTTCTCTGAGCAATTGCATTAGTATAAAATAATATCATTTTCCCATTTTTTGAAGCATACAATATAGCTGGGTATTTATTTGACAGTATTTTTTGCTAATCTTTATCAGTGGTGCCAATACCTTTTGGTCATGACTGTATATCATATCAAAAGGAGGCTCAGAGAAGCCTGTATATCATATTAAAGGAGGCTCAGAGAAGCCTGTATATCATATCAAAAGGAGGCTCAGAGAAGCCTGTATATCATATCAAAAGGAGGCTCAGAGAAGCCTGTATATCATATCAAAAGGAGGCTCAGAGAAGCCTGTATATCATATTAAAGGAGGCTCAGAGAAGCCTGTATATCATATCAAAAGGAGGCTCAGAGAAGCCTGTATATCATATTAAAGGAGGCTCAGAGAAGCCTGCTCTGGCAGTTACAGGTGTGACCACGTATATAGCTTTTTTATGCTCATGATGCTGCACACAAATATCATCTTTAAAAAAAGGAATTGTGTGTTTGTTTCCTCCTTTAGTTTCCCCCCACAAATGCCCTTATACATTTCTGAAGTAGCCTACAGATATCCATGCATGTTATGCAATGCCACTACTTAACTTGAAGTGGTTGGTCAATACTGAGTCTTTCGAATGGTTACTAAAGCTGTACAGAGGTTCTATGTAAGTCCACTTCAGTCTACTGTGGTTCTTAAATGTGGTAAAAACATACAAATAGGGCTTCCTGAGTTGCCCACTGCAGTGCGTCACTACAGACCCGGGTTCAATCCCAATCTGTGTCACAACCGGCTATGACCGGGAGTCCCATAAGGGTGGCACACAATTGGCCCAACATCATCTGGGTTAGGGGAGGGTTTGTCCAGCGGGGCTTTACTTGGCTCATCGCGTTCTAGCGACTCCTTGAGACAGTGTTTCCTGCGACACATTGGTGCGGCTGGCTTTCGGGTTAAGCAGCCTGGTGTTAAGAAGCGTGGTTTAGCTGGTCATGTTTCGGAGGATGCATGACTCGACTCTCGCCTCTTCCGAGCCCATTGGGGAGTTGCAGCGATGAGACAAGATCAAAATTGGGGAGAAAAACGTGGTAACACACTCACATTTTTTTTTTTAAAACTGCCTATTCTAAAGAGCAGCTTGTCTGTGCCTTTAGGAAGAGCCTGTTGAAACTAAACAGTGATCTACTTCCATATTTTACATAGATTTAAAAAAAAGTTGCACCAAAGATTATTTTATAATTAAACCAAGATAGACCACAGCCTGTCATTTCCAATGTAAACAAATTAGTCATAGTGGGCAGAACAAGCAGGGAGGTGGGAAGAGCCAAGCACGAGCTAGCGGGATCCTATTGGTCAGTTCTAGCATTCTTCTGCATATTTCCGTTAGGGAACACCTACCCTGTGAAGTGTGCGTGTGCAATAACTCAATTCGCCTTTACACTCCTAATAAACAAAGCGATTTAAAAAAAAAACTTAGTCCACTCTGTTCATAACAGATTCTAGTTTTGGGAACAGAAACCTGTATTGAGATCAAATGGTTCATTGATGAGAACATTTACAGAATGTCAGCCAAACTCCATCTCCAAACGAATGCTTCACATTTATACATCCGGTGAAATATCTGTCTCATTGTTCTATCTGTAGTTGCACTATGCAGAAATTGCTCTGCCATTTCCTGGTTGCTAAAATCTAATAGTTTGCCTAGTTTCAGTTTGTGACAAACTAAGCTAGTATAGTGTAGAGAATCATTGTACCATCTAAACCACTGTGAAATATATTTTCCATAACCAAACATATTGTATTTCAGCTGTTAGAAGCTGGTGTACAACACCGAAAGTAAAAAAAAATGCAAAAGTGAAACTTTAGAACAGGAAGCATAGAAATGTGGCACATACCGCTTCTTAGACTTGCAGATCTGTAACTCACATTTCTATGTGGTCAGGTCACCCAAAAAGTTACATATTGCCACTTTAACTACATCTGTTCGGATGTGATTAGGGTTGGAAGAACAGACATAATCGTGTAAGGTTTAAAACTTACAAGCATAAAAGCTAGCCAGAGGGTCTTCGTCCTTAAAAAAAAGCCTTGGGGTGACACGGTTCCCTGGCAAACCAAGGCCGGGATTCAATGAAAGGCGCATTGTTGACAAGCGCATTGCACTTTACTTTGAAAAGTTAATTTTACGCTTGAGCCGACGTCCACAGTGTTTACCACGAATGCGATCTCCGCCTACGTTGGGGAAATTGGCAATTTCAGATTGCTATTAAAAAAAGGCACATTGGCAGTAGTGCAGTGCTGAAACAAGTCGTTGAATGAATCCCGGCCTTAGGGAATGTACCTTTAATGGTTGCCATTACATCAGAGCTTCCTTTTGTGAAGCTGAACAGTTCATCAAAGTTTGTTCCTTCTACCTTTTTTTGTTTGGTCATGCTGATGACAGAGAGAACTGCCAGTATGGCGTCACAGAACACGTCACAGAGAAATCCTGCAGCTTTAGCCACTTAGATCAACACTTGCATTAGCAGAAACTAAAATTAGTCCTGTTTGGAAAGGCAGATCAGCTCTGAAAGGATCTGTGATTGGTAAAAAGAAAAAAAATCTGAATTGGGCTGCCTGTCTAAACGCAGCCTATATGGTCCCACTATCTGTGCTACTGCTGGTTCCATTACTCACATACACACGCACACTCTCTCTCTAACACACACACACACACACACACACACACACACACACACACACACACACACACACACACACACACACACACACACACACACACACACACACACACACACACACACACAAGCTTTAACTTAGCCCTTGGGCTCAGGGCTGACTATGGGAACACAGAGCCTGGCATTGTGCTGCCATTCGGTACGCTTTAGTCACACAGACCCCCTCATTGAGCGGATCAGACCTGGTTTAAGAGATTACTCCTGCTCCACCATTGCGTCAGTGTGAAACGTGCATCAGTGACATTTTGGGGAAAAGGGGCTCACTACCGAATATCCTTCATCTGCTTTATACTGGAACACCCATGGCTACCTCAACATGTAACTCTTGGTTACTTCCTACGTCACTCATTATTTCACCATCACTGGTTCTATTCCTCACCTACTTCCACACTTACTCATTTCATTGTTCCTCAAATGTTTCCCGTGCTACGAACTAAAGACCACACCTAACATCTAGTATTTGTATTTTTCTCTCTCTGCATAGCTGAACCACTCAATTAATCTTACTCCTTAGTTCAATCACCCTTTCACTTCTTCTAACCCTCATTCTCTTCGGATTAAATGGGGGGACTTTTGTTCCTGTGTGTACCTACGTAACAAACCTTACATTAAACTCGTCCCCATTCTATAGGGTTAACATTGTTTGTAGCCACATGCACCACAACGCTACTATACTATGTTATATAGCATGGGCACAGCATTTTCATCTTCTATAGTACATAAGAACATATGTATTTGAAAACGAACCTGAGAACACATAGATAATAGAACTCGTGGCTGATTTGGGCTCTGTGTTTACTGATAAGAATAGACCTTACTCCACATTCTAATGCATGGGGGTCGGGTCCAGTAGTCACTGGGTGGTGGAGAAGAAGGTATCATGATATATAAAATAAAAAGGTTTTGACAATCTGGGCTAGACCCATTGACATGTCCTCTCATTGTCAGTGATACAAAATGATAAAACTCTTGCTTTATACACTTTACCTGGCTGCACAATTGGTGGCAGCGGGGGGGGACCTGGTCCTATACAGCAAAGACAGACCTTCCACTCATATGCGTGGTCATACGCGTGAAGGGTTAGAGTGCCTTCAACGCCGGGTCTGAACCTCCCCTTCTCCAGAACTCTGTTCATGTTGCAGGCCACAGAGAGAGAATTAACAACCACTACTTTTCACTTGTTCCAAGAAGCGTTGGAATGCAATCAACTCCCTTCCCTACTAAATGCCCCCCCCCCCCCCCCCCTCAAACCTAAAAGTGTATCCCTAAAAGTGTATCCCTCATTACATCTCACAGCAACCCCTACCGTCACCCACGTCACTCTAGCCCACCCTAACCCCACCTTCTCTTCTTCTATTGGCTCAGCATCATTGCCCTATTCTGTCCTTCCCTCCTTTCTTCTCCCCCCCCCTTCCACTTTATGCTGATTATCAGGAGAAATCTGATGGGCGTAATCCAGTGTGACGACACCAATCCTGACGCTACAAATGGTAGGGCCTGGCCGTCCTGCTCCACACAGACTCTCGACAGCGCCCAGCTTCCTCCCTCCCCAGGTAAGGCTCAATCTCCCCGATCCGGAAGCCTCCGATGTGGGGTACCCACTGTGACCCATCTCCCTCACACCTAGGGGTGGTGCATTCCAAATCCTGCTGGGGGTTTGGCAGTTCTGATGGACCCAGTGGAGTGTTGCTGGATTGGAGCCCAAATTAGGAAGTTTCTTTGCTCAGGAGGAAGGAGTGAAAAATGATTGGTATTTCATGACATATTACTCCCATGTTTTACAAGGCAGAGCATTGCCTTGTATGCTGGTTTGGTTGTTGAACGCTGGGGGGGTTAAATCTGCTAAACACGAGAGATTTGAATACTTTGTGGTTTATGACCATATCTCAAATGTGGACAGGCAGAATGTTTCAGCTTCCTTCTTGTGCCCAGCGGAGGACTTGGGAACCCACTGCCTGTAGCTCTGACCATCAATGGAGTCCAGTGCTTTCGCAGAGCTCTCTAGCTGACTCAGACAGAAGTTTGAGAGAAGCTTTGATGGTCGCTCCGATGATCTGAATGCACTATGGGATCAGTTGCACAGTCTCTCCGAATTGAGTGGCTGACCCACGCCTGACCCTGTCCATACAACTGTGCAATTGTGTCGGTGATATCGTGATTGAGTCTGGTGTTATTATTTGATACATCCTGCTATATAAAATACACAGAATCAGACATTTTGTTAATTCAGATAACGGACAAATAAGGCGCACAATCTGAAGTGTTACAAATGCTGGAGGGTTAAGATGGAGGGAGTTTAAACTTGGAGCACAATACGTGAATTGTTTATTTTGATGTTTTCCTGGAATCCAATCTATTCTCCAATTGTGAATAATTAAATCCCTCTTATTTTCCAGTGGGTACAAAGCTGCTCTAAACAACTAAAGAAATGGCTGTCGTCGTAAGTACCTCTAAGCTCCTCTCTTTGTATGCTAACAGGCTTAGATGCTGCACTGTAATTATTCAAACCATTCAGTTGTGGTTGTTATGGCAGATCAATGGTCAAACGTAACAAGTCTGTGGAATGACGAATGTAGAGACATTGAGCTTGAGAGTCACGTTCTGAGAAATTGTATTTTTCATCCAGTGATGAGCAGAAAACAGAGTGCATCATCATGTTCCTTCGGAGGATGCAATCCACAATAGATACGCTGATTGCGTCATGTTCTTCCGTCACTTCCCACAGTAGGGTTACTCAAACAGCAGAAATGGAATGGCGCTCAATTTGGCCGCCAGACAGTCCACCCATCAGGGAACGTTGACTCAAACGTCATATAACTTCCTGTGCCATGGACAATGGCAGCTCAACATTTCTCAGGCACATTAGCGCTGGATGCTGTCAATTGCTAGCATTAACCCCTAAGCAGATCTCAGCCCAGGTTAAACAGGCTTTACTGTGCTCATGTGAGGGAGATTAACCAATGCTAATACTAAAGCCCATTGATAGAGGCCTCCTTTTGGATTGTATATTGGCGTACGCCCTGGTTTAAACCTCATTCGTAAGGTAGCTATTTGGTAGTCTTGCGAGCGAATGGTGCTTGTTGGCAAGTCAAGGTTGTGAGATCATCCACCCCTCTCTCCCCAGAGTGGAACGTTCCGTATGGTGTCGGAAGAAGAGCAGGCTCTCAGGGCCAAGCTGGAGCGCCTCACGGTCAAGGACCACGGTCCCGTGTTCGGACCCTGCGCCAAGCTGCCTGACCACACCGTGCAGAAGGTCTGCAGTCACTCGCTCACAAACCTTACACTGTAAATTCACTTCACATCATCAGCCCTACCACAAACTCAAGTGCAACCACAAATCATGTGTCGAGTTCAACTGGAGTCCAGACTACCTGTACAAACTCCCTCTGGTCTCAAAAACACTTAATTGTATCTTAAATTTCCACAAAAGAGGTATTTCTTTGCAAAGGCAAATTACAAGAACAAGCATGACATCATACTGTGTAGATGCCACATATAGCACCATCGTCTGAAAAAAAATATATAGCTGCTCTTCAGTTCTGAGGTTGACTGACTGATGCTTTGATGGTTCCCTACAGGCCAAGGACGAGCTGAACGAGACAGACGAAAAGCGGGCGTTGGCAGTCAAGGAGCTGAGGGGAATCATCAAGGAGAAGGCAGAGGCGGAGGACGACCTGGCCAAAGGGGTGCTGGAAACCTTTGGAGAGAAGCCCGACGGCATGCTGGTCCGCTTCATCCGCGCCAGGAAATACGACGTGCCAAGAGCCTTCGACCTAATGAAGGGTGGGTCCCCACAAACTACCATACTGTATGTCAGTGAAGCTTAGTGAGCACGTTTTCTGTCTATTTCATTGAAGCTGATGTGTTATAAATGCTTTATCTGAAAATGACAGGCAGCTATAGCCTGATCCCAAATCTGTTGCTGTATAGCCAAGTACTGTTGGAGTTGGCGAGAAAGCACAAATAGATTTGGGACCAGGCTAAGGAAGCCATGCTATTGTGCACATGATCATTCTGAACAGTGGCATTGGAATGAAATGTAGTTGGTTAAACCTAACCAAACAACAACATAAGCGTCTGTTGAAGTTCCTTTATGCTCAACTTCTAACTTGGCCAGACTATATCTGATCTTGATGATCCTGTGTCTACGTTCAGGTTACGTGCGCTTCAGGAGGGATTACCCTGAGTTGTTCGAGAACCTGACCCCGGAAGCTGTCCGCAGCACTATCGAGGCCGGCTACCCAGGCATCCTGTCCAGCAGAGACAAGTACGGCCGCATCGTTCTGCTCTTCAACATCGAGAACTGGGATTACGAAGAGATCACCTTCGATGAGGTGACTGCCGGGGACCTGGGTCCCCACAATGCACACATTTGAGATACATTGGGGGCAGCAGGTAGCCTAGTGGTTAGAGCGTTGGGCCAGTATCTGAAAGGTTGCTGGATCGAATCCCCGAGCTGACAAGGTAAAAATCTGTTCTTCTGTTCGCCGGTAGTCCGTCATTGTAAATCAGATTTTGTTCTTAACTGACTTGCCTAGTTAAATAAAAAATATATAAACATTGGTGGTCCCCGCACGGCACTAAAAACATGACAGGACCAACATTTTCATAGATATACAGTAATGGTTGTCAAATGGGAGTTATTGATCATTGAAAATCATCCCATGATAATAATCATTTGAATTGGCTCATGAGATCTGTGGTCATCAAGGGCTTCTGTCACACTCAATATAGGAAGAGAACGTGCTCAAAATATGAAGAAAATAAATAAACAAAAAATCTGCATAGACAGGTAAAAAGGTTGCTTGGAACCAAAAATAAATCACTTAAAACATTTTTTTTTTTAAAGGGCCAGCACTCACTTGATCACGATTTGCAATAATAGAGGCTTAGTTTTAATTCTCTTTCATAGCAATATTACCTAATAGTCCACACACTGGCCGTAACGTATGCCAGTATGGTCTACTGAGTCATGTTGCTATAAAAGAGAATTAAAAACAAAAGCTCCTACTATTGCAAATCATAATCAAGTGAGTGCTGGTCCTTTTTTCCCCATTCCTCTTGTCATGTTGACAACGGGTGTGTGCTTCAAACATGTGTGTGTGTGTCTGCGCACATGACTATGCGTGTATATGTGTGCTCATCAGATCCTGCGTGCCTACTGTGTAATCCTGGAGAGCCTGCTGGAGAACGAGGAGACTCAGATCAACGGATTCTGCATCATTGAGAACTTCAAGGGCTTCACCATGCAGCAGGCCTCTGGCATCAAACCCACTGAGCTCAAGAAGATGGTGGACATGTTGCAGGTCACTTTCCCCACACATTCCAAAGGAATAGTAAACAAACAGCACATTACCTTATGATACAAAATAATTGATTTTTTAAAACATTTCTTTTCGGGTTATCGTCCCGGTTCTAATCTAATGTGCTGAACTCTGTTGTAGCGCAACAATTCTAGTTTCCCTTTCCGTTACTTGTTCAACGAGGATGCTTATTTATGGTTATAGTGGTGGTGAGATCTGTAACGAATTGAACCGCTGTTCCTCTTGTGTGCATCAGGACTCCTTCCCTGCCCGTTTCAAGGCTGTCCACTTCATCCACCAGCCCTGGTACTTCACCACCACCTACAACGTGGTCAAGCCCCTCATGAAGGGCAAGCTGCTGGAGAGAGTGAGTGAAACAGGCCCCGTGAAAGAACATGAAAGAATGAATAAAAAAAAATGGAGCCTTTTTATAGTAAGAGGTTGGTGGGAAAGTAGTGGGGAAAAACTTGGGATTTTAAAAATGGGGAAAATGTCTGAAGTAACATGATAAAAATCAACAAGTAAGGAAGGTGAATGGGTTCTTAAATCAACATGTAATATACAGGTAACAGTAAATACAATAATGAACAACACTCAGTGGACAGTTTATTAGGTACACCACCCAGTTCACAAACATTGTTAGCTCCTACAGACTGAGTCACGTGGACGTGGTTTGCTATATAAAGCAGGCATTCAGTTACCGTTCGATTGAATGTTGGGCAAAACGAGTGACCTACGCGACTTTGAGCATATGATCATCAGTGGCAGGTGCGCCGGTTCCAGTATCTCAGAAACGGGCCACCGTGGGCGTTTAACGCAAGACAGTGTCTAGGGTTTACTGAAAATGGTGTGACAAACAAAAAACATCCAGTCAGCGGTAGTCCTGTGGGCGAAAACAGCTCGTTGATGAGAGGTCGAAGGAGAATGGCAAGAATCGTGAAAGCTAACAGGTGGACCACAAACAGGTAAATAACAGCGCAGTACAACAGTGGTGTGCAGAACGGCGTCACGGAACGTACAACTCGTCAGTCCTTGTCACAGATGGACTATTGCAGCAGACGACCACACTGGGTTCCACTCCTATCAGCTAAAAACAAGAAGAAGCGGTTCCAGTGGGCACGTGATCACAAACACTGGACAATTGAAGAGTGGGAAAAACATTTCCTGGTCAGACTAATCCTGGTTCCTGTTGAGTCATGCTGATGGCAGAGTCAGGATTTGGCGTAAGCAGCATGAGTCCATGGAACCATCCTGCCTGGTGTCAAATGGTACAGGCCGGTAGCGGTGGTGTAATGGTGTGGGGAATGTTTTCCTGGCAAACGTTAGGTTCCTTGATACCAATTGACCAACGTTTCCACACCACTAAGAATTCAAGTTGTTCTGGAGGCAAAGGGGGGGGGGGGTTCTGACCCGGTACTAGATGGGTGTACCTAATAAGCTAGCCACTGAGTGTATATGGTGAGAATATTTTAGTTAATAGGTTTGTCTGTCTACCAAATCAGGTGTTTGTCCACGGAGACGAGCTGGACAACTACTACAAGGAGTTTGACGCGGACATCCTGCCCTCCGAGTTCGACGGCAAGAACTCCAAGTACGACGGCAAAGCCATAGCAGCCAAGCTGTTCGACTGAACACCCCCCTCTTCCCCATCCGCCACCTCTCCATCTAGACACACACACCGCCAAACAGACTCTGGAGAAAAAAATTGAAATAAAAACCATAGGTGTGGCTTTAGAAAACTGTGTGAAAAAAGGGGCGTGGTATTGCATTGATTTTGTTCTCCAGCGGTTATTAGGTATTAACACACCTTACAAAGCACTCCCAACAGCACAGAGACTATACATCCTTGGCTCAGGCCTTATGTTGGGTTACTTAACAGCCCTAACCATCGAGCTTTTCTCTGTGCTGTGGGGACGTGCTTTGTGTTAACCCCATCTCTGACCCAGACAGCTAGTACTAGCTAAACCTGGCAGGATCCAGTTTGCTCTAGCCACCTCACGGTGATAAGGCCAGGAATTCAACAACTCCCCTTCTCCATTTGTTTGTGCTTGGAGAAGAACGAGCGGTTTAATCCTCTGAATTGCTGCAGAGGCATGAGCACGTCACCACTATGTGTTCAATAAACTGTATATAAAAGAAAGATGACAATCTGTTCGCCTTGGCTTGTAGAATCTTTGGAAAACACAAAACATAGGTTAGCAAGGAATACACAATAAATGCAGAGAAATCTACAACAAAATAATGTATTACAAGGATAAAAGTTCAAAGTCCCCCCCCCATAAATGTATTGCGTTTGCACACCCTTATCTATCGGAACCAAAAACACACACGATTACTTTATACATCACGTCAAGTTGTGATTCTACATTATAATGACTGAACAGCATTGTACATCTATAGGGGTTGTAAACAAAATAAAAAGGCAAACAAAGGATGAATTCCATAGTTAAAAATAGTGGAAGTTATGACATGACCTTCTCTCATCTACCCAATGATATCACAGTAACTTGGTCCATTTTTATACATGGAATAGAATACAGACAAGCGCAAATAAAAAGACAGAGCCTGGGATTCAATCAAAGGCGCATTGTCGACAAACGCACTGCACTGATCAACAGAACCGTGCAGAGATCACATTCAGAAGTTGGGTCAAGTGCAAATTACCTTCAAAAAGTGAAGTACGTTTGTCTACAATGCGCCTTTGACTGAATCTCGACCAGAGTATTTAAGCCAACTTAGTCTGTGCTCTACATCTCAGGAACCACACCATTTTTTTTTGTTTACAGAAAAAAATCATGTTTTTGTTTTCCAACAAATATCTCTTAAAAAGAACAGCGAAAATATTAAAATGGAAAAAGGGAAAACGAGAACAAAAAACAAAGACGCTGTCAGACTAAACTTACACAAGGTAACCTCAACCTTTGTGTTCATTTTATTATTATTTTTAAAGCATGGGGTTTTGCCCATATAAGGAAGAAGACCAAATCACATGTGTTTTGGTATTTCAATTGAGGACAACTGGGGTCTACATCTGTAGCGCATACCTACATATTATTTCACAACAGCAACAAACCTAAACGTGGCTTCAATTTTCATCTTAGCTGTTGGGTGAGTTCAATGATTCAGGTAGACACACAATGTTCATGGCAAACCTTGACAGTCAGTTCCCTACCGGGTTAAAATCAATCAACTCAAATAACCAATGCTCAATGGTGGGTGCGCTTGTTTTGTGTCGCCCGTTGCCCCAGGTGGGCGGAGTTTGCTCATTTTAGACCATTCCATTGGCCGTACAGTGAAATCTTCAAAACGTGCATGCCAGAATAAAGTGTCATTGACATTGTACCATTGAACATTGGCTACTCAGGCAAATCAACTGAATGACTGAAATAGCACAGTGGACCCTTGCCTCACAGTGGCTGTGAATAAGGACTTTAGTCAGTGCACTCGGCTTGTAAGAATCAACTACTTAGAAAAGGTCAGAAACATTCCTATACTCACAACTCAAGTTACAATATATATAAAATCAATGTATTTGATTCTCAGAAGTGGAGTGCTGTGTAGTGCAAGCCAACCAGTGAGAATTTCAGAGGCTGTTCCACCAAGAATACAGTACAGGACAAGGGAACTTGTCATTAAATGTGTTCTGGGTAGGATTGGGTGCTTCCTCAGAATGTCAGGTATTTACAGGGTGTGGTCCTTGAACACCATGTCTGCGTATTGAAAATAGTAATGAAGTACTTGAAACCATTGCCATCCTTTCTTGGTTTGAAATATATATTTTTTATTTTATGTTTGAAGCACTTTGACAATGTGAAGACAAAATATAGTATCACTAGGGCCAGATTGGAGTTTTTCCTCAGACGATGACCTGACCAGGAAAGTATTGCCTATTAGCCTAGAACTAGAGCCAGACCAGATTTTGACCCTGGCCCCAATTATTAAAAAGAGCTAAAGAAGCTTAACATAGAATTCCTAGAACAGACATTTTATTTCTATTTCTCTGCTTAACAAAAGCCTTTAGAGTTTGAACCTCCCAGAGCTCCCATTTGAACCTCCCAGAGACACCCTCACGACAACAGTACACACTTGGAACAAACAGCTAGGAGAGTCGGGACCAAGTAGCAACCCAAGTGTGAGATCCAAGGGGAGCTGGCTGGGACTTTGCACACAGAAGCTAAATCTCCTCTCCAGTCTTTTCCATGGACAGAACGGACCAATAAATAAGCCACTGTGGAGTCTTGTAGCTGTTCACCAGCATGTGCAGGTTACACTGTGCATCCACGTTTAGAGGAGCAAGTGCCATCCATTCGACTGACTGGAGTCCATTGGTAAGGCTTTCAATGAATGTCATTCGCAGCTGAATGCTGTGTTTCTCTAAGCAAAGCTATAGTCAGAACAAAAGTCAGGCGAGCTACTGTGCCCGTAGATCATCCCCGTCCCCCTTTTGAAGAATACAGGGTTCGGCCTTCTCTCGTGGGCGTATTTGTGTCCTTATAAATTAGGAGTCCCTTTAAAAAAAGAAAAAGAAAATTATGAGTGACATAAAGTGACTCTTGATTGACAGGATGTTAGGGGACTAGGACAGAGGAATACTGGATGTGCGTATATTAATAATAACGTATGTGTGTACGCCTGTAAATGTAGGTAGAGTGTGAAACCTTTCCTTTAGTCTCATGGCATCCCCGTTTTATCCCTGGGAGTGTGTGTGTCCATACGACATACGTGAGCACGTGTGCGGTAAGCTTTACCGTCGGCCTGTGGACAGGGTCCACGACGTGTCCTCAGGCAGGGCGGTCTGTGTCTTTCCCACTGGCATATTGCGTTGGCATAGCCCACGATAACCTTGTCCATCCAGGTGAGGGGCTGGGGAAACAGCACAGCCCCCTCGAAGAAGCCCAGGTGACCCCCGTGGAGCGTCAGGGCGAAGATCACATTCTGCTTCTTTTCTGATGGGTGTGGAGAAAGAGATACGGTGATGCTAACAGGTAGAATGTTGTGGTGTCGTTACGTAAACAATGGCTTATGGTGGATGCTGTTACTACTGGCCTATTACTAGGTAAGATGCCACCAGCAGAGGAGTATTTCTGTCTGTAATAAAGCCCCTTTGTGGGGAAAAGCTCATTCTGATTGGCTGGGGCTGGCTCCCCCGTGGGTGGGCCTGGCTCCCCCGTGGGTGAACCTATGCCCACCCGTGGGTGAACCTATGCCCACCCGTGGCTGTGCCCCTGCCCTGTCATGTCAAATCCATAGATTAGGGCCTAATGAATTTCAATTGACTGATTTTCTTATATGAACTAACTCAGTAAAAAGAAAAATGAAATTGTTGCATGTTGTGTTTATATTTTTGTTCAGTATAGATTAGGTCATTGCACTCTTACTCGAACACAGTAAACACGATGCAAAACACCTCAAATGGTAGATGTAACAGTGCAAATTGATGAGGTAATGAATTAGATATTGCCAATGTACTGACGATTCATTGGTTTATTTTTGTGCAAGCTCGCAGGTAGCCCTTTCTGGCAGAGCCTCGAGTTTCCTCACAGATATGTGACTCCTAGGCCTAATCTGCTTTCCATTTCTGCCACCCAACACTCTCAGCCCTGACTCTCTCCGTCTTTATTTCTCTCTCGTAACTTTTAGTCACTGCAAACTGAACACAAGAGAGGCTCAGATACAAAATCAAAAACGTGTACGGGACAGAAGTATATATTATAAAAAATGTGTAGCACGCCGCTTTTCTATTCAAGCCGCAACCCAGTCTTTCACTCTGGCCCAGGTGACACCGTTACAGAAACACTAGTGACCAGAGTAAATAATACAGCCACTGGCCTGCCCTGACCAGGCTGGGCCTGTATTTACAAAGCATCTCAGAGTAGGAGTGCTGATCTATGGCCTGTCCATATCATCTTATTCATTATGAAATGATCCAAGATCAGCGTCGGTCTCTATGTAAAGTACATAAGGTTAGTGGTGAGGTGGTAGCAGCTGACCTGCGATTAGCTCTCCATATGGAGGAAGCACACGCACACAAACACACGGGCCAGTTAAAAGGCAGTTCATCAGCGCTGAGACAGCTAGTGCCAGCCGTGCAGCACAGCGCTGGCTGCTGAAAGAGCCCAGGCAGACTGGCTGGCTTCCTGACTGACCTCCAGATACAGACAGCGCTAATGGGATTAAGTGCTGGCCTTTAAGGCCAGAGAGACGATGAACTGGAGTAACACTGACTGAACCCATCTACCTTTATTAGAGAGCATGACTCACCCTTAAAAATCGGGTTGTGTGCGACTACATATGGTACATGAGGCTACTTCCATATCCGCATTTATACAGTTGTCAAATACATTAGGTTTGTTTGCACTCTCGTAGCCTTTGGTGGTGAGGATAGCCTGTATACCCTTTATGGGACACCGCCACAACACAGTCCCCTATGGAACATGCAGGCCAGGCGTAGAGTTACAGGGCCTAAGGCAGGGCTCTCCCACCCTGTTCCTGGAGTGCTGCCCTCCTGTAGGTTTTCAATTCAACCCCAGATGTAAATAGCCTGATTCAGCTTATCAACTAGCTAATTATTTGAATCAGGTGTGCTAGATTAGGGTTGGAGTGAAAACCTACAGGACAGTAGCCCTTCAGCAACATGGTTGGAGCGCCCAGGGGAAGTAGATACCAGCACCTTTCTCCTACAAGCCCTGTGGCTGTTGATTTACACGGGGGGGGGGGGGGCGACACATGGCGCACAACAAACACACCCTATAAATAATACCACAGCATAGGGGATCACATGGCCATGAAAAATTCAAAAGACTCTCTGGGCTGGTAGACGCTGCAGAAAGATGGCTAAGAGAGAAGGATTTATCAACACTTAGCGGTCAACACTTAAAGAGTGTGTCCAGCAGAGAAAAGAAGAAGCGGCTAAGTTGACGTGACCCTGGTGTTGATTGAATAATTAATTGCGCTACTAATGACATTGCACATCGTCACAATGTCCAGTGTAAAAGGATTTTGCATTAAGCCAAATGTAATCAAATAAGAATGCTCAGTACACGTTTATTGGAGGTGATTTGGCCATAAATTGTGAACTTGGTGAGCGTGCCCCATTTACTCCCAGCAATTTTTTTTGGAAGATATCCTTTCCCGGCTACTAAAACTGCTATCACTCACTGTGAATAAATAATTGGTATTAATGAATCAATAAAATGTAATGAGTACTCAATTAGTTACAACTCTTATTGAATAGAGCGAATACCTGCGAGTGTGCGTGGGATGGTCAGAAGTGACCGATGGACCAGAGGGTCATCTGAGGAGTTGACCAGCAGTAGCGGCACATTGATCTGAAATAGGATTGTCATCGTCACCCCCATTCATCATCATCATTAAGTTTGAAAACCACTTTGTAATCACTCTGGGCTAGTTTTCTCAAATCCTTAGTAGCTAAAATAGTCAAAAGAAAAATCTCCACAACCCAGACTGACAACCACATTAGTGGAACAATTATAAAATCCATATCCGACTTCAATCTTTGAGCAAAATTCGTTCAATGAAGCACTTTGTGTGTCTATAGGAGACTTGAGTCTGGGTCGTCAAGAGCAATCATGTACTACTTCAGCTACGAAGGCTCTGGGAGACTCAGGTCTGGTCCGTGTTCACTCACATTGTGAATGTAGTGTACGCAGCTTTCCTTCTCATAGTACTCTTTCAGCGTGTCGTGACCATGGAACTTTCTGTGAAACGTATGAACAAAAAAACCCATCAGGTTATAGCAACAAGGCCACAATTACTAAAGACAAGATTACTTCAAGATGGCCACCACAGTCTGAGAAAGCCGGCCGTCACCTCATGATATTGTCGTCGATCTGCATGAGGGAGGTAGCTGTGTACAGTCGGCTCAGGTCGGCGTCCTCCATCTTGCTCGAGTTCATCCCAAACAAACTGCCCCTGTCAATCAGAAACAGTGTACAGGTGGTACACAAAGTATGACTTAAAATAAATTCCTGCAACAAAACAAAAAAATTCACTCCAACTCATCAGTATCAGAAATATCCCTTACGAAAAAAATATTGCAGTATGCTGAAAATACTGCGTCCAAATGTTTTTTTTTTACTGCAGTAATTTTGCAGTGCGACTGCAGTTACAGTGCAGTATACTGCAGTTCAACTTTAGTTATTCTGCAATTACGGTGTCCAAAATACCAGTCGACTGCAGTTACTGCACTTTTACTGCAGCTTCAAAACTGCAATATTTTTTGTAACGGGTGTTAACAGAATGCCAATAAAGCCAGGCTCTAAGTGCCAAATAAAATGTCATTTTTTTGTGGTTTAATATATCTCGAAATGTATAGAGGAAAGATTAATTTGCCATTTGGGTCACTTCAAAGTGATACAAATGAAGGTTTTACGAATTATAAGTACAGCAGCTTTATTTACAAATTGCAGGTCAGATTTCTCCAGGTAATTTTGGCACATAGGTCTACTGATAATTTACCTTGTGCACATTCTATTGGTTCCTCTGATCCATCCACAACAACTCGACACATACAGCATCTAGCTATATCCCGCTCAATACAAAAATGAGACTCATTATAAATGAAGAGTTGAGTGACAGAATAAACGTGTAATTTAGGGACAGTACGTTATTTATAATGAGGGCCACCTGGAGAAAAATCTGACTTCTGAAGCGGGCAAAGGTGAAAAGTTCTTGAAATGTTCCATATTGAATGACCATGTCATAAAAAGTAATGGACTGTTGTTTCTCTGTTTATTTGAGCTGTTCTTGCCATAATATGGACTAAGTCTTTTACCAAAATAGGGCTATGTTCGGTATACCACCCCTACCTTGTCACAACACAAGTGATTGACTTAAACTCATTAAGGAAAGAAATTCCACTAATTAACTTTTAACAAGGCACACCTGTTAATTGAAATGCATTCCAGGTGACTACCTCATGAAGCTGGTTGACAGAATTCCAAGAGTGTGCAAAGCTGTCATCAAGGCAAAGAGTTGCTAGTTGAAGAATCTCAAATATATTTTGATTTGTTTAACACTTTTTTGGTTACTACATGATTCCATATGTATTATTTCATAGTTTTGTCTTCACTATTATTCTACAATGTAGAAAATAGTACAAAAAATAAAGAAAAAGCCTTGAATGAGTTGGTGTTCTAAAACTTTTGACCGGTAGTGTAAATTAGAATTACATTTTACTGCTGTAATGTTCATTGCAGAATCCACTTGTAAATTGTAATTTTTATACAGTAGGGTAGCCTGCATGCTTGTTATAGGCTACAAGCAAACAAGAACGCCAGCTGTCTGATACTGATGGAAGGGTGGCTGGCCCAGCGGCCACTTGAGAACTCTCAGATTACGACGTTTTATCTGGGTTTGTTTTGTCGTCCAGACAGTTTGATATTTCATCATCGCAAATGACGCAAATTAGTCTGGCTTGAAGCATGTAGCTCGTACATGAACCATTAGGCCAATTTAGGTCTTATTTTAAAGACTGAACATTGCATAGGGACTATGACAGCAGTGATATGTGTACTAACTACTGAGACGTGTGTTTTAGCAGCTTGATGTACCGGTGGGAGAGGATTATCTTCTTCATGCTGTCTGCCATGAGAAAGTTATAGAGCCTCCGACACTGGTCCCACTGTAGGAACGTCTTCTGGGCCCTGGATTAACACGAGAGAAAGAGAAAGAAAAAGAAAGAGAAAGAAAGAGAAAGAAAAAGAAAAAGAAAGAGAGAATGAAAGAGAAAGAAAAAGAAAGAGAGAAAGAAAAAGAAATAGAGAGAAAGAAAAAGAAATAGAGAGAAAGAAAGAGAAAGAAAAAGAGAAAGAAAGAAAGAGAAAGAAAAAGAGAAAGAAAAAGAGAAAGAAAAAGAAAGAAAGAAAAAGAGAAAGAAAGAAAAAGAAAGAAAGAGAGAGAAAAAGAGAGAAAGAAAGAAAGAGAGAGAGTGTAATGGCACCAAGTCAATACCACACAATGAGTGGTTCTGTAATTGTGCATGCATTTCTACAGTGCCTTCAAAAAGTATTCATACCCCTCAACTTATTCCACATTTGTTGTATTACAGCCTGCATCAAGTCTGGCACCAACAGGCTCTTGAACAGCTTCTATCCCCAAGCAATAATACAGATAAATAACTACATGGACTGAGGTAACCTCAGTATCCTCGTTGAACTTTTTATTTTTGCACTGCCTCTATGCACACTCACAGGGCCCTACACACACACACACACCATTATCTGCTCACTCACACACATTTATACTGACTACACACACAAGCTGCTGCTACTCTGTTTATCTTATATCCTGATGCCTAGTCACCTTACCTACACACACACACACAAAAGCATGTGGACACCCTTTAAAAATAGTGGATTTGGCTACTTCAGACACACCCGTTGCTGACAGGTGTATAAAACTGTAAAGTTTGGTGGAGGAGGAATAATGGTCTGGGACTGTCTTTCATGGTTCGGGCTTGGCCCCTTAGTTCCAGTGAAATCTTAACGCTACGGCATACAATGACATTCTAGACGATTCTGTGCTTCCAACTTTGTAGCATCAGTTTGGGGAAGGCCCTTTCCTGTTTCAGCATGACAATGCTGTGCAAAAAAACGAGGTCCGTATAGAAATGTTTTGTCGAGATCAGTGTGGAATAACTTGACTGGCCTGCACAGAGCCCTGCCCTCAACCCCATCGAACACCTTTGGGATGAATTGGAACGCCAACTGCGAGCCAGGCCTAATCGCCCAACATCAGTGAGATTAAAGAGACTCGGACAAACACAAAAGCTACATGGGGTAAAGTGGTGACCATGGCCTACCTATGGGTATGATGAACAGAGAGGCCAGACTGGCTGCCTGCCCCTTCCACAAATACTCACGGGCGTGGATCTAGACACACGCATGTTCGCATGTAGCCGAATCACAGTATCAACAATGTTCTACTTGACAGTGTAGTGGGTGCCGTTTGTATAACGCTTTATTTTAATTCCACTTACCGGAGTGCGCTGTATCCCTGGCAGACACTGACGCAGCACAGCACTCTCTCCTGGTTGATCCTGTTCTCCCCCAGGAACTTACACACAATGTTCCCCCCTAGGCTGAAGCCCACCACGATGAGCAGTGTCTGGGGGAAGGCCCGCTTGATGGAACCTACCATGGCTGCAAACTCCCATGTACAACCTGGAAAAGGAGTCACAGAAATGTGTATTGTGCTTTTCAACCAAATGCCCTGAGATGCACAAACAAATCCCAAGGGATTGAAACCCAGGGTTGGCAAGGTGTAGTGCCCCTGGATATAATAAGGGGTTAGGGGCCTTGCGCAAGGGCACAACGGCAGAAGATGGCATCTAGGATACAGATGCCAGCAACCCTCGGTTACTGGCGCACTCCCCACCATATTTTCCAGCTGTACTAGGGATTCAAACCGGCAACCCTCCAATTGCTGACCTGCCTCTCAAACCTCTAAGCTACCTGCCACACCTAGTAGCAGTTAAGACAGTGCAAGTTACAGGTAAATGCAATACATTTATTAATGAACCAACTTTTCCACGTCAAGCTTTTACTTGGAAAACTCCACAGGTCACACGTAACATTAATTCAATCATGTCCGGCTGTAGCAGACTAATTAGAAGCAGACCTAGAAGGCCATCATCCCAGAGTCGCCTCTTCACCTTTGACGTTGAGACTGGTGTTTTGCACGTACTATTTACTGAAGCTGCCAGTTGAGGAAATTTCGAAGTGACCCCAAACTTTTGAACAGTAATGTATACACATATATAATATCTAAATACATACACCTTTTTAAAATAAATATCATTATTATTTTCCGCTAACCCTACCACCCCTCCCCTAATTGGAGTAAACTAATGAACAACACTTAGGCTTCTACTTCCAGCTTATACACACACACTACATACCCTTTTTAAGGACACGTTCTATTTTACAATAGTTCTATTTTGTTTGTTTTTAGTCCTGTTCTGTTCTGTCCTCAACCTCTCCCATCTATTTCTGAAGTCCATCCAGTTTGATTTCGATTTGCCATATATTTCTAACTGTGCTGAACCTATATACATTTTATGGACACAGTATATTTTACATTCGTTATCTTGGTATTAGTCCCACCCTTCAGCTCCATTCAACTCCACCCATCTCTCTCTTAACACCATCCATATTGGATTTCTATTTGACATATTTTTACAACTGTGCTGTGAGGCTTCACAAAAGGTTCTGAACCTTTCTTTTCTCATTGTTTCTACAGATTGTAAATTAAAGATAAACCATTATTATATTTTTGATCGATTGACTATGACTTTTCAAATCACCCAGCAGTGCTATCTGCAGAGTTGGCTCCAGGTAATTGTTGACCAGTGACCAAAAACAAGCTACAAATGGACAGTTTTATTATTAAAAGGACAACAATACACGTACTTAACAGAGCCCTGGCCCTGTCGGTCTTACCGTAGGTGAACATGCGCGGCGAGGTGAGCTCGATGTTGGGCAGGGACCCCAGATGGTTGAGAACAGCACACCTGTACCCCTGCCTCTGGGAGTGATTCACAAAAGTGCGGATGTAGTGCTTCTCGCTGTGGTTTCCAATCCCCGGGCAGATCACCATGGTGATGTCATCTGTGGAGTAAAAACACAGTGAACACACAGGTGCGAAAGGGGAGTCCGTGGGTAGGTGTTAGGTCGAAAAGCACGCTATTCTATGTGCAACAGGGGTCATTAGTGCACACAATGTTCATTAGTGCACACAGTGGAACATGCTTTAAAAACATTTTGCAACAGAACATTTTAATTTGCATTAGACCAGTCCCGGTAGTCCTTCCCCGTCCTTCAAAATGTAGTTTATCAATAGATTGGGTTTCTATGTCCTGCCTTGGTATAGACCCTGAGATGAAATAGGCAATGGTGTCGCACTCCTATCGCTCACCAATACTGTCAAATATTTTACACAAGCTGCCAGTCTATTTACCGAGTTGGCAGAATGCTTTAATCTTTAGCATTAATTTATGCTGCATCTGGCAAAGGACTGTCAGTCTCTGAAAGAGAAAACAATGGCAAATTATTGTGAACCTAGCAGCACAACAATGTTTTACATTGACTTTTCCCACAACCTAAATGATGGACTGTCCGCCAATTCTGAAACATGTCTAGGGTAGGCTACTCTTTTTTTTGGGGGGGGGGGGGGGGGGGGGGGGGGGATGCAATAATCCCATAGGCAGCGCTATTTATTATACACAGTCGAATTTAACAGGTGAACAGTTTCTATTTTACATTAAGGTAGGCTTATGTATGCTACAGCCTACTTCAATGTAAAATAGACTGTTCACCTGTTAAATTCAACTGAATATTATAAATAGCGTTGCCTATGGGATTGCAAAAACATGAAATACATTTAGCCTGTCTATTTACTAGACTACTAGGTCCAATTAAATGAGAGCTGCGCATGGTCATTTTTTGTATGGCTACTTTGGAAATATGAATCCATCACGGCCAGAAACGGTGAGGATTTTTTTATGCAACTTTTGAAAACAAAATAGGAAAAATATGGAAATGTCTATATTTTAGATTTTTTTTTTTATTAAAAGATTTTTGCTCCTCACTGATGGCAAACGGCTGCATTCTAGTTAATATGTGTTCCTGTTTTTTGTATGACTAAGCTTTTCAACATATCCGCATTTGCACTAAATACTTCCCAGCTTGCAATACAATATTTCAACCACTAGCAAAGTGCTAGCACATGGCCTAAAGTTTGCGAGGAAGTGAGCACATTTTCTCATCAAGTTCGATTTTTGTGTGAAAATTGGTGAGCACACA
Organism: Salmo salar; assembly: GCF_965601325.2. NCBI lineage: Eukaryota > Metazoa > Chordata > Actinopteri > Salmoniformes > Salmonidae > Salmo > Salmo salar. The sequence continues at coordinate 75,508,291 of NC_138300.1, read as the reverse complement.
TTGGGGGGGGGGGGGGGGGGGGGGGGGGGGGGTGTATATCGTGTACTTACAGTTTATAAATGAGGCCCCAAGAATCTTGATCCGGGAGGGGATTGATGGCCTCTGCAGTAACCAAGAAGCTTGATCTTGCAGGCTAGCCACTTAGCTAACAAACCAAATGCATGGCTGAAGCGATTATTACTATTTGAGAAATCATACCGTCTATATTTCAAAATACCCCGGTATTCATAGTATACCATCCAAGCCTACCAGGGAGTCACTGCACAGATAAAGGGTGTGTGCTACTCTTTCCTCAGGGGCACAATCTTGCTAATGGTCTCAATCCCAATTAGATACCCTAGGGCATGTGCCCAAACATTACTTGAGAAATAAATAAATAAATAATAATAAAAAAAAAAAATATATATATATATAAAAAGTGTTCCCTTGACATACATTATTCAAGATAAAGAGTGGACACCAACCAAAGCCAATTCCATTTGATGAATTACCTCCAAATGTCTAAATAATGCACACTAGTCACAGCCCTGTTGCATTAAACCTCATTTTGAAGTGCCACTACACTGAGGACTTGAAGGGATGCGGACAGTATTGACCCCAGCACAGCTGTTTTTGTAACCCTAACCAATAGGCTGAGTCATGCCCAATCACAGATACAGTACATGGCATGTGGCACATGACCAGACCTGGGATCTTATACTATCTGAAATCATTTAAAATACTTTAGCTGGGCTTGATTGAGCTCGTCTGGCATAATTGAACCAACACAATAATTGCACAAGTGCAAACCCCACCCATCTACAAGTCACCTTTAGAATAGATAGGATCACGTTTAAGGCTAGGATTGGTTTAGCCCCAACTTACATTGCAGACCTTCTCTCCCTACGAGCCAAAACGCAGCCCGAGATTCCCTGGTAAAGCACTGTTGACCATTCCAAATGTCTAAGTTGAAAAGCAAAGGAGACCTGGCATTTGCCATTAGGGTCCCTAGAATGGAATGGTCTTTGGAATGGTCTGCCAGAAGAGATCAGGCTTGCAGATTCAGTTCCTCTTTAAATCCCCCCTGAAAACCCACTTATGCACTTGATGTGAAGCACTTTGTTAACCTGTTATTGGAAAGTGCTCTATAAATAAAGTTATTAATATTCAAGCAAACACTACAAGTATTTGAAAGATTTCAAATAAACTCAGAAAAAAAAGAAACGTCCTCTCACTGTCAACTGTGTTTATTTTCAGCAAACTTAACATGTGTAAATATTTGTATGAACATAAGATTCAACAACTGAGACATAAACTGAACAAGTTCCACAGACATGTGACTAACAGAAATGGAATAATGTTTCCCTGAACAAAGGGGGGTTAAAATAACAGTAACAGTATCTGGTGTGGCCACCAGCTGCATTGAGTACTGCAGTGCATCTCCTCTTCATTGACTGCACCAGATTTGCCAGTTCCTGCTGTGAGATGTTACCCCACTCTTCCACCAAGGCACCTGCAAGTTCCCTGACATTTCTGGTGGGGAATGGCCCTAGCCCTCACCCTCCGATCCAACAGGTCCCAGACGTGCTCAATGGGATTGAGATCCAGGCTCGTTGCTGGCCATGGCAGAACACTGACATTCCTGTCTTGCAGGAAATCATGCACAGAACGAGCAGTATGGCTGGTGGCATTGTCATGCTGGAGGGTCATGTCAGGATGAGCCTGCAGGATGGGTACCACACATGAGGGAGGAGGATGTCTTTCCTGTAACGCACAGCGTTGAGATTGCCTGCAATGACAACAAACTCAGTCCGATGCTGCTGTGACACACCTCCCCAGACCATGACGGACCCTCCACCTCCAAATCGATCTCGCTCCAGAGTACAGGCCTCGGTGTAACGCTGATTCCTTCAACGATAAACGCGAATCTGACCATCCCCCCTGTTGAGACAAAACCGCGACTCGTCAGTGAAGAGCACTTTTTGCCAGTCCTGTCTGGTCCAGCGATGGTGGGTTTGTGCCCATAGGCGACGTTGTTGCCGGTGATGTCTGGTGAGGACCTGCCTTACAACAGGCCTACAAGCCATCAGTCCAGCCTATCTCAGCCTATTGCGGACAGTCTGAGCACTGATGGAGGGATTGTGCGTTCCTGGTGTAACTCAGGAAGTTGTTGTTGCCATCCTGTACCTGTCCCACAGGTGTGATGTTCGGATCCTGTGCAGGGTTGTTACACGTGGTCTGCCACTGCCGTCCTGTCTCCCTGTAGCGCTGTCTTAGGCGTCTCACAGTACGAACATTGCAATTTATTGCCCTGGCCACATCTGCAGTCCTCATGCCTCCTTGCAGCATGCCTAAGGCACGTACACGCAGATGAGCAGGGACCCTGGGCATCTTTATTTTGGTGTTTTTCAGAGTCAGTAGAAAGGCCTCTTTAGTGTCCTAAGTTGTCATAACTGTGACCTTAATTGCCTACCGTCTGTAAGCTGTTAGTGTCTTAAAGACCGTTCCACAGGTGCATGTTCATTAATTGTTTATGGTTCATTGAACAAGCATGGGAAACAGTGTCTAAACCCTTTACAATGAAGATCTGTGAAGTTATTTGGATTTTTACGAATTATCTTTGAAAGACAAAGAGTCCTGAAAAATGGACGTTTCTTTTTTTTGCTGAGTTTAGTACTTAAACCCAGGTCTGTACATGACACTGAATATCTCGGAGTAGGGTGAAGCTGCCCCAGCCGAGACGCTGATCTTGGGTCATTTTTGCATTTCCTCACTAAAGGTTAAGGTTAGGATTGGTGCAGGGGAAGCTGAGCCTAGTTCTGCACCTAGGGGAATATTCACCCTGGAGCGAATATCTCACCTCCAGTGCGGTGGTCCCCCAGCGACTCGAAGAGGTCAAAGGTGGCAGTGGCCCCATCCTGCATGAGGAGGTACTTGCGCACCCCACAGGGGTTTGGGGAGCTGACACGCCCCATCTTCCCATACAAGGCCGTCTGGAGGTGTCCACTCTTCCCCCACAGCAGCGGCGGTTCGTACCTGTGTGAATACACAAACGGGCAAGAGTGGATGTGTGAGAGCCAAAGTGATGTAAGAGCAGTAATGTCAGTGCCTTGTGGAACATTTTGTGTTGTGAGAATGGTTTGAAATCCCAGTGTGAACTGGTACACTCCACACACACACACGTGCATGGAATAACATGCAAAAGCACACACAAACTCTAGCATGAAGTTAACATGTTATTGCATGTATAAACATCTAATTTGCGGGCCTCCCAAGTAGTGCAGTGGTCTAAGGCACTGCATCGTAGTGCTAGCTGTGCCACTAGAGATTCTGGGTTCGAGTCGAGGCTCTGTCACAGCTGGCCGCGACCGGGAGACTCATGGGGCGGCGCACAATTGGCCCAGTGTCGTCCGGGTTAGGGGAGGGTTTGGCCGGCAGGGATGTCCTTGTCCCATCGCGCACTAGCGACTCCTGTGGCGGGCCGGGCGCAGTGCACGCTGATACGGTCGCTAGGTGTACGGTGTTTCGTCCGACACATTGGTGTGGCTGGCTTCCGGGTTAAAGCGGGCATTGTGTCAAGAAGCAGTGCGGCTTGGTTAGGTTTCGGGGGACGCACGGCTCTCGACCTTCGCCTCTCCCGAGTCCGTACGGAAGTTGCAGCGATGAGGCAATTGGATACCACGAAATTAGGAAGAAAAAGAGGTATAACAAAAAAATGTAATCTAATTTGCAAGTAACTCTGGATCCTAGCTGTGCCTCTGGCATGGTCTTTCCACCTCATGCAAAGAAACACAACCGTTTTAAGTAACCCCACTCTGTGACCAGGCTTTGGCCTGTAGGATCAATTAGATATCACTGGTAGCAAGACATTAACATCTTCATATCTCATGGAAGCCATTTACATTTTAAAGCAAATATGCCTCAATGAAAAACAGCTGCCTATATCCTTTAGTTAGAGAGTTTATCTTTTTTAAATAATTCACTTTATCCACGTAAAGACAGTGTAATTTAGCCATGCTAAGTCTGCAGTGTGGTCAATAGTGTAGATGTTATGTAATTGCGATGTGGCTGTAAAATAATACAGTGTTAATAGGACACCTCCTATACCCACACACAGGGCATCGCGATTGGCTGGACAGCCATTGACTGATGCAGGGAGTGTTGAGGACTGGTCTAGCAGGGAGGTACTGTGAGAAGGGCACTATCGCGACTGGGTTGAAAGTGATCACGACTCGGGGGGGGAAAGGAACGATTAAGGATGTTTATGAAAATGGGATACTATGTCCTGTAGCTACCGTACATGTGGGTTTATGAGTATGAGCTTGTGACTGTCTGTGTGTGGCATGTACCAGTCTGCTCTGGAATTTGATACCATAGTCACAACAACATAACATGTTCCAGGAAGAAATGCATGGCATTACTGCTATTTCACTTACAAGTGTGTGTGCTTGCTCTCAAGTAGGCCTATGTGTGCGCCGGTGCATGGGAACAGTGGACACGGTTTGCATCCCAAATGGCACCCCATTTCCTATATAGTTTATTACTTTTGACCAGGGCTCTATAGGTGATAGTGGCTGTGTCCCAAATGGCATCCTAAGTCGCTCTGGATAAGAGCGTCTGCTAAATGACGTAAATGTAAATGTATCTGCTGGGTAGGTTTCAGTACTCACTCTTCGGTCAGGATGGGGCAGGACTTGAGCAGATAGCGATTGAGGGGCGTGTCCCGATAGGTGATGTCAGGCGGGGCCGTGGGACTCTTCAGATTCAGACAGCGCACCAGGAAATAGAGCACCGTTGCTACGGCAGCCAGCTTCACGCCATCAAACATGGCTGGCATCTCGGGGGCAATGGTGTGGACATCGCCTGGCTCCACGAGTGCACTCATGGTTGACAGAGAGGACTTATGTCTAGGCACAATTAACATATGATCACATCAGCAACAAATGGCACACAGGTGCAGAGTACTAGCGGTTCTGGGGGGGGGGGGGGGGGGGGCAGTGCCCCTGTGACAACAATTTTGGACCCCCTTGTGGCCCCCCTAAATGTGGAGTATGAAATAATTTTTACATAACACATTTTTGCTATCGTTTTACATCCGTTATTAGACAGTGGCAACGCGGCACATGGTCTTTTGCCTGCTAATGCCTGTTAATGCAGTGAAGAAAACAATATGACAACAATAACGTCTAATGTAACTGGCCCCTCTAACAGTACAACTGGCCCCAGCTTGGCCCCCCCAGTTGAAATGGTCTAGAACCGCCACTGGTGCAGAGGGCATATACAGAGTCACACGCAGTCATAGCATTGATACATCATGTAAATTGGAGCGTGATAAGAATAATGAGATCAAATATGACCACAATAAGACTGATTTGAAGTCTACAAACAGCAGAAAGAAACGAAGTCGGTCAGACAGTGTCAAACATTTTTGCCCACCTTGCCTCTGTTCACTAACTAATGATACTCAGTCACCTCCTGGACATGCATTTCAGAATCTGGCAGCGCTGGAAAAGAGGAACAAAAAGTCACCAAATAGCAAACTGTCAGCATATTGTTGAATGCAAAAATCTAATCTGTTTGACTTTATGTAGATACAAATTACATTATAAAACAGTATCATTGTAGGAATTCCAAATCATTCGGACGTTATTATTTAGCAGTGAAGTCTGACAGTTAATGTTTGTGTTAGAGTTGAATTTGCGCGAGACAACTCATTCTACGCTTACAATCTAGAATAGAATAGATAAATGTTACCCACTTTTGATACAGTGATACATACAGAAAAAGTAGACTGCCCTCTGTCAACCGACTCCCTAATTTCAGCACACACGCAGTAGCAATTGTTTCTGTAAAAAAGGCCAGCAAGTCAGCTGGTTAGCAACCATGCACAACATACCATTTTTACCTCGAAGATATTTCCGAGCTTTCGTCCGAATCAGTGTCCTTGCATTAATGCATACGAGCTGTTTTGCTCTCTGTGCACATTGCACAGCTGCTCCGTGTAGCCACGGACTGTTTACAACAGCTGAACAGAGTTGAAACACGCGAGCACCTAGCAACTGCAGCCCGACTTCCTACTGAAGAAGAGGTGATTTACATATAGCTATTTTTATTGGAGCTCAGTTACCGCGACGTCACATGTTGGGGGATTTTCGGTGCCCCGTTTTAGGCGACGGCGAAGTCGGCTCAAAACAGAAGCAAAGTGGCTTGAGAACGTGGAGTAATGAGTTGTATTCTGTGTCTTACTAGCACGGCGCTTTATTTGCCTTTCCAATGAAACTTGTTTGAACATATATTTTATGGAAAAGAGCTGTATGCTTCTGCAGAGGATAGGTTTATTAGAGTTACCAGCCTCAGAAATTTCATCCCAAATAAATGCTTCACAGAATTCAAGTAACAGACACATCTCAACATTGACTGTTCCGAGGAGACTGCATAAATCATGCCACCATGGTTGAATTGTTGCAAAGAAACCACTACTAAAGGACACCAATAATAAGAAGAGACTTGCTTGGGCCAAGAAACATGAGCAATGGATATTAGACCAGTGGAAATCTGTTCTTTGGTCTGATGAGTCCAAATCTGAGTTTTTTGGTTCCGACCGTCATGTCTTTGTGAGATGCAGAGTAGGTGAACGGATGATCTCTGCATGTGTGGTTCTCACGTGAAGCATGGAGGAGGAAGTGTGATGGTGTGGGGGTGCTTTGCTGCTGACCCTGTCTGTGATTTATTTATAATTCAAGACACACTTAACCAGCATGGCTACCATAGCATTCTGCAGCGATATGCCATCCCATCTGGTTTGCGCTTAGTGGGACTATCATTTGTTTTTCAACAGGACAATGACCCAACCCACATTCAGGCTGTGTAAGGGCTATTTGACCAAAAAGGAGAGTGATGGAATGCTGCATCAGATGACCTGGCATCCACAATCACCCCACCTCAACCCAATTGAGATGGTTTGGGATGAGTTGGACTGCAGAGTGAAGGAAAAGCAGCCATCAAGTGCTAAGCATATGTGGGAACTCCTTCAAGACTGTTGGAAAACTATTCCAGGTGAAGCTGGTTGAGAGAATATCAAGCATGTGCAAAGCTCTCAAGGCAAAGGGTGGCTACTTTGAAGAATCTAAAATATGTTTTACACATTTTTTTGGTTACTGCATGATTCCATATGTGTTATTTCATAGTTTTGATGTCTTCACTATTATTCTACAATGTAGAAAATAGTCAAAATAAAGAAAAACACTTGAATGAGTAGGTGTGTCCAAACTTTTGACTGGTACTCTATGTAAATAAGGTATTTCAGTTCTTTTTTTAATACATTTGCAAAAACAATTAACAACCTGTAGTCGTTTTGTCATTATGGGGTACTGTGTGTAGATTGATGCTGGAAAAAAGTCATGTAATAAATTTTAGAGTAATGCTGTAACGTAACAAAATGTGGAAAATGTCAAGGGGTTTGAATACTTTCTGAATGCACTGTATAGTCCCGACACAAAGCTAAGGTTGTTACCCAAGCCGGCTGGTCGTTCGTTCTATCGGTTAGGTTGCCAGAGACCCGACCCAATCCCTTAAGTCCTTTTGTTCTGTTCCCAGTCGTTGGTTCTAAATGTTCCATTTCCATTCTAGCTGGCAACGTTCTTATCCCTTGCTTACTACTGTAGCTAGCCAACTACGGCTAATTTACAGTCACGTCAAACAGTGCAGCCAGAATAACAGCAAAGTAGCCGCATTTGCATTTGTTTAAACTGTGTTCTAGTGACATTTATTTGCACTCATCCATAACGCTAATGAGGCGTGATTTCGCCTGGCATTGAAAATGTGCTCTCTCGTCATCTAGTCAACAACACAGCTAACACAATCACTTCAAACCGAAGCTGGAAAGACTGCAAACTATCTGCATTTCGTTTCGTTTTACCTGTTTTCTATTGACATTTCTTTGTATATTTCCATCAAAATCATGCCAGTTGATTCATGATTTCGACTGGCTGAGAAAAGCTGTCTGCAGCAAGGTTTATACAAATCTCCGCTGTTGAAAACCAAATGCTAGTCTAAATGAAATGGGCGATAATGTCTACATGCTTTTTATAGTGGAGATCAAGTTCATAAATTGTCTGCTGGGCTGATGAGACAGTGGATTGTGCAGTGAGATGCGACAGAGTAAATAGGTATTTCAGCGTCATAGCTTTAGCCGGTGTTAACTTGTGGAATAGACACCGGCTGGAATGCGATTTTAACCAATCAGCATCCAGGGTTAGACCCAGCCGTTGTATAAGTAGGCCAAATAATACAGTGAATCAGTAGGCTGTTTGTTTGTCAGTTATTTGAATCTCAGGGTTTGACGAATGGATTATTTTCATTTCAGTATCAAGTTGTTATCAGTGAAGTTGATTGTTTTTAATCAATACAATTTGGCCACTGGGTGGCGACATTGGCATTTACTAAAGTGGACTATTCACTCAATGTGAGAATTCAACCATTGCTTATGAGAATGAGGACAATTTCCTGCACCAAATAAAAGTACATAAACTTAGAAATGTCCTTAATATTGAGAAAAGCTGTATCTTAATTTAAATATATTTGTATAATGAATACAAAATGTGTGAAATATTGCAAAACAAATGATTATTTATTCTCTGCACACATCAGGGGTCTGAAAAAGACTAAAGGTTTCACCTAGATAGGAAATACAGGAAATACAATACAAAGCCTAATGACATGAGCAACAACTATACTGTTTTTGTGTACATTGAAATCAAATGAAAAATGTATCCAAAATCGACATTTCCAATATTGACTCAGGATTATTAACTCAAACATTACAATAAAGATTAACTTCTCATTCATTTAACCCACCAATAATAATCTGGACCAAGGAATCAGTGATTATCATAGATTTGTTTTTTAAATGAACCAATTAAACCCAAATCCTCCTGGGAATTTCTAGCACACCGCCCTCATTTTTCCCTCAAGGCTCCCACAATTCTCTTCCCTTGAGGCCACCATTATTAGCTAAATAATGGCAATTCTGCACTAAAATTACTACCAACTTTAGACCAACCCTCTGGGCTAAAGATGAACCAGTCAATCTGGCATTTGCCAGAACCGCCCTATGGCCAGTCCGTTTCTGATTAAGCCCCTTGGAGAGGCCTGATACTGGAGAGGTAAGTCATGAGGAAAAGCCCCTTTAGACAAGAGGTGAACATCATAGGGAACTTTTGTGATGACTCACACCATACCTGACTATTTGTTTGAAGTAGACTGATTGACTTATCCAAGCCAACTATACACAATGTGCCATGAAATTGCTACCCATTCACTTTCTATGGTTCTGTGCATACAACAATGACTTTTGACAAGGTTTCAAAGCCACATGGCTTAGTCACAGGGTAGGAAATACCTTGGTGTGGTTCTCATGCATTCAAACTGTGGACCCCTCTCACTGAATAATAGGCTGGAAAAATAGACTATTTAATTGTTACTGATACACAACTGATACACAACGGAAAGCCTATATTTTACAGCTCAGATATAATATAATAGAACAGATCAGAATAGAATAGAATAGAGTAGAATAGTTTGTGTCAGTAGTGAACTTCAGTATAACAATATGTCCAGTAAGCTATGACAGATATATAACCAGACACCTCTGTTATCTTGGCCCTCCCGGGGTTCCATAATCCTGTAGCAACAGGAAATGTGAATTATTATGTTTGATACAGAAGGAACATAATCCTGCAGCAACAGGAAATGTGAATTATTATGTGAATTATAATGAATGGATATTTTTTGCTTTACAGGAAAATTCTCAGCAACAAAAGAGGGATCAAATTAAGATCCTACATCTGTAAAATTATCTCATCTGAAAATTACATCTGAAAACCTCTGTTGTTTCTCGGTATCAGTTAGAAACAGGAGTCATTACAGATTCCCCATGCAGTAAGCATGCTGACCCTCTCCATGAACTGATGCTAATCTAATGCTATTGAGGAGCATATGGAGCGTTCATATCATAGGCCTACTACAGGAGAGATCAGGAATACATGTTTGAAGTTATTATAAGGGGTCTTCAAAGTGCTTTACTGGAGAGCATTGTACTGGAAAATGCACCAAATCCCTTCCACAATGGTAATATTTTGAGAAATCTATTTTTAGATCAGAACTCTACCAGTTACTAGGTTACAGTAAATGGTGATGTCAGTCAATGTGGTGTCAGGGAATGTAATGTATGTGTCAGTCAATCAAAATGTACTTAGCAATTCTATTAATAGAGATGGTGGGTTATTGGTTATTACCATTGGTTCTTTTTTAGAATGAGTATATCAGAGAGTCCTACAGCTGATATGGACTCTTCCCAGCTAGCACATTTAGTTCCTTGGAAGTTGTGAGAAAGTACATTTTTGGTTTCCCATTGGTTCTGGGAACAAAGCCATAAGTTTCCTGACCGGTAAAACAGAATGTTTTTTAAATGTTCTGAGAAGGGAAAATTTTGCCTGTTCTTGGAAAGTTCATTTTTAGGTTGCATGGAGGTTCTGAGAACGTTTTATTATGGTTCCCTGAAAGTTTCCTGGGAGGTTTTATTAATGTTCTGAGAATGAAAATGATAGGTTATTTGAAGGTAATTAAATAACATTCTGAGAATATGTTTTAATACGACTTTTAATAACACTGCTATCTTAGTTTGGGTTAACTGTTTTGAACTCCAAGCACAGATAGGAAATTAATTTGCTTACCCATTAATCATTACCCATTGGCTTACCCCTGGGGCGGCAAGTAGCCTAGTGGTTAGAGCGTTGGACTAGTAACCGAAAGGTTGCGAGATTGAATCCCCGAGCTGACAAAGTAAAAAACTGTTTTCTGCCCCTGAACAAGGCAGATAACCCACTGTTCCTAGGCTGTCAATGAAAATAAGAATTGTTCTTAACTGACTTGCCTAGTTAAATAAAGGTAAAAAAAATATATATATTCTCTTCTCTGAATGTTCTGAGAAAATGATTTTAAATAGAACCAATGAAGAAACCTGCAGAAAATGTTATGCTGAAGTACTGAAATTCCCACAGAAGAATGTTGTTTCTTAAAGTTCTCGGAACAATTTGAGAACATTGCTTTAAATAAAACCATGAGGAAACCTGACGGAAACTATATGCAGAAGTACTGAAATTCCAACCTGAGAAAAATATGGTTCTCAGAGTGTTATGTGCTACCTGGGTAGCTTGCACAATTCCCAGAACGTTGTGGGAAGGTTGTATGCAAAATAATCATAGGACAATCGCACTATCCAAAGCTTTAAGAAACATATAAGTCTCAGAACGTTATGTGCTGGCTGGCTCACGTATCTCAAACATGTTTTCTAGTAAAGATTGGATCTCAAAATGTTACATTTACCGTTAATAATGTACACACACAAAATAATAAGAACAGAGAGAGAACATATTGAGTTCAGGTTACTTACACCCACTTACTCTATCAACACACAAATCACCTCTGACCCCACGGATGGATCTCAGCCTGAATAACACCCACACTCAGTCTTATAGTGTGTGTGTATGTGTATGTGTATGTGTGTGTGTAGAGTAGTTAGTTAGACCCACCACAAATGACAATTTCTGCTTTCTGGTTGGTTGGTATGACTTCTCTAGCACTCCCTCACAAGAGATTAAAACAATTATCCACAGATTCTGCAAAAGTAAACATCTCAGACTAAATCTTGGAAAACAACATGGTCTTTCAACAATATTGTAGTGTATATATGGAGGTAATGTTATAAGCCACTTTTTTTGTTTGTATTTTCACCCCTTTTTTCTCCCCAATTTCATGGTATCCAATTGGTAGTAGTTACAGTCTTGTCTCACCGCTGCAACTCCTGTACAGACAAAGGTTGAGAGCCATGCATCCTCCGAAACACAACCCAACCAAGCCGCACTGCTTCTTGACACAATGCCCATCCAACCCAGAAGCCACCAATGTGTAAGAGGAAACACCGTACACCTGGCGACCGTATCAGCATGCACTGCGCCCAGCCCACCACAGGAGTCTCTAGTGTTTGTAAGTCGCTCTGGATAAGAGCGTCTGCTAAATGACTTAAATGTAAATGTAGTGCGCGATGAGACAAGGATATCCCTGCCGGCCAAACCCTCCCCTAACCCGGACAACGCTGGGCCAATTGTGCGCCGCTCCATTGGCCTCCCGGTCGGGGCCGGCTGCAACAGAGCCTGGACTCAAACCCAGAATCTCTAGTGGCACAGCTAGCACTGCGATGCAGCGCCTTAGACCACTGCGCCACTCGGGAGGCCTATAAGCCACATTTTAGTCAAAAGTTGGTTTGCAACCACACCTGGTTTATCAGCTACAAAACACATTCGACGAGCATTACATAAACATTGTTTATTTTTTATAATGACAATGTTTTCACCTTTAATTGATTGGCACTCAAGATTTATTCAGTTCTAACCAAATGGACAATCAAGTATCTATTTCTATTATATTCTATTTCTTTCTATATTATTCTGTTCTGTTATGATTTGATCTGATCTCCTGTTCCATCCATTCCATTGTGTTCTGTTCCCAGTGGTGTAAAGTAACTAAGTAAAACTACTTTCAAGTACTGCTTTGTATTTGTACTGCTTTGTACTTCACTCCATTCCTAAAGAAAATAATGTACTTTTAACTCCATACGTTTTCAGAGGCACTTTTCAAATGCTTAGCAGGACAGCAAAGGGGTCCAATTCACACACTTATCAAGAGAACATCGCTGGTTATCCCTGCTGCCTCTGATCTGGTGGGCTAAATGAACACAAATGCTTCATTGTAAATTATGTCTGATTTTTGGAGTGTGCCCCTAGCTAGCCACAAATGAAATAAGCAAGACAATGGTGCCCTCAGGTTTGCTTAATATAATGAATCTGAATTTTTTTATACTTTTACTTTTGATGCTTAAGTATATTTGACCAATTACATTTACTTTTGATACTTAAGTGTATTTTAAACTAAATACTTGGTTTTAAACTTTTACTCAAGTAGTATTTTACTGGATGACTTTCACTTTTACGTGAGTCATTTCAATTAAGGAGCCTTTACTTTTACTCAAGTATGACATTTGGGTACTTTTTCCATCACTGTCTGTTCCGTTCCATGCTATTCCCATTCCATACTATTCCATGCCATTATAATGTGTGAAGGGAAATATCATTCCACCAAATCCCTGGCTGGTAAAAAAAAAAAAAATGGCAGTTGATCATACCTTACTTCCTAACTGAAAATTTTATTTTTTATCATACCTTACTTCCAATCTGAACAGTTTTTTATACGATACATAATTATGTATCAATAACGCATCACTACTCTGACAGTTACACCCCAAGCCTTTTCACGGTGCTATATTTACTTTAAACCGTTTTTCAAATCACACCCCCAGGGAGGGCTTACAATTATGAAACAGAATTTAATTGGATGAAAGCAGAGATACACACGCTCTCACTCTGACACCGCCTATCTTTCAATCTCGCCAACCAACGCAGCAACACCACACGGAGCAGCTGTGTTTTTGTCCCAAGAGTTCAAAGAGAGAGTGAAAGAAGCCACAATGAAGACCCAAATTCGTTTCGCGTTCTCCATACCACTCTTTGTAGTTTGTTTTCTGGTTGGTACCATTTCCACAGTGAATGGTAAGTTGTTTTTGTTTTGTTTACAGTTAACCTAGTTTAAGCCTTTTATAATGCGCTGAGCACACGGTGTGTCGGTCCGAGGTGGATATTGAGCACTGGTGTCATGCGAGTATATATATTCGCATGATGACACCACTCTAATATATATTTATACACACACACTGGAAAGCGGTGTCCTTTTCCCTACGCAATTGATATTTTATTTTTCTACAGTGTGTGGGTATAAACTGGACATTCCAAGGCTGGCATAAGTGGCACAACCAATTCAGTTACCCAAAGTAACACCCCATTCCTGTTTTGGGAATTTGGAGAGGTCCTTGAGGGAGGCATGGGAATACATTCCTGCATGGAATTTATATATATGTGTATATGTACATTTTTGTTGTTTAGTATTTAACTTAACAATATGCAATGGACAGTGTTGAACACAGTTGTTGTTATCTAGTGCTTGGTTAAGTGTGATTGACGTGGCTAATCTAATTTTATTCACTCCCTCTGTAGCAACAGTGCTTAAAAAAGCATTTCCATATCAACCAACTAGGCTAATTGTCATTCTATAGGTATAAAGATAACATAAGCATCTCTTTGGATTTCTTCGGATTAGGTATAAAAACCTCTACATGAAATAACACCTAAGGGCATTTTGTTCAAAGTGCTCCTCATAGTAGTGCCCATTATGTTTGCCCATGTCCCATCTTTATGCTGTTGGCACTCTGCTTTCTTCGCATCCAGGACATGTGTGGATGAATAGAAAGGACTTTGCATCCAGGACATGTGTGGATGAATAGAAAGGACTTTGCATCCAGGACATGCGTGGATGAATAGAAAGGACGTATGGGAAAACCATTTCCCTGGTGGCATTTGTTTCTTCTTCAAACTACACTGTCCCCAATCCAGATCTGTATAAATCACTGAGCTATCTTTACCAGAAACCAAGTTTATGTGCTTTTAAAGTGTGCTTCAGTCAAAAAGTAAGAAGTGAGAACCACATTCAAAGATTCTATTCCGTTTTAATTCAAACTGCATTGAGAGGCATGAGAGAAACACCAACACTCACTGCAACTGCTGGTGTTTGTATTAAATAACCATTACTATAACAAATTATTACACTGAACAATAATATATAAATATATTTAAGTTGGATAATTTGACATTTCAGTGTGATTATGAACAGTAAACAACAAATCCTTAAAAGTAAACACTAATAGACAACCCTGGATGGCAGCATAGATCGCAGAAATAAAGACCAAAATAATGACAATAATTGAACTTCAGCTTGCAGGAAAAGGTACTGGAATGAGTTGCTGACATCTCCATGGCCAGGTGGAATAATCTCATCTGCTGAGAGATAAGATGGAATTAGTTTGTCATACAGGAATAGTAAAAACAATACAAATACTCACAACAATACAAGACAACAATACAAGACAATCACACAAAACATAAATATTAATATGTAGTGAGGCAAGTAAAATAGTAGAGTACTAGTGTGCAAAAGACCCCAATGGCAGTGGGCAGGAAGGATTTAATTCATATTGATATTAATGAATTTGACCGTGTCTCTCTCTCTGACAAACACAAAGTGATCTCTAACGCAAACTCCTTAGATCATCATTCATAAAAGTTTACTGACAACTCCATCATTTTAGCTAATTGATTGTGATCATTAGATGTCCTGTCTTTCTCTCTGTGTTTGTGTGTCTGAGGGAGAGACTGTCAGTGACACACACACTTTAGCTGAGTGCTCCATGGTGAAAACCACCTTGGTTTCAAAACTGGCCACCAGATCCAGGAGCCTACCCAATCTTAACCATCTTACCCCGAAGGGAAGAAAACAACATGTTTCACGTGCTTTATCAGTCTTATTTATTTGGGTCCACAATAAAGTAAATTGTCATGAAGACCCAAATGTTTTACACACACACAAACTCTAAATCACCTTTACTCCACACACAGAATTGCATACAAAGCTCTCCCTTGCCCTCCATTTGGGAAATCTGATCATAACTCTATCCTGATTCCTGCTTACAAGCAAAAACTCAAAACAGGAAGTATCAGTGACGCACGAGCTCAATACAGAAGTGGTCCGATGAAGCAGATGCTAAGCTACAAGACTATTTTCGCTAGCACAGACTGGAATATGTTCTAGGATTCATCCGATGGCATTAAGTTTACCACATCAGTGACTGTACGTACATATCCCAACTGACTGTACATATCCCAACCAGAAGCCATGGATTACAGGCAACATCCACACTGAGCTAAAATCTAGAGCTGCTGCTTTCACGGAGTGTGATACTAAGCCGGACGTTTACAAGAAATCCCACTACGACCTCCGACGAGCCATAAAACAAGCAAGCATCAATACAGGACTAAGACCGAATCCTAATATGCCAATATAATCAGTGCTGACGCTCATCAGATGTGGCAGGGCTTGCAAACCAGCACAGATTACAAAGGGAAAGCCAGCCACGAGCTGCCCAGTGACGCGATCCTACCAGACTAGCCAAATATCTTCTGTGCTTGCTTCGACGCAAGCAACACTGAACCATGCATGAGAGCACCAGCTGTTCCGGATGGCTGTGTGATCACACTCGCCTTAGTCGATGTAAGTAAAACCTTTTTAAACAGGTTAACATTCACAAGGCTGTAGGGACAGACGGATTATCAGGACACGAATGCAGAGCATGCGCTGAAAAGCTGGCAAGTGTCTTTGACATTTTCAACCTCTCCCTATTACCGTTTTAGTACACAAGGGGCTGCTAAAAAAGCCCATTGGCGTCTATTACCAGAATGCTAACAAAATTAGCACAAGTACTAGCGAATTTCCATAGAGGCTGCAAGCTAAATAGGCCAATGACCACAAACTAATTGCAGAGACAGGCAATCCAGCTCATAAAGTTATGAGTGTAGGTCATAGCTACTTGGTGAGTTTGGAAATTAACAAACTAATCTGAACTAGAGATATTGTGCAAATGAGCACATTTTTTATGAATGTTTGTCTGAAGGAAGAACAGCACTGGCTCTGGAGCAAGATGTGTACACGCTGTGTCTGTGTTAGGACAATGGGCCTTCCTGCTCTGCTCGAAGGGCAGGCAGGTAGCCTAGCGGTTAAGCTAATGAAGTTGTGTACTTAACTAGCTTGCATACCTTGCTTGCTCCTAGTTGAAGATGATCTCTTCATGAGGTGACTGGATTGGATTCCTCATTTTGTTGACCATCGTTGGGACCAATCGTAAAATAATAATTGATTTGCTGGTAATTCAGAGCGTACTGGCACCATTACTCATAGTAATGACAACTACTTAGTAATGACAACTAATAGCCACATCGCTATTTATCTGGCTAATTATCTGAGTCAGCTGTTAAAGATTATTGATGACTGAGACAGCGGGAAGACTGCGTGCGCTAGGCTACTATAGGATGACAGGAGCCCAATCTCAATTCTCACCCCTTCTCGCCTGTTCACACCCCCTCAAAGATTTAAAAGCAATGGATTGGTGTAATTGTATTGGTAGACATTTCATCTACACCTATCCAATGATTTTACATCTTTGAGGGGAGTGAAGACAAGTGGCAGGGCGTAGCAAGAAATAGGATGCGGCTCAAAAAGGATGGAAGATGACTAAAGCTGCCTCTCACTTCCAACAAGTTTACAATAGGATATCGATTGATTACTACCTTAAATCTGAACTGCGTAAATGAATGGAATACTGTTATTTTGGCCAGCTAATAACCACCAATCAAGGTAAGCAAATTGCATCGGTGATAAAAGTGTGAATATTCTTAGGAATGGACAAAACTTAGCTCCATTCCTTTTGACAAAATGAAAATCGGACCACTTGTGATCATATCTACATCGTTGATTGTAAATGACAGCTTTATAGTACTGTATTACTAGCTAGCTAGGTAATTATTTTGTGTCTAAACCAGCCTGATTTCATTGATCCGTAGCATGTTATCTTGAGTGGGCCAAGTCGGCTGCGACACTCAAGGGGACGTTTGACCTAGCATTTTTCATGTTGGGCATACTAGCTCACATGTCAAAAAACCATCACGATACCATAGCAAAAAATTAAGCCAAGTCACAAAATGGAACTTGATCAGGCCAGATCTTTTGACTTTATCATTACATTTGACTTTTTTTTGTTGTAAATTTTTCAGAGAAAGCCATGTATATCACAACTCGGGATATGACCCAAATGCAGACATGGGAGTCGGATAGTACAGTTCTCCGATTATTTATTAGAAACACGGGGCAAGTCAAGGGCAGGCATAGGTTTGTGATCAGGTCAGAGTCAGGCAGGGACAGGACAGCAGGCAGGGTCAGGGCAGGCAGAATGGTCAGAACTGGGAAAAATTAGGAAACAGAACTAGAGAAACAGGAAGGCGGGAAAGAACGCTGGTAAGACCTGACAAGACGAACTGGCAACAGACAAACCGTGGACACCGGTATAAATACACAGTGGATAATGGAAAGATGGGTGCGACCTGGAGGTGGGTGGAGACAAACACAAAGACAGGTGAAACAGATCAGGGTGTGACAATGTATGCATGCATTAATCAATGATGAATTGATGTTAGCTTCAGCTGTAAGCTAGCAAGGAAAGGTAGCCTACAAAGCTGGAAGCAACTGGTATTTTCAGTCTTGCATTGTAGAGTGTTCTAGCCTGTAATACAAGTTGTTTTGAAAACCAGCATTTAATAGCTGCAACATTTCTACATGCTGTGTTTGTATTATTCAAGTGTGCTCAGTGCAACATGAGTGGGGAGCTAACATGATGCAGCCCAGACTCCCAGTGAGTGCAGTGATTACTCAGGAAAGGCTAGCTCTAGCATGAGTAGGTGGAGCAGGCACGTTTCTCTCGTGCTATAAGGGGACACATCAACTGCACCGATAATAGACAGACTTGATCCTCTCTCAATCAGTAGACGATGTGAAACACATTTGACAGAAGTAGCCTACGGAAGTAAAAAAAAAAACTAAAAAACATTCTAGTTCCGTTTTTCATGTTCTAGTACCAAAGTTTCGGTATACCGTCCAATACTAAATCATACAACTCTATGCAAACGGACTACTTAACAATTTCCACCGAAAATTTTACAAAAACACATTTTACTTGAAGAACAGTGAAGATGCAAAGTTTTGTAACAATGACGGTTTGTGAAAAATCTGCATCTCAACATCATTCTGTTACGGAATTGCCCATATGCTTTTCTCAGATCTCATTTACACTCGCTTTAAATACTGCACACGCATATATACAGTGTAATTTAGCTATATTCATTTTAAAAGAGAAAGTCCCTGACCTAAAATGTAGTCAAACTCATTATTTTCTTCCTAGGCTAATAAGGCTAGCAGCTGTAAATACACATATCTCAAAGCCAAAGCACTGATATTTGGCCCATTTGGTGTTAATGAGTTTTTTTAAATTTATATTATTTATTGACTGTTAATTAGACTTTTCACATTGCACAAGTTTATGAACATATCATTTAATAAGCCTGTAAACAATACATTCATTACATTAATTGCATCTGGGCTGAAAAATACATGTATTATACTCAAAATCTCGTTCTACTCTAAAACGAGTTCCAATACATGTCATTAACATGGCTACCATTAGGGGGTGGCAGGTAGCCTAGTGGTTAGCGCGTTGGGCCAGTAACCAAAAGGTTGCTGGATCGAATCCCTGAGCTGACAAGGTAAAAGTCTGTTGTTCTGCCCCTGAACAAGGCAGTTAACCCACTTCCCCGGCAGGCTGTCATTGTAAATAGGAATATGTTTTAAATAAAGGTTAAATAAAAAAAAAAATACAAATAAATTAATAAATACTTGTTCAGTAAGCGCCACTTTTATTTTGAAACAGATCAGGGGTGAAAAAACAGTGCTGCTACCTGATTGGTTGAATGCGGTGCACAACATCCAGGTGTAGATTAGCATAGTGGTGGATCTTTTTTAATGTATTATTTATAAAGATAGTATGCATATTTTCCCTTTTTTTCCCCCACCAATGAACCATTAAATCCAGTTAAGGAGGAAACCGCCAACTTTGCAGCCTGAATGGAGGATGTTATGTTAAATTAAGGTTAAATAAATACAATTACTATAAATGTATGAACTGGTCCATGGGGGACATGAGTGTATTGTCGCCTGGACACATTAAAGTCAGACTTATGATCAAATTTTATTTGTCACATGCACGGGTTTTAGCAGATGTTATTGTTGGTGTAGCGAAATGCTTGTGTTTCTAGCTCCAACAGTG
This sequence comes from Salmo salar, assembly GCF_965601325.2. NCBI lineage: Eukaryota > Metazoa > Chordata > Actinopteri > Salmoniformes > Salmonidae > Salmo > Salmo salar. Next base: position 75,488,382 of record NC_138300.1, on the reverse strand, counting down.
CAGTAATATCTAGCAAGTAATATCTAACAATACACACAATCTAATGTAAAGGAATGGAATTAGTATATATATATGGACGAGCAATGTCAGATGACAAACAACGTAAAATTAATAATACTGCCACCTTGCGGTCGGTTGGGCTATAGGACAAAAATATTGAGTCACTTCTCTGGATGTGGCCGGCGAAGGCCATGCATGCCACATACAGAATTTCGCCAAGAAGTCTGGGAAATACTTGCTCCAGCCATACATTGTCCCTATACTTTCCACACTTAACTCTCACCATGTTACTATACCACCAGCAGCCCTGCTGCACCAGTGAGAGGGACAGGGAGGCAAGGAAGAGCCACTGTTTTGGTCTGCATCCAGCCCTAGCAGTGTCATACAAAATGTTTACAAAGCTAGGGAAGAGCTGAAGGTTCTGGGAACTAAGGCAGGTTTTCTGGGGTTTTGTTAGGGGTAGGTTTGATTGGGAAGGCTCAGAGTAAGATTCAATGCTGTAACTAATGCATATTTACACTATCAGAACTGTACTTGGCTGGCCTGGTTATACTGTACATCCACAATAGTTGCTAGAAAGGATAATGTGAAAATAAAATATCAGAGTCACAACCGACCCAAACCATATACGGTGCTATGGTTTCATTGGAACGTTGCAAGAATAATCCAGTTTCTGGGGGTTAGAAGAATATTGCATCAACATCATGCCAAACTTATACAGAAACTGCCATGTTCTCAGGATATAAGATATGAATGTTCTAGACACGTTTCATGGGAACTGTTTAAAGCAGGGCGTTCTGGCATAGCCCCGTGGAGGTTTTGTCTAGTTCCCAGCTTGTTCCGGTGATGTCCCTAAATACATTTTAAGTTCTGTTTGACATTAAGGGAATGTTCTCCTAACTCTAACGCTTAAACATGCTAAATAGGTTCTCAGGAGGTTTTTGCTAACATGTATAGCATGTTCCCCTAACTAACGGAAAACTGGACACTCAAACATCAGGGTAACATTACAACAACAAAAAACATTCTCTCTCCCTAGAATTGTTAGCTGGGTCAAGCTTTGTGCTGGGTCAAGTCGCTGGTCAGTGTTGTGGTAAGGGAAGTGCAAAGCCATGATTTGTGTCATGTTGAGGCTTACTTTTTCTCACAACAAGACCACACGGGGCAGCTGAGAGAACCAGGGCTAAATATAGCTGGATGCAGGGCCAAATGCTCGACGTGTGTGTGTGTGTGTGTGCACGTGTGTGCACACGTGTGTCCTATGAACCATTCAAAAAGCTGCAGCCTGCCATAGCCTTTGCCATCTGCAGTGCCAGTAGGGTCCTGCCTTTGGGGACCCGTCTCATTTTTGTTCTGATGACTTCACGTTTAATGTCAACTCTTTCCGAGGGCCTCGTATCCATTTTTAATAGCGACCGGCTAATCAATCTTTCTTTGTAAAATGGAACATTCCAATTTGGGCCTCGGTGTCGTTCGTCCCACTTTCCAATCTGTTGTGTTAAATATTTTAAATGCCATCCTATGATCTGATACATGCAGCCAAACTCAATTCAAACTTCGCAGCATCCTTTTGTGGCCAGCAAAGCGACGCACTTGATTAGAACAGTTCCGGAACAGTGATTTATACACCATCTGAAGTGTAACAAGTGGAAATGGTAGTCATTCAGACTTGGTGATAAGGCTATGCCAATAACATGAAGTTCATAGAAGCTACAGTACTCTAGGCTATGTGAGTTAGCCTATGTCTGAGAATTGCTTTTTATGTGTATTTATATAAGTTGTTTATTTTTGGATAGCAGATGGCTCAGAGAAGTGTCTGCAGATTACTTAAATCTCACCTGCAGCTCTAGCATCCCTAGGCTTACGGTAATACTCATGTTAGGCCTGGCAAGGCCTCTAAGAAATCTATGTCACACACACATAGGAATGAATTGGACTCTGTCACACATCAGGGTTGTATTCATAAGGATACAATGTAGCAAGAAAAATAAGTGTTTCTTTCAGGTATAGTCCCACCATTTCAGAATGTTTTCTTCTTCTTTGGCGCCTAACGAATACGACCCTGAAGTGTCCCCGGTTCCTATCTGATCAAATTGATCAGAAATACAGTGTAGACATTGTTAGTGTTGTAAATGACTATTGTAGCTGGAAACGGCAGAATTTTTTAAATGGAATATCTACATAGGCATACAGAGGCCCATTATCAGCAACCATCACTCCTGTGTTCCAATGGCACGTTATGTTAGCTAATCCAAGTTTATCATTTTAAAAGGCTAATTGATCATAAGAAAACCCTTTTGCAATTATGCTAGCACAGCTGAAAACTGTTGTGCTGATTTTAAAGAAACAATCAAACTGGCTTTCTTTAGACTAGTTGAGTATCTGGAGCATCAGCGTTTGTGGGTTCGATTACAGGCTCAAAATGGCCAGAAACAAATAACTTTCTTCTGAAACTCGTCAGTCTATTCTTGTTCTGAGAAATGAAGGCTATTCCATGCGAGAAACTGAAGATATACCACGGAGTGCCTGGATACAGCCCTTAGCCGTGGTATATTGGCCATATACCACAAACCCATGAGGTGCCTTATTGTTATTATACGCTGGTTACCAATATATAGATAAATAAATATTTTGTCATACCCGTGGTATACGGTCTGATATACCACGGCTGTCAGCCAAACAGCATTCAGGACTCGAACCAGCCAGTTTATAATTTTGTTTATACCCCTGATTTAGCTTCATGCCATGCTTGATGATAACTTGAGTGTTCTCGACTGCCTTTTTATAGGAGACATGATTTTTGCCCTTGGTTGCGTAGCATGATGTGCTTACTAATGCACTAACTGCGCATTTTGTTATTGAACGTACACACACCGCAATAATAAACTTTGTCTGCAGTGGATGTTCTTGCACATCAATTCAATTAGAAGACTGCCCACTTATGTCTAGGCGCATTCTGTTCGTAGCGAATTAAGCCTGGTAATTCTATTTCAACAGCGTGACAACAACCTTCTCCTGCCCTCCCCTCCCGGCCTTCTAAGTGTCCTCAAATGGACCACTCCGGGGAGTTTGTAGGGAACCTGGCTCGCGTAAACAGTCCCAGGCCTTTTTTAAATGACACCACTGTCTTCAGTTAGTGTGTTTTTGTTTTCCACCTGCCTTTCTAATGCGATCACCCCTGTTGGTGTCTGTTGGACCAAGCAGCCTGACATGCAAACTTCACTGGCCACGTTGTGTGCACGAGCATTGAAAAATAATGTACATATACATGATAATAAATCATTTCACCTACACCGCTTGCGCATATGAATGAGCATCTGAGTAGCCAAACGCTAAAATATAACTTAGTTCTATTTGAAATGTGCCACGCACTGCAAGTCCCCTCCTTATTGGATATCAGGAAGCTACAAACCCACGTGGATGTTTTAAAGACAAAACAAGGAGAGATTCATTTAAGATAAAAAGGGAAACCTAGTTAGTTATCTGTGGATTAAGCGTCAGAGTATATAAACACACAATTTCATCCAGGTCAAAATTCTTCAAAGAACCAGCTAAAAAGAGGATCTTATGCATGACCGGTGAAAAATGATATTTTAACCTGCATGTCATGATTTCATCTTGCGTGGATGGTGAAAATCAAAATGCTTGCGATGGCAAATGCACACGCGTGACTGATGTAGTTAGCATGTGAGCTTGATCCTCTCAGCAGCAGATAAATCTGGAGTGACTTGAACACAAACCTCAGACAGTCTATACAGCATTATACAGGGCATTCGGAAAGTATTCAGACCCTTTGCCATTTTCCACATTGTTACGTTACAGCCGTATTCTAAAATGGATTACATTTAAAATCTACACACAATACCCCATAATGACAAAGCGAAAACATTTTTTAATTTAAATATATTTTACATTTTTGCAAATGTATTAAAAATAAAAAAACGTACCTTATTTACATAAGTATTCAGACACTTTGCTATGGGACTAGAAATTGAGCTCAGGTGCATCCTGTTTCCATTGATCATCGTTAAGATGTTTCTACAACTTGATTAGAGTCCACCTGTGGTAAATTCAATTGATTGGACATGATTTGGAAAGACACACACCTTTCTATATAAGGTCCCACAGTTGCGAGTGCATGTCAGAGCAAAAACCAAAGCCATGAGGTTGAAGTAACTGTCCATAGAGCTCCGAGACAGGATTGTGTCGAGGCACAGATCTGGGGAAGGGTACCAAATAATGTCTGCAGCATTGAAGGTCCCCAAGAACACAGTGGCCTCCATCATTCTTAAATGGAAGAAGTTTGGAACCACCGACTCTTTCTAGAGCTGGCCGACCCGGCCAAACTGAGCAATCGGGGGAGAAGGACCTTGATCAGGGAGGTGATCAAGAACCCGATGGTCATTCTGACAGAGCTCCAGAGTTCCTCTTTAAAGATGGGAGAACCTTCCAGAAGGACAACCATCTCTGCAGCACTCCACCAATCAGGCCTTTTATGTTAGAGTGGCCAGATGGAAGCCACTCCTCAGTAAAAGCCACATACTGTAACAGCCAGCTTGGAGTTTGCCAAAAGTCACCTAAAATACACTGACCATGAGAAACAAGATTCTCTGGTCTGATGAAACCAAGACTGAACTATTTTGCCTGAATGCCAAGTGTCACATCTGGAGGAAACCTGGCACCATCCCTACGGTGAAGCATGGTGATGACAGCATCATGCTGTGGGGATGTTTTTAAGCGACAGGGACTGGGAGACTAGTCAGGATTGAGGGAAAGATGAACGGCGCAAAGTACAGAGATTCTTGATGCAAACTTGCTCCAGAGCACTCAGGACCTCAGAATAGTATGAAGGTTTACCTTCCAACAGGACAATGACCCTAAGCACACAACCAAGACAAAGCAGGAGTGGCTTAAGGATAAGTCTGTGAATGTCCTGCAGTGGCCCAGCCAGAGCCCGGACATGAACCCGATCAAACATCTCTGGAGAGACCTGAAAATAGCTGTGCGGCGACGTTCCCCCTCCAACCTGACAGAGCTTGAGAGGATCTGCAGAGAAGAATGGGATAAACTCCCCAAGTAGAGGTGTACAAGCTTGTAGCGCGTAACAGAGAAGCTGGGAGTCGGGAAGCAAGTGCAGGTGATGAGTTTAATAATAAAGGGAACAATACAAGTAGCATACGGACAGTATTGACTAAGGGAGTGCCAGATAAGAGGTAATGGAGTCCAGGTGTGCCTCATGATGAAGCGCAGGTGTGTGTGATGATGGTTGCCAGGACCGGTGGTTAGTAAACCGGCAACTTCGAACACCGGAGGAGTGGGAGTAGACGTGAGAGTATTCCCCCCCCCCGCCACAGGACGCCGCAGGCCATAGGGACAGCCCCAAGGACGAGGAGCGGGCCGGTCCGGGCGGTGAACATGGAAAGGAATCCAGAATGTCCTCCACCGGAACCCAACACGGCTCCTCTGGGTTGTTTCCCTCCCAGTCCACCAGGTACTGGAGCCAACCTCCACAATGTTCAGGAGTCCAGTAGGGATATCACGGCATAGGCGGAACCTCCCTCGACATCCAAGGGGGTGGAGGGGTGTTGTAGGGAACAGCATCAGCCAGGGGACCAGGAACCACCGGCCTGAGAAGGGAGACATGAAAAGGTGAGATACGGTAGTCACTAGGAAGCTGTAACCTATACGTCACCTTGTTGACCCTCCGGAGGACCTTGAATGGCCACACAAACAAGGGGCTCAGGTTCTTGCAGAGCAGGCCGAGTGGGCGGTTCCTGGCAGAGAGCCAGACATGATCCCCAGGATGGAATACGGGAGTCTCACTGTGGTGGCGGTCTGCTTGCTCCTTCTGACGGACGGCACACCAGAACCATTCGTCCACCGCAGGGGCTTCGGTCTGGCTTGTAGTCCACTGAGCCAAGGCCGGCTCATAACCCAGGACACACTGGAAGGGAGTTAGCCCGGTGGAGGAGTGACGTAATGAATTCTGGGCATATTCCGCCCAGGGAAGGAATCGGGTCCGCTCCCCATGCCAGTTCTGGCAGTGACTCCTCAGGAACCTCCTCAGCTCCTGGTTCATCCTCTCCACCTGCCTGTTGGACTGAGGCCTGGTACCTGGAAGTGATTGCTGACCGTGACCCCCAGTTTCTCCATGAAGCCCTCCATACCCATGACGTGAATTGAGGACCACGGTCGGAGACGATGTCCTCCGGAAGGCCATAGTGCCAGAAGACCTGCTGGAACAGTGCCTCAGAGACCTGGAGAGCTGTAGGGAGACCAGAGAGTGGAATAAACCGGCATGATTTTGAAAATCTGTCCACAACCACCAGAATGGTGATGAAACCGTCAGAGGGGAGATCGGTAACAAAGTCAATGGACAGATGAGACCAGGGATGCTGAGGCATGATAAGGGGAAGGAGCTTCTCTGTTGGAGTGTGCTGGTGGGACTTAGTTTGGGCACACACAGAACAGGAGTTGACGTAATGAATAACGTCCTGTGCCTAGGTGGGCCACCAATACTTCCCGGAGAGAGATTGACTAGTACGGGTGATCCCAGGATGTCCAGCGACGACAGCCGTGTATGCCCAGGTCAAAAGCCTTATCCCTGTGAGAATGTAGATGCGCTCAGGAGGACAGGTAGTGGGTGCGGGTTCCCTCTCCAGAGCCTGGCGAATGTCCAAATAAACAGTGCCTTGCGAAAGTATTCACCCCCCTTGGCATTTTTCCTATTTTGTTGCCTTACAACCTGGAGTTAACCTCTCTGGGCTAGGTGGGACGTTTGCGTCCCACCCTAGTCAACAGCCAGTGGAATCCCGTGGCGCGATATTCAAATACCTTAGAAATGCTATTACTTCAATTTCTCAAACATATGACTATTTTACACCATTTTAAAGACAAGACTCTCGTTAACTTCTCTAGGGCCAGTGGGACGATTTCATCCCACCTACGTAAAAGACAGTGGAATCCCGTGGCGCGTTATTCAAATACCTTAGAAATGCTTTTACTTCAATTTCTCAAACATATGACTGTTTTACACCATTTTAAAGACAAGACTCTCGTTAATCTAACCACACTGTCCGATTTCAAAAAGGCTTTACAACGAAAGCAAAACATTAGATTATGTCAGCAGAGTACCCAGCCAAAAATAATCAGACACCCATTTTTCAAGCTAGCATATAATGTCACAAAAACCAAAACCACAGCTAAATGCAGCACTAACCTTTGATGATCTTCATCAGATGACACTCCTAGGACATTATGTTATACAATACATGCATGTTTTGTTCAATCAAGTTCATATTTATATCAAAAAACAGCTTTTTACATTAGCATGTGACGTTCAGAACTAGCATTCCCACCGAACACTTCCGGTGAATTTACTAAATTACTCACGATAAACGTTCACAAAAAAACATAATTATTTTAAGAATTATAGATACAGAACTCCGCGGTGCCCGATTTTTAAAATAGCTTTTCGGTGAAAGCACATTTTGCAATATTCTGAGTAGATAGCCCGGCCATCACAGGCTAGCTATTTTGACACCCACCAAGTTTGGTACTCACCAAACTCAGATTTACTATAAGAAAAATTGGATTACCTTTGCTGTTCTTCGTCAGAATGCACTCCCAGGACTTCTACTTCAACAACAAATGTTGGTTTGGTTCCAAATAATCCATAGTTATATCCAAATAGTGGCGCTTTGTTCGTGCGTTCAAGACCCTATCCGAAGGGTGACGCGCCGGCACGTATCGTGACCAAAAATTTCAAAATATTCCATTACCGTACTTCGAAGCATGTCAAACGCTGTTTAAAATAAATTTTTATGCGATTTTTCTCGTAAAATAGCGATAATATTCCGACCGGGAGTCGTTGTTTTCGTTCAAAGACTGAGAAGGTAAAATGGACTCTTCACATGCGCACATTCTCATTGTTCTCAGATCGACCACTTACCAAATGCGCTACTGTTTTTCAGCCAGTAACTGCAGAGTCATCATTCAACGTCTGGCGCCTTCTGAGAGCCTATGGGAGCCTTAGAAAGTGTCACGTTACAGCAGAGATCCTCTGTTTTGGAAAGAGATGACAAAAGGCCAAGAAATGCTCAGAGAGGGCGCTTCCTGTTTGGAATCTTGTCAGGTTTTGGCCTGCCATATGAGTTCTGTTATACTTACAGACACCATTCAAACAGTTTTAGAAACTTTAGGGTGTTTTCTATCCAAATCAAACAATTATATGCATATTCTAGTTATTGGGCAGGAGTAGTAACCAGATTAAATCGGGTATGTTTTTTTATCCGGCTGTGCAAATACTGCCCCCTATCCCCAACAGGTTAAAATAGATTTTTGGGTGTTTGTATAATTTGATTTACACAACATGCCAACCACTTTGAAGATGCTAAATATTTTTTATTGTGAAACAAACAAATATGACAAAACTGAAAACTTGAGTGTGCATAGCTATTCATCCCCCTAAAGTCAATACTTTGTAGAGCCACCCTTTGCAGAAATTACAGCTGCAAGTCTCTTGGGGTATGTATCTATAAGCTTGGCACATCTAGCCACTGGGATTTTTGCCCATTTTTTTTTTCAAGGGAAAACTGCTCCAGCTCCTTCAAGTTGGATGGGTTCTGCTGGTGTACAGCAATATTTAAGTCATACCACAGATGGCTTTTTTTCTGTCCACTCTTCAATAAAGCCCAGCTCTGTGGAGTGCACGGCTTAAAGTGGTCCTATGGACAGATACTCCAATCTCCGCTGTGGAGCTTTGCAGCTCCTTTAGGGTTATCTTTGGTCTCTTTGTTGCCTCTCTGATTAATGCCCTCCTTGCCTGGTCAGCGAGTTTTGGTGGGCGGCCCTCTCTTGGCAGGTTTGTGGTGCCATATTCTTTCCATTTTTTTTAAATAATGGATTAAATGGTGCTCCGTGGGATGTTCAACGTTTGGGATATTTTTTTAGAACCCAACCCTGATCTGTACTTCTCCACAACTTTGTCCCTGACCTGTTTGGAGAGCTCCTTGGTCTTCATAGTGCCACTTGCTTGGTGGTGCCCCTTGCTTAATGGTGTTGCAGACTCTGGGGCCTTTCAGAACGTGTGTGTGTGTGTGTGTGTGTATATATGTATGTACTGAGATCAACAACAAAAAAAGAGGGCACACAGGTGGACTTTATTTAACTAATTATGTGACTTCTGAAGGTAATTGGTTGCACCAGATCTTATTTAGGGGCTTCATAGCGAAGGGTGAATACATACAGTGAGGGGAAAAAAGTATTTGATCCCCTGCTGATTTTGTACGTTTGCCCACTGACAAAGAAATGATCAGTCTATAATTTTAATGGTAGGTTTATTTTAACAGTGAGAGACAGAATAACAACAAAAAAATCCAGAAACGCATGCCAAAAATGTTATAAAATGATTTGCATTTTAATGAGGGAAATAAGTATTTGACCCCTCTGCAAAACATGACTTAGTACTTGGTGGCAAAACCTTAGTACTTGGTTGGCAATCACAGAGGTCAGATGTTTCTTGTAGTTGGCCACCAGGTTTGCACACATCTCAGGAGGGATTTTGTCCCACTCCTCTTTGCAGATCTTCTCCAAGTCATTAAAGTTTCGAGGCTGACGTTTGGCAACTCGAACCTTCAGCTCCCTCCACAGATTTTTTTTATTTTTTAAATGGGATTAAGGTCTGGAGACTGGCTAGGCCACTCCAGGACCTTAATGTGCTTCTTCTTGAGCCACTCCTTTGTTGCCTTGGCCGTGTGTTTTGGGTCATTGTCATGATGGAATACCCATCCACGACCCATTTTCAATGCCCTGGCTGAGGGAAGGAGGTTCTCACCCAAGATTTGACGGTACATGGCCCCGTCCATCGTCCCTTTGATGCAGTGAAATTGTCTTGTCCCCTAAGCAGAAAAACACCCCCAAAGCATAATGTTTCCACCTCCATGTTTGACGGTGGGGATGGTGCTCTTTGGGTCATAGGCAGCATTCCTCCTCCTCCAAACACTGCAAGTTGAGTTGATGCCAAAGAGCTCCATTTTGGTCTCATCAAACCACTACACTTTCACCCAGTTGTCCTGTGAATCATTCAGATGTTCATTGGCAAACTTCAGACGAGCATGTATATGTGCTTTCTTGAGCAGGGGGACCTTGCGGATGTCAGTCCTTCACGGCGTAGTGTGTTACCAATTGTTTTCTTGGTGACTATGGTCCCAGCTGCCTTGAACATTGACAAGATCCTCCCGTGTAGTTCTGGGCTGATTCCTCACAGTTCTCATGATCATTGCAACTCCACGAGGTGAGATCTTGCATGGAGCCTCAGGCCGAGGGAGATTGACAGATCTTTTGTGTTTCTTCCATTTGCGAATAATCGCACCAACTGTTGTCACCTTCTCACCAAGCTGCTTGGCGATGGTCTTGAAGCACATTCCAGCCTTGTGTAGGTATACAATCTTGTCCCTGACATCCTTGGAGAGCTCTTTGGTCTTGGCCATGGTGGAGAGTTTGGAATCTGATTGATTGCTTCTGTGGACAGGTGTCTTTTATACAGGTAACAAGCTGAGATTAGGAGCACTCCCTTTAAGAGTGTGCTCCTAATCTCAGCTCGTTACCTGTATAAAAGACACCTGGGAGCCATAAATCTTTCTGATTGAGAGGGGGTCAAATACTTATTTCCCTCATTAAAATGCAAATCAATTTATAACATTTTTGACATGCGTTTTTCTGGATTTTGTTGTTGTTATTCTGTCTCTCACTGTTCAAATAAACCTACCATTAAAATTATAGACTGATCATTTCTTTGTCAGTGGGCAAACATACAAAATCAGCAGGAAATCAAATACCCTTTTCCCTCACTGTATGCACACACCACTTTTCCGTGTAACTTTTTTTTTTTTAAACTAGGTATATCTTTTCACACAATTTTGTGTATGTCCATTACATAACATCCAAATAAATATCCATTTAAATTACAGTTTGTAATGAAACAAAATAGGAAAAACACAAAGGGGGTAAATACTTTTGCAAGGCACTGTATGTCCCAGACCACAGGGGATACTACTCGATGGAAGGCAGGTCCTCTGGCATTTGGGCTCCCAGTCCATGATTTTCATCCTCAACAATGAGATGGTGGGGTTATGGCATGGGAGCCATGGGAGGCAGAGGATGATCTTGCAAACTGGAGCACTAATTAAGAAGAAAGGAATGTTTTCCTTATGAGTGGTCTGGTGATTGTGTCTAATGGTTCCGGATCCTAGTGGTCGATTTATCCAGGGCTTGAACCGGAAACTGAGAGGAGAGCGGGTATGAGGTGATGTTGAGGGTGGATTCAAGGATCTGGTCAATAAAGTTCCCCGTAGCACTGAAATCCACTAGCGCTGTAGAAACAGTACATGAGGGACAGCCAGCTAGTGTTATCGACACTAAAAAAGGGTCTGGCAGAAAATTATGCAGATGAGATACACCTGCTCCAGGAGATGGAAGATCACGTGACCGTCCCTCTGCTCTCGTGGATTCCGAGGTAGGACGTAACGGACACTGCTGGACCCCTCCTTAGGAAAGGAGCCCCAGCTGTTTCCGTCTACGTCGTTCAGCCTCGGGGAGTCTTGTGACCCCTACCTCCATGAGTTCAAGCTCTGATAGTGGTCACTGAGGGAGGGAGAGAAGCGATGAGGGTACTGACGCTCCCGAAGTAGGTTATCCAGATGGCCATCGCGATGAGTGCATCCAAGGAGAGGTTGTCACCTCGACATGCCAGTTCCGTCTGGACTTCCTCACGCAGTCCTCTTCTGAATAGCGTACGGAGCGCCGGCTCATTCCATCCGTTAGAACCTGCTTCAGTCCGCTGGATGCTGCTACAGTCCATGAACCTCTTACTAAACCAGCTCCTCCTCTACTCTCTCCCAGACGGCTGTAGCCCACTCCAATGCCCACCCAGTCAATAGAGAAATAACTGTGGCAACCTTGGACCTTTCAGTGGTGGGGCTGCCATCTGGTGCGCAAAAGAGAGGGAGCACTGGAGTAGGAAGCCACAGCATTTAGATGGGGTTCCATCATATTTATCTGGGAGGGACAGACGGGCATCGCTGACCTGAGTGGACTGCTGAATGGACTGGTGTTCTGGGTCGACTGATGGCAGAGTATTCTCCGCTAGTTGAAGGCAATGCCTCTCGGGTATGTTTGAGACATTGAAGACTGCGAAGAACCTCCTCCATAGCCGTCCACAGTTGTGCCAGCTGGTCATGGTGTTGACGAAGTAGGTACCCCTGTTCATTGACCGTCTGGGAGATGTCCTGATTTCCTGCTGCTCCCATTTGTTGAGGCAGTATTTTCTAACGGAGACGCTGGGTGTCAGGAAGCAAGTGCAGGTGGTGAGTTTTTAATAATAAACGGAACATGGACCAATACAAGAAAAGCGTAAGGACATGAAACACATTGTCAATATTGCCTGGGGAATGAACCTAAGGGAGTGCCAGATAAAGGGGAGGTAATGAGTGAGGTAATGGAGCGCAGGTGCGCGTAATGATTGATGCCAGGTGCGCGTAATGATCGTTGCCAGGACCGGTGGTTAGTAAACTGGTGACGTCGAACGCCGGAGGAGTGGGAGTACTGAGTAAAGGGTCTGAATACTTATGTAAATATGATATTTCAGCTTTTTTATTTTTAGTACATTTGCAAACATTTCTAGAAACCTGTTTTTGGTTTGTCATAATGAGGTATTGTGTGTAGATTGATGAAGAAAAAAAAATGTAATCCATTTTAGAATAAGGCTGTAATGTAACAATGTGGAAAAACTCAAGGGGTCTGAATACTTTCTGAATGCACTGTATGCTGATGATTCAACCACAGCTAGTGAAGTCACTGAAACCTTCAACAAGGAGTTGCAGTCAGTTTTGGAATGGGTTGCCAGTAATAAACTGGTCCTGAACATCTCTAAATCTAAGAGCATTGTATATGGTACAAATCATTCCCTAAGTTCTAGATTTCAGCTGAATTTGGTAATGAGCGGTGTGGCTGTTGAGCAAGTTGAGGAGACTAAATTACTTGGTGTTACCTGAGATTGTAAACTGTCATGGTTAAAACATGGAGAGAGGTCTGTTCATAATAAAGAGATGCCTTGCTTTTTTGACACCACACTCCGAAGTCCTGCAGGCTCTAGTTTTGTCTTAACCACATGACTGGATAATAATCAAGATAAGTGCTGCAAAGTAAAAGACCTAGTTAAGCTGCAGCTGGCCCAGAACAGAGCAGCACGTCTTGCTCTTCATTGTAATCAGAGGGATAATATAAATATATCCATGCCAGTGTCTCTTGGCTAAAAGTTGAAGAGAGACTGACTGCATCACTTCTTATTTTCATAAGAAACATTTGTGTTGAAAATCCCAAATTGTTTGCATAGTCACTTACCGCCACAGATTTGCCACCAGGGGTCTTTTCACAGTCCCCAAATCCATAACAAATTCAAGAAAGCGTATAGTATTATGCAGAGCCATTATTGCGTGGAACTCCCTTCCATCTCCTATTGCTCAAATGAACATAAAACCTGGTTTAAAAATAACATATAAAGCAACACCTCACGGTACAGCGCCTCTCCCCTATTTGACCTCAATATTTTGTGTGTATGTACAGTATTGATATGTAGTCTATGGGTGGCATTTTTACATTTGTTGTTCTATCCTTGAGCTGTTGTCTATTAATGTTCTGTATTATGTCATGTTTTTGTATGGACCCTAGGAAGGAGTAGCTGCTGGTTTTGCAACAGCTAATGGGGATCCTAATAAAATACCAAATACCTAGCCTTGCTAACTCGCACCCCTCATTATGGAGTTAACGTGAGTCGGGAGTGTTTCTGCCTGCCTTATATCCCAAGCGGCTGATCCCTCAGTGAACTCAAATCCACTCTCTTTGTTTCAACCTGTGTACTTCCTGATTAGAGTCATGTGGCTGTGGCTCAGGGTATTTATTTTTTTGTTGCTTCGTACCAAATGGCACCCTATTCTCTATATAGTGCACTACTTTTGACCAGGGTCCATAGTGCTCTAGTTGAAATGAGTGCACTCTGTTGGGAATAGGGTGCCATTTGGGACAACCGCCGCCTTTGTCTGGTATTTGGACCAGCAGGGACCTGGTACATGGGAAAGGCCTGGGCTGTTACTCACCAGAGTTCATTATAACACAATGTCCTGTGCGCCAACCCTGGCAGCCACACTGAGCTGAATGACTCTCTGGTTGGTTCATAATAGTGTCACATTTGGCGGCAGCGGCGGGATCCCGTTGGTGTTATGTGAACAGCGAGAGGTCAACAATTTCAAAGCCGTTTATAAAAATGTGAACAAAATATCTTAAAGGTATACTGCATTTTTCTTCACTCAGATGACATAAATATGGTATCCATGAGTTTGTCTGACTCTGAAGTTGTTTTTCTAGTAACCCAACCTCACAGTATCCCTCTAAAACCCCCACTGCAGCCACTTTTAGAAGGCCATGTTTATTCAACTGCTATTAACTTTTCCTCATTGGCCAATACATGTGCTAAATATATTTTTTTTTACGCTCACAGAGATGAAATATAATTAATGAGTATGATAAAAGGGTCTTCAGCTTTAGTCTCCTCAGAGACTTCCTTCCTTCCCGAACTCAACACTTCAGCTGTTGAGAGAGGGAGAGAGAGGCTGATCAAACAGTTCAGCTGATCAAACATGTTAATAATCCCACTGCTGCCAAGGATTCAGCAATGCCCTTCTAAACTCCACCCTATGCTCTGTCTCCATCTTCTTTCAATACTGATGATAAGGGTTGGGGTCAATGCCATTTAATTTCAGTCAATTCAGGAAGTATACTGAAATTCCAATTCCATGACCTACTGCCAATGAGTCAGAAAAATGAAACCGTCATTTCTCAATAAATGAAAGTGAAACTTTGGCTCTAATGAAAAGCCACAGGTTATCACGGAAATTTGTTTACCCCAAATCCTATAGAAACTAATAAACCACTTCCCTATTATCATGTTGGTTAGGTGACTTTAGCGGAACAATGTAATGCATTTGAAATTGGTCTTAGGCTGTTTCACAATACAGAATCAGTTGTGTTTGTGAAGAGTTGCTTACTTAGAGGAGAAGATAAAAGTTAAGAAATGTAGGCGTTTTAATAATGTTGATGGGAAAGAGCCAGCAGAATAGTTGTTATTTTTTTCTTCTTAAAGTTCCAGTGCTTATTAAATAAGTCTATTGGCGCATCGGTGCGTCAATCTAAGTAATATGTATTTTTTTAAACTGATGGATTGTGATGGGGATTTAAGTTAGAGATGGTTTTTTTGTATGGACTGTCTCAATCCACCACATCCGCCAATGTCGGCCATCCCCATCTGTGATGGAAGGTGGCCGAGCTACAGTGGTGTTTGCCTGACCATGAGACATTCCGAAAATCAGTCTTCTCATAAAAATGTCTGTAGCGTTCTAACGGTTTGGCCTACAAACTACTATGACCACTTCATGGAAAGATTACTCCCACGAACACTGTGCTTTCTCTACGTTTTTTTTGCTCTACGACCTCCACAAGCCCCACGGGACACGTCTGAAGTCGGTAACGCTGATGTGCCAACTTCTGTCTGAACCGTTTGGGCTACAAACTAATATGACCTCTTTTTGGAACGGGGAGACTCTCACGAACTCAATGGTGTTCTTCGGTTCGGTCCGCGACCCCCACAAAACTCGTCTGAATGTAACCCATACAAATGAATCGAAGTATAGAGGTAGTTTTGTGACAACAAAAATAAAGGGTTAAATATGTGTAATTCAGTGCATTTCTATGGACTATAGTACTGAAGGCCATATTCTCTATATTTGATCAAATAATTAAAAGCAAAAATAAATATACTGAAAAGGTGTCCTAAAATTAAAAAATCAAATAGTTAATTGATCCATGATATGACCCTCTTAAAATAACAATATACAGTATCAGTTAAACATTTGGACACACCTACTCATTGAAGGTTTTTTTTTTTTTTTTTTGCTATTTTCTACAATGTAGAATAATTGTCAAGACATCGAAACTATGAAATAACACATGGAATCATGTAATGAAAAAAGTGTTAAAACAAATCAAAATACACTTTAGATTCTTCAAAGTTGCCACCCTTTGCCTTGACAGCTTTGCACACTCTTGGCATTCTCTCAACCAGCTTCACCTGGAATGCTTTTCCAACAGTCTTGAAGGAGTTCCCACATATGCTGAGCACTTGTTGGCTGCTTTTCCTTAGTTGTGCGGTCCAACTCATCACAAACCATTTCAATTGGGTTGAGGTCGGGTGATTGTGGAGGCCAGGTCATCTGATGCAGCACTCCATCACTCTCCTTCTTGGTCAAATAGCCCTTACACAGCCTGGAAGTGTGTTTTGGGTCATTGTCCTGTTGAAAAACAAATGATAGTCCCACTAAGCGCAAACCAGATGGGATGGCGTATCGCTGTGGTAGCCATGCTGGTTAAGTGTGCCTTGAATTCTAAATAAATCACTGACAGTTTCACCAGCAAAGCACCCGCACACCATCATACCTGCTCCTCCGTGCTTCATGGTGGGAACCACGCATGCAGAGATCATCCATTCACCTACTCTGCGTCTCACAAAGACACAGCGGTTGGAACCAAAAATCTCAAATTTTGACTTTTCAGACCAATGGGCAGATCAGATATCCACCGGTCTAATGTCCATTGCTGGTGTTTCTTGACCAAAGCAAGTGTCGTCTTCTTATTGGTGTCCTTTAGTAGTGGTTTCTTTGCAGCAATTTGACCATGAAGGCCTGATTTCACGTAATCTCCTCTGAACAGTTGATGTTGAGATGTGTCTGTTGCTTGAACTCTTTGAAGCATTTATTTGGGCTACAATTTCTGAGGCTGGTAACTCTAATGAACGTATCCTCTGCAGTAGAGGTAAGTCAGGGTCTTCCTTTCCTGTGGTGGTCCTCATGAGAGCCAGTTTCATTATAGCGCTTGATGTTTTTTGCAACGGCCCTTGAAGAAACTTTAAAAGTTCTTGACATTTTCCGACTTGACTGACCTTCATGTCTTAAACTTCTTCAGGATTGGTGGGTCCCCTGCGGGACGGTTAAGCTAAGATAGGCTAATGCGGTTAGAATGAGGTTGTAAGTAACAAGAACATTTCCCAGGACATATCCATATCTGATATTGGCAGAAAGATTAACAAGAATTTAAGCTAACTGCACTGTCCAATTTACAGTAGCTATTACAGTGAAAGAATACCGTGCTATTGTTTGAAGCGTGCACAGTTTTGAACATGAACATTTATTAATTAACAAATTAGGCACATTTGGGCAGTCTTGATACAAAATTTTGAACAGAAATGCAATGGTTCATTGGCTCAGACTAAAATGTTGCACATACACTGCTGCCATCTAGTGGCCAAAATATAAAGTACACCTTGGCTGGAATAATACATTATGGCCTTTCTCTTGGGGTGCAAAAAATACAAAAAAACGTTTTTTTCTTTCTTAGTATTATCTTCTACCAGATCTAATGTGTTATTCTCCTACATTCCTTTCACATTTCCACAAACTTCAAAGTGTTTCCTTTCTAATGGTACCAAGAAAATGCATATCCTTGCTTCAGGGCCTGAGCTACAGGCAGTTAGATTTGGGTATGTTATTTTACGCGAAAATTGGGGAAAAAAAGGGGCCGATCCTTAAAGGCTGTTTCTCTTTTGCTTATTTGAGCTGTTCTAGCCATAAAATGGACTTGGGCTTTTACCAATTAGGGCTATCTTCTGTATACCACCCCTACCTTGTCACAACACAACTGATTGGCTCAAACGCATTAAGAAGGAAAGAAATTCCACAAATTAACTTTTAACAAGGCACACCTGTTAACTGAAATGCATTCCAGGTAACTACCTCATGAAGCTGGTTGAAAGAATGCCAAGAGTTTGCAAAGCTGTCATCAAGGCAAAGAGGATCACTACTTTGAAGAATCTCAAATATAAAATACATTTTGATTTGTTTAACACTTTTTTTTGGTTACTACATGAGGTAAAGGGAATTTCTAGGGAGTCATAGTGGTTTGACCACCATTTCTAAGCCTTAACCATTGACAATAATTGTGTCCCTAATTGAATTTCCTCACAAACCCTGTAAGTAGCACATGATCCACAGTTCAGCTTGTAAGACCAGGGCCGTCCTCAGTAGGCACCATATAAATGAGAACTCTTAACGGCAAGGTACTATCAGCACAAATTTTCGTTTTCCCTCTCAAAAATTGTTTCGCTATTGTGTACCAACACGACCCAGTTAGGTCGTTGTTCAGAAGGTCATTCTTTCAACATGGACTAGGCCTACATTTTGCTTAACTATCAAGGTTTTTCTGAAGGAGCTTTGGTAGGAAGAGGGAGTTTTTATTCCTTCCTGAAGATTAACGGACAGAAACATTTTAGATAAGGCTGTGTGGGTGCTGCCAGCCAAGGCTTTGCCATGTTGCAACTCCCCAGAGACTGAGACTCAAAACACAAGGCCATGACACCACTGTAACACTGATATCCCTGGGAAATGCATGTGGATGATTTGGCTTTAGGCTACATCTCGAAAAAGGATGTTGGTGCAAATGTATCACGCACTCGCATCTGTCCAGTATCTATTTCTATTAGCAGGTTCTTGCCAAATAGAGAGACGGTACATTGTGAAAAAGAAGATGGATGGCATTTGTAATTCCCCTCCTAAAAATGAAGATCCGACTGAGGAAGACCAAAAGATTTTGGACGATGGCCCTCTGAATACTTTGAAATGCATCCTTTCCTCACATCTGAATTGGTTAGATTGGGGGAAAAGCAATTAGGTGGCAGGTTTTTCTTTTATCTTATCGAAATCAAACACTTATGATCTGTGATTACCTCTAGAGAATGAGGAAGGATGGGTGGACTTCAAAGTATTTGAACGGGGCCAATGTCTCTTCACTTAAAAGGGAGCTACTGTACTGAAACCACATTTAGTCTGTTCCCAAAACAGGATATGAAGATGTGAGCTCCCCGGGCACGTCTTTGAGCCGTGTTCACCCTGGATTAACTTTGCACAGAGGTTCTGGTGTGTTTTGATGCCAGAGAAATATAGAAGGGGAAGACTGAGACACAGGAAGTTTGGAGTCTCTCATGAACGTGAGATTTTCACCATGGCCTTGTGGGAGGCCAGGCTCTCTAGGACCGCTGAGAAGAACTATAACCACAGCAAAATGACAGCCTCCAGGAGTTTACAGTAGCTTTCCAAACACTCTACTACTCCTACGACTTTCCAACCTCTGTTTGAGGTGGGCGTCTGGGAACTAAATATGAGGTAGCAGTCTGGAATAGTCTGTTTAGGGCACTCACTGTATTATTGTGAACATGAGCTTATTTTCACTTTATGTTGAACCCATAATTAGCAAATTGGATGGCCTATATACAGTTCGTCTATATGTTTTACCTCAACTTCCTTGAAGATTATCCAAATGGTCAGTGTCCATTTGGGAAAGTGCCAAGTCTACAGTGTCTTAAGCAACAGTTCATAGCAACCTAGTGTTCCCCACTTACTGTCAAAGTTCCTTCTGAATTATCACTGTCTATATTGGAGACTACACTTTTTCCAGTTGTCTAATCTACAACCAGCATTGTGTTTTAAACACACATTTCCCCTCATTGCTTCCTTTTTACCCTGGTGACAATCTATTTCCCCAATGAGAAATATTGTGGAAACTCCCTGTCACCCATTTCTACTCCAATCCAATGGTTTTACACTTGTGGGGAGCAGTGTACAAGTACACACTTCAGGAGAAAGTAAAGATTATTGGGATGCAGGGTCTGATTCCCTCCTGTGGGCATCATGTCTAAAGATTGACATGCTGTGTGCTAACTGACTACAGTGGAGCCAGACATACTAGTGACTGGAAACGTCCAGTGTCTGTGTCTAGTATTGCCGCGTCAGCAGGCTATAGGCCAGCGCAGCCAAGCCACTCATGACAGTCACTGCTGTATCATCCCTTGTCCTGTCCCTTGGCCTAATACGGGTGGCAGGTAGGCTAGCCGTTAAGAGCGTTGGACCAGTAACCGAAAGGTCGCTGGTTCAAATCCCCAAGCCGACTAGATGAAAATTCTCATGTGCCCTTGAGTAAGGCACTTAACCCTAGTTGGTCCTGTGAGTCGCTCTGGATAAGTGCGAGAATACGGTGTGGGAGTATACAGTGTGGTGTCGGTGTGTTATCTCAATCTCTCTGTGTCACCACAGACAGGAAATGCCAAACTATCAGACCCTCCCTCTTTCTCTCTCCCCTCAGGGAAAGCCAACTGGCTGTATTGCTATGCTAAAACATTTATGAATGTGAAATCGTCACACAGTGTAACCAGGGGCGAAAATCTGATATCAACTTTGGAGGGGACAATTACATGAAATTTTCTCAAGAGCAATTCCTGAGGGGGACACCAAAAGTAGTGCTGTAACACATAGCCTACATTATAATATGTTAAATGTATATTGAGGAACCAAAGAAATAAGGTGTTTGCCGTACTCCTAACTACCGGTACCCAAAACTACACAACTACTCACAACAGCAATACCATTGCCTTTAACAAATCTTAGTTCAGTCACCAGTTTAAGTTGAGAGTGGGGGTATCCATGGCATTTTCCAATTATGTTCCTATTTTACAAGTTAAAAAAATGGAGAACCTTTCATAATGTTGCCAAACAAAGACTCAACAAACTTACCTGAGACTCCCTGTCCCTGCATATCTGTCCCCAACTCTGCTGTCTGTGTGCCATCTGTTGCCTGCTCTGCCTAATGACATCATTGTGAAACATTTCCATTGGAATTTCATTTCTTTCTTATGAACATTTTATCAACTAGTCTTTGAGATATTAGGCTACTAGGGTTCTTACTTTGCGTTTTGGTGTACTGAAAAATACTCTGATGTCCGTCTTTTATTTTTCTGTCATTTTTCTACCTGGCTGGCTGGCTACACACACACACAGTGTGTAGGTTATTTACAGTAGGAGATGGGCTTCTATCATCTTATCTTTTATCATTCTATTTGGGCTTCGATCTAAAAGGTAGCTAGCAAATGTGAAACGAATTAAAATGACGAGTTGACAGCTGTATGAGTTTACCATTTACACAACATATGCTGCAACCTTTTGTAATTTTAATAGTTTGTTTCATATTGGCTGGCTTCCAACAATAGCTGAATTTGCAAAGCTAGCGAGCACCAATTCAGTTTCAGTGGTGTTTGCTATAATCTTTGCTACCCAGGTTAAATAAAATAAATAAATAAAAGTTCCCTTGCGACAATTTAGCTTTTGCAACGAGACCATTAAATATATTTAAGACAATGGTAGAAGGGAGTGTAGTTCTGTTCAGTTTGAATTTCAGTTTAACGCTAACCTTATCACAGGGACTTTGAAGCACTAACTTACATCATCTGCATGCTGATCTCGGAATAAATTGACGATAGCAAAGATTCCATCTTTGACGAGGCCACATAAATGGAATAGGTACTAGCTAGCTTAATAGTTCATATTTGCGCGCTAGCTCTGCATATTCAGCTAGTGTGTGTGCGCGATTGACTGGATTAACCTCACGTCAGTTACGTTCATTGAGTGCCTTTCAGACAGTGGCTACGACCCCTCTGTTACCTTGCCAGTGGATCAAACCATTTTGAGGAAAAGGGTGGGGGGGTCGCAATCTTTTGAAACTTAAAAACGCGCTATTAAGTGTCTATAATCAGCACAATTGCTTTCATTTGGTATTATTAATATTATTTAAATTACATAGTTATGTTTCAGTGATATATTGGGGGGGACAAATCATATTTTTCCCAGGATGGGGGGGTCGTGTCCCCCCCGCGATTTCCGCCCCTGAGTGTAACAGGCAAATGTGTATATATTATATTTGTTTTCCCAATACATTAGGATCTTTTGACCTAATAAATGTTAATTTATTAACATTGTAGGAATTACAAGGCTAGAAACATTGTTCACTATGGGGAAACTTTGTGTCAATGACGATCTGTATACATTGTTTATTTAACAATCGCCTTTCTCCCTTGAGAAAGAGATCTTTTGACTTCAATAATGCTCGCTGTTCCTCTCGTCCCCCAGGTGACTACTGTGAGGTAAACGTCTGCAGTAACGGGGGGATCTGTGTGACCGGGGCCGGAGCCACCTTCATCTGTATCTGCCCCGACGGATACACCGGGGACACCTGCAACGACACAGAGGCTGGTACGGAGAAAAGAACAGTGTTCATATCTGCATTATAGCTATTATAGGTCTTTTGAATTGAGTATCAAGGATAGTTATTCATTTGTAAAGTTAGATGTAAGCCAGTTATACCAACTCATATTTTCCAAGCAAAAAGTAAATTCACATTCAAGAAAACATACAAAAAAATACATCTAATGAGATCAAACATGACTGGACAAATACTGATCCCTGAATATAATTATTAAATGTTACCTTTCAGGTATTTCAACTGTCTGTAATTCTTACATGTTAATCATTTTTCTATGTAAATTGTAAAGTATTTTTGTCTGTAATGTATTTTTTTTCGTTATGTGTCAGATCCCAGGAAGACTTGCTGTCGTTGTGACGTCAGTTAATGGGAATCCTAATAAATTCCCAAGCTGTTATGAATGCTTACAGGAAGTCTTCTATGGGGGTTTTCGGAGGCTTCATAAAGGTGTTATACACCAACAGATGTTACATAGACCGTGTTAGAGGAAGATTCTGAGAGGCTGTCTCTACTACACTGTATTTCCAATCTGGTCCTAATTCAATCATTCCCTCTACCGCTCCCTTGCATCTCTGCCCTAGGTCATTGCTGTAAAAAGAGAATTTGATCACGGTCAGCCTACCTGGTACAATAAGGGTTAATAATAAGTTAAATTTGCTTCCCAGGGCCCTGCAACCCCAACCCCTGCAAGAACGATGCCATCTGTGAGGTGACTGGCCAGTCACGTCGAGGGGACGTCTTCAGCGAGTACATCTGCAAGTGCCAAGATGGCTTTGACGGAGTCCACTGCCAGAATAGTAAGAGCCACTCCACAAGTTGCTCAGTTTACATTCACATAGAATCTATTAGACAAGCTGTTTTAGTATGGAAGCATATGGCTGCCAATATTCATTTATGAGAGCCACTCCACAACTACAAGCTGCCCAGTTTAAATTCACATAGAATCTATTAGACAAGCTGTTTAGTATGGAAGCACATAGCTGCCAATATTCATTTGAAAATGCTAATGCAATAGGCTTGGCTTTATTCACTTTGCATGAAGATGCAAATGTTGTAATGTTATCTAGGCAGAACGGCGGATTGATATCCAATTTGAATCCTATCAAACTTGATTTAAAAAGTGGTTTCAAACGGATATCTCAACACACTCAAACTGACCACCTTATTGTGGTGCAACCACAAGGACTGAGCCCCTGCGACGGAAACAATGAGGTACAGAGGTTGTCGCTGTTGTTGTAACAGATTAGACATAGAGAAACAAGGCTGTGTTTAATTCAGATCTTTTTCCACCAATTTGGTCTTTGACCAATCAGATCAGCTCTTTTGCCACTAATTTGACAAAAGATCAGAATGTGGCTGCCTGTGTAAATGCAGCATGTGATACAATAAAACCAGTTATTCTGACATGGTACAGAGGCCCAGGAGGCAGTGAGTGAGTTTTTCAACCCACGCAGCTCTTGTCCTTAAAGGAGCGTCTCTCCGGATATGACAAGGTTCAACTCCCAACTGGCAGAATGTGCTTGGCCCCGAGCAGCCTAAAGCGCTGCACATAAGAGACAGATGGTGACCGCGTGCTGCTATCTAACAGAATAAGAAAAATGGAGCAACCGAAAATATGCAAAACATCTAATTTTAGTTTGAAAGGAAGTAGCCATATACTGTACATGTACTTTCCCAAATGTAGAGCAACATTTGTTTTATTTCATATAAGGGCTTTTTAAATTGGTGAATGTACTGTGTCCCTTTGTTTGGACCCAGGTGCTTTGCTCTGTGTTCAATGCTTCTGCTGGCTGGCACTGCCTGTGGGGGCAGGGACACACACACACACACACACACACACACACAATCATACCAAACAGAAAGAGAATGATCAGCACTTTTTTCCTCCCTTTTATCCGTAGCAGCGTGCACACAGAAACCAGAAAGGGTCCGATCAGGTCAACAACTCTGACTCAGTTTTACCCTCCCACATCAAAGTGAATGTACTGTGGTGGTACTGCCTATTGGGCAATACGTGGTTCAATTGGGAGGTGAATGATTTCAGCCTCTTAGCAGGCTATTTCCACTCTAAATGTTCATGCCCCTATAAATATATGTGTGTGTGTGTGTACAGTGGGGAGAACAAGTATTTGATACACTGCTGATTTTGCAGGTTTTCCTACTTACAAAGCATGTAGCGGTCTGTAATTTTTATCATAGGAATCTAAAACGAAAATCACATTGTATGATTTTTAAGTAAATCATTTGCATTTTATTGCATGACATAAGTATTTGATACATCAGAAAAGCAGAACTTAATATTTGGTGCAGAAACCTTTGTTTGCAATTACAGAGATCATACGTTTCCTGTAGTTCTTGACCAGGTTTGCACACACTGCAGCAGGGATTTTGGCCCACTCCTCCATACAGACCTTCTCCAGATCCTTCAGGTTTCGGGGCTGTCGCTGGGCAATACGGACTTTCAGCTCCCTCCAAAGATTTTCTATTGGGTTCAGGTCTGGAGACTGGCTAGGCCACTCCAAGACCTTGAGATGCTTCTTACGGAGCCAATCCTTAGTTGCCCTGGCTGTGTGTTTCGGGTCGTTGTCATGCTGGAAGACCCAGCCACGACCCATCTTCAATGCTCTTACTGAGGGAAGGAGGTTGTTGGCCAAGATCTCGCGATACATGGCCCCATCCATCCTCCCCTCAATACGGTGCAGTCGTACTGTCCCCTTTGCAGAAAAGCATCCCCAAAGAATGATGTTTCCACCACCATGCTTCACGGTTGGGATGGTGATCTTGGTTGTACTCATCCTTCTTCTTCCTCCAAACACGGCGAGTGGAGTTTAGACCAAAAAGCTCTATTTTTGTCTCATCAGACCACATGATCTTCTCCCATTCCTCCTCTGGATCATCCAGATGTCCAGGCCCGTCTGAAGTTTGCCAGTGACCATGCGCTGGCTTGAGCAGGGGGACCTTGCGTGCGCTGCAGGATTTTAATCCATGACGGCGTAGTGTGTTACTAATGGTTTTCTTTGAGACTGTGGTCCCAGCTCTCTTCAGGTCATTGACCAGGTCCTGTCGTGTAGTTCTGGCCTGATCCCTCACCTTCCTCATGATCATTGATGCCCCACGAGGTGAGATCTTGCATGGAGCCCCAGACCGAGGGTGATCGTCATCTTGAACTTCTTCCATTTTCTAATAATTGCGCCAACAGCTGTTGCCTTCTCACCAAGCTGCTTGCCTATTGTCCTGTTGCCCATCCCAGTCTTGTGCAGGTCTACAATTTTATCCTGGTGTCCTTACACAGCTCTCTGGTCTTGGCCATTGTGGAGAGGTTGGAGTCTGTTTGAGTGTGTGGACAGGTGTCTTTTATACAGGTAACAAGTTCAAACAGGTGCAGTTAATACAGGTAATGAGTGGAGAACAGGAGGGCTTCTTAATGAAAAACTAACAGGTCTGTGAGAGCCGGAATTCTTACTGGTTGGTAGGTGATCAAATACTTATGTCATGCAATAAAATGCAAATTAATTACTTAAAAATCATACAATGTGATTTTCTGGATTTTTGTTTTAGATTCCGTCTCTCACAGTTGAAGTGTACCTATAATAAAAATGACAGACCTCTACATGCTTTGTAAGTAGGAAAACCTGCAAAACCGGCAGTGTATCAAATACTTGTTCTCCCCACTGTATGTATGTGTATATATATACATACATACATACATACATACATACATACATACATACATACATACATACACACACACACACACACACACACACACACACACACACACACACACACAGTGGGGAGAACAAGTATTTGTTCCCTTAATTTTTTTGAGAAGTATAAGTATATTTATACTTTATACTTCTCAAAAAAATAAAGGGAACACTTAAACAACACAATGTAACTCCAAGTCAATCACACTTCTGTGAAATCAAACTGTCCACTTAGGAAGCAACACTTATTGACAATACATTTCACATGCTGTTGTGCAACTGGAATAGACAACAGGTGGAAATTATAGGCAATTAGCAAGACACCCCCAATAAAGGAGTGGTTCTGCAGGTGGTGACCACAGACCACTTCTCAGTTCCTATGCTTCCTGGCTGATGTTTTGGTCACTTGAATGCTGGCGATGCTTTCACTCTAGTGATAGCATGAGACGGAGTCTACAACCCACACAAGTGGCTCAGGTAGTGCAGCTCATCCAGAATGGCACATCAATGCGAGCTGTGGCAAGAAGGTTTGCTGTGTCTGTCAGCGTAGTGTCCAGAGCATGGAGGCGCTACCAGGAGACAGGCCAGTACATCAGGAGACGTGGAGGAGGCCGTAGGAGGGCAACAACCCAGCAGCAGGACCGCTACCTCCGCCTTTGTGCAAGCAGGAGCAGGAGGAGCACTGCCAGAGCCCTGCAAAATGACCTCCAGCAGGCCACAAATGTGCATGTGTCTGCTCAAACGGTCAGAAACAGACTCCATGAGGGTGGTATGAGGGCCCGACGTCCACAGGTGGGGGTTGTGCTTATAGCCCAACACCATGAAGAACGTTTGGCATTTGCCAGAGAACACCAAGATTGGCAAATTCACCACTGGCGCTCTGTGCTCTTCACAGAGGAAAGCAGGTTCACACTGAGCACATGTGACAGACGTGACAGAGTCTGGAGACACCGTGGAGTACGTTCTGCTGCCTGCAACATCCTCCAGCATGACCGGTTTGGCGGTGGGTCAGTCATGGTGTGGGGTGGCATTTCTTTGGGGGGCCGCACAGCCCTCCATGTGCCTGCCAGAGGTAGCCTGACTGCCATTAGGTACCGAGATGAGATCCTCAGACCCCTTGTGAGACCATATGCTTGTGCGGTTGGCCCTGGGTTCCTCCTAATGCAAGACAATGCTAGACCTCATGTGACTGGAGTGTGTCAGCAGTTCCTGCAAGAGGAAGGCATTGATGCTATGCACTGGCCAGCCCGTTCCCCAGACCCGAATCCAATTGAGCACATCTGGGACATCATGTCTCGCTCCATCCACCAACGCCACGTTGCACCACAGACTGTCCAGGAGTTGGCGGATGCTTTAGTCCAGGTCTGGGAGGAGATCCCTCAGGAGTATGCCCAGGCGTTGTAGAGAGGTCATACAGGCACGTGGAGGCCACACACACTACTGAGCATCATTTTGACTTGTTGTAAGGACATTACATCAAAGTTGGATCAGCCTGTAGTGTGGTTTTCCACTTTAATTTTGAGTGTGACTCCAAATCCAGACCTCCATGGGTTGATAAATTGGATTTCCATTGATTATTTTTGTGTGCTTTTGTTGTCAGCACATTCAACTATGTAAAGAAAAAAGTATTTAATAAGATTATTTCATTCAGATCTAGGATGTGTTATTTTAGTGTTCCCTTTATTTTTTTGAGCAGTGTGTGTGTGTGTGTGTGTGTGTGTGTGTGATGTGTGTGTGTGTGTGTGTACATAGATATATACCTCCACACACACACACACACACACACACACACACACACACACACACACACACACACACACACACACACACAGTTGAAGTCGGAAGTTTACAAACACTTAGGTTGGTGTCATTAAAACTAATTTTTCAACCTCTCCACAAATGTCTGGTTAACAAACTATAGTTTGGCAAGTCGGTTAGGACATCTACTTTGTGCATGACACAAGTCATTTTTCCAACAATTGTTTACAGACAGATTATTTCATTTATAATTCACTGTATCACAACTCCAGTGGGTCAGAAGTTTACATACACTAAGTTGACTGTGCCTTTAAACTAAACAGCTTGTAAATTTCCAGAAAATTATGTCATGGCTTTAAGCTTCTGATAGGCTAATTGACAACATTTGAGTCAATTGGAGGTGTACCTGTAGATGTATTTCAAGGCCTACCTTCAAACTCAGTGCCTCTTTGCTTGACATCATGGGAAAATCTAAAGAAATCAGCCAAGACCTCAGAAAAATTGGAGACCTCCAAGTCTGGTTCATCCTTGGGAGCAATTTCCAAACGCCTGAAGGTACCACGTTCATCTGTACAAACAATAGTATGCAAGTATAAACACCATGGGACCACACAGCCGTCATACCGCTCAGGAAGGAGATGCGCTCTGTCTCCTAGAGATGAACTTACTTTGTTGCAAGAAGTGCAAATCAATCCCAGAACAACAGCAAAGGACATTGTGAAAATTCTGGAGGAAACGGGTACAAAAGTATCTATATCCACAATAAAACAAGTCCTATATCGACATAACCTGAAAGGCTGCTTAGCATGGAAGGAGCCACTGCTCCAAAACCACCATAAAAAAGCCAGACTACGGTTTACAACTGCACATGGGGACACAGATCGTACTTTTTGGAGAAATGTCCTCTGGCCTGATGAAAGAAAAATATAACTGTTTGGCCATAATGACCACCGTTATGTTTGGAGGAAAAAGGGGGATGCTTGCAAGCTGAAGAACACCATACCAACCGTGAAGCATTGGGGGTGGCAGCATCATGTTGTGGGGGTGCTTTGCTGCAGGAGGGACTGGTGCACTTCACAAAATAGATGGCATCATGAGAGTGGAAAATGATGTTGATATATTGAAGCAACATTTCAAGACGTCAGTCAGGAAGTTAAAGCTTGGTCGCAAATCGGTCTTCCAAATGGGCAATGACCCCAAACATACTTCCAAAGTTGTGGCAAAATGGCTTAAGGACAACAAAGTCAAGGTATTGGAGTGCCCATCGCGAAGCCCTGACCTCAATCCTATAGAACATTTGTGGGCAGAACTGAAAAATTGTGTGCAAGCAAGGAGGCCTACAAACCTGACTCAGTTACACCAGCTCTGTCAGGAGGAATCGGCCAAAATTCACCCAACTTATTGTGGGAAGCTTGTGGAAGGCTACCCAAAACGTTTGACCGAAGTTAATTAGTATTTGGTAGCATTGCCTTTTAAATTGTTTGAGTGTATGTTAACTTCTGACCCACTGGGAATGTGATGAAAGAAATAAAAGCTGAAATAAATCATTCTCTCTACTATTATTCTGACATTTCACATTCTTAAAATAAAGTGGTGATCGTAACTGACCTAAGACATGGAATTTTTACAAGGATTAAATGTCAGGAATTGTGAAACTGAGTTTTAAATGTATTTGGCTGAGGTATATGTAAACTTCCGAATTCAACTGTATGTGCGTATATATTATGCTATAAATCATTTACCATGACTTTAAGTTCACAGCCATGCTTATCTATGTGCATGACAAAACGGTGCTTAGCCAAACCCTGACTCCATAGTATATCACCCACTTCCCAGAAAATAAAAGCTTAAGCGCTAGCTAGCTTTTACGCTAATTAAATAATGTCGTGGGGAAGACTGTAAAGATTATTCATTTGACAGCAGAACTATATGAGGTCCCTAAGTGCTGTTCATGTACTTGTGCTATTCTTTCTCTGTCTCCCAACTTACCTATTCGTTTAGAATTCCTGATGCCTGTTTTATCATTTTTATTGCTTGGAATTTAGTGTGTGTGTGTGTGTGTGTGTGTGTGTGTGTGTGTGTGAGTGAGCGAGGCACATCCTTGGCAGCTCCTGCAAACTGTGGTCAAAGTATGTGGTGGGAGCAGGGCGAAGTACAGTAGGCTCAGTCAAGGTGACTCTTAGAAAGCAGCCAACGAGGAGGCGTACAGTAGTAGCTGAAGCTAGGTTGGCGTCCTCACCTACACACTCGTGTGCTAAAACGCACTGGCACGCTAAAACACCCTGGCACACATACACACTTGGCGAGCTACCATACACACACACACACACACACACACACACAGATACAATTGGCGAGCTCACACACACTTAGAACGCACACACACACACACAAACCGAGCTCTCTCATGCTCATCCAGCCAACAGAAAGTGGTCCCGAGCGCAGCACTCCCACTCCCTGTTGCCGGGGTAAAATGTGAAGAGGCGGAAAAGTGAATTAAGTCTGCCCCGACAATGTCACAGCCTCCACTCACGTCTGACACCAGCACTTCTACCAGCTGTGTGAAATTGGCCTGAAAGCCTCAATGGGAAGCCATGTCCAATGCTGTTTACTCACTTTAGTGTCAGCTCCTAAATGGGCTCCGACGACTGCAACTGTGACTGAAATGGCCTCTGAGAGCTTAAATGTTAAACTGGTGATGACCTCTGTTTTATTCTGTGTTGGTTATTTTGAGGTATTTGTCAACAGATTAGTGTGTGTGTGTGTGTCTGTAATCAGGGTTGTGTGTAAGTGCACGTGTGTGTTTGTAAGCATGTGTGTGGCAGGCAGGCAGATTTCTGGTTGTTTTAAGAGGTGCTTCAACCATACCCACGATGTGGCTAGTCCAAAGTGGCCAGATTAAGTTCTGCACCCCCAGGGGAGTTTGTGTGTATGTATATCCATTTCTGTTTACGTGGGTGTGTGCATTTTTGTGTGACTGTTTTTGTGACTCAACTGGTCACGCACTGCTCTGTTTACAGTCGTTTCTGGTAGCGTTTGAGGAGGGGAGGTCATTTTTACTAAATTGGTGATAGAACACCAGACTGTAATGGGCTCAGGTCCGTTGCGCTAATCAACCCAATTTATGTTTCTGTTGCTATAATCTTGTAGCGTTCTGTCGCACAGTATTGTCTGTGCCAGACCACCTACAATCATAGAATGACATAATAAAAGAAGCATATAACCCTCAATTATAGGATATCTGTGACTACAATACTCTACTGTCAAATCTCAGCATATTCATTAAGAACCAACACATAACACATGGTCCCACACCAAGGTCTGGCAAAGTCTGGAACCAGGGACATCCTTGGACATTTTAGAGGATCTCTATGCACTTCTGCCAGTCCCCAAAAGGTTTTCACTGAGCAAATGACAATTTATCATATACTTCATTTAGCAGCTCTGTGGCTAAACCTGGCACTATATTGCCATTGGGGGCACCCCCAGTTGTACCGTTCTGAAATTATTCATTGAATTTTTTGGGTGTCAAATCGCTAATTGGCGGACCATCCCTTATGGGATTAATTTACACATGAACAAATATTACATGATACAACATTACAAGTATTCACAGTTATAATTCTTCCGGTGTTTGTCGCAGTGTCCCATGCCAGGGACTTTTCTGATCTGGATTCCTCAAAGGGGAAATCTGGGATTGGAAATATAACAAAACCACCACCCTGTCATTTGTTTCGGGTAAACAGCTGAGGGGCTGGGCTGGAGAAATGTGACCACTCTCACATTTGAACTCAGCTCATGAGGCATTTATAAGTTACATTCTTCAAGAATCAATGGCTATATCATGAATTCCTTTAAAGATGGATGGAGGCATTGCCAGTTTAACCATCAGTGGGTGTGAGGTAATGGATCACAAGGCAAACATACTGTATAAGGAAGCTGGTACTCACTGGCCTACAGAAGTGCACAAAACTGTACGGTACACTCAGGGGTGTCATGCATCCCCAAAATCTGAGGGGGAATGAAGTACGTGAGGATGTGGTCTGGAAGGGGGCTAGGCCCCCGTTGGAGAATTTGGCATTTTTCAAACACCTGAAACAGCTTTTTCCTGCAATCTATAGCCATAATCATTATATTTAATTATATATAAATGTTTATTTTTCTGCATATCTAAGCATACCTCTTGAGCTGTCTATATCCTCCTGACTGGTGGTTATTTTGTTAAAGAAACCAAATAATCTTCTCTACTAAAATCTGTGTAAAAGATTGAAAGGAATGTCAGTCTCATTCAGTACATTTAGTAATTGCTTGCTTTTCTTAGTCTACCAACCTTGCCAGCAGGCATGCCAGCTAAGATGGTTAGACAAGCTAGCTACTCTAACTTGACTGATAGCCTTATAGGCTTCTTGGTAGCTATTTATGAGATTGGGAACCTAGTGTGTTTGGGCTAGCTAAAGCCAACTTCATAAAATTGCTAGGTGGCTAGTAGTATTACAGAGAAACAACAGCAGAAAATGAAACCAAAAAATATGATGACTCTTATTTTTAACAGGACAAATCTGAGGGGGCACGTGTCCCTATGGGCATGATGCCTCTGTGTACACCTCATGCCGCTAGCGCTGCCGACTAGCTCAGGCTGTGTTGTGTACTCTGTCACATGCAACGCTGCCAGATGACCTTGCTCTGCATTGATCTATCTGGGTCACGTTACAAACAATGACAATTAGATCTGTATTGGTTTTTGCTTCAGTGCACAAACAAAGCCTGAGTATTGATGATCCTGTGTGCGCTCGTCCACTCAATAGCCTCAATCTTTTCATATGTCTATACTGGGGCCATACATCTATCTATACAATTGGCACACTGCTAGCTGAAATCCATACCAGGACATGTGAGAGAGTTACAGTATGGTGTTTTATTGATAAAATAAGTTCTTGCCATTTGATTTTTGCTGTGTATCATTTTGAAGTAGCGATAAAAAAAGATATATATTTTTTTAAACATTTATGACTGAGACAAAAACAACTCTCTCCCTGTGTCCTGCTGTGACCCGTTGGCCCTTGGCCTCCTGTGACCTGTTGGTCCTTGGCCTCCAACCTCCTTCACACACCACGTCATTCTGGAGCACCAGATGTCCCAGGATGAGTAGTGTCCAAGGGCTATTGTCCTCCCTCCCTCCTCCTCAGGCCACCTTTTCTACCTCACTCCCCCTCTCTCTAAGTATGGCAGATTACAGCGTCTGTATGGCTCTTGAGGTAACCAGCCAGGCTGCAGCATGGTCTATGGTAGTGGTATTCAAACTTTTTCAGTGGGGAACCTATTATTATTATTATTATTATTATTATTATTATTATTATTATTATAATAATAATAATAATAATAATAATAATAATAATAATTTATTTCTGGGCACCCCATTTCTTTCCCAAGTATTTCTCACGGCCTCACCCCAAATCTTATGACCCTTAAAATTGTTACGTTTACATTTTTACATCAACAAATAACTTTCAATTCCAATAAATACATTTACTTCATAAAATTGTCATTTTCAAATTATCTTTCCTAATATTGATTTGACCCCCTTTTGCCCTCAACAGTCTCAATTCATTGGGTATGGACTCTACAAGGTGTTGAAAGCATTCCACAGGGATGCTGGCCCATGTTGACTTCAGTGCTTCCCACAGATGTCATGTTGGCTGGATGTCCTTTGGGTGGTGGACCATTCTTGATACACACGGAAAACTGTTGAGTGTGAAAAACCCAGCAGCATTGCCGTTCTTGACACACTCAAACCGGTGCCCTGGCACCTACTACCACACCCCGTTAAATATTTTGTCTTGCACATTCACCCTCTGAATGGCACACATACACAATCCATGTCTCGACACTGATTTTGAAGTGGCTTTAACAAATTACATCAATAAGGGATCATAGCTTTCACCTGGTCAGTCTGTAATGGAAAGAGCAGGTATTCCTAATGTTTTGTACACTCAGTGTATGTTGTCCAATACAATAATCGCTACTTCTTTTTTTTAATTTTTTAAAAATTTTTTTAACCCCACTGCAGTTCCTCGTCGCAACCCCGACTTTGAATACCACTGGTCTACAATGTGCCAAATCCTCTTGATGCAGAGGGGCCATAGCTGACGCAAATAGAGAGCGTCTGTCACCTAGGGTGTCACGCAGAAAGAAACATAGGGTGTCTGTCAATTTCTGATCTACGTCTGTTGGTTTGTGTATGCTATATATCTCTAGGCAAGTCAGTTAAGAACAAATTCTTATTTACAATGACGGCCTACACTGGCCAAACCCGGACGACGCTGGGCCAATTGTGCGCCTCCCTACAGGACTCCCAATCACAGCTGGTTGTGATACAGCCTGGAATCGAACCAGGGTGTCTAGTGACGCCTCAAGCACTGAGATGCAGTGCCTTAGACCGCTGCGCCACTCGGGAGCCCATGAGTCTCTCTGTGTGTGTCTCCATGTCCTCTTGCTAAGGTGTGCAGTCTGTCAAGAGAGAATATGGTGTTGCCCTTAAATACTGCTAAGCCATATGCTCCTCCGTAACAGTATAGGAATAGGCCTACACCACGCGTAAATACCTTGAGACAGTAAGAGGGCTTGAAGGAGCTTTCAGCTTTTTAGAAACAGCAGCTGTAGTCGTGCAAATCTTGGATTGAGCTTAAGTCCAAGGTGCTTTGGCTTTTGACTCATTCCGCGTGTGTGTGTGTGTGTGTGTGTGTGTGTGTGTGTGTGTGTGTGTGTGTGTGTGTGTGTGTGTGTGTGGGGGGACGACCAGGGCATTGAGTTTGTCCTGATGCGTCCTGGCTTGGAAAAACTCTAGGCCCTAGTTATGAGACTGTGTGTGTGTGTACTAGTATTCTGTAGCATGAGTAATTGTGTTTGTGAGTGTGTCTCTTGAGAAGTAACATAATCTCAGAGCAGGATGCCCTGTGGGCTTTAGGAAGAGGGTGCCGGGTTTATATTCATCATTGGTGCCTCCCTAGTGGGCGACTGACTGCCTGCCTGGCCCTGAGCACAGAATCACACTAATCACACTTTTCACTGACAACAAGTGAGATTTGGGTCATATTCTACAAAAATATGGTAAACAGTCAATCTAGGACAGTGTTCAAAGGAAGTTTAGTCATGCCTTCAAATCTTGTGGGCGAAAGATTAAAAAGTTTGTTCTGATGCATGCTGTCCTCTGAAAGCGCTGCCAGTTGCCAAGCACCCTCTCTCTAAAAAAACACAACGCACGTCCAGCATATACCATTGAAAAGTTCGCCATCTAGGGGTAGTTCATAGAGTTTCAGATAATTGGGCCACACAACAGCTCTTCTGAGCCATTGCGTTGCTGCTGTTACTAATAGTTTTATCAGAGCTCATTTGCACACAGTCAAATGCTGAATGTAGATGAAGGGGGGGGGAAAAACTTTAGGAGGAAGTCAAAAAAATGACTTCATCTGTAAACCGTATGAGACGTCAGTTAAAGTATGTACATATTTCCCGATTCAGTTTGGGGCCTGTGCTCAAAAAGCATCTGGAGTAGGAGGGCTGATTTTAGGATCCGATCACCCCTGTCCATATCATCTTATTAATCATTGTTCTGTTCTGTTGATTGTATGCCAGTGACTGATTTAATGCTCATCATTTCTCTCAACAGATGTGAATGACTGTGCCGGCCAGCCGTGCAAGAACGGTGGCTCCTGCAGGGACCTAAATGGAGACTTCAACTGCCGCTGTCCGTCCCCCTACGTGGGCAAGCACTGCCAACTGCGTGAGTACCACACACACACACACACACACACACACCCTGGCTCTCCATTAGCCTTAGTCCCCCATGATATTGTTAAGTGCAATAAAATACATTAGGCAGAATGTGATAAAGAAAAACATAATGTAACCAAGTTAAAGGCCCAGTGCAGTCAAAAATGTGATTTCCTGTGTGTGTGTATATATATATATTACTAGGAGGTTAAAATAATTCTGTGAAAGTGTAAGAGCTGTTTGAAATTTCAGCCTGTTTTGGTGGGAGAGAGTTTTGGCCTGCCTGGTGACATCACCAGGCTGTAAATTAGTTAATAGACCAATAAGAAAGATCGTTCCAAACCTCTCTGCCAATAACAGCTAGTCTTCAGTTTTCCCCTCCCCCTCAGACCACTCGCAGACAGTCCTAGCTAGGGATGCAAAGGGACGGTATATTACTGGAAACTTCTAAATTTACCAGTAAACTAACATCATTTTGGTAACTTTCAAGGATTTTATGTAATCTATCACAAGATATCTAGTGGCCCTTTTGGGTACTTCAGATTATCACAGGTGTCTAATAATCTCTGGCGCTCAGTGTGTGGCCTTTCAAATATATGAAATAATGAATTAAGATGATTTTAAAATAAAAACTACAATGACAAAGCTGTAAAACCATGATCCTAAATATAAACCATCAATTTAGTGAATACCATTGGTGTTTATTATGAGGTTTTCAGCATGAACATTTATTTTAACATTTACATTTTAGTTTTATGTTTTTTTACTATGTCAAAATATATATTTTAATGATGTTTTGGCGTCAAACTGTTGGCAGTTGTCAAAAAAGTGAATAGATTTGTGGGACATGTATGTGTACTAATGTGAAATGATAAACCAGACTAACTTCACCACAGATTTGATCTGCTGGTTTCTTCTTCATTGCGTCACTCACTCAACCGCTAGGTTCTGTGTCTGCCTTGTTTGTGTTTTTGTGACCTATGTCTGTCTGTCTGTCCCTCAGGCTGTATCTCTCTGTTGGGCATGGAGGGCGGAGGCATTGCAGAGTCTCAGATCTCGGCCTCGTCGGTGCACTACGGCATCCTGGGCCTGCAGCGCTGGGGGCCTGAGCTGGCCCGTCTCCACAATAAAGGCCTGGTAAACGCCTGGACCTCTGCCTCCCATGATAGGAACCCCTGGATAGAGGTCAGTACAGTACGACAGGCTGGCTCCAACACCACTGTCTGGCTCATGTTCTTTAGGCACCAAATGGAAGAAAACTGACTGAAACCAGGAGAGACTACATGGACTTGTCTAATGAGAAAGGCTCTTTTTTTTTTTTTTTTTTTTTTGTATGGCAAAATAATTCTATTCCTAATGACCACGACCCTAATCTACTCTAGAAAGGATATCTCCATAGTAAAGTGGCTTCCACTCCCTCGTCTGCACTGATCTGAAAACATCATCATAGGGATAGGTGAAAGCAATATATTGTGGCTACCTACAAGGCAATACCATTCCCCTGTCTGGTTATTTCATATCAGTGCAGATGAAAGACGGGCAACAAGGAGATGCTTTAATTCTGACACAATTTAAAATGTGTTTAATTCTCAGAGACTCTGCCCATTGCATGGATGCAAGGCTGTGCTTCTACATCTGCATTGCTTGCTGTTTGGGGTTTTAGGCTGGGTTTCTGTATAGCACTTTGACAACAGCTGATGTAAGAAGGGCTTTATAAATATATTTGATTGATTGGTCGATGTTGTTGGCGTGGACCTTGTAAGCACATTTTTTTTTTTGTCATTCCCCTCCATGTGCAGTGAAAGGTCCATGACTACAGGACCAATCTTTTTTTTAAATGTCCACTATTATATGGCAATAAATTCGAAACAATGTGTGTTGTCATTTGTGCAGATAAACATGCAGAGGAAGATGCGTTTCACGGGCATCGTGACACAGGGCGCCAGCCGCATGGGGTCAGCAGAGTTCATCAAGGCCTTCAAAGTGGCGTCGAGTCTGGACGGGAGGACCTACACCGTGTACCGCCTGGATGGGCAGAAGAAGGACAATGTGAGTGAACACACACACACACACACCCTCTCAGATGTACACACAGACATACTATTACGATGGCTGTTGTAGAATTTACACCCTCTTCACTGTGTAGTGTGCTTTTCTTTGTGTTCTATTTAGGGAATAGTGTGCCCTTTCCATGGAAATGAATGAAAGGCATTGATTGGTTGGGGGTGGTGAAGTTTACTGTTTGATTCACATGGGGCCTGTTTTGTAAAGCTCAGGTGAAATTCAAGTAATGCATTATGTACATCGCTCACTCAAGTCATTCTTTCGTAACATTTTTCATTCTTTTCTTAATTTCTTCTATTTCTCCAGGTGTTTGTGGGGAACGTGGACAACGACAGCACCAAGACCAACCTGTTTGACCCTCCCATCATCGGCCAGTACTTCCGCATCATCCCCGTGGTCTGTCGCAAGGCCTGCACCCTGCGCATGGAACTGGTGGGCTGTGAGCTCAATGGTAAACACACACACACATACGCATGTCTACTTACACACAGGCACGCACGCACACACACTGATAACAACGTCAACAAACTGAATGGGTTTGCTTTTCAGTGCGTGTCAGATGGTTACATCATCCAGAAGGTTTTTGGTTTAGGTCTGACTGAAACAGTGTTTCAGTAGTGTTACTTGAGGTGCCAGCCGCTTAACGATAGAAAATGTATTTTTCAAAACCATATGGACATTTTTTGCAGTGTAAATATTGGCAATGAGA
Organism: Salmo salar; assembly: GCF_965601325.2. Lineage (NCBI taxonomy): Eukaryota > Metazoa > Chordata > Actinopteri > Salmoniformes > Salmonidae > Salmo > Salmo salar. Next base: position 75,450,126 of record NC_138300.1, on the reverse strand, counting down.
CCTATCATGTAAATGAATCACATTTGTTGGGATTGTAACAAAAGAATAATATGCAAGTCACATTCATCATCACAGCATTGTTTCCATGCCAGCATAACTAGATGGATATTTTGGTGGTGCCTTTGTTTTCTCTGGTGTAACAACTTTCTGTACTTTCTATTTGCTTTATAATGATGCCATGAGTTCTCGCCAACACACTGGCTTTGTTTAATTTAATTAAGGGAAGTGTGTGTGTGTGTGTGTGTGTGTGTGTGTGTGTGTGTGTGTGTGTGTGTGTGTGTGTGTGTGTGTGTGTGTGTGTGTGTGTGTGTGTGTGTGTGTGTGTGTGTGTGTGTGTGTTTAAAAGTGGTCCGCAATGTCCATCTGTGACTGTCTGTCAGAGCATGCTATGCCAGTTTGTGCTTGGTTATGGTCTTTGCATGGCACTGCACACACATGCATGTTACACAAAGCATCCTGCAATACAAACTGCATGGCACACAAGTGACACGCTTGGGCACCTGACACGCATGCTAGTACTACTGTAGGCTCGCATGTTCTACACACAGTACTACTCAACGACGCTCAGCCCAACTACAAGCATGCTGCGGCGTCCATCGCTCTCGCTCTTTCTCCACCGTTATCGTTAGAGCCGTAGATCAACGTACTTCGGCCAACTCCGTTTGAGTTGAGATGTATCATTTGAACGGCTGACATTTTACCACCAAAAACTCTGTTTGCATACTTGGAAAACACATTTTTATGTCATCTCCACAGAGCATTTTGTGCCATCATGGAAGATAAGTTGGCTGAACTCTATTCCCTATGGCTGTATAGCTGAACCAGGGTTTTCATTGACCGGACATTTGAGAAATTTACCGGATCCATATGTTTTGGGTGTATAACCTGATTTAGAGCATCTACCCACAGTGTTCAGAATGACAGAAATCCCATTTCGATAATTCATCTTAACGGAACATGCAAATTCTAGGAAGCAACAAAGTGCTTCGTTACTAAATTCCGATGCACACTATGAAGATGAATAACTGTCCACGTTTACTTTTCGTCAGTCAAGAAGACGAGTAACGAACAGCAAAATCACAAGCCTATGTCAATTTACTATACCTCATAGTAGAAAATGTTACCTATTTTATTGGTCAGCTTGTCAAGAAAGAAATATTCTATTCAAAACAGACTTTCAGACAGTTGTGGGACTGGCTACATACATTTTATTTTTAAAGAATGAATCTGATGCAACAGATCAGAGCTTTTATCTTAAAATGTTGACAAACCAAATTATTTATTCACATTAAGCGCAGCAGCAATGCGCACAAGGCAGTAGGCCGTCATTGTAGATGAACAAATTCTTAACTGACTTGCCTAGTTAAATAAAGGTTAAATAAAAATGTGTCAAAAAGTAGGCTACGTGAATGTTCGTTCCATAATACAATTAGCAGGAAAACACCATTTGCCAAAAGTGCATCGCACATGCGAGCATTTCATGTGACATGAAAATATCTATTAGAAATGTTGAAAGCGGGGAGATCTAAAGATGCTAATATGACTAGGATTGTGCCTTTGGCTACTGGACAATGAAAACGTTTATTTAAAACCAATAGAACGTAAGAGAAATAGGCTACTGGTTTCAATGGCATATGGAAGGAAGTCTAAAATAATTGCCTCCACGGATATGGTCAGTTTTTGGCTTGCTACTTTGAAGCAAGGTAAGACATGCCTCATATGTAGTAAAACGTTCAGGTTTCGAACAATTTAAATATGTTTTCAAAATGCATACTGCCTCCAGCTCATAGCAAAGTGGTGTGTGACGCGCTGATGAAGCCTGCCTTCTGTTGCCTATGCATTTGAATGGCAAATGGGTAGTGCGCTTCAATTACCAGTTGGGAAATAAAAACAGTAGCTCTTTTTAACCGTGGCCATCAACTGTTTTTAACACAAGATTGCATTTAGAATTGTTGTACAATGACTGGGCTTATAAAAGCACATGTTTCGTCAAGCAGCAATGAAAGAGCTTTTTGAGGAGCTGTAGCAGCTCTTGTGCTGTCTGACAGATGTTCCATGCAAAGGCTCTATCTGTATGCTAAGATGCATAACGAATATACACGCGCCAATTTAATTCCACAAAATTATGCAAATTACCTATAGACCGATAAGCATGACCGGTCAAATGTATTTACATCGACTGGTATTTTCATCAATGAATAGGATAAAAATCCTTATTTCTCAATGGAATACTTTTTCCGGACAATTAGCTGGCGCCAATTTTATTAATTGGCTTTTCAAAAAGAAATTGCGTCCAAAAGCCGGCTATTACCGGCTAACGGAAACCCTGATCTGTACCGCATGACTACAGGCTGTCACTACTCACTCCACCTCCCCACAACTCTGGTCATCAATGGCCATCATCCATGTGCTTTCACTGTGCTGCTCACTGACTGGCTGGCTTGGGCCTTGCTTCTCTGTCTGTCCCTTGTCTATCATACTTCTCTCTCTCTTTCCCTCCCGGTGCTCGTCGTCTCACTTCAGTGTATTCAAACACGGCAGGTTGCTCCGAGCCCATGGGCATGAAGTCGCGCCTGCTCTCCGACCGCCAGATCTCGGCCTCCAGTGTCCACCGCACCTGGGGAATTGAGGCATTCACCTGGCAGTCCCACTATGCCCGGCTGGACAAGCAGGGCAAGACCAACGCCTGGACGGCGGCCACCACCAACCGCTCCGAGTGGCTGCAGGTAACTGCAGGAGGTTCAGAGGGAACTGTAGGAAGTGATGTGGTGTGGGGGTTGGACACTTGGTGGTCTATAGCTGAGGGAGATGCAGTTGAAGTCGGAAGTTTACATACACTTAGTTTGGAGTCATGAACACTCGTCAAACACTCCACAAATTTCTTGTTTTAACGAACTATAGTTTTGGCAAGTCGGTTAGGACATCTACTTTGTGCATGACACAAGTAATTTTTCCAACAATTGTTTACAGACAGATTATTTCACTTATAATTCCCTGTATCAAAATTCCAGTGGGTCAGAAGTTTACATACACTAAGTTGACTATGCCTTTAAACAGCTTGGAAAATTCCAGAAAATTGTGTCATGATTGTAGAAGCTTCTGATATGCTAACTGGCATAATTTGAGGCAATTGGAGGTGTACCTGTGGATGTATTTCAAGGCCTACCTTCAAACTCAGTGCCTCTTTGTTTGACATCATGGGAAAATCAAAAGAAATCAGCCAAGACCTCAGAAAAAAATTATAGACCTCCACAAGTCTGGTTCATCCTTTGGAGCAATTTCCAAATGCCTGAAGGTACCACGTTCATCTGTACAAACAATAGTATGCAAGTATAAACACCATGGGACCATGCAGCCGTCATACCATTCAGGAAGGAGACGCGTTCTGTCTCCTAGAGATGAACGTACTTTGGTGCAAAAAGTGCAAATCAATCCCAGAACAACAGCAAAGGACCTTGTGAAGATGCTGGAGGAAACAGGTACAGAAGTATCTATATCCACAGTAAAACGAGTCCTATATTGACATAACCTGAAAAGCCTCTCAGCAAGGAAGAAGCCACTGCTCCAAAACCGGCATAAAAAAGCCAGACTACAGTTTGCAACTGCACATCGGGACAAAGATCGTACTTTTTTGGAGAAATGTCCTCTGGTTTGATGAAAGAAAAATAGAACCTTTTGTTATATTTGGAGGAAAAAGGGGGAGGCTTGCAAGCCGAAGAACACCATCCCAACCGTGAAGCATGGGAGTGGCAGCCTAATGTTGTGTGGGTGCTTTGCTGCAGGAGGGACTGGTGCACTTCACAAAATAGATGGCATCATGAGGATGAAAATTATGTTGATATATTGAAGCATCATCTCAAGACAGTCAGGAAGTTAAAGCTTGGTCGCAAATGGGTCTTCCAAATGGACAATGACACCAAGCATACATCCAAAGTTGTGGCAAAATGGCTTAAGGACAACAAAGTCAAGGTATTGGGGTGGCCATCACGAAGCCCTGACCTCGATCCCATAGAAAATTTGTGGGCAGAACTGAAAAATTGCGTGTGAGCAAGGAGGCCTACAAACCTGACTCAGTTACACCAGCTCTGTCAGGAGGAATGGGCCAAAATTCACCCAACTTATTGTGGAAGGCTACCCAAAACGTTTGACCCAAGTTAAACAGTTTAAAGGCAATGCTACCATTTGGCTAAGGTGTATGTAAACTTCCGACTTCAACTGTAGGTTAGAGTTGGTGCTGGTGAAAGTTCTGGAAGATTCTCTCTGAAAGTTTACTTTGCCGACAAATTACTGACAATTTGTTTTGAACTCAATTTATCTGGGTAAGCCTAAGATGTTCCGATGACACAATATTCTTATTTTTCATGGTAGAACAGTGTGGTGGGGAGATGTAGTGGGGGATACAGACAATTAAGGGCACAGATGAGAAAGTGGCAGAGACACAGAGGGCTCAAACCCCCTTCGCCAGGAGGATTTGTAGTCTGGAGTCGGCAGCGTTGCCACTAGATCAGAGTCCAGCACTGAACCCTGCTTGTTCTGACAATTCCTTCTTCTGTAACAGGTGGACCTGGAGTCTCCCAAGAGGATCACAGGCATCATTACCCAGGGGGCCAAGGACTTTGGGGCAGTCCAGTTTGTTTCTGCCTTCAAGGTGGCCTACAGCGACGACGGCCAGTCCTGGAGCGTAGTCAAGGACGACGTCACCAGCACAGACAAGGTAGGTGGCCAAATCTGTCCCTCCAAAGTAGTGTGTTCTCAAAGGGGTGTTCCACCCAAAATACAACCTAACATGGTTTTTACACTAACCTTAAGTGGCGTTGATTCCCCTACCGTATGTATTTTGAGTGGAACATCCATTTAAAGGGAGCCAAGCATGAATGTGTGCCTGCCTACGAATAATGGATTGAATTGAATTACTTTGTTGATATTAAATATAGGTGTTATTGAGTCAGCGGTTGAAACGCAAAGTCAAGATGTCATAGATTTAATGATGACCTTTATATTGCCTGATAGATGTTCAGTGTCTCTTGCCCTAACTAGCTCCCATCAGTTCTGTGCTTGTGATTTGGCTCCCAAACTTCCAGATCTTCCCGGGTAACAGCGACAACAACGTCCACAAAAAGAATGTGTTCGAGCCTCCCTTCTATGCCCGATTGGTCCGCATCCTGCCGTGGGCGTGGCACGAGCGCATCACCTTGCGAATGGAGCTGTTGGGCTGCGATGAGTAGCCCCGTCCCCGCCCAAATCTCCTCCTCCTTTCCCTGTCCCTCCTCTTTCTCCTCCGTTCCAAAACCTCCTGAGCCACGCCTGCACTGCCTTGCCCACACCCGTAGAGGGCAGCAAATCACCATGCCACCACCACAACCCTGCCCCGACTGGAGAAGGTACAAAATTGACCCTAACCACTGATCTAGGGTCAGATTAGCCCACCTAATGGTTATGGGTAGGATTAGGTAGGGGTAATCTGATCCTAGGTTGGGTGCTGAAGGTCAACTTGTACGTGGAGTGCACAGACTACTGCTGTGTCAGCCGGAACTACATGGACTCTGAACCTGTCCTTCCTAGATCAGGGCCTTATTCAGAGTTTTAGAGTAGGAGTGCTGATCTAGGATCCGGTTCCCCCTCTTATTAATAATTATTATTTAAAGGCAAAACTGATCCTAGATCAGCACTGCTACTGTGAGACGCTTTATGAATATGGGCACAGAAGACTGAACCTGAGACCCATTGCTAGTGATGTACAATACAGTAGTAGCTAACTTGGCTGAGATGTTTTTCCGACTGAGAATTTTCACCTGACCATCCAGAGACACTGAAGTGCGTAGTAGTATTATCGAACACCCTTGTGTAGTCTTATCGCCTAGCCATTTCCTTGATTCTGCAGTGCTCTGGAAGAGATGTTTTTGTTTGTTTTTTTATTTCATTGGGCTTCTTAACCAGGGAAAGACCCGTCGTGTGACTATAAGATTGATTTGTATTTTTTGAAAAAGGTATACCAAATGAATTTCACTTTGTTGACAAGTTGACTAGTTGTGAATGCATTATGATTTATTAGCCACGTTTTTACTAAATGCAGTTTTTCAAATAAGTAGCAGACTTAACAAAAAAATAGAAAGCATGTATAAAAAAACTGGAGAGACTCTTATTCTGTAATCTTGTGATATTCAAATCCCAAAATAGTTCAATGCAATTTTAGTTTATCATTTTTTGCTAAAGGGTATCTAAACGTGCAGTAGTACTCCTACAGTATGTGGTGTTCTATAACTCAATTTGCTCTGATTGTGATGTCTGTCCTTTCATTAATGCACTGTGAGTTGTGACGTCAATGTAATGCATTTATTACTAATTGACTAATGTTATAACGTGACATAGAAAATAGGGGGTTAGCAAGTTGATGATGCTGCCAGATGTATTTTTTGAGATTAAGGTAGATAAGTTCTAGCCTGATCCCAGAGATGTTTGTGCTCTCTTGACAAACACGATCATAGGAGTTGGCTAGACGGCACAACAGATCTGGAACCAGGCATATTTTCATACTGTATGTGCTACTAATGTTGTTATAACCCTTATGATACACAGCTCAACTTAATATGATTTAGTTTTTCCCCCTTTAAAAGGCACTTTCAGGGTCAAAGCTGTATTATTGTTTGCCGAGGTAAATATGTGGAAACTCAAGGTTTTCTCCATTGAAGAAATAAAGTACAGATGTTGACAGACATGTACAGGTAACTGCCGAAATAAAGGAAACCCTTGAGTAAATGAGGGATACAAATTATATTGAGAGCAGGTGCTTCCACACAGGTGTGGTTCCTGAGTTAATTAAGCAATGAACATCCAAACATGCTTAGGATCATGTATTAAACTGCCCAATTGCTTAATAATGCCAATTATTTTGGCTATCATGGCTAGAAGAAGAGATCTCAGTGACTTTGAAAGAGGGGTCTCAAAGGAGCATAGGGTGTTTAAAGGGTCTCTGTCTCAGCCACCAGATCTCAACCCAATTGAACACTTATGGGAGATTCTGGAGTGGCACCTGAGACAGCGTTTTCCACCATCAACCAAACACCAAATGACGGAATTTCTCGTGTAGGAATGGTATCACATCCGTTCAATTCGGTCCATTATTAATTTTATTACAGTTCCATACACTTGTAGAATCTATGCCCAGGCACATTGAAGCTGTTCTGGTGGCTCGTAGTGGCCCAACGCCCTATTAAGACACTTTATGTTGGTGTTTCCTTTATTTTGGCACTTACCTGAAGATTGAGTGTTTGAGAACAAAGCGTTATAATACTATGAATCTGTCATGTCACTGCATAGGAGAGCAGTTATTTGGCTTCTATAAGTTATCAAGGGGCAATTTTAGTTTTTTGACAGATGATAGCAACCAAAAAACACATTTCTGCCAGTTTTCTTTTTTTTCTGAGCTGGTTATCCTACCTAGTGTAAATACTTTTTGTAAAAATGTGTTCCTTGAAGTTGTAATAAGTAAATGTTTTGCAGCAGACCAATCAAATGCCATCCATTTATCACAAGAGGACCAAAATGATGCGTAGACTTCAAAGGCTGTGGCCACACTGATAAGATGGGGAAAAGAAAAATCTAATTTAAAAACAATTTCTACGGTTGCACTGAACGTAAGACATGACATGGCAATCTGCATATTGCTCCTAGGTCATAGCTAGCATTGTCAAGCTCCCCCCATGAATTATGAATTGTATAATAAGGTCGTTTTTGATTTGAATGAATATTAATATGAACAGCTGGAAAACATCGGCGATAGATATCCTCTTTAAATGCATGTGAATAACGATGCATTTGCATGGCTATGGATGGATTGTGGTGTCAAAGACTGTAATATATTTATGATCTTTGTAGACTGTTCCAGAATAGTTATATTATCTGACGTCTGCATGAATTGTATTGACTATACTTTTTTTTTTTTTTTTTTTTAGATCCAACATAGACGTTTTGATTATATTGTTTTCTCTGTACATTTTTCGGATTCGTTCATCAGACTCTAGTTATTCCCGTTCTTTCATTTCCACAATGTCCTGGTTTTATATGATGATTCATAAAAAAAAGATACAATTGATGTGTTTTTATTCGATTATTATTAATATTGATCAGTTCTTGTTTTCTGTGTTTCTTAAAAGAATTCCCTTAACTCTCAAGTCATAAACAATAAAGGATTTAAAATCAGACAGCTTGTATATTGTGCAGTAGCTAACCTGGTTTCAATTTCAGTCTCCATTTCACCTGCATTGGGTTAAAGATGAAATCTGAGATATTTGCAGGCATTTTTGGTCATTCATATGGCCTGAACAAATCCCAGATTGTATCTTTTACCTGACAGTAACCTGAATCCATTAGGCTTGAATTAATTTCAGACATTTTCACTTCAAAAGAAGAGGATCTAAAGGGCAGGAATCTTTGGGTCCATTTGCCTGTTTAGCATTTTTACACCCTGAAGGCTAATCTATCCCTCCTATACCACGGTATTATCTAAATCATTACCCCCACCCCTTTGCAGTTTCCTCCTCTGTACCATCCTCTTGTATGGATGGACACACATTAACTCTGTTATGGATACAGATTTCTACTGCTATCCCAATGAGTCTGGTCTCATGGCAACAGGAATAGTTCCATAGCCACCTCTTATTCCATTGTGCTCAAATTCTTGCATTTTATTTGACTGTCCTGTTTCAAGTTTGTATTTACCTGGTATTTATGAGGACATTATGTGATTACAATGGATACTTTCTGGTGCTTTTTTAAAAAGAATTGAAACACCGTTGGTAACTCCATGTTAGTGGTTAGAGCGTTGGGCCAGTAACCAGAAGGTTGCTGGATCGAATCCCAGAGCTTACAAGGTAAAAATCTGTCGTTCTGCCCCTGAGTAAGGCAGTTAACCCACTGTTCCCCCTGGGCGCCGAAGACGTGGATGTCGATGAGGGCAGACCACCGCACCTCTCTGATTCAGAGGGGTTGGGTTAAATGTGGAAGACACATTTCAGTTGAATACATTCAGTTGGACAACTGAGTAGGTTTCCCCCTTTTTAATATGGTATAATAGTACTTATTTTAATGAACCCCAAAGAATTGAGTAAATATCAGTTCATTAACATGTACCCGACTAATATATGTGACTAAATACCAGGATAATAAAACACTTAAAGAAAAAAAGATATATATGCGTAATCACCCTTAAACTTTTTTCTCTTCGGGTACAGCTGTGAGTCTAATGACAGAAGAGTGACTCCACACAGAAGAGAGCCTCCATACTTTCTAAACTTCAGTTTACACCTATCACTGATTGTGCCTATGGCTGTTCCTTTGTCATTCCATTTCCCTGTTTACAGTTTGACTACAGTGGTATCACATGGATGGAGCCACCAGATAAAGGACTGTGGTTGTGGTGTTTGTGCTGGTCTAAAAGTGTGCCAGTCAACATTGCCTGGACTATTTGGTGTAAAGGTTGTTATGTTGGTGTCATTGTACTCATAGGCTGTCTCAATTACCTTAAATCCATCCTCGCCTCCTCTCCTTCATTGCTCTGATCTTAGAGAACTGACTAGGTGAAAGCCAGCCTAATTATAAGCTTCCGTTGTATGGTTTTCCCCCTGTCAAGTCTCTAATCATTGCAGATGAAGGGAAGGAGAGGACAGATTAAAAAAAAAAAAATTGAGACAGCCCTACAGAGCACCCGAGAAGCAAGCTAGATCTACACAGGGTTTTCTAAAGCTAACCAGCTTCAGATTTCAGTGTAGATTTCCTAACCGACTTGCCAAAACTATAGTTTGTTAACAAGAAATTTGTGGAGTGGTTGAAAAATGAGTTTTAATGACTCCAACCTAAGTGTATGTAAACTTCTGACTTCAACTGCAGGTATTCTTCTTGTCCAGATGGGATAGGGCAGTGGGCTGTGTGATGGCGATTGCATAATCTGTGGACCTATTGGGGCAGTAAGCAAATTGAAGTGGGTCTAGGGTGACCGGTAAGGCGGAGGTGATATGATCCTTGACTAGTCTCAGAGCAGATTTAGCAGATGTTATTGTGGGTGTAGTGGAATGCTTGTGGGTGAAGTGACATGCTTGTGTTTTAGAAGTGCCGTCTTTATTGTATTACTTACTGTTAATGCCATCTTTGGTGTGCTTTTCAATGCACACTTTGTCATACAAAAGTGTTACATTGCGTGAAGTTGAAAATGCATTCTGTCATTACTAAATGTGTAATGTGATTTTTGGCATGTAAATATTGGTGAGGCAAACAAAAAACATTTTTTTTAGATGCATGCCAGCAATGCCACAACACTAAACAACACATTAATTGCACTATAACGGTGACAAACGGTGCCCACAAACTGTTAGGACCTACATAAAGCTGTCCCAACACCTCACCACTGCTACACCTGGCTATCAGCGGAGCCTTGTCTGGCAGCAAAACAACAGTTCATTCAGCCTCATTTACGGCCTTTAAAAAAATATGCATGACTTGCTTAAACAAATGTAGTTTCTACTGACAATTGAGATGTACAAACTATGGCACAAGGATGACGAGCGGATAAGAGGCAATAGGTCATTTAGATTAGGATTATGGTGCTTTCACGACAACTGGGAACTCTGGGGGGGAGAGGAGAAGAAACAAGGTCGAATCATGACGACGTCAGTGATCTTCAAGTTGAAGCTCTGGAATGAGGCCAGAGTTCCCAACTTGCAATACCGATTTGTATGACCGTTCAAAACGTATTTTCCTAGTCAGAGCTTGTTGTTTTCAGAGTTCCCAGACGTCTTGAATTTACTGAAATCTGAGATTTCCCAGTTCGTTGTTTTGAGCGCGGCAGAAGTCATGCTGGATTGACTGCACGGCCAATGTTGAATGTTTATTCTTTTAAGCTTGGAAAAGAGATCCTTAAACCCAGACTTGGGACCACACACCCACTCCACTGAATAGCAAGCTAGTGATTGCTTTGCAATGATTGCAGTTAACCACTGATTCCTTCCAAACCACTCATTGTTGAATTTACAATTTCAAACTTGTTGTGTAATGTTTATGTCCAATAGCTGATGAGCACCAATACATTTTATCAATAATTTCTCTTCCTCCCGGGGAAGGACTGCCCGTTCCATGATCTCGCCATCACGGTTGACAACTCCATTGTGTCCTCCTCCCAGAGTGCTAAGAACCTTGGCGTGACCCTGGACAACACCCTGTCGTTCTCTACGAACATCAAGGCGGTGACCCGATCCTGTAGGTTCATGCTCTACAACATTCGCAGAGTACGACCCTGCCTCACACAGGAAGCGGCGCAGGTCCTAATCCAGGCACTTGTCATCTCCCGTCTGGATTACTGCAACTCGCTGTTGGCTGGGCTCCCTGCCTGTGCCATTAAACTTCTACAACTCATCCAGAACGCCGCAGCCTGTCTGGTGTTCAACCTTCCCAAGTTCTCTCACGTCACCCCGCTCCTCCGCTCTCTCCACTGGCTTCCTGTTGAAGCTCGCATCCGCTACAAGACCATGGTGCTTGCCTACGGAGCTGTGAGGGGAACGGCACCTCCGTACCTTCAGGCTCTGATCAGGCCCTACACCCAAACAAGGGCACTGCGTTCATCCACCTCTGGCCTGCTCGCCTCCCTACCTCTGAGGAAGCACAGTTCCCGCTCAGCCCAGTCAAAACTGTTCGCTGCTCTGGCACCCCAATGGTGGAACAAGCTCCCTCACGACGCCAGGACAGCGGAGTCAATCACCACCTTCCGGAGACACCTGAAACCCCACCTCTTTAAGGAATACCTAGGATAGGATAAAATAATCCTTCTAACCCCCCCACTCCATTTTAGGGCCCCTAGGGAGTCCTCAGAACCAGACAGTAGTGTTTAGAACTGTTTTTATGGATGGGACCATGAATGGATTGTATATGAGGAAACTGTGAAGGAATGCCTCACAAAAACAACTATTAGACATGGTAAATGACTCAAATACCCTTTTGATAACAATGTGTTGTCTGTCTGCTGTTTCCCATGTCAGAATATACTAGGACCATACCTGCAAACATAAGCAAGCTTTTAAAGTTAAACAGGTTCTCACACACAAAATGCGTATCAGCCAATTAAAATTGTCGATTTACTTGCATGTGACAGAAAGCTAAATTGTAGCTGGTCCCATCCGATAACATGGCACACTTTAGCCCTTTGCTAACCTCGCCAGGTGGCAGTGAATACACCCTGGCACATCTTCTGCAGCCAATTAAAACCGTAGACTTAGTTGGACGTGTTCCAACACTTAGTCCAACAGCACGTTCTGATCATCAAAGCAACTAGTCTATCACTTGTGCTTGACTGACTGGTCAAATTGCTCTCGGTGTAAAGTGCCTAATCCATGTAATTGTTGCAGATTGTGGCAAGGGTTCGAATCTCGTGATGCCCCATGTAGTATTGGCTTAGTGTGCTGGAAAGGGACGTAGCCAACAGCTTGAAAATGAAGAAATGAATTTCATCCTTGCACACCAACATTATGCTATTGGCTAAAAATCATATTGCATAGGCTATTACATGGATGTGTACAGCTAAATCTAGACTTACTTTTTATATGCATTTCTATAATCATCTGCTTTGTCACATTATTTCACTTAAGGGCTCCCGAGTGGCGCAGCGGTCTAAGGCACCGCATCTCAGTGTTCGAGGCGTCACTACAGACTATGGTTCAATTCCAGGCTGTACCATAACAGGCAGTGATTGGGAGTCCCATAGGGCAGTGAACTTTTGGCCCAGCATCGTTAGGGTTTGGCCAGGGTAGGCCGTCACTGTAAATAAGAATTTGTTCTTAGCTGACTTGCCTAGTTAAATAAAGGTTAAAGGATGATCCAAAGTGTACAGTAGAAATAGTTTGCGCTCTCGTTATCATCCTACAGATGGCAGTATTGCAGCTTGCATTGACAGTCAACGTAGAAAGACACTGTCATTAGTATATTTATTTATTTATTTGACATTTTTACATAATTTCATGTACCCTTGGAATTTGTAATTGCTGCTGTTGACGAAAGGAGTAGTGTGAGTCTTGTGAAGTTCGGTGTTCCTTAATAAATACATTACCAGTCAAAAATTTGGACAAACCTACTTTCTTTATTTTGACCTTTTTCTACATTGTAGAATAATAGTGAAGACATCAACTTTGAAATAACACATATGGAATCATGTAGTAACCAAAAAGGTGTTAAACAAATCAAAATATATTTTATATTTGAGATTCTTCAAAGTAGTCACCCTTTGCATTGATGACAGCTTGCACACTGTGGTAGCAGGATTACAAGATTGTTATATTTATGCACTAAATGGTTGTTCTATGAAATAGAGTAAGGTTCTTAGGACTCTGTCTCCCTTTCTGAGTTAACTGAGAGGAGTCTTTTGAAGCTTGGGCTGGCAACTGTTAGAGATGGTTTCCACTCTAGCTTCCTGCAGTTAGTCTGGGCATAGGGTCAAGGAAATGGGTTTTGTTAGATAGCTTGGGCTGACAATGACTTGGTTATAATTACCTAAAGCTGGCATTCCATAGACAAGATGTGGTGTGTGTGACCTAAGTTAGAGAGCCTGGAAGAATGTATAACAATGCCTCACTGCTCGCCTCCCTACCTCTGAGGAAGCACAGTTCCCGCTCAGCCCAGTCAAAACTGTTCGCTGCTCTGGCACCCCAATGGTGGAACAAGCTCCCTCACGACGCCAGGACAGCGGAGTCAATCACCACCTTCCGGAGACACCTGAAACCCCACCTCTTTAAGGAATACCTAGGATAGGATAAAATAATCCTTCTAACCCCCCCCCCCCCCCCCCCCCCCCCCCTTAAAAGATTTAGATGCACTATTGTAAAGTGGTTGTTCCACTGGATATCATAAGGTGAATGCACCAATTTGTAAGTCGCTCTGGATAAGAGCGTCTGCTAAATGACTTAAATGTAAATGTAATGTAAATGTAAAAGTTTGGACACCTACTCATTCAAGGGTTTTTCTTTTTTTACTCATTTCTACATTGTAGAATAATAGTGAAGACATCAAAACTATGAAATGACACACATGGAATCATGTAGTAACCAAAAAAGTGTTAAACAAATCCAAATATATTTTATTTTTGATATTCTTCAAAGTAGTCACCCTTTGCCTTCACGACAGCTTTGCACACTCTTGGCATTTTCTCAACCAGCTTCATGAGGAATGCTTTTCCAACAGTCTTGAAGGAGTTACCACATATACTGAGCACTTGTTGGCTGCTTTTCCTTCACTCTGCGGTCCAACTCATCCCAAACCATCTCAATTGGGTTGAGGTCAGGTGATTGTGGAGGCCAGGTCATCTGATGCAGCACTCCATCACTCTCCTTCTTGGTCAAATAGCCCTTACACAGCCTGGAGGTGTTGTTTGTGTCATTGTCCTGTTGAATAACAAATAATAGTCGCACTAAGCGCAAACCAGATGGGATGGCGTATTGGTGCAGAATGCTGTGGTAACCATGCTGGTTAAGTGTGCCTTGAATTCTAAATAAATCACTGACAGTGTCACCAGCAAAGCACCCCCAAACCATCACACCTCCTCCATGCTTCACGGTGGGAACCATACACGTTCACCTACTCTGCGTCTCACAAAGACGTGGCGGTTGGAACCAAAAATGATTACATTATTCCGTATGTGTTATTTCATAGTTTTGATGTCTTCACTATTATTCTACAGTATAGAAAATGGTAAAAATGAAGAAAAACCCTTGAATGAGTAGGTGTCTCCAAACCTTTGACTGGTACTTTTAGCTAAACAGCTGGGGCTCAAAACAGGTGGGGCTCTGTCCCATCTGCCCTGAATGACGGGTCGCCACTGAATGTGATAGATTTTATTATTAAAAAAAGAATTTAGCCAAAAAAAGTGGTGCTTATGTTTCATGAACTAATATAAAAGATCCCAAAAATGTTCCATACGCAAAAAAACAACACAATTTGGTTTACATCCTTGTTAGCGAGCATTTCTCCTTTCCTAAGATATTCGATCCAACTGACAGGTGGCATATCAAGAAGCTGATTAAACAGCATGATTATTACACAGGTGCACCTTGTGCTGGGAACAATAAAAGGTCACTATAAAATGTGAAGTTTTGTCACACAACACAATGCCACAGATTACTCAAGTTTTGAGGGAATGTGCAATTGGCATGCTGACTGCAGGAATGTCCACCAGAGTTATTGCCAGAAAATTGATTGTTCATTTCTCTACCATAAATCTTCTCCTAAGTCATTTTAGAGAATTTTGCAGTACGTCCAACTGGCCTCACAACCGCAGACCACGTGCATGGCATCGTGTGGGCTGGCGGTTTGCTGATGTAATGTTGTGAACAGAGTGCCCCATGGTGGTGGTGGGGTTATGGTACGGGCAGGTATAAGCTACAGACAACGAACACAATTACATTTTGTGAATGGCAATTTCAATGCACAGAGATACCGTGATGAGATCCTGAGGCCCATTGTTGTGCCATTCATCTTTCAGCCTGATAATGCACGGCCCCATGTTGCAAGGATCTATACACATTTCCTGGAAGCTGAAAATGTAAAATGTCCCAGTTAATCCATGTCCTCCATACTTATCAGACATGTCAAACATTGAGCATGTTTGAGATGCTCTGGATCGACGTGTATGACAACGTGTTCCAGTTCCCCCCAATATCCAGCATAAGGCAAATTGTGGTCACAACAGATACTGACTGGTTCTCTGATCCACCTCCTACTTTTTTTTAAAGGTATCTGTGACCAACAGATGCATATCTCTATTCCCGGTCATGTGAAATCCATAGATTAGGGCCTAATTTATTTATTTCAATTGACTGATTTCCTTATATGAACTGTAATTCAGTAAACATTTTTGAAATTGTTGCAAGTTGTGTTTATATTTTTGTGCAGTATATCTGCAAAATTCAGAACATCTCACATCAATACAACCCTGGATCGAGCGCTTCTTCTTACCTGCAGGCCCCAGTAGGTGACCAGGTCCTACACCAGGAGGTTTTACTACACTACCCGTTGCCCCAGTAGAGTGGCTGGGGAGAGTGGAACGCAGGGCCAGAGAATGGCATGAAGATTGAAGAGGCCACCCCAATTCTTTACAAAACAATTGCTATTTCTGACCAGCAACAGTGCATTCGGAAAGTATTCAGACCCCTTGACTTTTTCCACATTTTGTGACGTTACAGCCTTATTCTAAAATGGACAATTTTTTAAATAATTCTCATCAATCTACACAGAATACCCCATAATAACAAAGCAAAAAAAGGTTTTTAGAAATTTTTGCAAATGTATTAAGAAAAATAAACATAAATACCTTATTTACATAAGAATTCAGACCCTTTGCTATAAGACTTGAAATTAAGCTCAGGTACATCCTGTTTCCATTGATCATCCTTGAGATGTTTCTTGATCGGAGTCCACCTGTGGTAAATTCAATTGATTGGACATGAATTGGAAAGACACACACCTGTCTATATAAGGTCCCACAGTTGACAGTGCATGTCATAACAACAACCAAGCCATGAGGTTGAAGGAATTGTCCATAGAGCTTCAAGTGTCACGCCTGCTCCCGCTCTCCCTCTCTGGTGCTCGAGGGTGCCAGACTGCCTATCATTACGCACACCTGTCACCATCGTTACGTGCATCTGCACTTAATTGGACCCACCTGGACTCCATCACTATGTTGATTGCCCCTCCTATATCTCTCTGTTTCTTTGGTTAGATCCCTGTATCAGCATTAATGTTGTTGTGTGTTCCTGTCCAGACTCTGTCCTATCCTGTTCCATGTCCGTTGGTCATTAAATGTTCACTCACTGTACCTGCTTCTCATCCCCAGCGACGTTCCTTACAGAATGCTGACACCACTAAAAGAAGCATCAGGGAGTTTTGGTTGGTGACGTTGGATCTGGGTGCTATCGCAGTGGGAACCAGGGGTGCCTCAGCTAGCTCGTCGGGCTTCCACGCCTTATTTGGCTTGAGAGGTTATCTCGGTGGGCTCGGCAGGCGCCCACGCCACGTCATGATTCAGCCGGCCACCAGGCTCCCACGCCTCAGCCAGTTCGTCAGGCTCCCACGCCTCAGCAGGATCATCGGGCTTTCACGTGTCAGCCGGATCGTCAGGCTCCCACACCTGAGCCGGCTTGCCAGGCTCCTACACCTTTGCCGGTTCATTGGGCTTCTATACCCCCAAACGGCTTGTCCAGAGCCCATGCCTCGGCCGGCCCGTCAGGCTTGCCCAGGTGGGAGGCCGGGTGGCGCCCCTAGAGGGGAGGGGGGTACTGTCAAGCCTGCTCCCGCTCTCCATTTCTGACGCACCAGACAGCCTATCATTACGCACACCTGTCACCATCGTTATGCGCACCTGCACTTTTTTTGGACCCACCTGGACTCCATCACTATGTTGATTGCCCCTCCTATATCTCTCTGTTTCTTTGGTTAGATCCCTGCGTTAGCATTAATATCGTTGTGTGTTCCTGTCCAGACACTGTCCTGTCCTGTTCCATGTCTGTTGGTAATTAAATGTTCACTCCCTGTACCTGCTTCTCATCCCCAGCGTCGTTCCTTGACTAAGAACCCGATGGTCACTCTGACAGAGCTCCAGAGTTTCTCTGTAGAGTTGGGAGAACCTTCTAGAAGGACAACCATCTCTGCAGCACTCCACAAATCAGTTAATCCCTACCATTGGGACAATGAGTTGTCATAATGCTGCATCAAATGTACATGATCTTAGGGGCATTGGCAAACACAATGTAAGTAATTTAATTTATGTACCCCTAATTGCACTGAATACATCTGTTTATCCTACAGCTATTGTAAGCAGTAATTGTGAGCCTATAAACCAGAATTACTGTCACGTGTGCTCTCTCTCCGGCCTCTAGGTCACCAGGCTGCTCGTTATCAGCAGAGGTGACCGGTCCGCTCCTGATCCCCAGGATCGTCATTGTGATCGGTGTCCTGGAGCTGCGGGTCGGGGAGGGGGTACTGTCACGTGTGCTCCCTATCCGGCCTCTAGGTCATCAGGCTGCTCGTTATGGCGCACACCTGTCACCATCGTTACGCGCACCTGCGCATCATCAGACTCACCTGGACTCCATCACTTCCCTGATTACCTTCCCTATATATGTCACTCCCTTTGGTTCCTTCCCCAGGTGTTATTGTTTCTGTGTCATGTCTGTGCGTTGTTCATGTTTCTTATTTTGTATTATGTTGTGTTTATTTATTAAAACACTCACTCCCTGAACTTGCTTCCCGACTCTCAGCGCACATCGTTACAGTTACACTGTTAGCACTGAGGCGGTGTGCAATAGTAGGAAGACCCCTTTATGCAGCTCACCCTGCACTATCAGCTCCAATAACATGAGTAAGTCTACCTCTGATAAGTAAAGCATTTAAAACAATCAAGCAACCCAGAAAAGTGCTAAAAATAGCTCATATTAACGTATGTAGCCTAAGAAACAAGGTCCATGAAGTCAATAACTTGCTTGTAACAGAGGACATTTATACAGTGCCTTGCAAAAGTATTCACCCCCTTGGAATTTTTCCTATTTTGTTTCATTACAACCTGTAATTTAAATGTATTTATATTTTAATTTCATGTAATGGACATACACATAATAGTCCAAATTGATAATCTGAAATGAAAAAAATAACTTGTTTCAAAAAATAAATAAAACTTAAAATTGGAAAAGTGGTGCGTGCATCTGTATTCACCCCCTTTGCTATACCTGCCAAGAGAGGGCCGCCCACCAAAACTCACAGACCAGGCAATGAGGGCATTAATCAGAGAGGCAACAAAGAGACAAAAGATAACCCTGAAGGAGCTGCAAAGCTCCACAGCAGAGATTGGAGTGTCTGTCCATAGGACCACTTTAAGTCGTACACTCCACAGAGCTGAGCTTTACAGAAGAGTGGCCAGAAAAAAGCCATTGCTTAAAAAAAATAATAAGCAAACACGTTTGGTTTTCGCCAAAAGGCATGTGGGAGACTCCCCAAACATATGGAAGAAGGTACTCTGGTCAGATGAGACAAAAATGTAGCTTTTTGGCCATTAAGGAAAACGCTATGTCTGGCGCAAACCCAACACATCTCATCACCCAGAGAACACCATCCCCACAGTGAAGCATGGTGGTGGCAGCATTATCATCAGCAGGGACTGGGAAACGGGTCAGAATTGAAGGAATGATGGATGGTGCTAAATACAGGGAATTTCTTGAGGGAAACCTGTTTCAGTCTTCCAGAGATTTGAGACTGGGACGAAGGTTCACCTTCCAGCAGGACAATGACCCTAAGCGTACTGCTAAAGCAACACTCTAGTGGTTTAAGGGAAAACATTTAAATGTATTGGAATGGCCTAGTCAAAGCCCAGACTGCAATCCAATTGAGAATCTGTGGTATGACTTAAAGATTGCTGTACACCAGCGGAACCCATCCAACTTGAAGGAGCTGGAGCAGTTTTGCCTTGAAGAATGGATAAAAATCCCAGTGGTTAGATGTGCCAAGCTTATAGAGACATACCCCAAGAGACTTGCAGCTGCAATTGCTGCAAAGGGTGGCTCTACAAAGTATTGACTTTGGGGGGTGAATAGTTATGCACGCTCATGTTTTTTTTGGTATTATTTCTTGTTTGTTTCACTATAAAAAAAATATTTTGCATCTTCAAAGTGGTAGGCATGTTGTCTAAATCAAATGATACAACCCCCCCCCCCCCCCCCCCCCAAAATCAAGTTTAATTCCAGGTTGTAAGGCAACAAAATAGGACAAATGACAAGGGGGTGAATACTTTCACAAGGCACTGTGTTCTGACTGTCTCTGAAACTCACTTAATAAGACTTTGATGATACAGTGGTAGCAATACATGGTTATAATATCTACCGAGGTGGTGTTGCGGTCTGTATTCAGAACCACATTCCTGTAAATTTTAGAGACGATCTAATGTTCAATACTGTTGAAGTAAGTAATATGGCTGCAGGTTCATCTGCCTCACCTAAAGCCCATTCTTGTGGGAAACTGCTGACAGTCAGTATCTGGATAATACGTGTGAAATGCTTGATAATGTATGTGATATCAGCAGAGAAGTATATTTTCTGGGTGATTTAAATATTGACTGGCTATCATCAAGCTGCCCACTCAGGAAAAACTTCAAACTGCAACTAGTGCCTGCAACCTGGATCAGGTTGTCAGTCAACCTACCAGGGTAGTTACAAACAGCACATGAATGAAATCATCAACATGTATTGATCACATCTTTACTAACGCTGCAGATGTTTGCTTTAAAGCAGTATCCAAATCCATAGGATGTAGTGATCACAATATAATAGTCATATCTAGGAAAACCAAAGATCCAAAGGCTGGGCCTAATATAGTGTATAAGAGGTTATACAATACGTTTTGTAGTGATTCATATGTTGATGATGTTAAGAATATTTGCTGGTCTGTAGTGTGTAATGAGGAGCAACCAGACGCTGTGCTTGAGACATTTATGAAACTCCTTATTCCAGTTACTAATAAGCACCCACCCATTAAGGGTGACTGTAAAAACTGTTAAATCCCCTTGGATTGATGAGGAATTGTAAAATTGTATGGTTGAGAGGGATGAGGCAAAATGTGTGGCAATTAAGTCTCGCAGCCCAACTAGCGTCATACCTAAGAAGACTCACGGCTGTAATCGCTGCCAAAGGTTCTTCAACAAAGTACTGAGTAAAGGGTCTAAATATGTACTGTATGTAAATGTTATATTTCAGTTTACATTTTTTGAATACATTTGCTAGAATTTCTAAAAACCTTTTTTTGCTTTGTCATTATGGAGTATTGTGTGTAGATTGATGAGGGAAAAAAACAATCAATTTCAGAATAAGGCTGTAACTGAAAAAAATTTGAAAAAGGTCGTGGGGTCTGAATTGTTTCCAAATACACTGTATGTGCCACCAAAGCATATATTTTTGTCTCAAAAATGTTGCCTATTTTCTCTTGTTATTTCCAGTCATTCTTTTCCAGGTAGAGGTTTAAAAAAAACACTGCTGTGAGTAGATCTTTATGTACCATATGTGATTATCATATATGTGACATTTAACTGATTATATCCACTCAAGGATATAAACTCAGCAAAAAAAAGAAACGTCCTCTCACTGTCAACTGCGTTTATTTTCAGCAAACTTAACATGAGTAAATATTTGTATGAACATAACAAGATTCAACAACTGAGGCATACACTGAACAAGTTCCACAGACATGTGACTAACAGAAATGGATTAATGTGTCCCTGAACAAAGGGGGTCAAAATCAAATGTAACAGTTAGTATCTGGTGTGGCCACCAGCTGCATTGTCCTAAGTTTTCATAACTGTGACCTTAATTGCCTACCGTCTGTAAGCTGTTAGTGTTTTAACAACCGTTCCACAGGTGCATGTTCATTGAACAAGCATGGGAAACAGTGTTTAAACCCTTTACAAACAAGATCTGTGAAGTTATTTGGATTTTTACGAATTATCTTTGAAAGACAGGGTCCCGAAAAAGGGACGTTTCTTTTTTTGCTGAGTTCATGTTGAGTGTTGCGATATGTGTACTTTCATGTAATAATCATCCATAACCATGTGCATGCATGCAAATCATCCTAGGAAATTTGAGAAACGCAAGGAAAGTAGGTCTCAAGTTAAGTTTCCTTTTCCATCATATCACGTTAAGTTTTTGAGGAAGTAATGGTGTAAAGGACTCTGAATTTCTGATGAATCAAAATGGTGCCTCTGAACCATGTTATTGCTGAAGACAATCCTCTACGAAATGACTCATTCTATTCTCCTCTATACTTAGGCAAGCTGTAAGAAATCCAGCTAATTATTTGATCTTCATGTCTTTATGCTTGAGCATTGGCTTTCTCACCGTTATGTCCCCAGTCTCTGTCCTATAATCATCTAACTTTGTAAATACATTCCAACTCAACACTCCCATACACATCCTTTGTGATGAACCCTGCGGTCTGTGAGTGTCTCCTCTGAGTGCCAACAAACGTGGCCGCAGAGCTACTTATGTGTTATTCAGTCAAACAAACCACACATTTGGTCTCCTTTCATGTGTTTGTGTCCGTGTCTGACTCTGTGTGTTTGTGTGGTGGGAAGTGTCTCATCCAACACAAACTGGCTTCCCTGTTGACAGTAGAAATTATACCCCTGGATCCAGTCAGCCCTGCAGTTCATAGGGCCCTGGTATTCGGAGCCCCAGGCAGAGGCTTTCATCTGGGCTTTGGGAAGAGCAGCGCCTGGGGCTCTTCAAACGCACCAGTAATGGCTGTGTGTCAGTGAGATTGGCAAAGTGAAATGGGTGTCCCCCAGGCCAGCACAGAGCCGGAGGGCTGTGTGTATTAGGCAGAGCGAGGAAGATGGGTGGGGGGTAGTTGTGGTGAGGGTGTAGGATGGGTTGTGCGTGTGTACATGCCTCTCTCTCTCTCTCTCTCTCTGTGTGTGTGTGTGTGTGTGTGTGTGTGTGTGTGTGTGTGTGTGTGTGTGTGTGTGTGTGTGTGTGTGTGTGTGTGTGTGTGTGTGTGTGTGTGTGTGTGCGTGCGTGCGTGCGTGCGTGCGTGCGTGCGTGCGTGAATGCACGTTTGTGGTGGAGTCTAGGATGAGAATGGGTTGGGGGCTCTGTCCATGGGGAGAGAGGGGGAGTTGATTGTAGTCTGACATCCTACTGGCTTTTTCCTCCTTCCCTCGGCAGCTGTGTTTAGTGTTTCTATTATGTGTGTGCATGTGACTTTAACATGTGACTAAACACATCATGTGACATTACTACTGAGGCGGTTGAAGAACAGGCACCAGTGACACTAAAATATCAGCTGGATGTAGACAGGGCTCCCCCCATAGGAAGCAGGGGGGAAAACCATAGCGTGTGTAGGGGTCTCGCTCTTGAAATTGAGGTGGGGTGACAAAGAGAGGGGTGTGTGTGAGTGCGTGTGCATAGGTTTTATGTGTGTATGTGCATGTGTAGAGGTAGTGTATACCCTCTAGCTCCCTATTGGCTTAGCATGTGTAGGAAAGTAGGAAAACATCCCACATCTGCACTATGATAACTTCTATACTTCACTCAGCTATTTACCAGTGGAAAACACATTTCAGAGGTTTCTGAGGAGAACTGGAATTGTCTCTGTTTTCCACCACTGCTGGTATTATTTCAGCCCTCCACAGAAATATGAGCCCACGTGACAATATTGACAGTGCCATTCAAGGTCGAGACAAAACATGAGTCAAAGAATACGCTTCATCAGTCTGCCTTAACATAGCAGAAATACAGGATTGAGCTAACTACTTCATTTTCAGAGAGAATACCCATAAACCAAAGCCTCATTGAGAATCTTGAACATGTGAATACAGATCGCTCATTCATATTTGTCAGGATTTGCATAGGCCTAAAATCTATTTATTCTACTTGAGTTAGTTCATTTAGGAAATTATTTGTGGCATAGGCATATTGTTTCAAACTAATAAAACAAACTTGGCTAATTTCAAGGGATTACATATTTCATCCCGTGTGGCTCAGTTGGTAGAGCATGGTGTTTGCAACACCAGGGTTGTGGGTTCGATTCCCACGGGGGACCAGTATGGGAAAAATAAATAAAAAATAAAAAAATGTATGAAATGTATGCATTCACTACTGTAAATCGCTCTGGATAAGTGTAATAATTTTCCCATATTCTTTTTAAACATCTGGGCAAACTCAATGAGGCTATGTTTCTCATGACTGAGCCACATACCTTAATGTTTACATTTACGTTTTAGTCATTTAGCAGACGCTCTTTCTCCGTACTGGTCCCCGTGGGAATCGAACCCACAACCCTGGCGTTGCAAACAACATGGTCTACCAACTGAGCCACACGGGACATTGGATGCGTGTCTGCTCTTTGGGGTTTTAGGCTGGATATCTGTAAAACACTTTGACAACTGCTGATGTAAAAAGGCTTTGTAAAATACATTTGATTGATTTATTAATTATTGGATTAAAAATGGCATTAAATGCACCTGTAAATTATGGTAGGGAATATTGAAAATATCAATAAGTACATTAATTGTTGTGATATATCCCTATGTAATGCAATAGTAAACGTATTGCAGCTTTTATGCTCTTATGCCCGTTTTTGTTGTTGTTTTTGCGAACGATGAGGTCACTTTCCTCTCAATGAGTCGCAACTCGTGTTCTCCCTGAAAATGGCAATGGGATGAATTGCCCCGACAGACAGCGTAACTATCTCACAAAGTAACATCAGGGGAACATTAATTGACACGACGTTGTCCATTTTCTGCCCGGAGAACAACGTAAATCTGTAAGTAGTCTTATTTTTACGACCTTAATTCGAGTTAAACTAAAATCTTTTGAGTGATGCCAAATAGATACTTGAATAATGTATAGCTTTAAATGTGCCTACATTGCCACCACAACTTGAAAGTGATAAACAATAAAATTAGATGGACAATTAGATAATAAATACTTTTTAGAGAGAAAAGACAACTAAGCTACGGGAAAGTAAGTTTTTGATTTCCCATTGGTTCTGGGAAAGAAACCATACGCTTTCTGACTGGTAAAACTGCTTTTTTTTAAGTAACAGAAGGGAAAATATCGTCTGTTCTGGGAACATACATTTTTTGGGGGGTTGCAGGGTTCTGAGAAAGGTTCCTTGAAGGTTTTCCTGGGAGGATTTTATTGACGTTCTGAGAACATTCTCTAAATGTTGTTCATGTTTTGAACGAAATGTAAAGTTTATTTGGAGATGTTTTAATTACTTTCTTAAAACTTTCGCAGAATGTTTCAATTATACTTTTAATAACACTACTAGCTTATTACATATTTTGAACTCCAAGCACAGATAGGACACATGGAAACCGGAAATATATTTTCTTCGGCTTTAATAACGCAATCATTTTTTTTATTTATTATTGTGGCAAGGTGTCAATGAGATTCAAACCCATGATCGTCTGTTGTCTATTGAGCTATTCCACTGCGCCACCAGGATGGAGCTAGCATGCCACGTGTTTTTTACTCATACAAAGCGGTTCATTTTAGTCTATTCAAACAGACCCCATTTCAAAGGAAACAAGCATTCATTAAGATTAGGTGTGGCCAATAATTGGGCACGGCCAACACACCTGAACACACTTACCAAGATAGAGGATAGAGAGAGCTTGGTTGACACTGAGAATGGAATGTAGATGTTTTAAACATTACTCTTTTCTTGTGGTTTTATGGAAAGGTTTCTTAATGTTCTGAGAACATGACTTTAAATAGAACCATGAGGAAACCTGCAGAAAACGTTATGCTGAAGTACTGAAATTCCCATAGAGGAATGTTGTTTCTTAATGTTCTCTGTACTATTTGAGAACATTCCCAATATAAAACCAGTTGGAGAATGTTCCTAGACCATTACCAACACTTTTAGCAAACGTTTTATAATGAAATACCAAGGAAATAAAACTTTTTTTAACATGTTCCTTAAAATGTTCTGAGAACGTTCTAAAGCCAAGCAACTATCCTGCACCATTCCCACAAAGTTGTGGGAAGGTTCTTTGCAAAATAACAATAGGAAAACCATGCTCTCACCAAGCTCTAAAAAACATATGGTTCTCAGAACGTTATGTGCTAGCTGGGTTGCAATCAGAAGACTTTGTGTTTAAATGTAAAATACTGAAAATAAGGATGAAAATATATTCAAGAATCAG
This sequence comes from Salmo salar, assembly GCF_965601325.2. Lineage (NCBI taxonomy): Eukaryota > Metazoa > Chordata > Actinopteri > Salmoniformes > Salmonidae > Salmo > Salmo salar. The sequence goes on along the minus strand of NC_138300.1, from coordinate 75,424,409 downwards.
TAATTTGGTTCGATTTTTGGGCACATTTGTGTGATGCAAGAGTCTGAAGGGAGGGCTGGTTTAGGGTCATGAAATATTGTGTGGATCAGAGTGCGAATTATGGGGCCCCGGGGGAGTCTCAGAACCCCTGAATGAGACATGAGTCAATGCAGAAATGCAAAAAGAAGCTTATTCCATATTAAATGAACACCCACACCTCTGTGTCATGGTTAAAAATATATATGTCCCATGTGGCTTCACATGTCAGCCCTGGACAGTCCTGTATGTAGCTCAGCCCCCTTTCAGGTGTCCCAACTTTTCTTTCTACAAAAAAATGTCCTTTTGTCAGCAAGACAAAATCAATTAATTCAGGCTATAAGCCACATTTCATTACACTTTTTTGGTGTCTCTTTCCATTCATCAAATGGTGTGAGTGCACAGTGCACTTTTGGATGCTGGAATTATTTTGGAGTGGATGAACATGCACAGGAAGTGATTTGTTTGACAAGAATAAGATGAAAACATCATGATTGGTTATGTTCATGCAAAATGATGTCTTTACATGTCTTTACAAAAATAGAAACCCCCGGAATGTCACGCTAGGCCCTGGAACTTGGGCAGAAAAAGTTAACATCGATCCACTGAGGCAAAAACGGCAATGTCAGAGTTTCATTCAATAAGAGAAAAGATGTGAAATGGGAAGTTGAAAATAAATAGGAGGGCCAGAACAGTAGCCTAATGCTTGGGAGGTAAAAGAGGATAATAGCAGTGCTGGCTATGTTATGTGTGATGATTGTGAGATGTTATACAGATTCTACAGTTACAATACTGACTTAAAAATGGCAAGCCAAGGCTATTGTTCAGATGGGTTAAATTGAATAGTAGCCTGAAATCTGAACACTGACTGTAAGTCTATAACCTCTCACATAGCCAGTGGCGATTTTAGCATGTAAATCTTGGTGGGCCAAACTTTTAAAAATGCGTGCCAGCAAAGCCACTACACAACACTAAACAATACACAGATTGCACTATAATGGTGACAAACAGTGCTTTCTTTTCAGAACCATGGAGTGAATATTTACCACTGCTACACCTGGCTATTAGCAGAGCCTTGTCTGGCAGCGAAACAATTCATTCAGCCGCATTTACTGCGCTTAAAAAAACATAGCTGATATGGCTGACTTGCTTAAACAAATGTGGTTTCTACTGACAATTAAGATGTACAAACTATGGCATAAGGGGACGACAAGTGGATAAGAGGCAATCTGTAATTTCGAATAAGACATTAATGAGCGAGCGATGACGGACGTAGTCAATATAACTATTTGTTCCGCACTTTTGAAATGTACAGCGCAGAATTCAGAACATGGGCCGTTCTTACAGCATTTCCCCTGTACACCAAGTCAGAACCGTAGGATAAATAAAGGGGGCTTATACGCAGACAATGAAAGGTCTTACAATATTTGATGATTACATTTATCTAAAACAGGCTATAGGCTACATGTAAACCACCAAGTCAGAACAGTAGGCTAAATTATGAGGGGGAAAGGGACCAAATTATTAGGGTGAAGCACATTGCCTACTATCAGCTTACTACACAACATACACAATAATACTTATTATTACTTTCTTATCTACAGTATACATATCTCCCTTACATCATCTATGCAGCAGCATACAATACATTTTTGGACTCACATTGTTGTGCTAAACTCACTTGGACAGGAAGGTGGGGCGGCGGTCCTTCATGGGAAAATTTTGTCATCAAACTTTGTCATCAAAGTCTGGCAGTCTCCGGATTTATGGTGCTTTCAAGACAACTGGGACCTCGGAAAAAAAACAAGGTTGAATCATGATGTCAGTGATCTTCAGGTCAGAGCTCTAGAAAGAGGCCTAAGTTCCCGACTTGTTATTCCGAGTTGGATGACCGTTCAAAACATATTTTCCCAGTCAGAGCTCGGTTTATTCCGAGTTCCCAGTTGTCTTGAACTCACTGAAGTCTGAGATTTCCCAGTTCCGAGTTTCCAGTTGTTGTGAATGTGGCAGAAGTCATGCTGGATTGACAGCATGGCCAATGTATTCAACCTTTTATGGTCCATGGTGTTGAATGTTTATCCTTTTAAGCTGGGAAAAGAGACCCTTAAACCCAGACTTGGACCACACACCCACTCCACTGAATAGCAAGCTAGTGATTGCTGTGCAATGCTTGCAGTTAGCCACTGATTCATTTCAAACCACTCATTGTTGAATTTGCGATTTCCAACTTGTTGTGTAATGTTTATGTCCAAAGGCCGATGAGCACTGATACGTTTTATCTATAATTTCCCTTCATATAACAAGGATTGAAAAGGATTTGCCAGTAGGTTGTCGACTTGATTCAAGATGATGACTGCTGGCTTGCTAGCTAAGATTTTGAAATGATGATGTTGACATGATCAGTCCAATCAAAGCTACGGTAGATATAACCTGATTTGCCATAATTTTATCTGTGGCCAATGACCTTGAGCCTTCTTGGATGGGCACTTCTAATGTAACTCTATGGCAGCACCCTAGGGGCTTGAGTTTATCAATCTCAACATGTCGATTTTGCAGTGGCGTAGTGTCCCCATGAGTGACAGAACACTGAGCCACTCACAGCGCGACTAGAGAACATTACCAACCCCTATGCTCCGTATTTTCCACTAGCTGCCCCACCACCACAGAAAGCACTGAGCTAGGCTGAAACACCTGCATTTTGGAGATGCCTTATTCAAAAAAGCAAAAAAGAGACCATGTTTGTATGCGGCTTTATTAACTCAATGAATTAAATGTTTTACATTGTTTTTAACTGACATTTTTTATTTAATTATTTTAAACAAACATACAGTCAATAACACAAAAAGGACTTAATGCCAAAATAACATGCAAAACAGGCAAAACAATTGTGGGAAATATACAGTACCAGTCAAACGTTTGGACACACCTACTCATTCAAGGGTTTTTCTTTATTTTTACTATTTTACACATTGTAGAATAATAGTGAAGACATCAGAACTATGAAATGACACATATGGAATCTTGTAGTAACCAAAAACTGTTAAACAAATCAAAATATATTTTAGATTCTTCAAAGTAGCCACCCTTTGCCTTGATGACATATTTGCACACTCTTGGCATTCTCTCAACCAGTTTCATGAGGTAGTCACCTGGAATGCCATTTTTTGTGTTCTCTAACCCTTTAAGCCATTATTGCCCCATGGAGATGGTTGGCAACCAGTTTGGGGTAATATTCAAATCAAATCACATTTTATTTGTCACATGCGCTGAATACAACGTGAAATACTTACTTGCAAGTCCTTAACCGACAATCAGAGGGGCAGTGCAGTTAAAACGTGATTTATATTTTGATGAGATTTCCACACTATAAGGTTAAAATAACACTGAAATGATGAGAATGATGATAATACCCTTTTTATATAAGAGCTGTTTGAAAGAAATTCCTTGAATGACAATAGATCTGTTATTTGCATTTATAAACCGGGTTGGCCAAGCCATGAATGCTGATTGGCTGGAAGCCATGGTATATCAGACCGTATATATTGGGTATGATGATTTTTATTTATTTATGTCTATTTATGTTAGTAACCAGTTTATAATAGAAATAAGGCACCTCGGGGGTTTGTGATATATGGCCAATATAGCACGGCTAAGGGCTGTGTCCAGGCACTCTGCGTTGCGTAATGCATAAGAACAGCCCTTAGCCGTGGTATATTGGCCATATACCATACCTCCTCGGGCCTTATTGCTTAAATATCCTCTTACACTGCTGCTGGCCCCTCATTGTTTGCAGCGTGCAGAGTTAAGCTACCAAAGACCAAACATTTCTCATTTTATAGCAATGAGAAAAAGCAAGATCAATTGTGCAGTAGCTGGCTGCAAGGCAGCAAATGTTTATTTACACTGTCTTCCATCCAAACAATCACGTTGTCTGATTTGGTCAGAGAAATTCAATCCATGGGCATATGAACACACTTCGCATTGGACTGCATTGCAAATCAGGCTATGTATAGATACACATGTGGATTTACCAGCAGCTTGAGCCTCCATCCACCCATCTTTCATCCGGCAGTGGCAGTAACCATTCAAGTGTCTAGAGCAGAGTTTCTCAAACTCGACCCTAGGGGCCCCAAATGTTGCACATTTTGGTTTTTGCCCTAACACTACACAGCTCATTCAAATGATCAAAGCTTGATGATTAGTTGATTACTTGAATCAGCTGTCTAATGCTAGGGCAAAAACCAAAACGGGCCCCCTTTTGGGTTCTGAGGGCCGAGTTTGGGAAACCCTGGTCTAGAAATAGTTGTTCATCTATATATTATTAAAAGTAAATAACATGCTATTCATGTGTTGCACGTTTCATTTTGAATGTTATTTTGAAGACTGATGCCCGATTAAAAGTTCTACTCAATGCATTTTCGATTGGCACTGAGGAAGGTTTAGTCAAAACTGTGGCTTGGAAACAAGCCAGGTGAAATCTCGCATCTTTAGCTGATTCTTATGTATATCAAAAATAAAATGTCAATAGAAAACAGCTTAAACAAACGCAAATGCAGCTACTTTGCTGTTATTCTGGCTGCAGTGTTTGATGTGACTGTGTTAGCCAAAGTTGGCTAGCTAGCAAGCTATGGATAAGAACTTTGCCAGCCATCATGGCAACGGAATATTTAGAACGAACGACTGGGTTGTGTCCATATATTTAGAAGAAAAAGACTTCACAACTGGGTCGCGTCTCTGGCAACCTAACCTACAGAATGAACGACCAGCCACCTTGGGTAGCAACCCTAGATTTGTGTCTGGACTGTATCTCATGGAAGGATGAAATAGTATGAATAAATTCATCAAAATATAGTCTTTAATAAAATTGTCAATCATTATTTGAATATGTTGGTAACCTGTTGTATAAAATAGATAATGCCCTCGAAGCCGGTGTTTGGAGGATATATTGGCTTCGAGGGCATTATCACTTAAGAAAACAACTATGCCATCATTATGATGTTGTCAAATTGACTTTAGAAAGATGACTATGTTGCTATTAGCTAGCCAAGTTCGTCAAAATAGCTAGCAATGCTAATGTTAACTAGCTAAAATTGCAGAGGCCTATAGTCTGCCCTGTAGATAATCATGGTTTACTGCAATGAATAGACAGGTAGACAGGGTATAGGCCAGAATGGTCCACCCTGCAAACAGGCTGTTCTGGGACCTGTCTGCATCTTCTGGTGACCTATTGAAAACAGTAAAACAATAATATAGCAAATTAGGATGCATGATGTATTTTGATTACAAAAGTTCGCTTTCAGGGTTCAGCTCCAACTGACAGGTTGAAAACCATGTGACTCTGTTTTTTTCCTACAGGGGTAAGGGGGTGGGTTTTAGACTTCAATCAGCCAATCAGTGCTGTATATATAAATATACAATCAAATTTGTATCCCCAAGCCCACACTGTTGGACTGAGCAAGGAGGCTCAGGGATATCAATGATTACAAATATATTTTGGAGTTATATTCAATAAATAAACACACACAATGATTGATTAGACGTACAGGGATAATTTAAAAATAAAAAGACTGCATGTGCTTAAAAAATGGCATTGTAGCGAAAAACACTTCCAAGGACTTGTTCTAGCTGTGCGTAAAATTTGGTGCCTCACAAAGTCCACAAATTTGACACGCTGCCTTCACGTGCTTGTCGGAGCTTCCTACTTCTTAGTTGGGATGTTGGAAATACAACTTTGTTTCATTCATGTGCTTTTTGGTCGGAACAATATTCAACCAATAAGATTTTAACTAGCTTGATAAGCTAACTATCGTTGTTTATAATAAAGTTAGCTAGCTTGCTTAACATTGACAATATGGTAAAACTAGCTACATTACCCATATTGTATTTGTCAAAAACCGACTTGTTGTCATCTTTTGGTTGAAATGGTTAAAGGTCAGTGGTGAAACTCGGCAACTCGGGCAACATCATTTTCTCAGTGCCCCCTTGTAATCCCGATTTGGAGAGTCATTCAAGTGAAACTTCCCGGTCCGAACTAGGAACTGACCGATAACTCTGATAGCACGTGAACACAGCATTAGTTGCTGGACTATACACTGACTGAACAATTATAGCCTGTATTTTGTTTTATTTTTATTATTTTTATTCATTGCACTTTATTTGTCCTTGGTACAACTGTGCAAAAGAAAACCTGAAATGTAATAAAGTAATTTTTTAAGCAAGTGTTCTGCTATTCTACACATTTTGCCATGGCTTATGCCACGTTCTATCTGAGCAGGGCCGGCTCTAGCCTTTGGGTTTTGGTTGGGGGCCTTTCCACTTGCCGCCAGAAATAATAATAAGTGGGTTGTGGGCAATGTTCCCTCTAAGCTGCGCCACAGTAGCCCGAGACTGCCGCGCAGCTCCCCCTGGACTGCCGCGCAGAAATATCAGCCCCCAGAGAGAAACACAAGATTGAACTTCACTCAACTTTCTACAGCGCAGTGGTTACCAACCGGTTGGTCATGTTTACAGCACGAGCAGTCGTGAGTAGATGCGCTTGTTTTGAGAACAAAGCGAGAGCTGCATGTAGCCACATGTGCACATTTTGTTCATATCCTTTGCTAGTTGGTGAGTTAATAGCCCAGTTATAGATCATTTGTAGTCAGCAATAGAAGTGATTGCTTCAAGAGGACATAACATATACAGAGCTTTTTTTTTGTCTTAAAGGGGCAGTGTTGTATTTTGAGATGAACAGGTTAATGTCAAGCCCTGCATGTTTTTAGATATTCTAACAGATCAATCTTGCTTGCAAAACATCATAAAATATTGTTAAGTTATTTAGCTATAGTGTGGATGTAGGGCTGTTTTTTGTTGTTGCATATAATGAGCACCTAGATGCTGCATAGGCAACACAATAATATCAGACAGACACAAGTTGGCCCGGAGAATTGTTTTTACAGGCCGTCTAGGGGTTGGCTACTATGTTGCAATATGAATATTCTCGGAGCAGTCTTGTTGATACAAAATGTTTCAATATTCTCCTAGCCGCCTTGTTCCTTGATACAATGTATTCTCAGAAACACCTTATTGATGCAATGTTTCAATATTCGCAGGATGTTTCCCTTCCCCGGCGAATAATGCAGATAGGCAAATACAACAATTTGCTGGGTGTACACCTTACAAGGAACACCTCCGTATGTAGAGCAACAATTTTGGTGGGAAGCGCACGAGACAACGACACTGTAATACTCCACTGTATGCGCCGTTCCAAAAGGATGACTTCATATAGCCTATAGCAGGGGGTCTGCAACCTTTTTCATATAAATGACAATTTACAGTTGATCCAACAATTTCTAAAGATCTGCGTGCCAGTTATGATTTTCATATAAACATTGCAGGCTAACGTTTCTCAACTGTGCCCAGAAAATGTCTAATTGCCCCATAACAGAATAGACAAATTTTAGCTGGCTAATTGATTGCGTCGACTGTAGGCTTAAATAATTCCTTTGGTGTATGCCTTTTATTTCATTGCATGTGTAGGATGTATCTGACATAGTTTGCATTCACAGTCAGCTGTTTTATGATCTGGTTACGTTCACATTGATGTTGGTATTTCACATTGATGTCGGTGTTTGGAGTCGGCCTTGATAGTGTGTATTATGCGCCTATTTCATGTTGCACTGTTCCACAAATAGGCGAAATTAGTCAATGTAACCTATGTCTGATGAGGTTGAGTAGTACATTATACACACACCATTCCACAAACCTTTAAACCTAATAACCTAATATTGAGATGATAAAGTCTGGGGGACATGTTTGTTTTTGCTGTTCTCCAAATAGCATTTGAACATTTTAAAAATGGTGTAGAAGTACAGTAAATGAGCTTCAACTGGTGGGTGTACTTCTACACACCCCACTTTGCCATACCCTAAAAACACAGCTCCCCCCCCCCCCCAAACTATTTCCCACGGCTATGGATTTGATAAGATACGGAACAATTGAGTGGAATGAACCATGTTGGACCATCTAGTCCGAGTTGAGTCATTTCACCATTAAAACATGTACTGACATGAATCCCTTGCAGAGGAAGTCAGATCTAGTGCTCCACTGTGAGGATGTTGAGCCCACTACACCCTCTATTGGTCGTCTGGATGTACCTCCTGGTCTCCAACCATGCCTTCCCCGTATACAACAACGGCTTCTTCTACCATGACGTCATGAACGGCGATGGCAACGGAGAGAGTATGTAATACAGTATTTTCATAAATACACAGATAACCTGTTCACACTAATCCGAGCCAAGCTGTACTGGGCTGACCTGACGAGGCATCCACCAACGTTTTCTGAAACTGCTGGAAAAGAGAATGTGAAAAGAAAATACTAGTTTTAGCACAGTTTGGTTTGGATCGGCACGATAATGTTAAAAGGGTATAATGATCTTAAGTGGAGCCTATTCATATATAAGATCAAAGACCATTCCATTGAGTGTGACAAGCCTGACCATGCCTAAGGTGTAGCAGACAACACACCATCTAGAGTGTTGTTCATTTATACAGTATGTGCTACACAGTATGTTTTGTCAGTTCACATGCAAAACCGAGAGCAGGTTAGATATTATAGACGCACCATTCCCAAGAGTTCCAAAAAGGGTCTGATTACCTGGGAAGACCCAAATACAGTGGCTTGCGAAGGTATTCACACCGCTTGGCATTTTTCATATTTTATTGCTTTACAACCTGATTAGATTTTTTTGGGGGGGTTGTATCATTTGATTTACGCAACATGTCTACCACTTTGAAGATGCAAAAAAAAAATTGGGGGGTGAAACAAACAAGAAATAAGACAAAAAACTGAAAACTTCAGCCTGCATAACTATTCACCCCCCCAAAGTCAGTACTTTGTAGAGCCACCTTTTGCAGCAATTACAGCTGTACGTCTCTTGGGGTATGTCTTTATAAGCTTGGCACATCGAGCCACAGGGATTTTTGCCCATTCTTCAAGGCAAAACTGCTTCAGCTCCTTCAGGTTGGATGGGTTCTGCTGCTCTACAGCAATCTTCAAGTCATACCACAGATTCTCAATTGGATTGAGGTCTGGGCTTTCACTAGGCCATTCCAAGACATTTAAATGTTTCCCCTTAAACCACTTGAGTGTTGCTTTAGCAGTATGCTTAGGGTCATTGTCCTGCTGGAAAGTGAACCTCCGTCCCAGTCTCAAATCTCTTGAAGACTGAAACAGGTTTCCCTCAAGAATTTCCCTGTATTTAGTGCCATCCATCATTCCTTCAATTCTGACCAGTTTCCCAGTCCCTGCTGATGAAAAACGGATGGGATGGTGTCCTCTGGGTGATGAGAGGTGTTGGGTTTGCACCAGACATAGCGTTTTCATTGATGACCAAAAAGCTACATTTTAGTCTCATCTATCCAGAGTACCTTCTTCCATATGTTTGGGGAGTCACCCACATGCCTTTTGTCGAACACCAACGTGTTTGCTTTTTTTTTCTTAAGCAATGGCTTTTTTTCTGGCCACACTTCAGTAAAGCCCAACTCTGTGGAGTGTACAGCTTAAAGTGGTCCTATGGACGATACTCCAATCTCCGCGGTGGAGCTTTCCAGCTCCTTCAGGGTTATCTTTGGTGGGTGGCCCTCTCTTGGCCGGTTTGTTGTGGTGCCATAGTCTTTCCATTTTTTAATAATGGATTTAATGGTGCTCAGTGAGATGTTCAAAGTTTCTGATGTTTTTTTTATAACCCAACCTCGATCTGTACTTCTCCACAACTTTGTCCCTGACCTGTTTGTAGAGCTCCTTGGTCTTCATGGTGCCGCTTGCTTGGTGGTTCCCCTTGCTTAGGGGTGTTGCAGACTCTGGGGCCTTTCAGAACAGGTGTATATCTACTGAGATCATGTGACAGATCATGTGACAGTTAGATTGCACACAGGTGGACTTTATTTAACTAATTATGTGCCTTCTGAAGGCAATAGGTTGCACCAGATATTATTTAGGGGCTTCATAGCAAAGGGGATGAATACATACGTGCGCACCACTTTTCAGTTTTACATTTTTTTAAGCAAGTTTTTTTTTCTTTCACTTCACCAATTTGAACTATTTTGAGTATGTCCATTACATGAAATAAAAATAAAATCAATTTAAATTACAGGTTGTAATGCAACAAAATAGGAAAAATGCCAGGGGGTGAATACTTTTACAAGGCACTGTACACTGAAGGCAGAGCCAAGTTCTTACTTACTACAGGGGCTCTGGTCTGTTCACATGGTCAGGAAAAATTCCTGGCTCCTATCCAGTATCTACTGTACCGCATAACTCTTATCTATCCTGTGTCCTGTCCTTGTCTGTGTCTTCTCCAGTCTACATTAACAGGGTGCGTCTCCACGTGGAGTCCCCCCAGCCCTCGGTGTCGGCAGCCCGGGGCGGTAACATCACCCTGCCCTGTCACTACCGATACGAGCCTGAGATCAACGGCCCCCGCCGGACCCGGGTCAAATGGTCCTGGCTACCCGCCAACGGCGCGGGTAAGACCGCCCGAGAAACAGACGTGATGGTCGCCATGGGCAACCGTCACCGTAGCTACGGCAGCTTCCAGGGGCGTGTGCGCCTGCATCGGGCAGCACCGGGGGACATGTCTTTGGTGATCAACGAGCTGCACCAGAACGACACGGGCCGTTACCGCTGTGAGATCATCGACGGGCTAGAAGACGAGAGCGTGACGGTAGAGCTGGAGCTGCGAGGTATGTGTTTCTGTCTGTCTGTCAGCTCCCTCAGCTCTTAACAACAGAACACAGGGGTCACTCCGTTCAATCGAGGGATGTGACAAATGTAAAAATGTTCTTAACATTTAAACAGACATTTTTTGTTTTACAGTTTAAACATTTAAATTATAATATACAGTACAAGAACCTGAAATATAAAATGTATTTTTATTTGTTTAACACTTTTTTGGTTACTACATGATTCCATATGTGTTATTTCATAGGTTTGATGTCTTCACTATTATTCTACAATGTAGAAAATTGTAAAATAAAGAAAAACCCTTGAATGAGTAGGTGTGTCAGCTTTTGACTGGTACTGTATATATTTTTTCAAACATGTGAATTCACAATTCAGATAATGGTCCTGCATATGACCACTAGGGGGCAATACCAGATGGCACTTACTGCTGTCCCTCACCCACTCAGCAACGATGGTAGTTAATGACATTTTTAGGCTCTCTGCTGTGTTATCAGTAGTCAGTACATGGGATTTCATATCCCACTTCTTATCAATGTGATCGCTCATTGCAGTGATGTATGACAGGGTGTTCAAAGACGTCCAACAATTTGTTGTTAATGCCATGAATAGGGTGTTTGACATTGAGAGCTTGAGCTTTGTACTTGCAGAGCAATCATTGTACAATTTCTCCATCTGGGCCGTCAATGTTTTTCAACATGGCATCTTCTTGTGTCGTTCTATATATGCCATCAGGGCATTGAAGTGGACATCCTCTACCATTGAAAATGGCTGCATATCAACTGCAATAATTTCTGTAATCAGCGCTGTGACTTTTTCACTCCGTCCTTTATTGCACTTCTTTCGTAATGTCTGTTGTTGGGGTCCTGCGCTGCTGCCAGCAATGATTTGGGTCTCACGGTGCCTCCCTTTCAGATGGTTAAGCATTGCACCTGTACTGCCACTATAGCTCAGTTCCACCTCACAAAGTTTGCATTTCACCACCTTCTCATTTAACTTCTCAAAGTATCGCCATACAGGACTTTGCTGCTGTCGCTTCCCTGTCACACTCTCTGCCATTTTTCCAACTGTTAACAATGATGGAGTGCGGAGTGCTTTATATCTGTGGCAAATCGTTTGAAATATGCATGTCTCTTACTAACCTTACAGCGTTGTTGCATTAGGTATTTGTTGAATTGAAATGTTTCCCTTTATGATGATGATCGGAACATTTTACTGGTAGTTTTGTGATAACTGCACTGTGTTTAAAAAAAAAAAAGGTTATTTAGTTTCTCTAAACGGTAACGATCCCAATTTCGTTGAAACGTTTAAACGTTCACATCCCTAGTTCCAGCTATGGTCTGATTTTTAAATGACCTTCAACCTATTGTCCTTACAAGTGTCATGACTGGCATTTTTCACTGCAAGGACAGTTGCTGGATCCTATAGCACTTTAACCCCTCCAGCAAATGTCTCACTTTATCCCTGTTATAGGAGTGGTATTTCCTTACCATTCCAAGATGGGACGCTACCATTTCAACTTCCTGGGGGCCCAGCGTGCGTGTGAGGAGCAGGACTCAAGTCTGGCCACCTTTGAGCAGCTCTTCACCGCCTGGGAGGAGGGGCTAGACTGGTGCAACGCCGGCTGGTTAGCTGACGGGACGGCTCAGTACCCAATCACCACGCCGCGGGAGGCCTGTGGGGGTGTGGACTTAGCCTCCGGTCTCCGTAGTTACGGACAACGCCACCGCCACCTCCACCGCTTTGACGCATTCTGTTTCTCAGCCGCCCCCAAGGGTCAGTGTGTGTGTGTGTGTGTGTGTGTGTGTGTGTGTGTGTGTGTGTGTGTGTGTGTGTGTGTGTGTGTGTGTGTGTGTGTGTGTGTGTGTGTGTGTGTGTGTGTGTGTGTGTGTGTGTTGTTCTCCAAAAAACATCTCGCCTTGGAAACAAAACACATACAAAACACTTCCGCTAAAATAAGTGTAACAGGAGAAATGTGAATGATTGGAATTGTCAAACTTGTTTTAATCTGTCCCCTCCTTAGACATGCTCAGAACTTACTAGAATCTCCTGTCTCTCTTTTCTGTCATAGGAACAGTTTACTTCCTGAAAGATCCCCATAAGCTCAACTTCACCGAAGCGGTGGCGGCGTGCACCACAGATGGCGGTCTCATCGCAAAGGTGGGCCAGCTCTATGCCGCCTGGCGGTTCATGGGATTGGACCGCTGCGACGCAGGTTGGTTGGCTGATGGGAGCATCCGTTACCCCATTGCAAAGGCCCGTCCTAACTGCGGCCCTTCAGAACCAGGGGTGCGGAATTTGGGATTCCCCCCTCTGCATCAGAAATACAGTGTCTACTGCAATCGGTAAACCTCCCCTCAACTTCCACTCAACAAAAACCAGAGGACAATAATAGTAAAGAGCACAACTACAGTACAACAGAAAGCCCATACAACTTCTCCATTCATCACAAACGGTGCACTGTTACACAACCCTTGCCTGGATGCTAGTTAGCATTAGCCAGTTCTGCTATCACAGTGTCCACTTTATAGTTCTAGTGAACTGTCGACATCTCCTCATACTGGACATAATATCAGTCATACCACCACTCCCCACTGAGACGCCAACCAGAACTGATACACAAACTGACTATTTAGTCTTGTATTGCCAGGTTTGTGTCACAGTAAAGAGTCGTTACATTTCAGACTCAGGGAAGGTGTTCAACCACTGCAAGGCCCGCCGCCCTCATAATGCTTTGCCAGTGATTTTGTTGTCCAACCAAGCTCTTTCCCTTGGTGTTTTGTTGAACTGTATGTAACTATCTCATTGTTCCTGCAGCACTTTCAGTTCAATGTATGTAATTCATAGTTTTAGGCCCATTTCTGGATTTCTGGATTATCCTGACGTGTTAAAATGTTTTTCCATGTCTTGTTTTGTATAAGGATTGAAATGGAATGATGCATTTGATGACGATGGGGGATGGTATATAGACTATGTCGTGATGGAAGGTGTTTTGACAGTATTTTATGACCACCCCTTGTAGAGAGCATGGTGTTCAAGTGTTCCATCTATATTATGCTACTTTAATCAAGTTATATGACATTAATAACTTTTCTAACAAATTCATTATATCCTCCCTTCCTTGACGTTATCACTTGCGTCGGCAGGATTGTGGGTTCAATACCTGGGGCCACCCATAAGCAAAATGTATGCACGCATTTTGTAAGGCACTTGAGATAAAAGCGTCTACTAAATGGCATATATATTAAATTGAATAAAATCATGTTTGAGTTTACATCCCAATATTGCACTTTATATACATAACAGAAGACTGAAATATAACAAACACCAGATTTTCTTCAAGGTTTTTTAAAAATAATGCTTATATCGGGTATGAAGGTACGACCCAGATGCAGACAACGTCGAATTAACAATGGTTTAATAATCCAACAGGGGCAGGCAATAGACAGGTCAAGGCAGGCAGGGGTCAGTAAACCACAGGTGGGGCAACGGTACCGGACGGCAGGCAGGGTCAGGGTAGGCAGAGGTCAATAATCCAGAGGTGGGGCAAAGATACAGGTCGGCAGGCAGGCTCAAGGTCAGGCAGAGTGGTCCGGCAGGCGGCCTCAGAGTCAGGACATGCAACGGTCAAAACCAGGAGGGCGAGAAAAAGAGCGACTGGGAAAAGCAGGGGCTGAGAAAAAAACGCTGGTTGACTTGGCAAGCAAGACGAACTGGCAACAGGCAAACAGAGAACACAGGTATAAGTACCCTGGGGATAATGGGGAAGATGGGCGACACCTGGAGGGGGGTGGAGACAATCACAAAGAGAGGTGAAACCGATCAGTGTGTGAGAGTTTATTAATTATGAAATTCTGAAAAATATTAATAACATTTCACCCATGAGGCCACTAGAGGGTGATTTGGTAATTTGACTACAGGAATTAAAATATAATAGCATTTATATCATGTGTGCCTGCCAATGGTGCCTGGGTCTTGTTCAATGGAAATGGCAAAGGTGGTCTTTCCCTGTTTCAGTTGGTTTTCTTTCGTTTTGTGCCTAATGAACATGACCCTGCTGATTGCTAAAGAAATCCTCCTGCAGTGTAATTCATTAAATCACCACATGGGAGCGCTGCTGTCACAGGTGCGTTGTTGGGCGCACTGTAGGGTACTACAACCTGATGGGGCAAAGATGTAAAAGGGGCCACACTGACCCATACAAACAGGGCACAGTGTGTGGGTATGTGTGTGTTTGCATGCGTGTGCTTGTATGTGTGTGTGTACTTGCACTCCACGCTCTACAGAACCTCCTCAGCACGCGCCACTCAGTCTGGGCATAGCACTTTAGAAGAAGGAGGCCAGAGTTGGAGAGGGAGTCAAAGGCAGTAGGTAGTACTACACCAGCACACTCCCTCCCTCTCTTGAGGAGCAAACAGAGGTCCCTGTAATTTTAGGATTCCCGGGGCCTCCTAAAATGGCACATCCTATTTACACCTGCTGCCTTAACACGGGTGGAGGGCAAACACACACCCAGACCTCCCCCTCCCCACACACACGTGAATGCAAACACATACGCATGCTTGCCCTCATATACACACACACACAGGGCAGGCTTGTTTGGGTCAGCCTGCCGGCAATGAAGGTATTCACTTTAGAGACCTAAGAGATAATTACTTGCTTCTTTTTTCACTTTACGATTCCCGGAGGGGGTCAAAATATAGTAAAAAGGGAGTCTGTGCTCACAGCTACGGTAAGGGATGTACCACTGGTTTATATAAAGGTGTGGATTTATATGAATGGCACCCTTATTCGGAATCAGAGAAGATCTTGATGGATACAATATTTGGCAAGACTAGCTTGATAGGCTTTTTGATCTCTTTGATAGACAGGTTTACTTGCTGAATACTCTAGTACGGGGGTTCTCAAAGTGGGGTCCGAGAGACTGCAGGGGGTCCGTGACCAGATATATACAGTTGAAGTCGGAAGTTTACATACACTTAGGTCGGAGTCATTAAAACTCGTTTTTCAACCACTCCACAATTTTCTTGTTAACAAACTATCGTTTTGGCAAGTCGGTTAGGACATCTACTTTGTGCATGACACAAGTAATTTTTCCAACAATTGTTTACAGACAGATTATTTCACTTATAATTCGCTGTATCACAATTCCAGTGGGTCAGAAGTTTACATACACCAATTGACAGTGCCTTTAAACAGCTTGGAAAATTCCAGAAAATTATGTAATGGTGTTAGAAGCTTCTGATAGGCTATTTGACAACATTTGAGTCAATTGGAGGTGTACCTGTGGATGTATTTCAAGGCCTACCTTCAAACTTAGTGCCTCCTTGCTTGACATCATGGGAAAATCAAAAGAAATCAGCCAAGACCTCAGAATTTATTTTTAGACCTCCACAAGTCTGGTTCATCCTTGGGAGCAATTTCCAAACGCCTGAAGGTACCACGTTCACCTGTACAAAACAATAGTACACAAGTATAAACACCATGGGACCACGCAGCCGTCATAACAATCAGGAAGGAGACACGTTCTGTCTCCTAGAGATGAACGTACTTTGGTGCGAAAAGTGCAAATCAATCCCAGAACAACAGCAAAGGACCTTGTGAAGACGCTGGAGGAAACAGGTACAAAAGTATCTATATCCACAGTAAAACGAGTCCTATATCGACATAACCTGAAAGGCCGCTCAGCAAGGAAGAAGCCACTGCTCCAAAACCTCCATAAAAAATCCAGACTACGGTTTGCAACTTTACATGGGGACAAAGATTGTACTTTTTGGAGAAATGTCCTCTGGTCTGATGAAACAAAAATAGAACTGTTTGGCCATAATGACCATCGTTATGTTTGGAGGAAAAAGCGTGATGCTTGCAAGCCAATGAACACCATCCCAACCGTGAAGCACGGGAGTGGAAGCATCATGTTGTGGGGGTGCTTTGCTGCAGGAGGGTCTGGTGCACTTCACAAAATAGATGGCATCATGAGGGAGGAAAATCATGCGGATATATTGAAGCAACATCTCAAGACATCAGTCAGGAAGTTAAAGCTTGGTCGCAAATGGGTCTTCCAAATGGACAATGACCCCAAGCATACTTCCAAAGTTGTGGCAAAATGGCTTAAGGACAACAAAGTCAAGGTATTGGAATGGCGTCACAAAGCCCTGACCTCAGTCCTATAGAAAATTGGTGGGCAGAATGGAAAAAGCATGTGCGCGGAAGGAGGCCTACAAACCTGACTCAGTTACCCCAGCTCTGTCAGGAGGAATAGGCCAACATTCACCCAACTTATTGTGGGAAGCTTGTGGAAGGCTTCTCAGAACATTTGACCCAAGTTAAACAATGTAAAGGCCATGCTACCAAATACTAATTGAGTGTATGTAAACTTCTGACCCACTGAGGAATGTGATGAAAGGAATAATAGCTGAAATAAATCATTCTCTCAAATATTATTCTGACATTTCACATTCTTAAAATAAAGTGGTGATCCTAACTGACCTAAGACAGGGAATTGTTACTAGGATTACATGTCAGGAATTGTGAAAAATTGAGTTTAAATGTATGTATACTTCCGACTTCAACTGTATGTAAGAAAATGTATATACAGTACCAGTCAAAAGTTTGGACACACATACTCATTCCAGGGTTTTTCTTTATTTTTACTATTTTCTACATTGTAGAATAATAATGAAGACGTCAAAACTATGAAATAACACATATGGAATCATATAGGAACCCACATTTTTTAAACAAATCAAAATATATTTTATATTTCAGATTCTTCAAAGTAGCCAGCCTTTGCCTTGATGACAGCTTTGCACACTCTTGGCATTCTCTCAACCAGATTCATTAAGGTAGTCACCTGGTTTTAAAATGGCCAGCTTCAGTCAGCTGATTCTAGCCATCCTTTGTGGTTAGTTCTAGTCGGGCAGCTTAGTCTCCTATTCGGAGGACCCCCACTTTTGTTAGTGTCTTATTGGTCAAGGTCACGCCAAATACCTATCACCACATCTCATTCAGCCTATCAGCAGCCTTGATTCCCGGGACTTCAGTTTCAGTTCGTCTATGACCCCAGTACGCTGTGTGGTCAGAGACATGCTTTCCCCATCCTGATGAGCACTTCCACAGTTTCCCTCCTGCTGAACCCCCACTTTTCCTTCCTGTAGACTGAATCCCTGTATATCTGATGTTTACTTGACCACATAGTTAATGTCAGTTCTCACTGGACATGATTCTCAGTTATCTGAACCGTGAGTGGTCAGATGTGTGTGTGATGTATGAATGTGGATGTCTTCTTCCATTTAACTCCCCTTAACCTAGACATCCGCCTCTTCCTTGTTCTGACCGGACATTCTGTAGTGGTTACTACCGGCCTTAAGACAGCACCTAAGATTTCTTATTACATTCATGGTCCTTCAATTCTCTACAACCCTAACCCTATTTTTCACCTGGAATGCATTTCAAATAACAGGTGTGTCTTGATAAAAGTTAATTTGTGGAATTTCTTTCCTTCTTAATGCGTTTGAGCCAATCAGTTGTGTTGTGATAAGGTAGAGGTGGTATACAGAAATGACCCATATTTGGTAAAAGACCAAGTCCATGTTATGGCAAGAACAGCTCAAATAAGCAAAGAGATACGACAGTCCATTATTACTTTAATACATGAATGTCAGTCAATCCGGAAAATTTCAAGAACTTTGAAAGTGCAGTCGCAAAAACCATCAAGCCCTATGATAAAACTGGCTCTCATGGGGACCGCCACAGAAAAGGAAGACCCAGAGTTACCTCTTCTGCAGAGGATAAGTTCATTAGAGTTACCAGCCTCAGAAATTGCAGCCCAAATAAATGCGTTCAAGTAACAGACACATCTTAAACTCAGCTGTTCAGAGGAGACTGCATGAGTCAGGCCTTTATGGTCGAATTGCTGCAAAGAAACCACTACAAAATGACACCAATAAGAAGAAGAGACTTGCTTGGGCCATGAAACACGAGCAATGGAAACTAAAGATTTTTGGTTCCAACCGCCGTGTCTTTGTGAGAATCAGAGAAGGTAAACGGATGATCTCTGCATGTGTGGTTCCAACTGTGAAGCATGAAGGAGGTATGATGGTGTGGTGGTGCTTTGCTGGGTCTATCTTCTTTAGCACTAGAGTCCTGCATCAGGCAACAACAACAAAAAACGGTTGGTGGTCATAGAGTTAAGACAGCTGATGCATTGGTCCAGAGCCAGGCGGTATTGGTGGAGAGTCACTCGTCATTGGCGGAGAGTCAGGCGGCATTGGCGGGAATGACGTGTTGAAGAGTGAGAGGAACCAGATGGAGTCACAATCTGGAGCTCTGGAACTCCCCCTCCTGTTTGTGAACTCTGCAAACAATGTGTCCTTGATGGGCTAGAAGCCATCCACCCTTGATGGGCTATCAGCAGGACAATAGACTCTTGCCGAGTTTAGGGACTTTAAATGTACTGTATTAATGGATGTTTGCAAGGCATGTCACTTCTCCCATATCTTTTGCATAGCCCACCAAATGCACTGTTTTGTAACCACATCTGGATGGATCCATAACAAATTACTATGGGAATAAATACTGTATCACTGAATGATAGAGCATGGGGACTGGTCTTTATAAATCAATCAGATTTTTATGTGGAAATGTAAGGATTATTTTGCTCTTCACTCACAGTCACTTAGTAGCCCAGGCCTACTCCCGACCGGTCACGTTGTACAGCGCCATTTTTTCCTAACAAAACCCTTAATTAAATTGCTTTAGCCGTGATTGTAAAATTAATCAAGGCTCCCTTTGTTATTTAGTTTTATAACTAAAATGCTTGACTGTATTTAAAGACATGGATGACTTGTATGCTGTGTGATGACATGCACAAATTAATGAGTGATTGATTGATGTACTGTATATTTACGTAGGCTTTATGCCAATAAGTAAGTTATGCTAAAACAGCTACAGTAGCAAATGCATTTTCGTTTTCTTGTAATAGAAACACGTTGTACAGTGTCATATTTTCCTAACTGAAACACTTAGGCCTACAGTACATCAGCTACAGTAAAAAATACATTTTCATTTTTCTTGGAATAGAAACACCATAATATTCATCAAATTAATTAAACTACATTTCTAAAAATCTATCCCATATAGTCTGTTCTAGTCAAGGCTTCCTTTGACTCTTAGGCCTACAGCTCCATGTCATTTCAATAACTTAGCTTCTCAAAGATGCCCTCTGGTGGGCAAACCAGCTTTAACTTCCATTAATGGCAACAATGACTGACACTTAAATAACGTGCCATAAAATTTTGCGGCAGCCCGCAAGCTGTGCTGCAGTACGACAATGCGACTTTTAAAGAAAGAACCACTGTATATATAGATATAGATATAAACTTAGCAACAAAAAAAGTCCTCTCACTGTCAACTGCATTTATTTTCAGCAAGCTTAACATGTGCAAATATTTGTATGAACATAACAAGAT
This sequence comes from Salmo salar, assembly GCF_965601325.2. Classification (NCBI taxonomy): domain Eukaryota; kingdom Metazoa; phylum Chordata; class Actinopteri; order Salmoniformes; family Salmonidae; genus Salmo; species Salmo salar. The sequence continues at coordinate 75,404,202 of NC_138300.1, read as the reverse complement.
TCAACAACTGAGACATAAACTGAACAACTGAACAGACATGTGACTAACAGAAATGGAATAATGTGTCCCTGAACAAAGGGGGGAGGGGTCAAAATCAAAAGTAACAGTCAGTATCTGGTGTGGCCACAAGCTGCATTAAGTACTGCAGTGCATCTCCTCCTCATATTTGACAGTTCTTGCTGTGACATGTTACCCCACTCTTCCACCAAGGCACCTGCAAGTTCCTGGACATTTCTGGGGGGAATGGCCCTAGTCCTCACCCTCCGATCCAACAGGTCCCAGACGTGCTCTTCACTGGCCATGGCAGAACACTGACATTCCTGTCTTGCAGGAAATCACGCATAGAACGAACAATATGGCTGGTGGCATTGTCATGCTGGAGGGTCATGTCTGGATGACCCTGCAGGAAGGGTACCTCATGAGGGAGGAGGATGTCTTCCCTGTAACGCACAGCGTTAAGATTGCCTGCAATGACAACAAGCTCAGTCCGATGATGCTGTGACACACCGCCCCAGACCATGACGGACCCTCCACCTCGATCCCACTCCAGAGTACAGGCCTCGGTGTAACGCTCATTCCTTCAACGATAAACGCGAATCTGAGAAGAGCACTTTTTGCCAGTCCTGTCTGGTCCAGTGAAGGTGGGTTTGTGCCCATATCCGAAGTTGTTACCGGTGATGTCTGGTGAGGACCTACCTTACAACAGGCCTACAAGCCCTCAGTCCAGCCTCTCTCAGCCTATTGCGGACAGTCTGAGAAGTGATGGAGGGATTGTGCGTTCCTGGTGTAACTTGGGCAGTTGTTGTTGCCATCCTGTACCTGTCCCGCAGGTGTGATGTTCGGATGTATCGATCCTGTGCAGGTGTTGTTACACGTGGTCTGCCACTGCAAGGACGAACAGTTGTCCATCCTGTATCCCTGTAGCGCTGTCTTATGCGTCTCACAGTACAGACATTGACATTTATTGCCCTGGGAACATCTGCAGTCCTCATACATCCTTGCAGCATGCCTAAGGCACGTTCACGCAGATGAGCAGGGACCCTGGGCAACTTTCTTTTGGTGTTTTTCAGAGTCAGTAGAAAGGCCTCTTTAGTGTCCTAAGTTTTCATAACTGTGACCTTAATTGCCTACCGTCTGTAAGCTGTTAGTGTCTTAACAACCGTTCCACAGGTGCATGTTCATTAATTGTTTATGGTTCATTGAACAAGCATGGGAAACAGTGTTTGAACAATGAAGATCTGTGAAGTTATTTGGATTTTTACGAATTATCTTTGAAAGACAGGGTGCCGAAAAAGAGCCGTTTCTTTTTTTGCTGAGTTTCTTTTTAAAATGTATTTTTTTTTTTTTTTTTTTCTTCATGAATATTACTAACAACAACAGGTTAAACACATTTTGGCTAAGGGATCCGTGGAATAAGTTTAGAGTGTGTAATACAATAACGTAATATTATTCATTCATCTACAATTTATGTTCTTAACTTTGGGCAACATGGATTTCACAGGGATATTGGCATCCACAGTACTCCACCAATTATACATTTTTCAACTCAAATATCTTGTATTACCCCATTTCTTTTTGACATAAATGCACTGTTTTAGTTTTATAGCTGCAAATGTTTCTCTCTGCCCGTTGACAATATCTGTAATTACTTTCTCTCTGCCCGTTGACAAAATCTGTAGATACTGTTTTCTCTCCAATGCGGGCCTTTGAAATGTTCCTTCTCAGGTTCTGAGACTTGGTTCCTCTGGCCATGCACTGCCGAAGTCATAGTTGAACTCCCTGTGTGCTATTTCTTATTCCACTGGAGTTGTCTTCTGATTATGAAGGATGAATTTGCTGTCACAAAAGGGGTACTGGCCCCTAAAAAGTTTGAGAACACCTGCTCTAGTATACTGCATGCACAGACCCTCACAGTACTTCACTTTTTATCATTTCTTAATACTGTAGCTACATATTGCAGCGAATTTGGGAGGATAGCCCTGATCTGGACTGGAAGCTGGGTCCAGCGACTGGGTCCACCAATTCAATACCTTACCTGTTATGCCAAAATCTCAGAACCCCTTGTCAAGTTTGCTAGGTGTTGGATTAAGTTTTTTGGGCGGGATTTTAGGTTTTTGTATAATATGATACATATATATATATATACACATATATATATATATATATATATATATATATATATATATATATATATATATACATATATATATATATACACATATATACACATATACACATATATATATATATACACATATATATACATATACACATATACACATATATACACATATACACATATATATATATACACATATACACATATATATATATATACACATATATATATACACATATACACATATATATATATATACACATATATATATATACACATATACACATATATATATATACATATATATATATATATATATATATATATATATATATATATATATATATATATACAATACCTAAATCAAAGATAACTTGAATACATTATTGAACAGAAACAGACGATTTCATATTTTATTTGATACTCACATCCAAATCCCTTATTAGAATGTCTCACACTGTATAAACGTTATCACATGTATCTATGTTCTTTGTACTGAAACACTCATTCAACACACACACACACACACGCACGCACGCACGCACACACACACACACACACACACACACACACACACACACACACACACACGTACATGGACACACACCCATACTTTCTCTCTTGTGTGTTTGTTTGGGTGTGTGGGGGGGTGTGTATGTGTGTCTGTGTGTGTGTGTGTCTGTGTGTGTGTGTCTGTTTGTGGGGTGTGTGTGTGTGTCTGTGTGTGTGTGTGTGTATGTGTATGTGTGTGTGCCTGTGTGTCTGTCTGTGTCTTTGTGTGTGTGTGTGCACGTGTGTGGGACCTCCCTCTTCACTGAGACACCCATAAACCATTCAACCATTCATCAAATGTTGACATCACTTCAGACGTGTGAGAGTATTGTGTTGTGTTGAGTGTGTTTGTTGAACGTGCGTGAGTCGGGTGGGAGGGAAGCTTGAGTATGAACCCTGCTCCCCAAACGTTAAACATGATTCGACCCAAAAAGGATCCTCGTCAACTTAACATATCCTCTACCTCCTCCTCCTCTATCCTTGTGCCTTCACAGCTTGTTATGCTACTGGTGTCAATTCATTTTTAAGTGCTTCAGTACCAATTCAACCCCTCATAATTCCCTTCCTGCACACAAGGGGACTTGGGGTTGTGAATAAGATTAATGGAAAACAAAGGCCCTGTTTATTAATTGATCAGAATGCTTGATATCTGATATCAAAAGCGTCGTTTGAGAGAATTCACAGTGAGAAATAAACAGACAAACATACGCTCATCTGTGTATGAGCGTATGGATTGTAAGGTCACATGGATTGTTGGACGCTAGCCTGTCCCCATAGTGTATGTACAGTAGCCAACTCTTCTATCATTGTCATGCCGTACATACTCCTCAGCTATAGTCTTATTCCAGATAATGCAGCTTTCTGCACTTTGTCGTACAAGTTTTTGATAGAAATGGCGGCACCATTGGGAAGACAATGCAGCTACAGTTGTATCGATGGCATTTTCACCAGATGGTTCTGAAGCATAGAGATAAAAAAAAGAGAGCACACGTCTTATCTTTGCCATTGAGGACTATCCCCATTTCTGAAGTTGTCCATTTTCTCTTCTTCATGCTAAAACAGGCTTTGTGGCAAGTGCGCCCTCTATTCATCTCTGTGTTCTGAATTATTTGGTGCTGAAAATAGCCCAAAGATCCAGGATGAGAGCACAATACTATGCCAGAGTTGGATGTACTCTGTTCGACATTCCCGAAACAGACAAACATGCTCTGTTTCATTTCTTCACATATCAGAGTTGTTCCCTATTTGGGGCGAAGGTCCAACACTAGAAAAAAAGCTAATTATCAAACATAAACGGAGAAGAAAAAAAATGTGCTTGACTTCAGAGTATCCAGCTGCAATCCTAAACACTTTTTTACTCTGTTCTTGACTTTCAGTGTCACTCTAGTGCCTTGGGGAGGGATGCTTCGTTCCCACTCCTTTCAGATGGGACTCCCCAAATAAATATTACTATCCATTTTAATTGACCCGTCCAACATCTCTTTGACTCACACCTTCCACCCTAGTCAGAGTATAATACACGAGGGACCAAATATTATCTCTACTACTCAATCAAAAGACACCAATGGTTGAACACAGCCATAAACTAATGAACCTTTCAAATAATTCTGACACAAGATGACCCTCCCCCATATTCCCCTGTATCAGTGGTTCTCAACCTTTTTTGTCAACTGTACCCCGAATCACATAGACTCCGATTCCCTTTTTAATGCACTTTTCTCTCTATGCGTATTCTGACCTTGAACTTAAGCATGAGAAAAGCACGCTATTCACCCTCTAATCCTTCTGGGTAGAAATCTACAGATAAGCCATATTCTGACTTTGACTTAATTCCCTCACCTTTAAGCACGAGGAAAGCATTGAATAAGGTAGAGTGAACCTGCTGGTTCCAAGCATGTACTTAAAAAAATGTCGATAGAAATAACAGCATTCTCCATGCATGGTAATTTATAAATGGATAAGAGCTATTGGTAAGAGCTAGGTAAATGAGCAATCCATTTGGAGAAGGGGATTGTAAAAGCACACCAATTGATTTAGGTGGTTTTTCCTTATGATCTCTGAAAATCAAATTAAAAGGTGCTATATAGAACCTAAAAGGGTTCTCCGGCTGTCCCCATACGAGAACATTTTTGGTTCCAGGTAGAACCCTTGAACCCAAGTTATAGGCTTCTGTATGGCTGAACCTGCAGAGTTGATGTATGCACTTTAGAATTGTTTAATTATAGCCAATGCCCAGGCTTTTCTTCGTTTTATAAAAAAATATGTATCATGTTAAATATTAGCCACCATCGGGGGCCACCGTCAGTAATACCCACATACTATACCCACATTTATAACTGTCACTTTAGTGTTAGTTTTCTTTCACGTCTGTGTAAGCTGTTCCTGAGGGCAGTGGCGGATTTAGGTATAGGCGACATGGGCAGCCGCCCAGGGCGGCATCTTGCCAGGGGCAGCACAGGGCGCCCGCATAAAAAATTCAGAATGGTGACATTTGCGCGATCGGTTTTCTATCGCTCATTTGCACGTCACGTCAATGATATCATGTCACGGTGGGTCAATTAACCTTGTCGGAATGGGCTCCCTGATTCTAGTTTGTGAGCTAGACAGGCTACTGCCTGGGAAGGTCTCCCACTCAGAAATACAAGATGGGGAGGGGAGCGGGGGTAGGTTGACCTCAGGTCTCCTCACTGGAAGCCCGAGGTAGGGGGAGCGGGGAATCTATCAAATAGCGCACCTCGAACTTTGTACAGTACTAATGCAATTAGTAAAATCAGTCACACTACAAAATGTTACCAAATAAACCATAATTCATTCATAATACTGTGAATATATAGTTTCACAGACATATTGTTGCATTTTTTTCTGGTTTGTGCGAAATCATTAAGAATAATATAAAACCAGTCAGCACACCACCAAGGTGAATTTGATAAGTCTTGATTCTTGGTTGACAGTGCTGGGGGATGGGTAATGTATTGACGGTTGAGTGCCAAATCAACACAAATTTGTTTCTATTTGTCTTTGTTACTTATGAGTCTTATTTATGTATATATTTTATATTTATATAGTTTTAAATGTTATGATTATTTGTGTTGTTCCAAATGTCGGAATAAAAATTACAGTCAGTGCAGAATGGAGCCATACCATCTAGAACCTTCCACTTCCTGAGTGTTGCTAGCATTAGGCTAATGTTGTGCAATCATTTCGGACATGTAGCCTATTTGAATCATTATGGAACTCAGACCACACTTAGCAGGTTAAACCTGGAGCTCGGCGAACGGTTCATAACGACTGGACCGTTGTCATACAGTTCGATGATTAGTAAGGCTTAGGGTAGATTTATAGGACTATTGTTCAACCCCTATTGTACACTTTTTCCCACCTTCCAATATTTCATGGATTGAACTTGAATATGACAACTTTCAGGATGAATCAAACCAATATATTTCTTGCGCGTAAGGGAACCTCGTCAGCAAACCTCATTACGTACCTTCATAAGGTAAGTCTGAGTACCAACTACTGAGAAGTGCGTAGGAAAGGCGTGCACAAGAAAGGCATCATTTATTACGTCAAAATCAGGTCCATAATGCTGTGCACAAAGTATCCCCTCAATTATACGTATTCGAGTCTTCCCAAGTACCCCCTGTGAATAGGCCAGATACCCCCAGGGTTGCTAGTACCCCAGGTTGAGAACCACTGCCCAAATATCCCCCACAAAGGCACAGAGTGACACTCAGAGATCAACATTGTCAGTCGGACTATCAAAATCATGTATAATGTGCTTTGGTGTTTATATACAGTGAGGGAAAAAAGTATTTGATCCCCTGCTGATTTTGTACGTTTGCCCACTGACAAAGAAATGATCAGTCTATAATTTTAATGGTAGGTTTATTTGAACAGTGAGAGACAGAATAACAACAACAAAATCCAGAAAAACGCATGTCAAAAATGTTATAAATTGATTTGCATTTTAATGAGGGAAATAAGTATTTGACCCCCTCTCAATCAGAAAGATTTCTGGCTCCCAGGTGTCTTTTATACAGGTAACGAGCTGAGATTAGGAGCACACTCTTAAAGGGAGTGCTCCTAATCTCAGCTTGTTACCTGTATAAAAGACACCTGTCCACAGAAGCAATCAATCAGATTCCAAACTCTCCTCCATGGCCAAGACCAAAGAGCTCTCCAAGGATGTCAGGGACAAGATTGTAGACGTACACAAGGCTGGAATGGGCTACAAGACCATCGCCAAGCAGCTTGGTGAGAAGGTGACAACAGTTGGTGAGATTATTCGCAAATGGAAGAAACACAAAAGAACTGTCAATCTCCCTCGGCCTGGGGCTCCATGCAAGATCTCACCTCGTGGAGTTGCAATGATCATGAGAACGGCGAGGAATCAGCCCAGAACTATACGGGGAGGATCTTGTCAATGATCTCAAGGCAGCTGGGACCATAGTCACCAAGAAAACAATTGGTAACACACTACGCCGTGAAGGACTGAAATCCTGCAAGGTCCCCCTGCTCAAGAAAGCACATATACATACCCGTCTGAAGTTTGCCAATGAACATCTGAATGATTCAGAGGACAACTGGTGAAAGTGTTGTGGTCAGATGAGACCAAAATGGAGCTCTTTGGCATCAACTCAACTCGCCATGGATGAATGCTGCCTATGACCCGAAGAACACCATCCCCACTGTCAAACATGGAGGTGGAAACATTATGCTTTGGGGGTGTTTTTCTGCTAAGGGGACAGGACAACTTCACCGCATCAAAGGGACGATGGACGGGGCCATGTACCGTCAAATCTTGGGTGAGAACCTCCTTCCCTCAGCCAGGGCATTGAAAATGGGTCGTGGATGGGTATTCCAGCATGACAATGACCCAAAACACACGGCCAAGGCAACAAAGGAGTGGCTCAAGAAGAAGCACATTAAGGTCCTGGAGTGGCCTAGCCAGTCTCCAGACCTTAATCCCATAGAAAATCTGTGGAGGGAGCTGAAGGTTTGAGTTGCCAAACGTCAGCCTCGAAACCTTAATGACTTGGAGAAGATCTGCAAAGAGGAGTGGGACAAAATCCCTCTTGAGGTGTGTGCAAACCTGGTGGCCAACTACAAGAAACGTCTGACCTCTGTGATTGCCAACAAGGGTTTTGCCACCAAGTACTAAGTCATGTTTTGCAGAGGGGTCAAATACTTATTTCCCTCATTAAAATGCAAATAATTTTATAACATTTTTGACATGCGTTTTCTGGATTTTTTTTGTTTGTTATTCTGTCTCTCACTGTTCAAATAAACCTACCATTAAAATTATAGACTGATCATTTCTTTGTCAGTGGGCAAACATACAAAATCAGCAGGGGATCAAATACTTTTTTCCCTCACTGTATATATATATATATATATATATATATATATATATATATATATATATATATATATACACATGATGGGAATCAGGGCTGGAAATGAGGGAATTCAATCATTTTGACATGTAAAAATTTGCTATAGGTGAATTCAAGGATTTTTTCATTGGTGGGTTTCCAAAGTAACTTTTCCCCATTTCCACCCCTGGTGGGAACTTTATCTCTTTTGGTCAGGCAAAATGGCATTGAATATCAATGTTTCTTTACAAGAGCGGTCCATTTTGTTCTCTTTTAGTGTGTCCCTTCAGTCCTGCTTAGAGAAGCTTCCGCCATGACCGACTGTTGGTTGCTTTAGACCGTCTCCTGATGGACCTCTTATGTAGTCGGTTGCTGGGGGTGGCACCAGCTGAGGGAGAGAGAGGCGCATGTTGATGACATCCTTAAAACATTGCTGAATAACCATCAAAGATAAAGAATAAGGAAATTCCAAAGTGCAGGGGTATTCAAAACTGAGCCTGGAGGTCAGGAGTACTGCTGGGCTTCTCTTCTACCTGATAATTAATTGCACCCACCTCTAAATCAGTCCTTGATTAGAGGGAAAGAATGAAAATCAGCAGTGGAACTTGCTTCGAGGTCCAGATAAATGTTAAATGTGCCTGCCATAGTGTCTCGCCTACCTTACATATCTCGCCTACCTTACTTTAATGTTATTTATTGCCTTGTTTCCCTAGAGATGTCTATATTTCTCAAGTGTGTGAATGTTGTGTCTCTTTTTGTATTGTTAATCTGTAAGTATGTATGATGTCATCTGCAAGGTTAATAGACGCTAATCTCCGAACCCAGGGACCCAGAAACAATCTATCTAGCTACTCGATTGACTCTGGAGGGGGGGGGGGGGGGGGGCTGAGGTTTTGAATCTGAGTTGATGGGAGTAGACGAGACACGATGGATTAAACAAGGAAGGTCAGACTCACGTCCTATACACTCCACTTGTGGCTCCTCCCACCGCCCGTCGGGAAGGCAGCGTGCAGCAGGTGGGTGGCGCCTTGTGAAGCCCGTGTCACACTGGTAGAGCACTATAGAGTTGACGGGGTAGCGGTCTCTTCTGCTGCCCATCGGCCTGGCGTTGTCGACCTCAGGGGGGGAGTGGCACACGACTGGGAAGAAAGGGGAAACCAGAAGAATTGGCCGAAGGAAATGATCTCATGAGATCTGTCTGTTTGTATCCAGCGGTGTCGATAAAGTCAGGGTTTGAATAACACATTGACTCTTTGTTGTGCCCTACAAATAGCGAGCTGGACCAACAATAATGTTTTTGGGGGTACCAATTTGTTTTAAGACTCACAGTTTCATCTCACTTCAATTAACACCTGATTAACCCTTATTTGTGCGTAGTCACCCCCGGACAGCCCTATTTTTCAAAAAGCATGGCCGAGTGCTATTTTTCTGTCTTTCTGGCTCAGCCACTAACAGCTGACCAAATTAATGTTCTGTGCCCCCTGACCCTCAACCACTTAACCCCTACTCCCTACCAGGTTCACTCTTGCAGGTGAAGGGCAGGTGGTAGTTGCAGGGAACATCGTTCCACTGGCCGTTCTCATGCCAGATCATCACGACACAGTCCTCTCCAGAGTTAAAGTAGTTATCGGGCTGGTTGGGCCTCCAGTTCTCAAATTCCTGCATGCGAAGACGTCAACACAGGACCATTTGATTAGAAAGGAGGATAAAAATGGAATGAAGAAGTGAAATGGTAACTTAATATTAATATCAATAATAATAATGTTATTCATGTTGCTTACGCAACTAAAAGTAAAGTCAAATCTAATAAAAAAAAAAGCAAAGTACAGTAAAATAAAGTAGGGGACCAGAGTAGGGGATACCTGAACTGGTCGAGAGAAAAACAACTCACCAATGGACTCCCATCTGTCCAGCGGAACTCATTCTGCACGCCCTTGTCATTGAGTCCAATCCACTGATAGTCCTGAGCATTAGCTATATGGAAAATAGAACATTGAGCTGTCATGTACAGTGTGTATCAGATATGTTCTATGTTTGTGCAAAAAATGTATTGCACACACGTGTGCATGGACACACACCCAAACCACCCACCCACGCACACACACACACACACACACACCACACACACACACACACACACACACACACACACACACACACACACACACACACACACACACACACACACAATACTCACAGTTGACAAACTCCTGCTCCTGTTGGGAGGTGATGCTGACCAGGTGGGAGTTGAGCTCTTGGCAGTGCTGCTCAGCGTCGGGCCAGGTGTCTCTCTCTAGAAAGTGCATGTAGCAGCTCCCCATGAACTCCACCCAGCCTTCGGCACAGCCCTGCACTGCTGCACACAAACAGATAGATAGACACATTAACACATTTACTGTAGAATGTTGGCTATTTATTTCATTTATACAACCCTCCCCCTCCCTTGTAACCATAGGCGGCGCTACCATAAGGCTAGCTGTAACCATAGACGGCATGTCCATAAGGCTAGCTGTAACCATAGATGGCGCTACCATAAGGCTAGCTGTAACCATAGGCGGCGCTACCATAAGGCTAGCTGTAACCATAGACGGCGCTACCATAAGGCTAGCTGTAACCATAGGCGGCGCTACCATAAGGCTAGCTGTAACCATAGGCGGCGCTACCATAAGGCTAGCTGTAACCATAGGCGGCGCTACCATAAGGCTAGCTGTAACCATAGGCGGCGCTACCATAAGGCTAGCTGTAACCATAGACGGCGCTACCATAAGGCTAGCTGTAACCATAGGCGGCGCTACCATAAGGCTAGCTGTAACCATAGGCGGCGCTACCATAAGGCTAGCTGTAACCATAGGCGGCGCTACCATAAGGCTAGCTGTAACCATAGGCGGCGCTACCATAAGGCTAGCTGTAACCATAGGCGGCGCTACCATAAGGCTAGCTGTAACCATAGGCGGCACTACCATTGTGTTTTGTCACACAACACAATGCCACAGATGTCTGAAGTTTTGAGGGAGCGTGCAATTTGCATGCTGACTGCACGAATGTCCACCAGAGCTGTTACCAGATAATTGAATGTTAATTTCTCTCTCGTTTCAGAGAATTTGTCAGTACATCCAACCTGCCTCACAACCACAGACCACGTGTAACCACGCAGGCTCAGGACCTCCACATCCGGCTTCTTCACCTGCGGGATCGTCTGAGACCAGTCACTCAGACAGCTGATGCAACTGAGGAGTATTTCTGTCTGTAATAAAGTCCCTTTGTGTTGAAAAACTAAGTCTGATTGGCTGGACCTGGCTCCCCAGTGGGTGGCCCTGGCTCCCAAGTGGGTGGGCCTATACCCGTTGGCCTACCCATGGCTGCGCCCCTGCCAAGTCATTTGAAATCCATAGATTAGGGCCTAATTACTATTGCAATTGACCGATTGCCTTATATGAACTGTAACTCAGTAAAATCGTTGAAATGTTTGCATGTTGCTTTGACTGATTCCTAAATGTTATGCAACTCAAATATACAGAAATAACATACATTTTTCAAAACTATTTCAATCTGTTACTTGGACTTGGTTGTTACTGAAATGGTTGTTCCAGTTTAGATGTTTAGGGTAATCTTAGTTTTCCCAACCCTAGCAGTCATTCTGAATGCAGTTTGCAGGTGATTTTTTTTACTCTAAATGTCAGTTTTCGTCACTCTGGAGGAATTATGCATCACTTTGCAAGCCAGAATAACGTGACTTGCAGGACTCATGTAGACTGTAAACTATGAGCTTCAGGCCACTGTATTAGGTAAAACTTGGCCCTCAAAATAAGGCTTTATGAAATATGTATTGTTTTTTCTTGAATAGTAACATTTAAATGGCAACAAATTCACTTTGTTTCTCACTTGGTGAAGACTGTAAGGGAATGAATGCAACAATCATGTCTCTGTCACTAGCAAACACAGTCATGGGTGGTACTGGTAACTCAAATTTAATCGAAAGGCACCCGGGGAAATGTGCAAATAAGGCTTAAAACCCTACAGCAGGGCTATTCAATTCCATTCCTGGAGGGGCCAAAACATTTCTGGTTTTGGATTTTTGTACCATCCCGTTTATGGTTCTTCAGAGACCCTAAAATGGTTCCCCTATGGTATCGCTCTCAATAACATTACCTTTGTTTTTAAAAGTGTAGATGACCCTTGAATTGCGAATGTCAGTGAAAGGTCCAGACAGCCATATCACAATTTTTCAAAATATAATCGCGGCAAACATAGTTTGAGACTCACGCGCCGCCTATGCCTGTAACGGTATACATTGTGGGACATGGCAACTTTCATTTGCATGTAAACACAAAAATAACAAAAGATTGATAACAGAGACAACCGGGAATGTTGAGTGAAATGTCTATGATAGATATGCCTGCTTGTAATCACGTGAATACATCTTGTAACACATAGTGTTGTCACTGACACTCACATGTGCTGCAGTCCTCTCCAGTGAATCCATGTGGGCATTGGCACAAAGCAATGCCATCCTGCACAGAACAGGTGCCTGTGCCACACGGATTGGGCTCACAAAGGTCAGGAGTAGCTAGAAAGAGGTAGGGTCAGAATATAATGCATTGATTAGACAATATGCTTACTAGGGGGCATTGGTGGATGAAGCAAAGTAAACAATGGCTTATCGTAGATACTACAACCAATGGCCTATAGAACACTTCTTTGATCAAATGATCAAATAAGCTTTTTACCATCAACTACAGCGGGCTCCTCCACCACAACAGGGGTCACCATTGAGACAGCAGTTGCTGTTGTTGGGCTAGAGAAGAATGCAGAAGGTGCCGTGACATTGATTGTCTCCGTGGGCCCTTCCAGCCCTTCTTGCTCCTGCCCTTTCTGCTCATGGCCTTCCTGCTCCTGGCCTTCCTCCACCAGGTCCAGGTCGTCCCCTCTTCCCGTGTTTCCCAGATAGGTGATATACTCTGGGTAAGTCATGGTAGACCCAGGGGGCAGCACCACAGACAGGCCTTCTGCGACCGTTGACTCCCCCAGGGAGAGCCCACTGGCTGAGGTGCTCCCTTCATGCTGGCTACTGCCGTCTCCACTGACCTCTACGTAGCCCCGACCCTGCTCTGGACGCCACCGTGTTGTCACCTCCATCATCTCGTCTTCTGTCAGCAAGATGACCTCATGGCCTGAGTGGGATCCGTCACCACTGGATGGGAATCCAGAGCCGCTGTGAAAACCGGAAGGATAACCAGAGGGGAAACCGCTTGGAAAACCAGAGGCGAAGGGCTGGTAGCCAGAGACCTCCTGCTCTCCCGAGGGCTTCTCGGTCAGGTCAATGAGACCTGAATGCTCGAAAGATATGTCGGGAAGTCCGGAGCCAGAAGTGCTGGTCACATCCCCGCTGAAGAAGCCACCCGATCCGGACACTCCACTGGAGCCACTGACATCCACACCTCCTTGTCCTAACTCCTGTCCGGTGGGCTGCTGCTTGGAGATGTCCACCATCTCTCCGTCCACCATGATGATGACAGAGTCCCCGCTACCGCTCAGGTCCCCAGATACCCCACTGCCACTACCGGAGTGGGGAAGGACACCGGACGGTAGCCCACCGCTGAACTCTCCCACCCCCACCCCGGAGCCACTATTCCCAGACCCAACTCTAGAGGTGTAAGTGACAGTGGTGCTCCCCTCTACTGCTTCCTGTAGACCTCCAGAGCTAGAGCCCTGTCCTGACAAGATGTGCCCACTGCCCTCGAATGTGACTGGGAAGCCAGACCCGGAGCCCTCGCCACTGGCCCCACCAGATGTATCTCCGCTACCAGGGGTTCCACTGCCACTACCACTGGTAGAATGCTCAGCTAAGCCTGAACCAGACACATCCACAGATACAGGTGGTACGATGGGGCTCACTGAAAAACCACAGAGAGAGAACAAAGGAAAAAGAACATGTAGTATTAATGCACTCTGACTAGAAAACAGCTTGTGCATTTAGATTTTAATTCTCTTTCACATTACTGTTACGTTTGGCATGGTCGGCAGGATAAATGTACAGGAAATACTAGCAGTGATATAGAAAGACCCGTTGACCACTTAATATAGAGATATGTTACCAGGAGTCAATGGTTCTATTCTGTTCGTCATGTTGATAATTTCCTCCTCGACAACTACAGTGACGTTGAGTCTGGTTTCAGTGTGAATAATCGTAGGTTCAGCTACAAAATAAAGAAAACCAACACAATATCATTTTCATGCTTTTAACAGTGGCTGTATTTGGGCTTAAACAGTTTGAGATTTAACAGCCACCCTATTGATGACTTTGAACAGATCCAAACTCATACATACCTCTGAAGCAGTATGCGTCGTATCTGGAGTGCTGGTCAGGGTGTCCCGTCTGGTTGGGGAAGGCGTATATGGTGTGTACCCCAGCCTTGCCTCCTCCACAGTGGGGCCTGGGGTTGTGGATGGGGTAGCGGATGCTGCGGTCCTGCAGCCAGCCTGGACGGCACTTGTCAAAGCCCTGTCTCCAAGCGGCATAGAGCTGCCCTGTGGTGGCTAGCGTGGTGTTGAGCTTCTGACAGTGGGCCACGGCCTCCTTGTAGGAGAAGCTGTCATAGTCGCTGGTGTAGAACAGCTCCCCTGAGAGATGAGGGAGAAGAGAATGCAGGTGGTTTTACTAGGGCGACCACATGTCCCGGATTGAGTGGGACAGTCCTGCATTTTGGGCCGCATGCTGCCCCCAAAATATTCATGCAGGCTACGCTGTCCTGCGAATGTCATACAAAATCATCAAGTTTGGGTCACTGCATTTGGGTATTTTAAATGTAGAAGAAGAAGAAGAAATCTCTCAACATCTGAAGCTAAGCTCTGAAGAAGAAGAAGACGAAGGCGAAGAAGGAGAAAAAGAAGAAGAATAGGGTCCATGCACCATGTCACTGACCCTTGAGGCGGTCCACATAGCAGTAGACATCGTATCGCTCAGTAGCGGGTCTCAGGCCATAGGACCTCACCCCTGGGAGATGCTCCAGGTTCCCTGAACACTTATCTCTGGGAGACAGGATGGGGTACCTGACCACAGGAGAGAGCAAACTGTCACTATGCAGGTAAGGGTTAAGGTCACGGTTGACGGTTAACGAAGCAGTTCTACTAGGGTCCTCTTTAGGAAAAGAGAAAGTAAAATTTAGTTTTTCCGTTATCTCAATCAGAGAATTTCTGCAATCATGAGGAAATATGCAGGGAAGGGATTTCTGTAAAACCAGAATTGTGCAACCCTACTGAGAAGACTACTGGACTACTGAAATATACCCTGTCTATCTCACCTGACAGTCTGGTCCCTGAGCCAGCCTGCATCACAGTGGTGGAACCCTGCCTCGTAGGCTGCCTGGAGCTGCTGAGAGCTGGCGATGACCGCACCAACGCTCTGACAGGCCAGCTGGGCCTCCACGAAGGACAGGGCATAGCGACTGGAGCCAGCACGGTAGTGGAACACTACACCTATATTGAGGGACGGAAGGAGGGAGGAGTAGGAAGACCGGGAGGTAGAGAGAAAGAAGGGAGATATGGGGAGGGAAGAGACAAACAGAACCAAACACAGAATTTGTGTTATTACCCTTGAAAATGAAAATGGCAACAACGGCAAAATCTAAACAATTTCCGCCCTGACGTTGACCAGCACAATCTGCTAACCTGTAGGAGACATGGCAGTGTCATTGTCACGAGGGAACTCGGAGGCCACATTAGGTTTAGCTGTCACCCTGCTGATGACCTCTTCCCCCACGACCGGGGTGACCTTGGCATACGTGTAATTTACACTGGGGAGGATGGGTAAGGGCAATTCCATGCTGGTGGTGTCCAGGAGGGCTTGGGTCAGAACCTCCCCTTGTGCCTCAGCCTCAGGGGTGGTGGTATGCCCCAGGTAAACTATGGGTCCAGCTGTGATGGTGGCCACCTCTGGGAATGGGGTGGTCTTGACTTCGCCGTCGTCTTCTGTGAAATAGACCATTGGCAGCATGAAAGTTAAAGCCACACTCTGTGTTACTGGAAATCACTCTGGCTTTAAGACACCTAAATGAAATTCATAATTACACCTTCAACACTTTTTTTACACTTACCTTGGTAGCAGATAGCGTCGTAGCGGGAGTCTGGATAGGGGTAGCCTGTTTGGTTAGGGAACAGGTACACGGTCCTCACTCCAAGTAGTCCTCCACCGCACTGCGGCCTGGCAATGTTGATAGGGTAGCGGACGCTTCTATCTGCCAGCCAGCCCGCGTTGCACACATCCATGCCAGCCTTCCAGGCCAGGTACAGCTGCCCTGTGGTGGCCAGCTTGGCCCCTAGTTTGGCACACTGGTCCATTGCCTGGTAAAAGGCGAACTTCTCCACGGACATGGAGTAGAACACTCTGCCTGGGGATGATGTAGAGGGGAATGCAAAGAGTGATAAACAGAGGCAGGCAGGCAAACTGACAAACAGAAAGTTATCGGTCATGATTTCCGCTTCTTACTTCTCAAGCTAATATAATATATTAGGCTAGCTAGTTGGGTAGCTTTGCATGGCAAGTGCATCAGCAATCAACATCAAGTTGATGACCAGCTAACGATTCCAGGGAGAGAGAACGTTTTTGCAATGTTACGTAATGTTCCCCTAATGTTTGAGTGTCCAGTTTTCCGTTAACACGGAAACATTATATCTATGCTAGCAAAAACCTTTTGAGAACCTTTTTAGCATGTTTTGGCATTGGAGTTAGGAAAACATTCCCTTAATGTCAAACAGAATATACCCAGAGTGTGGTTACCATGTTCTCAGAACATACAATATTAATCTTCTAGACAAGTTTCATGGGACGTTGCAAGAACATTCCGTTTCCAGTTTTCTGAGGGTTAAGGGAATATTACATGAATTAACGTCCCTCCAAACGTACACAGAACATGGTTGCCAGGTCTCAGAATATACGATATTAATGTTCTGCCATGTTCTCAGAACATGAGATATTGTTATAGACACGTTTCATGGGAACGCTGCAAGAACATTCATGAGTCCATTTTTCTGAGGGTTAGGAGAGTATTCCATCAACGTCCCACCAAACATACAAAGAATATGGTTGCCATGTTCTCAGAACATAAGATATTAATGTTCTAGACACGTTCTAGACACCCCAAAAATGCCCCCCCCCCAAAAAAAAAAAATGTTTCATTAGACATCACGCCTTGTTACTGTTGCCAAGACAATCAGGGCCCTGATTGCTGAGCGACTGATCAATTCATAGCTCTTTATATGTTGACAAGCTTAGGGATACTCACACACTGCATTTGACATACAGTGTTTTAACTTACATATTTGACACACATGATTACATTGTGCATGTTCATTTATACAGTAATTATTATTCAACAGTCCTCACCTGGGATTTGAATTCACAAACTGTTGGTTCACAGTAATACTCCAATCTTCCTGCTATGCTACCATGTCCGTGTAAGGTATCAATTAATCAGACTATTCTCTCATCATTGATTTAATTTAATTATTTAAGCAATTTAAGGGCTTTCAGTATAGTTGTCTAATATTGATGGGGCATGTTAACCTGTTTAATTGATATTCCTGAATCACTACGATCAATAAAGGTTTTGCTTGAGTGTACAGAGCAATTTAACAGAGCATTTGCTTACCACCCTATTGCTTACAGCATTACACCTATCAAGTTGTTTCAGATTAGTGCCTGGAGAGGATGGGGTAGGGTTTCTTCTGGACAGGACAGGGCCTAACTGTACTGGCCCAATAAGCACATTTCTTAGAGATTTCCGTTATTGGGACAGTGGTTAGGGTGTTTGTCATTGGTGCTGGTGGCCTAGGTTTCGAGACCCACTAGGGAAATCACCCTACTCTCACATTATTAAGATTAAGGCAGCCCTCCGCACCTCTCTAATTCAGAGGGGTTGGGTTAAATGCGGTAGACACATTTCAGTTCAATGCATTCAGTTGTACAACTGACTAGTTATCCCCCTTTCTCTTTCCTTTCTTAACAAGATATGTTAACGTCATTATTGGGCAAAAGTTACAACACACTAACCTGATCTAAGAAACCCTAACCCCTCCTCACTATAGGCACTTATGTAGATGAAAACAACTTGATAGGTGTAAGCAATAGGGTGAATTCACTTTGAAGTAAATCTCTGCAACTTTTAAGAGTACACTCAAGAAAAACTATTTGATTGATCATAGTGATTCAGGAGTATCATTAAAACAGGTTAACAGGCCCCACCAACATTAGACAGCTATACAGAAAGCCCTTAAATTGCTGAAATAAGTCAATCGAACCAAATCAACGATGAGAAAAGTCAGATTCACCGACGCCTGACACGGTCATGGTGGCATAGTGGGTAGATTGGAGTAATGTGAACCAAGACGTTGTGAGTGCAAATCCCAGGTGAGGACATGTTGAATAATAACTAATGTATAAATGAACATGCACAATGTAAATATCTACACCAAATGTTCAAGTTGAAAACACTACTGTATGTTAAAAGCACGGTGTGTGATTATCCCCAAACTTGCCGACATATAAAGAGCTATGAATGGATCAGTGGCTTAACTTTCAGGGCTCATCAATCAAGGCCTTGATTGGATCGGCAAAAGTAATAAGGTGTGACGGGTAATTCAATATTTTTTTGGGGGGGGAGAATGTTTCTTTGGGACCATCAGGTGACGGCGTGACAACTGATACACAGAAATGTTCCCATGAAACATGTCTAGAACATTAATATCTTATGTTCTGAGAACATGGCAAGCATTTTCTTTGTATTGTTTGGGGGGAAATTCGTGGAATATTCTTCTAACCCTCAGAAAACTGGACACATTAATGTTCTTGCAATGTTCCCATGAAACATGCCTATAACATTATTATCTTAAGTTCTGAGAACATTGTAACCATGTTCTGGGTAAGTTCTATTTCACCTGAAAGGAATGGTCTCTTGGAAACATTCTTCGCACATTACGGGTACATTACTATGAAAACGTTAGTTAATGACCTAATGAGACTCTTAAAAGGGAACAGTCCTCTAAAGTTGTGGGAACGTTTGTTGCTGGCTGGGTGTAGCTCATATTATGCTTTGCATAATACTTTGACTTTAAATGATCATGCCCCTATTTATAGGCTATAAATCATTTAACTTAGATGCGTATCAACGTGCAACACAAAACAGCTTGCATAATGACCATGATAACCATGACAAACTACAATATTTGTTGTTGAGTACCTGACATCTTCTGTGCGAAGCAGTACACGTCATAGGTCTCGTTGACCTCTCTCACGCCGTAGGTTCGCACGCCCGGGAACTCATCCTTGTCTCCAAAGCAACCCTCACGAGGCTCATGGATGGGGTACCTTGAGTAGATCACGTGACATGGCAAATAAAAAAAAGGTGTATACACATGACACATCAATTAGTCTGAAATTATATATCTTTTAAAAACCCCAAACGGTTATAACGTTGCTTCATTCCAAACCATGGTTTAGAACCCCCGTACTCAACTGGCGGACTGTGGTCCGGAGCCGGACTTAGAACGGGGTCAACATGGGGATTGTAGAATTGCAGTAAATGAGCTTCAAAACAGAAAAAAATGCCCCATGCAAAATGTGTAGAATTGCAGGAAATTAGCTTTAAAACTGCAAAATGTTCTTTCCGCCAACAAAAGGGGTGTGAACAGTTTGGGGTCGCATGGGTTGCGAGGTGGGGGTTTGTTACTACGCCAAAAAATGGCAATATCCATCTGGACTTTTGCCACCTAGGAAATTTGTGTGACTGGATCTTCTCAAATAGTACTTGAGTACCCCTCGTCTAGAACAACATTTCACATCCCCACAAAACCCTTCAGGTTAGTTCATTTCTGCAGTATATCCACATGAAAACATCAAAGATGGCTTCCCTAAAACAAGTGACTGACAATAGTGCACATGGCTTACCTAAAACAGTCATGACAGATAACGGTTCACAGTTTAGTACGTCAGAATTACCTGACTGTTTGGTCAGATAGCCAACCGGCATCACATTGGTGGAAGCCATCATCAAAGGCAGCCTGTAGCTGGGCTGGGGTGGCGATGGTGGCACTGTTCTGGATACAGGCAGCCTTGGCCCTCTCAAAGTTCAGAGTGTAGCGAGTAGAGATGGCTCGGTAGTGGAACACAATACCTGGGAAGGAGAGAACAAATTGCCCTCACTGTATTATTATTGATTATTATACAATTTCAGAGGGTAGGCTAGTGTATATATGAGGAAGAGTATTGTTTAGGTGCTATTGAAGGGATATTTCACTCCAAAAATATAATATCGTTTTCAAACTAAAAAGTTATTGGGAGAGGGATCTTGCTTACTAATTTTGCTTTCCTATTGAACATACTACTTTCCGTATGAAATATTATAATTTATTTACATTTTGAGGATTAAATAGAAACATCGTTTGACTTGTTTGGAAGAAGTTTAGCGGTAGCTTTTTGGACTCCTTTGTCTGCATGTTGAACGAGTGGATTTTCGAAATCAATGGTGCCAACTAAACTGACTTTTTACGATATAAAGAAGGATTTTATCTAACAAAACGACCATTCATGTTGTAGCTGGGACCCTTGGGATTGCAAACAGAGGAAGATCTTCAAAAGTAAGTGATTTATTTATTTGTGATTTTATGAAGCCTGTGCTGGTTGAAAAATATGTTGATGTGGGGCGCCGTCCTCAGACAATCGCATGGTATGCTTACGCCGTAAAGCCTATTGTAAATTAGACAACGCAGTTAGATTAACAAGAATTTAAGCTTTTAAATATTTAAGATACTTGTATGTTCATGAATGTTTAATATTACGATTATTTATTTGAATTACCCGCCCTCCAATTTCACCGGATGTTGTCGGCTGGTGTCCCGCTAGTGGGACGCCTATCCGTAATAGCTTGAGATCATACCAACAAAATGCATTCAGAGCCTGTAGTTACACTCCAAGTCATACCTTGAACCTGGATGTCCACCGAGTCATAGTTTTCCTCGATGCCGTGCATGACCTCACAGCGATAGGTGCCTGAGTCCTTGGAGCGCAGCTCTGTGATCTCCATGGTGATGTCGGTGGGCACCAGCGGGTAGTTGGCCATGGTGACCCGGTCTAGGTACTCCGTCTCCACGTGAACTTTGCCCTCCGACGCCACCAGGATGAGGGTGGCCTTGCCCTTGCTAATGTAGGTCCACTTGATGCGGTGGGACAGGGGGTCGGCAGTGGGCGTGCCCGGGTGGTCGATTGGGTTGTCGTGGAAGTAGCAGGGCACCACCACCTTGGTGCCCATCAGAGGGTGCAGTGGCACGTCCATGGGGATGCTGACACTCAAGGTACTGTCGAGATCTGGGGAGGATAGTATGAGATTTATTTTTATGTTATATTAGTAGATCATGTAGGGAAGATGTTGCCCTACAGTAAAGTGGATTAAATTCATGTCACCTGCTTGCATTATTCCAAACCCTATCCTAAGAGACTATAAAACACTTTTACTTTTGGTTTCAACGGTGGGAGACACATACAGTATATAACAGAGGCCCTGTTTGAATAGCTAGAACTGCATTCTTCCCTATTTGAACGCAATGCATCCTTCCCTATGTCCTTCCTTAATGTTGATTGGATTTGATTGGATGAAAGCAGTGGAGTGGAAAGCTTGCATACACCTATTCATGTTAGATCAGTGATTACTTCAAGGAAAGGAGGAAGGAACAATGCTTTTTTTCATAGTATTTGAATAGGGCCGGTGAACAATAGTGATGCAATATAACACATACCGCTAGGGTCTTCAGATGATATTGTTGAGGTGACAAAGGGCAGAGACACACACAGTAGGAGCAAGGTGATCATGGTTTACCTGTAATGGAAGAAAAAACTGTCAGTGAAAAAAATGGTTGTCTTGTCAGATTTGGTGAGGTACTGTTATTTAGCCTGGTCAACCAGACTGAGCTCTCGTTTTGGTTGACCAGGCTAACTGTAAATGACACAACGGCCACACATTTTTTTATGGGTTTCAACGGTGTGTAAAAAGCCTCAGACCACAAACGGTTGCTATTCTCTGTTTAGCCAGGTGGTAGAAGCACAGGGCTGTATTCGTTGATATCTACTAGATGATTGTGATTGAGACTGAACTTTACTTTATGGTGACCTCGCAGTGATTTCCCTCTTACGTGATTCTATACTGCTCAAAAAAATAAAGGGAACACTTAAACAACACATCCTAGATCTGAATGAAAGAAAAAATCTTATTAAATACTTTTTTCTTTACATAGTTGAATGTGCTGACAACAAAATCACACAAAAATAATCAATGGAAATCCAATTTATCAACCCATGGAGGTCTGGATTTGGAGTCACACTCAAAATTAAAGTGGAAAACCACACTACAGGCTGATCCAACTTTGATGTAATGTCCTTAAAACAAGTCAAAATGAGTCTCAGTAGTGTGTGTGGCCTCCACGTGCCTGTATGACCTCCCTACAACGCCTGGGCATGCTCCTGATGAGGTGGCGGATGGTCTCCTGAGGGATCTCCTCCCAGACCTGGACTAGAGCATCCGCCAACTCCTGGACAGTCAGTGGTGCAACGTGGCGTTGGTGGATGGAGCGAGACATGATGTCCCAGATGTGCTCAATTGGATTCAGGTATGGGGAAAGGGCGGGCCAGTCCATAGCATCAATGCCTTCCTCTTGCAGGAACTGCTGACACACTCCAGCCACATGAGGTCTAGCATTGTCTTGCATTAGGAGGAACCCAGGGCCAACCGCACCAGCATATGGTCTCATAAGGGGTCTGAGGATCTCATCTCGGTACCTAATGGCAGTCAGGCTACCTCTGGCGAGCACATGGAGGGCTGTGCGCCCCCCCCAAAGAAATGCCACCCCACACCATGACTGACCCACCGCCAAACCGGTCATGCTGGAGGATGTTGCAGGCAGCAGAACGTTCTCCATGGCGTCTCCAGACTCTGTCACGTCTGTCACGTGCTCAGTGTGAACCTGCTTTCATCTGTGAAGAGCACAGGGCGCCAGTGGCGAATTTGCCAATCTTGGTGTTCTCTGGCAAATGCCAAACGTCCTGCACGGTGTTGGGCTGTAAGCACAACCCCCACCTTTGGATGTCGGGCCCTCATACCACCCTCATGGAGTCTGTTTCTGACCGTTTGAGCAGACACATGCACATTTGTGGCCTGCTGGAGGTCATTTTGCAGGGCTCTGGCAGTGCTCCTCCTGCTCCTCCTTGCACAAAGGCGGAGTTAGCGGTCCTGCTGCTGGGTTGTTGCCCTCCTACGGCCTCCTCCACGTCTCCTGATGTACTGGCCTGTCTCCTGGTAGCGCCTCCATGCTCTGGACACTACGCTGACAGACACAGCAAACCTTCTTTCCACAGCTCGCATTGATGTGCCATCCTGGATGAGCTGCACTACCTGAGCCACTTGTGTGGGTTGTAGACTCCGTCTCATGCTACCACTAGAGTGAAAGCACCGCCAGCATTCAAAAGAGACCAAAACATCAGCCAGGAAGCATAGGAACTGAGAACTGGTCTGTGGTCCCCACCTGCAGAACCACTCTTTTACTGGGGGTGTCTTGCTAATTGCCTATAATTTACACCTGTTGTCTATACCATTTGCACAACAGCATGTGAAATTTATTGTTAAATCGGTGTTGCTTCCTAAGTGGACAGTTTGATTTCACAGAAGTGTGATTGACTTGGAGTTACATTGTGTTGTTTAAGTGTTCCCTTTATTTTTTTGAGCAGTGTATTTTACATTTAAGCTTCAACAGAATATACATTCCCACATTTATTTTGTGTCCTGTGCTGGGTTGACTTTCGCCAGGCAACATCTATTTAAATGATTCCAACTTGTCACAGCTACTTTTCTCCTTAAGTGCCACCATATTCACACAGGCTAACTGCTACTATGTATCAGTATGGGCTGGTTGTACTGTGCATTACCAGTGGAAACATAATGTCAAAAATCACTTTCCCATTCTCAAATACCACTCACATGTTCATCAATGAATAAAACCCCTCTGTCCCTGGCACAGGAAATGTTCTCAGTGCAAAAATAGAATTTCAAATGTATACAGCATGGGAAGTCTTTATACAGTAGCTTATAGGAAAAGGGAAAAACGTGATTAATTTAACCCAACGCATCCAATTTGTGTTTTCTTTACAGGAAAAAATGAAATACTCCGTCAGGGTAGTTTTCCAGCGGTTCTCAGATACTGGCCCTTTCAGTGTATAGTAGTCTCTCTGCCTCCAGTCACTTCCTCTCTGGCTAGTGAAGAGTTTGTGTGTGTGTGTGTGTGTGTGTGGTGTGTGTGTGTGTGTGTGTGTGTGTGTGTGTGTGTGTGTGGGTGGATAAAAGCATGGTTACATGGGTATTCCACATGGACAGGGATGTTACTGGTCACTTCAGCTGGGATACTTGGTGGCCTAATGGGTCACTGGGTGTGATCCTGCTCTTCTATGTCCAGGGGGGGTAAATAAGGTAGAGGACAACCTTCCCCAAAATGTGAGGGATGAGAGTGGACACTATAGACGTATTAACTCCTGAGCTCCTGAGTCTGTTATGCCATTTAGCTCTGAAAAAGGATTGTACCCATACTTTCTCATCTCCTTCAGCACACGACACAAAACAATTATCTTGATCTGTTTGGGTGACAGAAAGGGGTAGTCAAAGGCTGTAGATATCAGATAGGCATTTAGAGGTTATGGAACGACTGTGTGTTATAGCTTACAGTAGGCAGAGATGGCGTCAAGACCAGAAATCTCAAGGCCCAGACCCATACCTGCATTAGAGTACGGTAAAAACCTAAAGTGTTACCAATGGTTGCAAAGTGTTACCAATAGTTGCCAAGTGCTACCGGTGGTTTCCTACTCTTGAATAGCTCTTTAAGAGAGTGAGCCACTGTAACCCAGGTTTATTTCTTCTCTGCTTTCCACCACAGCCTTACTGTACCTTCATTGTGTTACATTTTGAGGGGCCCATGCAGTTCAGCAACCCTTTGATAGATTACAAACTAGACTCCTTCCAACATCCAGACACAGATGGACTCTACCCTACAAGTAGATTACATAATATATGTCCTTCTTTATGTCAGTCCTGGGTTGAGTTCATTAAGCACCAAACGAAAGAACACGGACTCAAATATGGAGGGACTACCGGGACTTGTCCATTCATCAATGATTTTAATATTTCTTTGCAATGTTTTTAAAATGTTTACCTGCCCTAATGAACACTACCCTGAGGTAAATGAAAGACTACAGAGGGAGGCCAGAGGAATTCAGAAGCCAGTAAAGTCAGTCTCCCAAGTTCAAAGTTCAAAAGTCATTCCACCCAAGTGTATCACAAGTAGGAATGACTCTGCTCACACGCAGTCATGTACACACAAACATAAATCCACACTGGGGTCACACTCCTAGACAAGTTCACTCACTCACTCTCTCACACACACACACAGACACACACAAAGAGAGGCTTGGGTCACACGCCTAGACAAGTTCACACACGTGTGTGAGACAGGGGCGGTTCTGGAGGGGGGGGGGCAGTGCCCCTGGGACAACAATTTTGGACCCCCTTGTGGCCCCCCTAAATGTGGAGTATGAAATCATTTTTACATAACTAATTTTTGCTATCGTTCTTTTTTTTTTACATCCGTTATTAGACAGTGACAACGATGATGATTATGAACATGGTCTTTTGCCTGCTAATGCCTGCAATGCAGTGAAGAAAACGATATGACAACAATAACGTCTAATGTAATGTCTAGTGTAATGCACCTCTAACAGTACAACTGGCACCAGCTTGGCCCCCCCAGTTGAAATGGTCTAGAACCGCCACTGGTGTGAGAGCAGACCTGCATTCTCTAAGTTTCACAATCTCAGGAAATACAGCTCCAACATTCTCTAAGTTTCACAATCTCAGGAAATACAGCTCCAACATTCTCTAAATTCCACACTCTCAGGAAATACAGCTCCAACATTCTTTAAATTCCACACTCTCAGGAAATTTAGCTCCAACATTTGCTGTCAAAGATCTAATTGGGTGGATCAGCTCAGTTATATTTGGGAGGAAACACTAAATGGCACATGCACATGAAACTGCATATCACCTTAGAACTGTAGAACCTCCAGCTAAATCATAAAATTAGCTATATTCTTCATAACTCCTCTTAGGGCTGGATTCAATTTGTATTGTATGGCAGGTAAATCCATGTTAATTCAATCACTTTTTGATAGCATCCCTTTTCATTTAAACAAAACATTCCATACAGTACATGTTTGTCCATTGAAGAAGTACTCAGAAAGGGACTTTTTGGAACTGAATGCCAAACATTTAGGAGATAGAGGTGCTCAAAGTTGACCAATTTTGCACACCCCACCATACCATGAGTCATCCGTGTCTTCATTACTGGAAAAGATAAACGGTTGAGTTTGATATCGTTAAAAAACATACAGAGTTGTCAAACTATTTCATAATTTCTTTTAAAAAAAAATCTTTAATGTAATTGATCTAAAAACCTGTAAACTTCAATTTTTCTCATATTCGCATACTGTATGTTGTAGCTTAGACCCTACTTTACATCATCTGAGGTTGTGTTGTTCCCGCCATCAGTTGAGATGCAACATTCTCTTGAATGCAGGGTTGGTGTCCTTTCAATGATAGAAATATAATTCATAGAATGGACCTTCCCCTTCAGACCACTGCAATTTAGCTGGTACTCCATTAACATTCAAATTGAACTTACATTTGAACTTGTAATTACTACCACGAAGATGGCGGCCGGTCCACACACCGTCGAATGTCAACTCAAATTGTCGTGTTTATTCTATGATCTGTGTTTCTATGATTTGAAAAGCTTTCCGGTGGAAGATAGACAATATGATTTAAAACAACTGATATTACCATTCAAGTTAACATTCTCTGATGTGTGGACCTCCAACCATCTTTGTGGTACCATTCGAAAGTTGACGTTTTAATTGTATTCCCACTTTAGTACATTTACCAGCCAAAACATGACACCCCACTCTGTATTCAAGAGCATATTGTGTCTCAACTGATGGTGGGAAAAACACAAAAACCTCAGATGATGTAAAATAGGGTCTAAGCTACAAAATATGTGAATACACGTGTTTTAGATAATTGACATTAAAGAAAAAAAAGGACATTTCAACAACAACAACAAAAATCTAGAAATTCTAAAACAGTTTGGCAACCCTGTTGGTAAGCTTATAAATTAGATCAATCTCAACCATTTGTCTTTTTCAGTGATGAAGACATCGATGTTTCATCGCATGGTTGCGGTATGCAAAATAGTTCAACTTTGAGCACCTTCATCTCTTGAATGTTTTGGCATTCAGATCTAAAAAGTCACTCTCTGAGCACTTCTACAATGGAAAAATATGCATGAAAGGTTTCGTTCAAGTCAAAAGGGGTGCTGTCAAAAAAATGTTGAATTCAAATGAATTTACCCTCGTGGAAGATCCGTGTTATAGCTCGATGGACAGTTAAAGGCAATGTTCCCACGTTCGCGGAGACTGCATTCGTCGGCTCAATCGGAAATGACCTTTACATTTTAACGTGGATCTTCCGTGATATTACTTTGAATCCAGCCCTTAGTTAGGACAGCGACTTTCTCTGGAACTCTCAAAATCTTCAATCTATCTAGGACCTTCTTTGAAAATCTAGAAGGAGAAGGGCTTTGTCTGCCTGATAAAGACTGACTTTATGAAGTGTTCGAATAATCTAATGATTTGATCCCAGCATTCCAACTGAGCTAGATGTAGTTCTAAACTTTGCTTTGAATGCATGTACCACACAACTAGTAGCTAAGGCAACGTTGACCATAACGCTAAGTTCACAAAAGGGAGGCCTTTCAAGAATGGATTTGATGAAAATCCCACCCTGAAGAACTAGCTGCTCCCTAACACAGTTGCCATATATAAACATTCAGCATGGCCAACCAAAACCTTATCCCTGGGTTTACTGTAGCGTACTACAATATATCTCTACAGGTAGCCAATAGATCCACATGGCATCAATTAAAACCTTGCCATCCTCCAACCTTCACGATCTACACTCCCATTGTGAGCCAGCCAAGTCTGGAGCGGCAGCCGTATAGGTCTTCTACCCCTTCTACAGTATGTCCATTCAGCCAGTGTGGTATGTTCCGTTCCCCATTGAGGTGGAGGCCAATAAGGCCCTGGTCTGTTCCTGCCGTGGTGGAGCCCTGTGAGTTTGGATGAATGCAGAGCCCTGGGAGGGTGTTGGAAGCCAAGATAAACACAGGGCTGTGGGGGCTGTATTCCTGAGGAGGCCCTTAAACCCGCCTGGGTCTCTGGAGACCACAGGCACCATAACAGAGTGGACATTGACAACAGAGGCCCTCAGAGGGGTAAGGGAGCAGGGGGCTGGGGAACATGCCCATTGCCCATCATAGACCTGTATATAAAATATTTCTGAAACAATTGATTTTCAGGACAAACTCTTAAAATGAATGATCAAGGAAAACAAAACATGTGAATATTGTAAGTTATTATATTTCATCACTTTTTCAAAATTCTAAATGGGGAAAATACATTTCCCAGAATGCATTAGTTTAACCCTGAAGTTTACCATGAGGCCTTCAAAAAGAAGCCAAACAAATGAATATATAGATCTATGAATATATTTGGCTATTCTAAGCACTAAGGTTAAAAGAGTATATGAACATTGTTTCCAGAGAAAAGGGATATATTCTTTGGTATCTGGAAGAGTGACCTGTCAGAATCAATAAAACTCTCATGTTCTATGACTGAATTAAATTCCACTTCCTGCTGCTCAAACTCAAATTCAATTAGAATTTCAACTCGTGAGTTGGACATACACACCCAATGCAGATACTGTACGTAAGTGGATGTGTACAGTACATAGGTGTGCATGTACTGTATACACACAGATGGGCACATAGATATATACGTGCATTTGCAAATACACACATGCACTCGTGCATGAGCAAACACACACATGCACATCATACACACGGCCACAGTAAACATTATATAGTAGCATATATTTTCTGACTTCATGGTTAGGAACAATAGATCATTCATACCGTGTCTTATAAAAGCATTACTTTTACGAATGTGTATTTATGGCGGGGATAAAGAGACTGTCCATAGTTGTCCTGATCATTTCCCTTTTTGTAGAAATTCTCATAACCAAACTACTGTGTATTGATTAAAACTGATCAAACTATGGCACAGTGCATTCCTAAACTGTTATCAAATCAAATGTTTTTTGTCACCAGAGCAGAATACAACAGGTTTAGACCTTACAGTGAAATGCTTACTTACAAGTCCTTAACCAGCAATGCAGTTAAGAAAAATAAGTGTTAAGTCAAAAATAGATAAGTCAAAAATCTAAAATAAAAGTAACAAATAATTAAAGAGCAGCAGTAAAATAACAGTAGCGAGGCTAGGTACAGGGGGTACCGGTACAGAGTCAATGTGTGGGAGCACCGGTTAGTCGAGGTAATTGAGGTAATATGTACATGTAGGTAGAGTTAAAGTGACTTATGCATAGATAATAAACAGAGAGTAGCAGCAGCATAAAATAAGGGGGGTGGGGGGGCAATGCAAATAGTCTAAGGTAGCCATTTGATTAGCTGTTCAGGAGTCTTATGGCTTGGGGGTAGAAGCTGTTAAGAAGCCTTTTGGACCTAGACTTGGAGCTCCGCTACCGCTTGCCATGCAGTAGCAGAAAGAACAGTCTATGACTAGGGTGGCTGGAGTCTTTTTTTTACAGCCTTCCTCTGACACCGCCTGGTATAGAGGTCCTGGATGGCAGGAAGTTTGGCCCCAGTGATGTACTGGACCGTACGCACTACCCTCTGTAGTGCCTTGCGGTCGGAGGCCAGGCAGTTGCCATACCAGGCAGTGATGCAACCAGTCAGGATGCTCTCAATGGTGCAGCTGTAGAACTTTTTGTGGATCTGAGGACCCATGCCAAATCTTTTCAGTCTCCTGAGGGGGAATAGGCTTTGTTGTGCCTTCTTAATGACTGTCTTGGTATGTTGGACCATGATAGTTTGTTAGTGATGTGGACACCAAGGAACTTGAAGCTCTTAACCTGCTCCCCTACAGACCCGTCGATGAGAATGGGGGCATGCTTGGTCCTCCTTTTCCTGTAGTCCACAATCATCTCCTTTGTCTTGATCACGTTGAGGGAGAGATTGTTATCCTAGCACCACAAAGCCTGGTCTCTGACCTCCTCCCTATAGGCTGTCTCATCGATGATCATTCCTACCACTGCTGTGTTATCGGCAAACTTAATGATGGTGTTGGAGTCGTGCCTGGCCATGCAGTCATGAGTGAACAGGGAGTACAGGAGGGGACTGAGCACGCACCCCTGAGGGGCCCCCGTGTTGAGCATCAGCGTGGCAGATGTGTTGTTACCTACTCTTACCACCTGGGGGCAACCTGTCAGGAAGTCCAGGTTCCAATTGCAGAGGGAGGTGTTTAGTCCCAGGGTCCTTAGCTTAGTGATGAGCTTTGAGGGCACTATGGTGTTAAACGCTGAGCTGTAGTCAATGATTAGCATTCTCACATAGGTGTTCCTTTTGTCCAGGTGGGAAAGGGCAGTGTGGAGTGCAATAGAGATTGCATCATCTGTGGATCTGTTGGGGTGGTATGCAAATTGGAGTGGATCTAGGGTTTCTGGGATGATGGTGTTGATGTGAGCCATGACCAGCCTTTCAAAGCACTTCATGGATACAGACGTGAGTGCTACTATGGCACAGAGCATTCTAAAACTGTTTAAACTTCGGCACAGTGCATTCTAAATCTGTTCAAACTACAGCACAGTGCATTCTAAATCTGTTCAAACTATGGCACAGTGCATTCTAAATCTGTTCAAACTACGGCACAGTGCATTCTAAATCTGTTCAAACTACGGCACAGTGCATTCTAAGACTTCCAACAGCCAAATACTGTAACAGCCTTAGCTGATACATGCAATACATGTATCAGCAACTAACAATTCAGTTCAACCTATACATTTTCAATAAAAGCAAAAAACATTAAAATCATACAGACATCTTTGGGACACATCCTCTCAAAGATCCAAATCCTTCGTTGAATGTATAGTATTACTCAAACAAATCAAAATTTGGCTGCTTTCTGCCTCTGTCAGAAATGACATAGGACTGTGGTGGATAGGAAAGGGAGTTCAGCCGTACAGTTACCCTCTAACCCAGGAGTGGGCAATTCCAGTCCTCGTGGGCCTGATTGGTGTCACAGTTTTGACCCAGCCCCAGCTAACACACCTGACTCCAATAATCACCTAATCATGATCTTCAGTTTAGAACGCAGTTTGATTAATCAGCTGTGTTTGCTAGGGATGGAGGAAAAGTGTGACACCAATCAGGCCCCCGAGGACTGGAATAGCCCCCCCCTGCTCTAACCCCAACTGGTATAGTAGCCAGGAAACACACTGGCCAGTGGCATCATGCTCATGTTCACTGCCCCTGAACAAGGCAGTTAACCCACTGTTTCTAGGCCGTCATTGAATATAAGAATTTGTTCTTAACTGACTTGCCTAGTTATATGAAGGTAAAATAAATAAAATAAAAATTGTCATGCCATGCCCACAACATGTGCCCCCTCAGTTTTATCCATGTATACACTGAAAAAATACAGAAGATATTGTTTCGTTTGCACAAAATTAATCCAAAGAAGTCAAATTTCACCAGCGGCTCTGACACTGACTATGTGAGTGACAGCAGGGACAATCAAGTCAGCACAACAAAGAGCATTAAGTAAAAGGAAAAAACAACATAGAATGTAAAGGTTTGAGAGTGACAAGAATCTCAGAATTTCACTGCAGTTCCATGCTATGAAATAGATTGAGCTGCAGGAAAACTTCTGAAAAAAATTCTGAAAAGCCATGTACACGTTTTTATTACACAGCTTATCAGCTTAAAAAATTATTTGCATGTTTTTTTTTACTGTCTAAAAGCTTTAAAACATTAAAACAAAATGCCTTTATCTATATTTTCTAAGTGTTACTGAGGCCAAGGTACATTTTATTCGGTCCAGCACTCTCATCCCCTCTTATTATCAGCACTGGAAGCTGCCCAGTACCGATGATACTGAAAACGAAACTTTACCTTTCCACTGTCCTCCAAGCCAAGGATAAACGTCAAGTTATCAAGAGGCCAAATTGTGCCTCTTGAAAAGGATATGTTTTAATGCAGTATTCTTGTCCCTGAATGGATTGGTACTGTATAATTCACTCCTGTAGTAAGTAGTAACGTACCGTTGATGCGTCGTGACTCTAACCTGTGAGCCAAATCCTTATGTGTTCTGACTGTGTGCTGCTCCCAGATGTGCTGGGAGTAGAAAGAAGCTTTATTCAAACGGGGTACCAAGTTTAGCTGTTAGAGAGAGAGAGGGGGGGAGAGGGGGAGAGAGAGAGAGGGAGAGACAAAGAGAGAGCTGTAGTAGAGAGGTAGTGTTGAATCGTCTTGCCAAAAGTGTGAGGTCATGCAAACAGTCTGAGGATTTGAATATCAAAGCAGTACCACGGAACCACACTACTCTACAGTACTAGTGAATGGTTGCTATTTGATAGGTTGTGTTCACAATAAAGGTGAAATTGGCATGAGGCTGATAAAACTAAATCCATAATATTTTTCTACCTCCTGTTCAGAGGATTAGAAGTATTGCTAAAATATAATTTTTTTGGGGGGGGGAAAGCATAACTCAGAATGAACATGGATATATTGTTTTGGCGTGTTGGACTATGCTTGTAATAATATTAAAATGATATGACAGAATTTTTTCATAAACAGTGTCAGTAAACCTGGGATACATTTCCAGTTAACTCTTTACAATAAGAGTGCATCCCTTTGGAGAGTATACAAATTCAAACATTCACATTCAGGTTAATGGACTTGCCATTCACTACATGAGAGAAAAGACCAAAGGCTAAGTAGATGCAAAATGATCCACAATCTTTTGTAATAGGTGCTGACTGTTTGTACTGAGGCCAAACAACTATCTAAGCTAGTTTTGACACAGCATTTTGGAAGTGTTTGGGGTGTGTGAGGGTTTGGGGTCTTCTCAACACTGTCTGTTAAACAGGCACCGGCACAGGCGTGACACACACACACACACACACACACACACACACACACACACACACACACACACACACACACACACACACACAGAGGCTTGGAAAATTGGATGTTGGATGTATGTGCCTTTCTCTGACATAGGCCATACATGTCGAATGGAGCAATGGCATCCAGCACTCATCCAAAAGTCAGCTACGGTAGTCTATATCATCGCTTTATGGAACTGTAAAAAAGTGTCTTGGTGCTTGAGGTACTGTTTAAAAAGGCCAGTGCAGACCACGATTCACCAGCCAAAAAAACGAATCACTGCTTCCACGTGTAATTACCTTTGCTGCTGCCTGCCTACTGGGCGTGGCTAATCTGATAAAGAGATGGGAATGGGCTAGCAGAGCTAGCAACAAAGAAGTGTTCGCTGTGGTACTGTGAGCGTGTAAAATAATGTACGTAGCCCTATTTGAGAGTTGCTAGTGAAGTCTGTTTGCAGGGATGTTAATCATTTGTTAGCGTGACCTGCCTAGCCTGCTAGATGTTTGTAGCCCACTGCTGATGATAATGCTATGACTACATGGGGGCTGTTCAGTCTGATGCCATTGTCTCAGATTTCAGTCCTTATCGTGCAGATGGTGGATCCTTTACTGGTATAATTGTATGCTACAGTGGCAGTGCCTTTCCCACCAATTGTATGCTACAGGCCCAGTGCTACAGGCCCTAGCCTTACAGCATACTTGACGTGGCTAACTCTAACTTCAGGCTCTACCTGGGCCTGCTTACTATTTAGCCATCCATGTTCATTGATGTGATTCAGGCACTACAATAATGTTCAGCTTTAGGCATGTTTATCTTTGTCGTGTGCAATTGAGTACATGATTTACTGTATTTAGCTTAACTCATGATGCAGTAGTGCGCGATAAAGTATAGGCCTAATTGCCTTGTGTGTAACTTTGCATGGTCAATTCTATTTCCATTTCTCTTTCCTCCAAGAAACCACACATGAATGGATAAGTACCCAAAGTGAACCGGAGTGTGTTTGTGTGGTGACAATAAACATCCTTTGCCCTGTCGTCTGTTGGCTCTGTTCTTGCTGGACATCCCAGTGGTCCTTCACACATCCCTGAATCAGTACATAGTGTTTAGTAGAGGTCATCCAGGCACTTTCAGTTTTTTTCGTGAATGTTCTACAGCCTAGTATTGTTTATACCCCTCAAACTCAGCTATGGACCTTGAAGCCAGTTCCACTACTTGTTTTTTTTTTCATCGTTCTCTTCTAATCAGGGACTGATTTAGACCTAGGACACCAGGTGTGTGCAATTAATAATCAGGCAGAACAGAACCATCAGGCTCCGGACCTCGTAGGGTAAGAGCTGAGTACTCCTGGTCTATACCATAAGACTGATTTACTGTGAGAGAAAATATGTGCCGAAGATTCAAGGTGAGGAAGGCTTACGTTTTGTCGAGATATTTCCATCATACAGTACAAAGCCACTCACTGAAAACAAAATGGTACAGTAAATACAAAAAGGGCACCCAAAACATCAGGTAGAATGGTGGCAGCCCTTTCCTAACAAAGACTGGATGATGTATCAGCAAGGTCTACTACTATTCGATGTATCAGCATGCCATTTGAGGAGAAGGTTAGTGTTTTTCGTCATGAATCTTGCTCTGGAGGAATCTCTGTGTGGTGGTCATCTGCACAGCCACAAAGCCATAAAATTGTATTTTTACCCTTACCGTTATCATACTGCTAACCCTGATGCCTAACCTTAAATCATGAATCTTTACAATATAGCTAATTTTAACTATGCAGCCTGCCCTTCTAGCGTAAATTGTTCCGTTCTGCCTCAGAATAAGACCCAACAAACCTGCTTGGAGCATGGAATTCCCCACCTTTTGCCCTCAGTTATTTGACAAACCAATTAGGTTGGTTTCTTTCCAGTATTAAAGAGTGAGTTATGGCTGTCAGTCCCTACACTGCATTCAGACGGCTGAATATGTGCAAAGTAACAACTTACTGAACTGTGATTCAGGAAACTGAAATACTTTTTGTCTGGATCATATGGGTTATGATCCAGAGGAAAGGTATGCACGTCTAACTGTAAATAGCCAGAAAGAATGTGGCACAATATTATTCTAAATGAATTACCCAATAAATACCTCAGTTTGGACATACTGAATGCCTGTTTCCAGTCAAAGAATTCAACATTACTGGGTGCATGCCTCATTAAGGGGATGTTCTCCATAATATTGGGCCTCCATTTTGTTCTCCATTAATAATCATTAATACCACGCAAACCGTAGACATGTTAAGCTCTGCTAATATTATTACACACACAATCATGTCAGACCTATACACTAACCAGTGACTATGTTTTTTGGAGTAAGAGAACTGAAACACACTCTCTGGACAATTAAGTATTCTTCTCTGGGACACAGGGCTGATGGCAATAATATAGTGCAGTGGCATAGTTGTACTAGGTTGTTAAGAGTGCTGAGTGCACAGATTGTCTTTGGAGGGGTCACTCCATTTTAGGGCCCCTAGGGAGTCCTCAGAACCAGACAGTAGTGTTTAGAACTGTTTTTATGGATGGGACCATGAATGGATTGTATATGAGGAAACTGTGAAGGAATGCCTCACAAAAACAACTATTAGACATGGTAAATGACTCAAATACCCTTTTGATAACAATGTGTTGTCTGTCTGCTGTTTCCCATGTCAGAATATACTAGGACCATACCTGCAAACATAAGCAAGCTTTTAAAGTTAAACAGGTTCTCACACACAAAATGCGTATCAGCCAATTAAAATTGTCGATTTACTTGCATGTGACAGAAAGCTAAATTGTAGCTGGTCCCATCCGATAACATGGCACTCGTTAGCCCTTTGCTAACCTCGCCAGGTGGCAGTGAATACACCCTGGCACATCTTCTGCAGCCAATTAAAATCGTAGACTTAGTTGGACGTGTTCCAACACTTAGTCCAACAGCACGTTCTGATCATCAAAGCAACTAGTCTATCACTTGTGTTTGACTGACTGGTCAAATTGCTCTCGGTGTAAAGTGCCTAATCCATGTAATTGTTGCAGATTGTGGCAAGGGTTCGAATCTCGTGATGCCCCATGTAGTATTGGCTTAGTGTGCTGGAAAGGGACGTAGCCAACAGCTTGAAAATGAAGAAATGAATTTCATCCTTGCACACCAACATTATGCTATTGCCTAAAAATCATATTGCATAGGCTATTACATGGATGTGTACAGCTAAATCTAGACTTACTTTTTATATGCATTTCTATAATCATCTGCTTTGTCACATTATTTCACTTAAGGGCTCCCGAGTGGCGCAGCGGTCTAAGGCACCGCATCTCAGTGTTCGAGGCGTCACTACAGACTATGGTTCAATTCCAGGCTGTACCATAACAGGCAGTGATTGGGAGTCCCATAGGGCAGTGCACTTTTGGCCCAGCATCGTTAGGGTTTGGCCAGGGTAGGCCGTCACTGTAAATAAGAATTTGTTCTTAGCTGACTTGCCTAGTTAAATAAAGGTTAAAGGATGATCCAAAGTGTACAGTAGAAATAGTTTGCGCTCTCGTTATCATCCTACAGATGGCAGTATTGCAGCTTGCATTGACAGTCAACGTAGAAAGACACTGTCATTAGTATATTTATTTATTTATTTGACATTTTTACATAATTTCATGTACCCTTGGAATTTGTAATTGCTGCTGTTGACGAAAGGAGTAGTGTGAGTCTTGTGAAGTTCGGTGTTCCTTAATAAATACATTACCAGTCAAAAATTTGGACAAACCTACTTTCTTTATTTTGACCTTTTTCTACATTGTAGAATAATAGTGAAGACATCAAAACTTTGAAATAACACATATGGAATCATGTAGTAACCAAAAAGGTGTTAAACAAATCAAAATATATTTTATATTTGAGATTCTTCAAAGTAGTCACCCTTTGCCTTGATGACAGCTTGCACACTGTGGTAGCAGGATTACAAGATTGTTATATTTATGCACTAAATGGTTGTTCTATGAAATAGAGTAAGGTTCTTAGGACTCTGTCTCCCTTTCTGAGTTAACTGAGAGGAGTCTTTTGAAGCTTGGGCTGGCAACTGTTAGAGATGGTTTCCACTCTAGCTTCCTGCAGTTAGTCTGGGCATAGGGTCAAGGAAATGGGTTTTGTTAGATAGCTTGGGCTGACAATGACTTGGTTATAATTACCTAAAGCTGGCATTCTATAGACAAGATGTGGTGTGTGTGACCTAAGTTAGAGAGCCTGGAAGAATGTATAACAATGCCTCACTGCTCGCCTCCCTACCTCTGAGGAAGCACAGTTCCCGCTCAGCCCAGTCAAAACTGTTCGCTGCTCTGGCACCCCAATGATGGAACAAGCTCCCTCACGACGCCAGGACAGCGGAGTCAATCACCACCTTCCGGAGACACCTGAAACCCCACCTCTTTAAGGAATACCTAGGATAGGATAA
Source organism: Salmo salar (assembly GCF_965601325.2). Taxonomy (NCBI): domain Eukaryota; kingdom Metazoa; phylum Chordata; class Actinopteri; order Salmoniformes; family Salmonidae; genus Salmo; species Salmo salar. The sequence goes on along the minus strand of NC_138300.1, from coordinate 75,366,539 downwards.
AGGAATCCTTCTAACCCCCCCCCCCCCCCCCCCCCCCTAAAGACTTAGATGCACTATTGTAAAGTGGTTGTTCCACTGGATATCATAAGGTGAATCCACCAATTTGTAAGTCGCTCTGGATAAGAGCGTCTGCTAAATGACTTAAATGTAAATGTAATTGTCTCATCATCCTGGCATCTGGGAAACTAAGCCGGGTTGGAAGTAAACAACATCCTGTGTAGATAACCAAGGTGGCTTATGGGAGTTGGAACCAGTCTGAATTAGCATTTTTTTTGTCCTATATAAGGTCTGTTTTATCAGCTAGGCTCTCGGCCCAACAGTCAAGACTGTCGGGTCGATGGTTTCATTATTGCAATAGTTAAACAATATTGAATTTAAAAAAAATTGTATTTCACCTTTATTTAACCAGGTAGGCTAGTTGAGAACAAGTTTTCATTTACAACTGCGACCTGGCCAAGATAAAGCAAAGCAGTGTGTCACAAACAACAACACAGAGTTACACATGGAATAAACAAGCGTACAGTCAATAACACAATAGAAAAAAGAAAGTCTGTGTGTGCAAATGGCGTGAGGAGGTAAGGCGAAGTAATTACAATTTAGCAAATTAACACGAATGATAGATGAGCAGCTGATGGGCAAGTAGAAATACTGGTGTGCAAAAGAGCAGAAAAATAAATAAAACAATATGGGGATGAGGTAGGTAGATTGGATGGGCTATTTACAGATGGGCTATGTACAGCTGCAGCGATTGGTTAGCTGCTCTGATAGCTGATGTTTAAAGTTAGTGAGGGAAATATAAGTCTCCAGCTTCAGCGAATAAAGATGATTGTTTGAAGAAATGACAAAGTCTCTCTCCCTTGAATAGAATATTCCACCACAACACTCTTGGCATTCTCTCAACCAGCTTCATGAGGAATGCTTTTCCAACAGTCTTGAAGGAGATCTCACATATGCTGAGCAGTTGTTGCTGATTTTCCTTCACACTGTGGTCCAACTCATCCCAAAACATCTCAATTGGGTTGAGGTCGGGTGATTGTGGAGGCCAGGTCATCTGATGCACCACTCATCACTCTGCTTCTTGGTCAAATAGCCCTTACACAGCCTTGGTGTTTTGGGTCATTGTCCTGTTGAAAAACAAATGATAGTCCCACTAAGTGCAAACCAGATGGGATGGCACATCATTGCAGGATGCTGTGGTAGCCATGCTGGTTAAGTGTGCCTTGAATTCTAAATAAATCACAGACACTGTCACCAGCAAAGCACCATCACACCTCCTCCATGCTTCACGGGCGGGACCACACATGCGGAGATCATACATTAACCTACTCTGCGTCTCATAAAGGCAAGGGGTTAGAACCAAAATTCTCACATTTGGATTCATTAGACCAAAGGACAGATTTCCACCGGTCTAATGTCCATTGCTCGTCTTCTTATTGGTCTCATTTAGTAGTGGTTTCTTTGCAGCAATTTGACCATGAAGAGCTGATTCATGCAGTCTCCTCTGAACAGTTGATGTTGAGATGTGTCTGTTACTTGAACTCTGTGAAGCATTTATTTGGGCTGCAATTTCTGAGGCTGGTAACTCTAATGAACGTATCCTCTGCAGCAGAGGTAACTCTGGGTCTTCCTTTCCTGTGGCGGTCCTCATTAAAGCCAGTTTCATCATAGCGCTTGATGGTTTTTGCGACTGCACTTGAAGAAACTTTCAAAGTTCTTGAAGTTTTCCATATTGACTGATCTTCATGTTGTAAATTAATGATGGACTGGCTTTCCCTTTGTTAATTTGAGCTGTTCTTGTCATAATATGGATTTAGTCTTTTACCAGATAGGGTTATCTTCTGTATACCTCCCTTACCTTGTCACAACACAACTGATTGGCTCACAACTGATTCCACAAATTAACTTTTAACAAGGCACACCTGTTAATTGAAATTCATTCCAGGTGACTACCTCGTGAAGCTGGTTGAGAGAATGCCAAGAGTGCAAAGCTGTCATCAAGGCAAAGGGTGGCTAATTTGAAGAATCTCAAATATAAAACCCTTTTTTGGTTACTACATGATTCCATATGTGTTGTTTCATAGTTTTGATGTCTTCTCTATAATTCTACAATATAGTAAACATTAAGAAAAACACTTGAATGAGGTGTGTCCAAACGTTTGACTGGTACTGTATGTAGGGAAATGTAAGTTGATACTGTAAATTTAAAAAGAAAGTGGTATCAAGGCAGTTGTCTTCTGTTTGGGAGTCAGACAATTTTGTGATTCATACGTTGTGAATTGATGTAACCCGGATAAAGCACTAAATCAACTTCAGTTACTGATAAACACAGCTGCTAGAATCTTGACTAGAACCAAAAAATGTGATTGTATTACTCCAGTGCTAGCCTCTCTACACTGGCTTCCTATTAAGGCTAGGGCTGATTTGAAGGTTTTACTGCTAACCTACAATGCATTACATGGGCTTGCTCCTACCTATCTTTACGATTTGGTCCTGCCGTACATACCTACACGTAAGCTACAGTCACAAGACGCAGGCCTCCTTATTGTCCCTAGAATTTCTAAGTAAACAGCTGGAGGCAGGGCTTTCTCCTATAGAGCTCCATTTTTTTATGGAATGGTCTGCCTATCCATGTGAGAGACGTAGACTCGGTCTCGACCTTTAAGTCTTTATTGAAGACTCATCTCTTCAGTAGGTCCTATGATTGAGTGTAGTCTGGCCCAGGGGTGTGAAGGTGAATGGAAAGGCACTAGAGTGACGAACCACCCTTGCTGTCTCTGCCTGGCTGGTTCCCCTCTCTACACTGGGATTCTCTGTCTCTAACCCTATTACTGTTGTTGAGTCACTGGCTTACTGGTGCTCTTCCATGCCGTCCCTAGGAGGGGTGCTTCACTTGAGTGGGTTGAGTCAATGACGTGATCTTCCTGTCTGGGTTGGCGCCCCCTTCGGGTTCATGCCGTGGGGGAGATCTTCGTGGGCTATACTCGGCCTTGTCTCAGGGTAGTAAGTTGGTGGTTGAAGTTCCCTCTAGTGGTGTGGGGGCTGTGCTTTGGCAAAGTGGGTGGGGTTATATCCTGCCTGGTTGGCCCTGTCCGGGGCTATCGTCGGATGGGGCCACAGTGTCTCCTGACCCCTCCTATCTCAGCCTCCAGTAATTATGCTGCAATAGTTTGTGTCGGGGGGCTAGGATCAGTCTGTTATATCTGGAGTATTTCTCCTGTCTTATCTGGTGTCCTGCGTGAATTTAAGTATTCTCCCTCTAACTCTTTCTCTCTCTTTCTCTATTTTCACTCTTCGCTCGGAGGACCTGAGCCCTAGGACCATGCCTCAGGACTACCTGGCCTGATGACTCCTTGCTGTCCCCAGTCCACCTGGTCGTGCTGCTGCTCCAGTTTCAACTGTTATGCCTGCGGCTATGGAACCCTGATCTGTTCACCGGACGTGCTACCTTGTCCCGGACCTGCTGTTTTCAACTCTCTCTCTACCACACCTGCTGTCTCTAACTCTGAGTGATCGGCTATGAAAAGCCAACTGGCATTTACTCCTGAGGTGCTGACCTGTTGCACCCTCTACAACCACTGTGATTATTATTATTTGACCGTGCTGGTCATCTATGAATGTTTGGACATCTTGGCCATGTACTGTTATAATCTCCACAGCCAGAAGAGGACCCCTCAGAGCCTGGTTCCTCTCTAGGTTTCTTCCTAGGTTCCTGCCTTTCTAGGAAGTTTTTCCTAGCCACCGTGCTTCTACATCTGCATTGCTTGCTGTTTGAGATTTTAGGCTGGGTTTCTGTATAGCACTTTGTGACATCGGCTGATGTAAAAATGGCTTTAGAAATACATTTGATTGATTGACGTGTCTTATAATGGCATCCAAGAGTCAATCTGCAAAGATTGTTATAAATTAAATCTAATTTTTAAAGCAAGGTCTTGGTTGTGTTTTGTTAGATGTCACCATAGTCTAGGATACAGGAAGCAGCAGTTGTGTTTCTAAAGTACTGTATTTCTAATGGATACAGTAAAACAATTATTAGATTTGTATAATAACCCAAGCTTATATCTAATTGTTTTTCTAATATAATCAATATGCTTTACAAAAGATCATTCAGAATCTATCCTCAAATGCAGATATTTCAAACAATCAACACTTTCAAGCATTGTTCCATAAAGGCTGATTTATGGCAAACAAAAATACCTGCATGATTTTAAAACCTCTGAGGCTGCATTTACACCTGAAATAGGGATTCTCAAATAAGATGCCCTGAGCCAAATATAGTGTCACAGGGCTATGTTCATACATTTACAGTCCTTTCATACGACATTAGTTACTCTGTTTGACTACTTCAGAATGCTCAAATTACAAAATCATGATGTTATTTTATTAGCTTAGTAGGCCTTCCTCAACAGTTTGTAATTCAACAAACCCACAAGGAAGACAGCAATATACACAGAACAAAAAAAATTACAAATATTTTACTGGGTTACAGTTCATATAAGGAAATCAGTCAATTGAAATAAATTCATTCGGCCCTACTGTGTGGATTTCACATGACTGGAAATACATATATGCATTTGTTGGTCACAGATACCTTAAAAAAGTGTCTGGTGTGACTACAATTTGCCTCATGCGGTGCGACACGTCTTCTTTGCATAGAGTTGATCGGGCTGTTGATTGTGGGCTGTGGAATGTTGTCCCACTTCCTCTTCAATGGCTGTGCGAAGTTCCTGGATATTGGCGGGAACTGGAACACGTTGTTGTACACGTACTGTAGATCTAGAGCATCCCAAATTTGCTCCATGGGTGACATGTCTGGTGAGTATGCAGGCCATGGAAGAACTGGGAAATGTTCAGCTTCCAGGAATTGTGTACAGATCCTTGCGACATGAGGTTGTGCATTATCATGCTGAAACATGAGGTGATAGCGGCAGATGAATGGCACAACAATGAGCCTCAGGATCTCACCACGGTATCTCTGTGCATCCAAATTGCCATCGATAAAATGCAATTGTGTTCGTTGTCCGTAGCTTATGTCTGCCCATACCATAACCCACCGCCACCATGGGGCACTCTGTTCACAACGTTGACATCAGCAAACCGCTCGCCCACACAACGCAATACACGCTGTCTGCCATCTGCCCAGTACAGTTGAAACCGGGATTCATCCGTGAAGAGCACACTTCTCCAGCGTTCCAGTGGCCATCGAAGGTGAACATTTGCCCACTGAAGTCGGTTATGACGCCGAACTGCAGTCAGGTCAAGACCCTGGTGAGGATGACGAGTGCGCAGAGGAGCTTCCCTGAGACGATTTCTGACAGTTTGTGCAGAATGTCTTTGGCTGTGCAACTCACAATAGGTTGGTGGCACCTTCATTTGGGAGGACGGGCTCATAGTAATAGCTAGAGCAGAACAAGGGGAATGGTTTCCATGTGTTTGATGCCGTTCCATTTACTCCATTCCAGGCATTATTATGAGCCATCCTACCCTCAGCAGCCTCCACTGGTGCAAACCCACAGTTTCATCAGCTGTCCGGGTGGCTGGTCTCAGATAATCCCGTAGGTGAAGAAGCCGGATGTGGAGGTCCTGGGCTGGTGTGGTTACACATGGTCTGCGGTTGTGAGGCCAAAAATTCTCTAAAACAATGTTGAAGGCGGTTTATGGTAGAGAAATTAACATTAAATTATCTGGCAACAGCTCTGGTGGACAGCTCCAATTGCACCGCCCTCAAAACATCTGTGGCATTGTGTTGTGTGACAAAACTGCACATTTTAGCCTGGCCTTGAATTGTCCCCAGCACAAGGTACACCTCTGTAATGATCATGCTGTTTTATCAGCTTCTTGATATGCCACACCTGTCAGGTGGATGGATTATCTTGGCAAAGGAGAAATGTTCACTAACAGGGATGTAAACAAATTTGTGGACAAAATTTTTGAAAAATAAGATTTTTGTGCATATAGAACATTTCAGCGATCTTTTATTTCAACTCATGAGACATGAGACTAACAATTACATTTACATTTAAGTCATTTAGCAGACGCTCTTATCCAGAGCGACTTACAAATTGGTGCATTCACCTTATGATATCCAGTGGAACAACCACTTTACAATAGTGCATCTAAATCTTTTAAGGTGGGGGGGGGGGGTTAGAAGGATTACTTTATCCTATCCCAGGTATTCCTTAAAGAGGTGGGGTTTCAGGTGTCTCCGGAAGGTGGTGATTGACTCCGCTGTCCTGGCGTCGTGAGGGAGCTTTTGACATGTTGTGTTTATTTTTGTTCAGTGTAGTTCTGTTTTTTGGTAAATATATTAATAAAGAGATAGGGAAACTTCTTAAAAAGACATTACAATAATTCCAAGGGACATTAACAGTAGCACACAAACTCCAGACTTCATTTTAAGAAGGTGGATAAAGAAATTCTCATTGATGGATTCCTGGCATTCATTCTCCACAACCAACAGATGCTGGTGTCACCTGGGATTGGGCCACAGTCATCTCTATGGGGTTTAGCTGTATACTGCACTGTAGTAGTCCCTGGCGTTAATGCCACAGCGCCCGGCCATAAGAGCTTCTTTCACTCAGCCTCCCATCTCCTCTCCTCCGCTCAGGGCTCTGACACAGCCACTCACTGTCTGTCAGGAGAAAAGTCTGCTTTTTTACATCCCTCCATAGAAATGAATGGCTGTATTATGGGAGGCAGGGCCTAGTCATTACATATATAGCCTGTATATGCAATGTATAACCCAATTGATGGCCCCATTTTCTATGCCAACTTATTGGGATGTCTGTGCCAACTGGATGTACTGGAAATCATATAATGAACATTGCATTCTGAGAACAGACTGGTGAATGATATAGGTAGAGTAACAGATGAGACAGTTAAAGGCACTGTTAAAAAAAATAAAAAATTGTTAGGCGACAAATATGAGATCAAAAGTGATGTTTTATTCATACTCTGAGACAAGAGTAAAAGTTGGAACTGTTATTGCTAGTTTAGCTACTGTACAAGAACGCACGTTTGTACCGTATCACATTGTAATGACGTGCCACTCATCCTGACAACCCATTCACATGTAAAGCAAAACAGTACCGTACGACGTTCAGTACATAGCAGGGGCATCATAGCAAACGGGCTATGACAGATTAGAGTTTAACTTGAATACCACTTACTCATCATAAGTTCCATGCTGAAATTTGGATCCTTTCTGTTCAATTAGATCATTCCTGGACAATATTTCTGTCCATTTAGGGGACCTCATTTGGCTCAAGAGCACCCCCAGAGGCAAATGTTCCTTACAGTAACTAACTCGGTTGAGAGTTGTACATTACTGGAAATCTCTGACAGACTAATCTTGTAGTAATTTTCTAAGAATAATCAACATACTATAGTTTCAGCCCAAAATTCGACAATGGTGTAATTCATTAGAGTTCTAATTTTAGACTAGTGAGATTCATGAATCATACTAACAGCCTGGAAACGTTCCTCTCCTTTTTGGGCGTCTTGACGAGGTTGAGGAAAGTATGAGTAGGAGAAAGACTTGGTTAACTCCTTTCCCTTTCCATAGACCATTAGGAAAACTAAACACACACACTAGGTACATACACTCACCCCTATAAGTCTCCAACTGGACAGGTTTTCTTTTTTTACCATTGGCTATGTGGCTAATTTAGTCAGGAAAAACAATGACACATACAGAGTTTATCAAACGTTTTTCCTTCAGAAGATGGATCGAAGCTTATGCCTGATGGTCCTAAATGTTTTAAACGGCTCACTCAGCACCGGGGCTAAATTATATGGTATTGCGTTCTTTACACAAACCTCTTCACCCCATATTTCCTCTAGCTCTCTCTCCTTGTAAACCAAGAGCAATAAACTATGAACAAAGCCCTGGTTTCTTCCCAGGAAAACCAAGATGGCCGCCACTGACTCAGGAGCACTGTCACCAGACCTGGCCGGTCGACCCATTGGGCTCTGGGGAGAATAAAGGGCGCCTAAGAGTGTTTTGCTGCCTTTGCTGCCATCGCTTTTGGGCATATTACATAATCATATCCAACTGTACACTGTAGAATCAGAGTGGTGGTTGAGAGGTGGTAAGGGGTGGGGTGGGGTTGGGGAAAATTGGAGAGGGGTGAGTATTGGTTTTTATGGAACACTATTTCCTTATGCCACAGTACAGACTGGCCTCCCCACCCTGGTTTTTTGACAAATAACCAGGCCCACACAACTCACACGACCTGTCTGGCATGCCAGGGCTGTCTATACATATGCCTGAGTGTCAGTGTGCAAATGGATCATCCTAATTTATATCTACTGTTTGTGCATGGAAATTCATCTGGGTCTGTTAGTAATTTTATGCCTCAGTTGGCCATGTTTGGTTTTTGCAGGTTGAATGACCTTGAATTAGCTAAACTTGTAAAATGTATTTATGTTACTAATTATGTACAGACTCGCCACTCCCATGCTTTATCTGGAGACAGTTTCTTCAACATCACATCAAATCAAACTTTATTTGTCACATGCGCCGAATACAGCAAGTGTAGACTTTACCGTGAAATGCTTACTTACAAGCCCTTAACCAACAGTGCAGTTCAAGAAGAGTTAAGAAAATATTTACCAAGTAGGCTAAAATAAAAAGTAATAATAAAAAGTAACAGAATAAGAATAACGAGGCTATATACAGGGGGCACCGGTACCGAGTCAGTGTGTGAGGGTACAGGTTGTTGAGGTCATTTGTACATGTAGGTGGGGGTGAAGTGACTATGCATAGATAATGAACAGGGAGTAGCAGCAGTGTACAAAAAGGGAGGGGAGGGGGGGGGCAATTTTATTAATTGTTCAGCAGTCTTATGGCTTGGGGGTAGAAGCTGTTGAAGAGCCTTTTGGTCCTAGACTTGACGCTCCGGTACCACTGGCCGTGCGATAGCAGAGAAAACAGTCTATAACTTGGGTGACTGGAGTCTCTGACAATTTTATGGGCTTTCCTCTGACACCACTTATTGTATAGGTCCAGGATGGCAGGAAGCTTGGCCCCAGTGATGTACTGGGCCATTCGCACTACCCTCTGTAGTGCCTTACGGTCAGATGCCGAGCAGTTGCCATACCAGGCGGTGATGCAACCGGTCAGGATGCACTCGATGGTGCAGCTGTCAAACCTTTTCAGGATCTGTGGACCCATGCCAAATCTTTTCAGTCTCCTAAGGGGAAAAGTTTTTGTCGTGCTCTCTTCACGACTGTCTTGGTATGTTTGGACCATGATAGTTCGTTGGTGATGTGGACACCGAGGAACTTGAAACTCTTGACCCACTCCACTACAGCCCATCGATGTTAATGGGGGCCGGTTCGGCCCGCCTTTTCCTGTAGTCCACGATCAGCTCCTTTGTCTTGCTCACATTGAGGGAGAGGCCAGTTTTCTGACCTCCTCCCTATAGGCTGTCTCATCGGTGATCAGGCCTACCACTGTTGTGTCGTCAGCAAACTTAATGATGGTGTTGGAGTCGTGTTTGGCCACGCAGTCGTGGGTGAACAGGGAATACAGGAGGGGACTAAGTACACACCCCTGAGGGGCCCCGGTGTTAGCGATCAGTGTGGCACATGTGTTGTGGCCTTCTCTTACCACCTGGGGGCGGCCCGTCAGGAAGTCGACGATCCAATTGCAGAGGGAGGTGTTTAGTCCCAGAGTCCTTAGCTTAGTGATGAGCTTCATGGGCACTATGGTGTTGAACGCTGAGCTGTAGTCAATGAACAGCATTCTCACATAGGTGTACCTTTTGCCTAGGTGAGCAAGGGCAGTGTGGAGAGTGATTGAGATTGCGCCATCTGTGTTTCTGTTGGGGTTCTATGCGAATTAGAGTGGGTCTAGTGTGTCCGGGAGGATCCTGTTGATGTGAGCCATGACCAGCCTTTCAAAGCACTTCATGGCTACCGATGTGAGTGCCACGGGGCGGTAATCATTTAGGCAGGTTACCTTTGCTTCCTTGGGCACAGGGACTGAAACATGTAGGTATTACAGACTCGGTCAGGGAGAGGTTGAAAATGTCAGTGAAGACACTTGACAGTTGGCCCGCGCATGCTTTAAGTACAAGTCCTGGTAATCCGTCTGGCCCAGCGGCTTTGTGAATGTTGACTTGTTTAAAGGTTTTGTTCACATCAGCTACCGAGAGCGTTATCACACAGTCATCCAGAACAGCTGGTGCTCTTGTACATGCTTTAGTGTTGCTTGCCTTGAAGTGAGCATAAAAGGCATTTAGCTCGTCTGGTAGGCTCGCGTCACTGGGCAGCTCGCGTCTGGGTTTCCCTTTGTAATCCGTAATAGTTTTCAGGCCCTGCCACATCCGACGAGTGTCAGAGTATTGGCGCTTTGCTTGATTACATTTACATTTTAGTCATTTAGCAGACGCTCTTATCCAGAGCGACTTACAGTAGTGAAAGCATACATTTCATACATTTTGTCTCCATACTGGTCCCCCGTGGGAATCGAACCCACAACCCTGGCATTGCAAACACCATGCTCTACCAACTGAGCCACACAGGACCCGTTTGATGGTTCATCTGAGTGCATAGCAGCATTTCTTATAAGCGTCCGGATTAGTCTCCCACTCCTTGAAAGCGGCAGCTCTAGCCTTTAGCTTGATGTGGATGTTGTCTGTAATCCATGACTTCTGGTTGGAATATGTACGTGCAGTCACTGTGAGGACGACGTCATTGATGCACTTACTGATGAAGCCGATGACTGAGGTGGTGCACTCCTCAATGCACTCCTCAAGTCCGCATTTCTTATAAGTGTCCGGATTAGTCTCCCACTCCTTGAAAGCGGCATCTCTAGCCTTTAGCTCGATGCGGATGTTGTCTGTATCCATGACTTCTGGTTGGGATATGTACGTGCAGTCACTGTGAGGACGACGTCATTGATGCACTTACTGATGAAGCCGATGACTGAGGTGGTGCACTCCTCAATGCCATTGGATGAATCCTGGAATATATTCCAGTCTGTGCTAGCAAAACAGTCCTGTAGCGTAGCATTCGCGTCACCTGACCACTTCCGTATTGAGCGAGTCACTGGTACTTCCTGCTTTAGTTTTTGCTTGTAAGCAGGAATCAGGAGGATAGAATTTTGATCAGATTTGCCAAATGGAGGGAGGGGGAGAGATTTGTATGCATCTCTGTGTGTGGAGTAAAGGTGGTCTAGGATTTCTTTTCTCTGGTTGCACATGTGACATGCTGGTAAAAATTTGGTAAAACAGATTTAATTATGCCTGCATTAAAGTCCCCGGCCACTAGGAGCACCGCTTCTGGGTGAGCATTTTCTTCTTTGCTTATGGCCTTATAGAGTTGTTTGAGAGCAGTCTTAGTGCCAGCTTCGTTCTGTGGTGATAAATAGACGGCTACGAATAATATAGATGAGAACTCTTGGTAGATAGTGTGGTCTACAGCTTATCATAAGGTACTCTACCTCAGGTGAGCAATACCTCAAGACTTCTTTAATATTAGACATCGCACACCAGCTGTTATTAACAAATAGACACACACCCCCACCCCTCATCTTACCAGAGGTAGCGTCTCTGTTCTGCCGGTGCATGGAAAATCCTGGCAGCTCTATATTGTCCGTATCGTCGTTCAGCCATGTCTCGGTGAAACATAAGATGTTACATTTTTTGATGTCCCGTTGGTAGAATAATCTTAATCGTAGGTCATCAATTTTATTTTCCAATGATTGCACGTTAGCAAGAAGAACGGATGGCAATGGGAGTTTACTCGCTCGCCTATGGATTCTCAGAAGGCTGCCCGATCTGCGGCCCCTTTTTCTGCGTCTTTTCTTCACGCAAAAGGAGTGGATCTGGGCCTGTTCCAGTGAAAGCAAGATATCCTTCTCATCGGACTCGTTAAAGGAAAACGTTTCTTCCAGTCCGCGGTGAGTAATCCCTGTAATCAAAGTTATTTTCGGTCATAAGAGATGGAAGCAGCAACATTATGTACACAATTAGTTAAAAAATAAGTTACACAAAAAAACTAACAAAATGGCACAATCGGTTGGGAGAATGTAAAACGTCAGCCATGTTCTTTGGCACCATCTTTTCCACATAACATATATAGTTCAAACAAGTATGCACTCAGTCAGGGACAGACTTTGCGATTTGGAGGCCCTAGGCAGAAGACAGTCTTAAAAACATGACCGGTTGTGTTCATGATGCATGAAAAGGTAATTACATTTTACAGCTAAATTACATGTCTTTACTATAAAATCCATTATCTGATTGTCAAACAAATCGTTAAAAAAATTAGGTTACCTTTGCACATTCATCGAAAATAATTCCAGCATCTGAACAATGTACTGTGCACATGCCAACCTTCCTTAAATTCGCAAGTGGCTGAAACTATCTCACCGGAGAAAGCCTCAGAGCAAGCAAAACAGTGTCCCTCTGTCTTACTATATGTAGCCCATGTATCTGATGCTGTCTGGCCAAAAAGAGTATGACATGCCTTTTTACTAAAGAAATGTTTTAACTGAGGTAATTTTTCATTTAAAATTAAATCTTCATTATTTATTTTAATTTTAACTTGCCTCACACTGAAAGCACCTCATTGTTGCTTACATCTAGACGTTCCGCTAGCGGAACACCTGCTCCAATATCCAATGATAGGCGTGGCGCGAATTACAAATTCCTCAAAAATACAAAAACTTCAATTTTTCAAACATATGACTATTTCACAGCATTTTAAAGACAAGACTCTCCTTTATCTAACCACACTGTCCGATTTCAAAAAGGTTTTACAGCGAAAGCAAAACATTAGATTATGTCAGCAGAGTACCAAGCCAGAAATAATCAGACACCCATTTTTCAAGCTAGCATATAATGTCACAAAAACCCAGAAGACAGCTAAATGCAGCACTAACCTTTGATGATCTTCATCAGATGACACACCTAGGACATTATGTTATACAATACATGCATGTTTTGTTCAATCAAGTTCATATTTATATCAAAAAACAGCTTTTTACATTAGCATGTGACGTTCAGAACTAGCATACCCCCGCAAACTTCCGGAGGAATTTGCTAACAATTTACTAAATTACTCACGATAAACGTTCACAAAAAGCATAACAATTATTTTAAGAATTATAGATACAGAACTCCTCTATGCACTCGATATGTCCGATTTTAAAATAACTTTTTGGTGAAAGCACATTTTGCAATATTCTAAGTACATAGCCCAGCCATCACGGGCTAGCTATTTAGACACCCGGCAAGTTTAGCACTCACCAATATCAGATTTACTATTATAAAAGTTTCATTACCTTTGTTGTCTTCGTCAGAATGCACTCCCAGGACTGCCACTTCAATAACAAATGTTGGGTTGGTCCAAAATAATCCATCGTTATATCCGAATAGCGACGTTTTGTTCGTGCGTCCCAGACACTATCCGAATGGTAAAGAAGGGTCGCGCGCATGGCGCAATTCGTGACAAAAAAAATCTAAATATTCCATTACCGTACTTCGAAGCATGTCAACCGCTGTTTAAAATCAATTTTTATGCCATTTTTCTCGTAGAAAAAGCGATAATATTCCGACCGGGAATCTCCTTTTCGGCAAACAGAGGAAAAAATCACAAAGACGGGGGCGGCCAGGTCACACGCCTAAGCCCACAGTCCCTTGATCGGACACTTGAGAAAGGCGATAATGTGTTTCAGCCTGGGGCTGGGATGACGACATTCTGTTTTTTCCCGGGCTCTGAGCGCCTATGGACGACGTAGGAAGTGTCACGTTAGAGCAGAGATCCTTTGTAAAAGATAGAGATGGCAAAGAAGTTCCAGAAATGGTCAGACAGGCCACTTCCTGTAAAGGAATCTCTCAGGTTTTGACCTGCCATTTGAGTTCTGTTATACTCACAGACACCATTCAAACAGTTTTAGAAACTTTAGGGTGTTTCCTATCCATATATAATAAGTATATGCATATTCTAGTTACTGGGTAGGATTAGTAACCAGATTGAATCGGGTACGTTTTTTATCCAGCCGTGAAAATACTGCCCCCTAGCCATAAGAGGTTAATTTCAATGAAAGTCACGTTTTCAATCATATCACTTTAAAAAATGCACAGGAACTTTGGCAGGGTGGAATAGTCCATCCTAAACCAGTCTGTGGGGGATTAATGACACTTGTTTCTACTATTATGAAAAAATGTATTATATTGATATTAAATATACACTGAGTGTACAAAACATTAAGAACACCTGCTCTTTCTATAATAGACTGATCAGGTGAATCCAGGTGAAAGCTATGATCCCTTACAGATGTCACTTGTTAAATCCACTTCAATCAGTGAAGATGAACGGGAGGTTATAGGTTAAAGAAGGATTTGCCTGGAGACAATTGAGACATGGATTGTGTGAATGGGCATGACAAAAGATTGAAGTGCCTTTGAATGGGGTATGGCTGTACTGTAGGTGGTTTGTAATGTATCAAGTAATGCAACGCTGCTGGGTTTTTCACAGTCCACAGTTTCCCGTGTGTATCAAGAATGGTCATCCAGCCAATTTGACACAACTGTGGGAAGCATTGGCTTCAGCATGGGCCAGCATCGCTGTGGAACGCTTTCGATACCTTGTAGAGTCCATGCCTTGACGAATTGAGGCTGTTTTGAAGGCAAAAGGGCGTGGTGCAACTCAATAATAGGAAGGTGTTCTTAATGTTTTGTACACTCAGTGTATGTATATGTGTGGAAATAATTTAGCAGGCCATGGGGGGGCCTCAAGTGGTGAAATTATGACTTTTTAAAAAAGATTACTAGTATATATATGTTTTATTATGCCCAGCTCACAATGCCCCTTTGATGATGTGAGGCTTGAGGCAATTGCCTCTTCTACCTAATGGTAAGTCCGCCACTGCACTCAGGTAAATCCTTAGGTGTAGTGTCATTCACCAGCCAAATGTCTGATGATGAGGCTACTTCTGGTAGATTTATTTGGCCAATATTAAGATGGCGCAAACACATCCCAATTCATCAAAGATCTCAAGGACAATATTGGTGACTAGACAAACTCTGATCCCACCTCCCCTCATTGCCCTACTGTCTCTTGATGTTGAGTAGTTACAGTAACACTATTCACATCACTTCCAAAAGGACCTCAGTCACTATCACCTTTTGAACAGCACTTTGCACATTTCGCAATGCTGCTCAGTGAATCAAATCACATGCACATCAATGTGATTTATACGGTTGGCTTAGGTGTAACATCCTGGTCCTGGAAACCCACCGGTTTATGTTCCAGTCTAGCACTGATACACATGATTCAAATAGTCAACGGTTTGATTTAGTTGATTAATGTAATCAGGTGTGTTAGTGCTGGGACATAACAGCCTTCACACCTCATAGGACCAACAATATCACAAATTAAATCTAAGAATAAAAACTGGAATTGTACATAATAATTTGTACAATTGTAAACAAAAGTTTAATTTCAGAAACACAAACTGAATTTCAATCAATGTCATGCACACACTCCAGACGGTAGATGGCAGTGACGAACCCCTTTGATTTTAAAGAACAAATCCAACTTTAAAAAAAAAATTAAACATACCCAGACCCACCTGCTCACACCCCCATCTCCAGCGCCCGTATCACTCTCCGCCACATGGCTTCAAACTGTACCATTTTGTTCCTCTCCATTGCCCATGCACTTTCAACATTTAGATAATAAACATTAGACCTTTTTTATTGTGTTAACGATGGAAGATTGGTTTACTTCCAGTTTTTAAGTATGAGAGCTGGTGTAACTGAGTCAGGATTGTAACCCTCCTTGCTCGCACACACTTTATCAGTTCTGCCCACCAATTTTTTATAGGATTGAGGTCAGGGCTTTGTGATGGCCACTCCAATACCTTGACTTTGTTGTCCTTAAGCCATTTTGCCACAACTTTGGAAGTATGCTTGGGGACATTGTCTATTTGGAAGACCCATTTGCGACCAAGCTTTAACTTCCTGACTGATGTCTTGAGATGTTGCTTCAATATATCCACATAATTTTCCTCCCTCATGATGCCATCTATTTTGTGAAGTGCACCAGTCCCTCCTGCAGCAAAGCACCCCCACAACATGATGCTGCCACCCCCGTGCTTCACGGTTGGGATGGTGTTCGTCAGCTTGCAAGCGTCCCCCTTTTTCCTCCAAACATAACAATGGTCATTATGGCCAAACAGTTCTATTTTTGTTTCATCAGACCAGAGGACATTTCTCCAAAAAGTACAATCTTTGTCCCCATGTGCAGTTGCAAACCGTAGTCTGGCTTTTTTATGGCGGTTTTGGAGCAGGGGCTTCTTCCTTGCTGAGTGGTCTTTCAGGTTGTGTCAGTATAGCACTCGTTTTACTGTGGATATAGATACTTTTGTACCTGTTTCCTCCAGCATCTTCACAAGGTCCTTTGCTGTTGTTCTGGGATTGATTTGCACTTTTTGCACCAAAGTACGTTCATCTCTAGGAGACAGAACGCGTCTCCTTCCTGAGTAGTGTGACGGATGCGTGGTCCAATGGTGTTTATACTTGCGTACTATTGTTTGGACAGATGAATGTGGAACCTTCAGGCATTTGGAAATTGCTCCCAAGGATGAACCAGACTTGTGGAGGTCTTCATTTTTTTCTGAGGTCTTGGCTGATTTCTTTTGATTTTCCCATGATGTCAAGCAAAGAGGCACTGAGTTTGAAGGTAGGCCTTGAAATACCTCCACAGGTACACCTCCAATTGACTCAAATGATGTCAATTACTCTATCAGAAGCTTCTAAAGCCATGAAATCATTTAAATTCTGGGGATGAGCATACGCATCTGCAATGTGTACCCATTGTTCCTCTTTAGTGCATTTAACTATATGTCACAGGTAAAAGACCTGGGTGGCAAGTTGATACAATTCCAAGTCTGGAAGGATAAAAAGCACCCTCAGACTTTTTATTCTATGAGTTTTATTTGCCCATCTGAACTAGTATACTTTTTTTTGAATATCTTTGGTGGGGTAATCAGTATTACTGAGAATAAATATAGAAACGTTAGTAGCCATGCCATTCTGAAGTGTTTATTTTACCTCTAAGAATTTTTTAAAATTTATTTCACCTTTATTTAACCAGGTAGGCTAGTTGAGAACAAGTTCTCATTTACAACGGCGACCTGGCCAAGATAAAGCAAAGCAGTGCGACAAAAAACAACCACACAGAGTTACACGTGGGATAAACAAACGTACAGTCAATAACACAATAGAAAAATCTATACACAGTGTGTGCAAATGGAGTAAGGAGGTAAGGCAATACATAGGCCATAGTAGCGAAGTAATTACAATTTAGCAAATTAACACTGGAGTGATAGATGTGCAGATGATGATGTGCAAGTAGAAATACTGGTGTGCAAAAGAGCAAAAAAAGTAAATAAAAACAATATGGGGATGAGGTAGGTAGTTGGATGGGCTATTTACAGATGGGCTATGTACAGCTGCAGCGATCGGTAAGCTGCTCAGATAGCTGATGTTTAAAGTTAGTGAGGGAGATATAAGTCTCCAACTTTAGCGATTTTTGCAATTCATTCCAGTCATTGGCAGCAGAGAACTGGAAGGAAAGGCAGCCAAAAGAGGTGTTGGCTTTGGGGATGACCAGTGAGATATACCTGCTGGAGCGTGTGCTACGGGTGGGTGTTGCTATGGTGACCAGTGACCTGCGATAAGGCAGAGCTTCACCTAGCAAAGGCTTATAGATGACCTGGAGCCAGTGGGTTTGGCGACGAATATGTAGCGAGGGCCAGCCGACGAGAGCATACAGGTTGCAGTGGTGGGTGGTATATGGGGCTTTGGTGACAAAACACATGGCACTGTGAAAGACTGCATCCAGTTTGCTGAGTAGAGTGTTGGAGGCTATTTTGTAAATGACATCACCGAAGTCAAGGATCGGTAGGATAGTCCGTTTTATGAGGGTATGTTTGGCAGGAGGCTTTGTTGCGAAATAGGAAGCCAATTCTAGATTTAATTTTGGATTGGAGATGCTTAATATGAGTCTGGAAGGAGAGTTTACAGTCTAGCCAGACACCTAGGTATTTGTAGTTGTCCACATATTCTAAATCAGAACCGTCCAGAATAGTGATGCTAGTCGGGCGGGCGGATGCGGGCAGCGATTGGTTGAAGAGCATGCATTTAGTTTTACCAGCATTTAAGAGCAGTTGGAGGCCACGGAAGGAGAGTTGTATGGCATTGAAGCTCGTTTGGAGGTTTGTTAACACATTGTCCAAAGAAGGGCCAGATGTATACAGAATGGTGTCGTCTGCGTGGATCAAGGAATCACCCGCAGCAAGAGCGACCTCGTTGATATATACAGAGAAAAGAGTCAGCCCGAGAATTGAACCCTGTGGTACCCCCATAGAGACTGCCAGAGGTCTGGACAACAGGCCCTCCGATTTGACACACTGAACTCTATCTGAGAAGTAGTTGGTGAACCAGGCAAGGCAGTCATTTGAGAAACCAAGGCTGTTGAGTCTGCCGATAAGAATATGGTGATTGACAGAGTTAAAAGCCTTGGCCAGGTCGATGAAGACGGCTGCACAGTACTGTCTTTTATCGATGGCGGTTATGATATCGTTTAGTACCTTGAGCGTGGCTGAGGTGCACCCGTGACCAGCAGGGAAACCGGATTGCACAGCAGAGAAGGTACGGTGGGATTCGAAATGGTCAGTGATCTGTTTGTTAACTTGGCTTTTGAAGACCTTAGAAAGGCAGGGCAGGATGGATATAGATCTGTAACAGTTTGGGTCTAGAGTGTCACCCCCTTTGAAGAGGGGGATGACCGCGGCAGCTTTCCAATTTTTAGGAATCTCAGACGATACGAAAGAGAGGTTGAACAGACTAGTAATAAGGGTTGCAACAATGGAGGCGGATAATTTTAGAAAGAGAGGTTCCAGATTGTCTACCCCAGCTGATTTGTACGGGTCCAGGTTTTGCAGCTCTTTCAGAACATCAGCTATCTGGACTTGGGTGAAGGAGAAGCTGAGGAGGCTTGGCAAGTAGCTGCAGGGGGTGCGGAGCTTTTGGTCGAGGTTGGGGTAGCCAGGTGGAAAGCATGGCCAGCCGTAGAGAAATGCTTATTGAAATTCTCGATTATCGTGGATTTATCGGTGGTGACAGTGTTTTCTAGTGCAGTGGGCAGCTGGGAGGAGGTGCTCTTGTTCTCCATGGACTTTACAGTGTCCCAAAGCTTTTGGGAGTTAGCGCTACAAGATGCAAATTTCTACTTGAAAAAGCTAGCCAGCCTTTGCTTTCCTAACTGACTGTGTTCCTGACTTCCCTGAAAAGTTGCATATCGCAAAGACTATTCGATGCTAGTGCAGTACGCCACAGGATGTTTTTGTGATGGTCGAGGGCAGTCAGGTCTGGAGTGAACCAAGGGCTATATATGTTCTTAGTTCTACATTTTTTGAAAGGGGCATGCTTATTTAAGATGGTGAGGAAATTACTATTAAAGAACAACCAGGCGTCCTCTACTGACGGGATGAGGTCAATATCCTTCCAGGATACCCGGGGCTAGGTCGATTAGAAAGGCCTGCTCGCTGAAGTGTTTTAGGGAGTGTTTGACAGTGATGGGGGTGGTCGTTTGACCGCGGACCCATAACGGATGCAGGCAATGAGGCAGTGATCGCTGAGATCCTGATTGAAAACAGCAGAGGTGTATTTGGAGGGCAAGTTGGTCAGGATAATATCTATGAGGGTGCCCATGTTTACGGTTTAGCGTTGTACCTGGTGGGTTCCTTGATCATTTATGTGAGATTGAGGGCATCTAGCTTAGATTGTCAGACGGACGGGGTGTTAAGCTTATCCCAGTTTAGTTCACCTAACAGAACGAACTCTGAAGATAGACGGGGGCAATCAATTCACATATGGTGTCCAGAGCAGAGCTGGGAGCTGAGGCAGCAACAGTGAGAGACTTATTTCTAGAGACATTTCTTTTAAAAACTGTTTTGGCATAGACCTGGAAAGCATGACAGAACTTTGCAGGCTATCTCTGCAGTAGATTGCAATTCCTCCCCCTTTGGCAGTTCGATCTTGAGGGAAAATGTTGTAGTTGGGGATGGAAATTTCAGAATTTTTGGTGGCCTTCCTAAGCCAGTATTCAGACATGGCAAGGACATCAGGGTTGGCGGAGTGTGCTAAAGCAGTGAGTAAAACAAACTTAGGGAGTAGGCTTCTGATGTTAACATGCATGAAACCAAGGCTTTTACGATTACAGAAGTCAACAAATGAGAGAGCCTGGGGACACACAGGGCCTGGGTTAACCTCAACATCACCCGAGGAACAGAGGAGGAGTAGGATGAGGGTACGGCTAAAGCCTATCAGAACTGGCCGTCTAGTGCGTTGGGAACACAGAATAAAAGGAGCAGATTTCTGGGCATGGTAGGATAGATTCAGGGCATAATGTACAGACAGGGGTATGGTAGGGTGCGGGTACAGTGGAGATAAACCTAGGCATTGAGTGACGTTAAGAGAGGTGCATCTCTGGAGGCACTAGTTATGCTAGGTGAGGTTACCGCATGTGTTGGAGGTGGGACAAAAGAGCTATCTGAGGCATGTTGAGTGGGACTAGGGGATCCGCAGTAAAATAAAACAATGATAACTACCCTAAACAACAGTATACAAGGCATATTTACATTAGAGAGAGACATAAAGCGAGGCATAAAGCAATCACAGGTGTTAATTGGGAGAGCTAGCTAAGACAACGCGTAAGACAACAACAGCTAATCAGCGAAGACAACAACAACAGGTA
Source organism: Salmo salar (assembly GCF_965601325.2). Lineage (NCBI taxonomy): Eukaryota > Metazoa > Chordata > Actinopteri > Salmoniformes > Salmonidae > Salmo > Salmo salar. The sequence continues at coordinate 75,345,764 of NC_138300.1, read as the reverse complement.
AAATGGCGATGAATGGGCAGAGAGGGTCAGTTAACTACACACAGGGCCTGAGTCCGGGGCTGGGGCCGACATATAAACAAAATAAAGAAAATGGAGTACCGTGATTAATGAACAGTCCAGCAGGCATCAACTATGTAGCCAAGTGATCATAGGGTCCAGTGAACAGCAATAGCACAGGGAAGCCGATAGGTAGTCGTTACTACGCTAGGTGAGCGGGAGACACCATGTTCAGAAAGTTACTAGGCCGGGGCTAGCAGAAGCATCTTCAACAATTGCCAATTGGTCCAGGCCAATTGGCAAAATAATTATTGTAGCTGGAGTAATTTAGTTTGCTAGCCGGGAGATGCACCTGGCTCGAGGCTAACTGATGCTAGCTTCGGGACAAGGGTGTTAGCCACTATAGCCACTCGGTAGCAGCTAGCTAGCTGCGATGATCCGGTGCAAAGGTCAAGAGCTTACGGTAGGAATCCGGTAATGTAGTGGCTTCTAGTCGTGTTAGTGTAGAGTCCGGGAGGCATCAGCTGTGTAGCCGAGTGATCATAGGGTCCACTGAGCAGGCTGGGAGATGGGCCTGACTCAAGGCTAGCTTCGGGCTGGGCCACTCGGTGGCAGCTAGCTAGCTGCGATGATCCGGTGTAATGGTCCAGAGCTTATGGCAGGAATCCAGTGATGTAGTGGAGAAAAGCAGTCCGATATACTCATGGTTGATATCGCGCTGTGCAGACTGGCAGGTATTATCCAGGCTAAAAGCGGCTGGTGTCTGAGTTAAAGGTAAAGGCCGCTAGCAATGGCTAACAATGACTAAATAGCTAGTAGCTAATTAGCTGGTTAGCTTCTGATGGCTAGCTCCTGATAGAGGTTCTAGCTATAAGGTATAAAAATAGCAGATCCGTATCACATTGGGTGAGGCGGGTTGCCGGAAGGTATATTTAATTAAAAAATGTAAAAAGAGATTGAAATATATACAAAAAAGACAAAAAAAACATAACATTTACAAGGGACAACAACAAACGCGTCCGCACTGCTACGCCATCTTGGATTGAAGAATGGGAAGATTTTTCCATTTAATTAGATCTGCTTTCATATTGTTGAGTGGTGGGATAAAGTTATCTTTATACAGTATATTTGTTGTTTGTTGTCACTTATTAAGCATCCAACTTGAAAGGAAAGAGGAAGCCCATCCACAACATTGCCGGCCACGCAGACCTGGTGAAGAGAGTGGTGAAACAGAGAAGACATTGTCTGTTCTTCTGAGCTTTGATGCAGAGTCTTTACCCGACGGAGTTAAGTTAGGATGTGAGAGCTTTTGTTTCCCGAAGCCATTACAGTGTTTTAGGTGACAAGCTTACAGTATGGTCATGTTGCAGTAGTGTGTAGGAGGGCGATTCCTAGATGTGAGGAGTGTGCAGGAGGGCATGAGACAACGGATTGTGTACTACCAGTGGAAGAGGTTGTGTGTGTTAACTGTATGGGAGACCAGCAGTGTCCGTTGAGAGAAAGGTATGTTGAGGTTGCCAGGATCAGAGTAGTACAGAAGGTGTCATATGCTGAGGCAAGGAAGAGAGTGGTAGAGGAAGATGGGTCCAGGGCGAGGGAGCCTAAGAGGATCCCTGTGAGTAGGCAGAGAGCAATAAAATGTGATATGAATAACATGTGCTATAGTAATGTTGAATATTTAGCATTCATGGCAATGGTTATCAACTGTACCGCAGAAATGGAACATAAATCACATAAATTGCTGTGGTGCTGGCAGCTGCAGAGAAGTACTCGGGCGTATGAGATTTTACTGCAGAATAGTTACAAGCAGTGTTGCGCAATAGTATCCTGTCTTCCCAGGCTGCCTCCCCTGGTGTAGGATCAGATAGGGCCAAGTAGTGGAAATGGGTGTAGGGTTAGTTGAGGGGGGCAATTTTTCTACGAAGTTTAATATACTCAGGAACAGTAGGTGTAAACAGCGCTAGATAAGAGGAATTGATGGATAGGGAGGCCGTGACCGGCATCACACGCCAGTACAGTAGGTGGTGGTGTATAGACATCACGGTTGCGATCCGCCAATACAAGTTTAAGAAAAAGAAGAAAAACATTACCGAGATCAACTTTCGCGGTTGCACAACAAAACAACTATCAAGGGACAAAGAACTTGACAGCTGGTTATAACTCAAATTATCAATAAGTAAGTGATTGTATTTTAAGACCGCAACAATTCTTACACTATTCTTTATCGACACTGCGGTGTACTGACTGTCGGCTGTAATGTAAAGTGTACTTAGTCACGTTGTAACGAAGTATAGGCTGCAGTGGTCTACATTGTAATATGTATTGTCAAGCTAAACAATTAACGTTAGGCACCGAGGAGAGGTTGTTACGGCGTACACACCGTAGAGTTCATTGAAAAGCGGCACACGTTCTTGACAGGAACATACACGAACCATTCGTGACAGACAGCTTCCAAAGCGTATTTCCAAACGAAAAATGTCTTGTTAACAAACATTCGTGGCTATTTTGACTTCTGTTTCAGTGTTCCACAACTGCCTTGCTTTCCTTTTGTGTAATGTAGGTAGGTCACTTCCTCTCAGGCTGGCTCTAACAAAAAAGATTGCCGTCTTGAAACTGCAGTAACCGCAGCCAACTGTGGTATTTTGGATGCAGTGATTGCAGAATAACTACAAAATTACTGCAGTAAAGAAAAGTGTTATTTTGGATGCAGTATTTGCACCATACTGCAGTTACACTGCACTCTGACTGCAGTCTTTTTTGTAAGGGGGTTGCAGGGAGCTTGACAATAACCACTAAGATGTGTTACAAAATGTCTAACTTTGACTAAAAGTAAACAGTATCAGCACCCAAAATGAATACCGGAACCTATTTCAGTCCAAGTCAAACACCGATAAGAAGTAATCAGGTAGGCCTATTTTCTGATGTTTCCACTCTATCAGAGCATGACGTTTTTTGGTTTCAAACTGAGTGGTTATCGAAAGGGAGAGAGCTGTCCTTACTCAACATTGACTGGAGCGCTCCAAACAAAAGACAATGACTGAATTGACAAAACTCGTAAATGGAATGAAATAAACGAACTTGTTTCTCACAAGTGAAGCATAGCTTGTGCACTCTGCAAACAGTGTCCACTCAGACAATGAGAACGGGAAGCCTGGAATAATAATATTGAATGCGTTAAAATAATTACAGTAACCAAAGCAAACATTGTAGATTAGAAAGGATAGTGTTTAGCGGTAAATGTACTAATGGTGATATATGTAATGGGGAATTGATATACAGTCCTTTCGGAAAGTGTTCAGACCTCGACTTTTTCCACATTTTGTTACATTACAGCCTTATTCTAAAATCTATGTAAATGATTTTTTTCTCTCATCAATCTACACACAGTACCCCATAATGACAAAGCAAAAACAGGTTTTTAGAAATGTTTGCTAATTTATTAAAATTAAAAACTGAAATACCTTATTTACATAAGTATTCAGACCCTTTGCTATGAGACTTGAAATACATCTCAGGTGCATCCTGTTTCCATTGATCATCCTTGAAATGTTTCTACAACTTGATTAGAGTCCACCTGTGGTAAATTCAATTGATTGGAAATGATTTTGAAGGGCACACACCTGTTTAAATATGGTCCCACAGTTGACAGTGCATGTCAGAGCATTTCTGCAGCATTAAAGGTCCCCAAAAACACAGTAGCCTCCATTCTTAAATGGAAGACGTTTGTAACAACCAACACTCTTCCTAGAGCTGGCCGCCCGGCCAAATTGAGCAATCCTGCCGCTGCTACTTATTTTAGGGCTCTCGAGTGGCGCAGCGGTCAAAGGCACTGCATCTCAGTGTTAGAGGTGTCACGACAGACCCTGTTTTGAAGCCAGGCTGTATCACATCCGGCCATGATTGGGAGTCTCATAGCGCGGTGCACAATTGCTCCGGCGTAGGCCGTCATTGTAAATAAGAATTTGTTCTTAACTGAATTGCCTAGTTAAATAAAGGTACAAAAAAATATATAAAATAATAATTGGGGGAGGAGGGCCTTTGTCAGGGAGGTGACCAAGAACCCGATGGTCACTCTGACAGAGCTCCAGAGTTCCTCTGTGGAGATGGGAGAACCTCCCTGAAGGACAACCATCTCTGCAGCACTCCACCAATCAGGCGTTTATGGTAGAATGGCCAGACTGGAGCCACTCCTCAGTAAAAGGCACATGCCAGCCAGCTTGGAGTTTGCCAAAAGGCACCTAAAGGACTCTCAGACCATGAGAAACAAGATTCTCTGGTCTGATGAAACCAAGATTGAACTCTTTGGCCTGATTGCCAAGCGTCACATCTGGAGGAAACCTAGCAACATCCCTACGGTGAAGCATGGTTGTGGCAGCATCATGCGTGGGGATGTTTTTCAGCGGCAGGGACTGGGAAACTAGTCAGGATCGAGGGAAAGATGAACAGAGCAAGGTACAGAGATATCCTTGATGAAAACCTGCTCCAGAGCGCTCAGGACCTCAGACTGGGGTGAATTCTACATTGTAGAATAATAGTGAAGACCTCAAAACTATGAAATAACACATGGAATCATGTAGTAACCAAAAAAGTGTTAAACAAATCAAAATTCTTCAAATAGACACCCTATGCCTTGATGACAGCTTTGCACACTCTTGGCATTCTCTCTGAGACGATCAGTTGTGTTGTGACAAGGTAGGGGGGTATACATTACATTTACATTTACATTTAAGTCATTTAGCAGACGCTCTTATCCAGAGCGACTTACAAATTGGTGCATTCACCTTATGATATCCAGTGGAACAACCACTTTACAATAGTGCATCTAAATCTTTTAAGGGGGGGGGGGGGGTTAGAAGGATTACTTTATCCTATCCTAGGTATTCCTTAAAGAGGTGGGGTTTCAGGTGTCTCCGGAAGGTGGTGATTGACTCCGCTGTCCTGGCGTCGTGAGGGAGCTTGTTCCACCATTGGGGTGCCAGAGCAGCGAACAGTTTTGACTGGGCTGAGCGGGAACTGTGCTTCCTCAGAGGTAGGGGGGCCAGCAGGCCAGAGGTGGATGAACGCAGTGCCCTTGTTTGGGTGTAGGGCCTGATCAGAGCCTGAAGGTATGGAGGTGCCGTTCCCTTCACAGCTCCGTAGGCAATCACCATGGTCTTGTAGCGGATGCGAGCTTCAACTGGAAGCCAGTGGAGGAGCGGGGTGACGTGAGAGAACTTGGGAAGGTTGAACACCAGACGGGCTGCGGCGTTCTGGATGAGTTGTAGGGGTTTAATGGCACAGGCAGGGAGCCCAGCCAACAGCGAGTTGCAGTAATCCAGACGGGAGATGACAAGTGCCTGGATTAGGACCTGCGCCGCTTCCTGTGTGAGGCAGGGTCGTACTCTGCGAATGTTGTAGAGCATGAACCTACAGGATCGGGTCACCGCCTTGATGTTAGTGGAGAACGACAGGGTGTTGTCCAGGATCACGCCAAGGTTCTTAGCACTCTGGGAGGAGGACACAAGGGAGTTGTCAACCGTGATGGCGAGATCATGGAACGGGCAGTCCTTCCCCGGGAGGAAGAGCAGCTCCGTCTTGCCGAGGTTCAGCTTGAGGTGGTGATCCGTCATCCACACTGATATGTCTGACAGACATGCAGAGATGCGATTCGCCGCCTGGTTATCAGAAGGGGGAAAGGAGAAGATTAATTGTGTGTCATCTGCATAGCAATGATAGGAGAGACCATGTGAGGATATGACAGAGCCAAGTGACTTGGTGTATAGCGAGAATAGGAGAGGGCCTAGAACAGAGCCCTGGGGGACACCAGTGGTGAGAGCGCATGGTGCGGAGACAGATTCTCGCCACGCCACCTGGTAGGAGCGACCTGTCAGGTAGGACGCAATCCAAGCGTGGGCCGCGCCGGAAATGCCCAACTCGGAGAGGGTGGAGAGGAGGATCTGATGGTTCACGGTATCAAAGGCAGCAGATAGGTCTAGAAGGATGAGAGCAGAGGAGAGAGAGTTAGCTTTAGCAGTGCGGAGAGCCTCCGTGACACAGAGAAGAGCAGTCTCAGTTGAATGCCCAGTCTTGAAACCTGACTGATTAGGATCAAGAAGGTCATTCTGAGAGAGATAGCAGGAGAGCTGGCCAAGGACGGCACGTTCAAGAGTTTTGGAGAGAAAAGAAAGAAGGGATACTGGTCTGTAGTTGTTGACATCGGAGGGATCGAGTGTATGTTTTTTCAGAAGGGGTGCAACTCTCGCTCTCTTGAAGACGGAAGGGACGTAGCCAGCGGTCAAGGATGAGTTGATGAGCGAGGTGAGGTAGGGGAGAAGGTCTCCGGAAATGGTCTGGAGAAGAGAGGAGGGGATAGGGTCAAGTGGGCAGGTTGTTGGGCGGCCGGCCGTCACAAGACGCAAGATTTCATCTGGAGAGAGAGGGGAGAAAGAGGTCAAAGCACAGGGTAGGGCAGTGTGAGCAGGACCAGCGGTGTCGTTTGACTTAGCAAACGAGGATCGGATATCGTCAACCTTCTTTTCAAAATGGTTGACGAAGTCATCCGCAGAGAGGGAGGAGGGGGGGAGGGGGAGGAGGATTCAGGAGGGAGGAGAAGGTAGCAAAGAGCTTCCTAGGGTTAGAGGCAGATGCTTGGAATTTAGAGTGGTAGAAAGTGGCTTTAGCAGCAGAGACAGAAGAGGAGAATGTAGAGAGGAGGGAGTGAAAGGATGCCAGGTCCGCAGGGAGGCGAGTTTTCCTCCATTTCCGCTCGGGTGCCCGGAGCCCTGTTCTGTGAACTCGTAGTGAGTCGTCGAGCCACGGAGCAGGAGGGGAGGACCGAGCCGGCCTGGGGGATAGGGGACAGAGAAAATCAAAGGATGCAGAAAGGGAGGAGAGGAGGGTTGAGGAGGCAGAATCAGGAGATAGGTTGGAGAAGGTTTGAGCAGAGGGAAGAGATGATAGGATGGAAGAGGAGACAGTAGCGGGAGAGAGAGAGAGCGAAGGTTGGGACGGCGCAATACCATCCGAGTAGGGGCAGAGTGAGAAGTGTTGGATGAGAGCAAGAGGGAAAAGGATACAAGGTAGTGGTCGGAGATTTGGAGGGGAGTTGCAATGAGATTAGTGGAAGAACAGCATCTAGTAAAGATGAGGTCAAGCGTATTGCCTGCCTTGTGAGTAGGGGGGGGGGGGGGGGAGGTGAGAGGGTGAGGTCAAAAGAGGAGAGGAGTGGAAAGAAGGAGGCAGAGAGGAATGAGTCAAAGGTAGACGTGGGGAGGTTAAAGTCACCCAGAACTGTGAGAGGTGAGCCATCTTCAGGAATGGAACTTATCAAGGCGTCAAGCTCATTGATGAACTCTCCAAGGGAACCTGGAGGGCGATAAATGATAAGGATGTTAAGCTTGAAAGGGCTGGTAACTGTGACAGCATGGAATTCAAATGAGGAGATAGACAGATGGGTCAGGGGAGAAAGAGAGAATGTCCACTTGGGAGAGATGAGGATTCCAGTGCCACCACTCCGCTGGTGTGTATACAGAAGATGGACTTTTACCAAATAGGGCTAAGTCCCTATTATGGCAAGAACAGCTAAAATAAGCAAAGAGAAATGGCAGTCCATCATTACCTTAAGACATGAAGGTCAGTCAATATGGAACATTTCAAGAACTTTTGAAAGTTTCTTCAAGTGCAGTTGCAAAAACCATCAAGCGCTATGATGAAACTGGCTCTCATGTGGACCGCCACAGGAAAGTAAGACACAGAGATACCTCTGCTGCAAAGGATAAGTTCAAGAGAGTTACCAGCTTCAGATTGCAGCCCAAATAAATGCTTCACATAGTTCTAGTTATGGACACATCAACTGTTAAAGGAGACTGTGTGAATCAGGCCTTCACGAATTGCTGCATAGAAACCACTAAAGGACACCAATAAGAAGAAGAGACTTGGGCTTGGGCCAAGAAACACGAGCAATGGACATTAGACCGGTGGAAATTTGTCCTTTGGTCTGGAGTCCAAATTGGAAATGCTTGTGAGATGTGGTGTGGGTGAATGGATGATCTCCGCATGTGTATTTCCCATCGTGAAGCATGGAGGAGGAGGTGTTATAGTGTCACCAGCATGGCTCCCCCACACCGTCTTTGATTTATTTAGAATTCAAGGCACACTTAACCAGCATGGCTACCACAGCGTTCTGCAGCGATACGCCATACCATCTGGTTTGCGCTTAGTGGGACTATCATTTGTTTTTCAAAAGGACAATGACCCAACACACCTCCAGGTTGTGTAAGGGCTATTTGACCAAGAAGGAGAGTGATGGAGTGACGCATCAGACCTGGCCTCCACAATCCCCCGACCTCAACCCAATTGAGATGTTTTGGGATGAGTGTTACCGCAGAGTGAAGGAAAAGCAGCCAACAAGTGCTCAGCATATGTGGGAACTCCTTCAAGACTGTTGGAAAATCTTTCTAGGTGAAGCTGGTTGAGAGAATGCCAAGAGTGTGCAAAGCTGTCAAGGCAAAGGGTGTATACTTTGAAGAATCTCAAATATAAAATATATTTTGATTTCTTTACCACTTATTTTGGTTACTACATGATTCCATATGTTATTTCATAGTTTAATATCTTCACTATTATTCTACATTGTAGAAAATAGCAAAAATAAAGAAAAACCCTTGAATGAATAGGTGTTCTAAAACTTTTTACCGGTAGTGTATGTATGTTTTAGTCGAGCAGTAACACACACAATTTCGGTTGACCAACAGCCTAACCACCAAATAATCAACCAGTCGACTAATTGGGGTCAGCCCTAAATGTATCGCAGCGTTTTTTGAAACTTGGTGTAGAAAGCCAGTAGCTTTTGCTCATGTGTTGCAGGAACAGCGGCATCTAGTGGGCAAAACCTGGTACTTTTACTTAAGTTATGGGGAAAATGCAAGCAACTTCAATGGCTAATTTCTCATAACGGGGGAAAAGCGTCACCAAATTCACTGAGAATACATTACATAATATGAATAAATAATACTCCAAGTCGCAGCTCCATAATACTTGTTAAACAGAGAACTGATGCTGTATACTGGCTTTTGGGGTGTGGTTTGGGGGGGTCTGTTGGTGGAGTTGATTCATTTATTTGGAAACCTCCACATCCTAATCATTAAGAGGTTTTTGTTCAAATCGGATGTTGGGTACTATATTTATTGAATGTTTATATGAATTCTATAAATGTAAATGGCCCCTTTGGGTGCAATCAATTAGCTGAATTTCTAATTATATTCAAGCAAATAAATGTTGCAGGAATGCTTATCTTATGTTTCTAACTACAGAAACGGTTTCAGAACAATCTGAGATTTTGGGGGTCATGGCTTGCTGAAATGAGATTGAATGACCCTGGGGACATCTTTGTTTGTACAGTAATTATTTGTCATGCATTCCTCAAAGCCTCATGTATTGTCTGTACTCTGCAGTACTGTCGCTTCAGAGTGAGGGAGTGTTGGGATATGGAGAACTTGTGGGTTTTGGCTATTTTTGTGATTGGTGGCCGAGGATGGGGAATGAGGTATTGGCATTCCTCTTCTCCAGGTCAGTCCTTCAGTCCACTCCAGACTATTGAGCATAATCATTAACATTTTTATTAATGATTTAGCATGGGAGGCTCCGCTCATGACAAACTGATCACCTGCGCAGACAGTCTCTTCAGTCTCTGTGTACTGATAGTAACTGTTAGGCTATATGACTCACTAGTCATATGATGGCATACTTTGTGTTTTCATAGTAAACACATCTATGCTGGCTTCAAAATTCACAAGGAAATGGCAAGTGGCAGACGACAATACTCTGACTGTGCCTGTCTTTGCAGTCTTCTTCAATCCCTGTAAAAAAGGAAACTCCCTAAATGGACAGTATATTGCTCCTCCTATTTGCAGAGACATTTCCTGTGTCATTGGGCCTGTTATCAGTGAGTGTGATAGTGGCTTTTTGTGAGAGCTCAGCTAATGATTCCACCCCTATCATAAACGGTGCGGCCTGACTTTCTACAGGATACGGTCTCAAAGGTTAAAAGCCTTTATTGGGGTCGCCCAAATTTGGTTGGCGGAAGTGACTCACTGTCAGATGGTGGGTTGGGCTATGCCAGAGGGAGATGGGGACATGTTCAACCAGGCCTTTTGGTTTATTAGTCATAGGCATTAAAGGAAGCAGTGCCATTTTTTTAATGAAGAATCTGAGAAACATTTGATGGTGAGGCAAAGGGCTGACTGAAGCACAGTAAGGAACAGAGGATTGGAGATGAGAAACAAGGATAGTGCTGTGCAGACAGACAGACAATGGACTTAACACTCAAACTCCTAACAAACTTTACCAGTTAAGGGCATTGCTAGTCAGCCATCAACACTAGGTGTTCAACCATCATAGAGCTGGGATGACAAACCGCAGGCAATCTGTTCATCACGATAAGTAGAGTATGCTAGAGAAATGTAAAGTTTGAAATGAAATAAGTTTGCTAATATGGGTGTTAATGGGACAAATGAATGGGACAAATTGACCGCTAGAACCATTAAACTAGTAGTAGTTTAAAGAATAATAAATAAAACAGTGGTGCACATTGATGTTATAAACGTATAGTTTATATTTATTGTTATCACTTCAGGCAATTGTCGCGCTGTGGATTTTTGTCCGTACGTTAGCCATCAATTATTGAAGGAAACAGAAGAAGCCAGCATTACAGTAGCTAGGACTCACTCATCTCTTCATCCTCGACCAAGTAGTCCGATCTTCCCAGTCGCTCAATGCCAAATAGCCTTACTACTGTGTGTCTAGGAGCATGGCGGCGTCGACTGTCTTTACACTGTTGTTGTTGTAGCTATGTATTTATGAGTTTGTTTATTTCCCGGGAGTGTCTCCCTGACCTCGGGTGGCCAAGATGGGTTTCCGCATGGTTTAGTGTGGCCTGTCAACACCTTCGAGGAGAGCGAGGAGTTATGTTTGTTTGCCGTTACTAGTGTAGGCCTCTGCACCCAATACGCTCTCTACCGTCCACTCCAGCCTCCTCTTATGCCTCTTCCCCTTTCAACACACTGAGAAAAGGGCAGGCTATTCTGGGGACCAAGCTTACCCATGTTCACACGTTTTTGTGTGACAAAGTTGATATACGTGTGGACACGAGCTGTCTGTGCTAGCATTCTATAGCGTGATATAGTATATCGTGAAATTAGTTGGTTTTTTTGTCCTGGGAGTGTGACTGGGATCTGACAATTTTTGGAATCGGTTCCCAACTGCCAAGGCCTTATCGGTCTTGGCCTTGTGTAGGAAGTACCATATGAGCCTCTTGGCAGGCTTCTGTGAGCGGTGATATGATCTGGGTTAGGCTGCCTGTTTCTGGAGCTTTTCCCTGGAAGTCAGCTGTTTTGTTTGGTGGGCGGGGAAGGGCATTGGGCGGGGAAGGGCATTGCTAAAATAGACAGGAACCAGTTCTGGCAGGCTACTGACTGAAGTCCTCCTCTTGGTTATGTTTTAATTTACACTCAAGTCCACAATTCAAAAAAAAAAAATTGAAACCCTGGTATTTACGAGATACAAGCCAAAATGTTTGATTACCTGAGTTGTATTTTTTTTGGTTAGCCGAAACGGGACTGTGAAATTGTAATCGTTGAGTTCTGTCTTTGGAGGAAATATTGCTGAGAAAAGACGCAGGTGACTGTGAGCCTTTTCAAGGGAGTGTGCAAAAACTCTGCAGTGAATACTATGGTATTTGTTAAAATTTGTCAGGGTATTTTTATTAATTAATTTAACCTTTTTTTATTTAACTAGGCAAGTCAGTTAAGAACAAATTCTTATTTACAATGATGGCCTAGCAAAAGGCCAAGAGAGACAACACTACATAAAGAGAGTCCTAAGACGACAACAACAGCATGGCAGCAACACATGACAACACAGCATGGCAGCAGCACAACATGGAAGCAGCACAAAACAGGGTACAAACATTATTGGGCACAGACAACAGCACAAAGGACAAGAAGGTAGAGGCAACAATATATCATGCAAAGCAGCCACAACTGTCAGTAAGAATGTCCATGACTGAGTCTTTGAATGAAGTGATTGAGATAAAACTTTCCAGTTTGAGTGTTTGTTGCAGCTCGTTCCAGTTGCTAGCTGCAGCGAACTGAAAAGACTGAAAAGTGTAATTCCGTTACTGTGGAATTGCCCAAGCACATTGAGTCTAGAGAGATGAGGCAGCATTATTAGACTGCCTGCTGACGTTCTAACAAGCACTGAGCCATGTCTCTACGGGGTTTATCTTTTACATGTTCTGTACCATAGTAGTGCCATTATCTGCTTCTGCCTTTCTGTGTTGTCCTCTGTAGGTGGTGACTGATGGTGCGACTGTGGAGGAACCTTTTGTGAACCGCTCGTCTCATCCTCCTCAGGCCAGAGTGATGCCACTTTTCAGAATGAGACCGCTCTCCTGACACAGGGAGGTTACTCCTTCCCCAACTCGGGCTCTGTCCTCTACCTACCTCACCCCTGACTACTTACCTCACCCCAAGTCAGCACCCTAGAGCTTGCTCCCTAACCCATAAAGCCTCCCCTCGAATTACTACCTCAGCACTTTCCTCTATGTAAACCTGGTGCTCCCAGACCACCGTCTCCACCCTCCTGAGTCTTTCCCCTCACCCTACTCCAATTCAATACACCTTTATCAACCCCTGAGGGGCATTTTAAAAAGGCATTACCAGTGCCTACTCCCCGTTGTCGGTAAGGTGATCTAAGCCTTCCCTCTTATTACCTCACACCCTCCTACTGTGTACTGGCACGCAGATGCGCCGGAACTTTGAGTGACGTCCCCACTCTGTGATGTCAGAGACTGGAGGAGAAGGGTGGGGCCAGAGTGGGAATCCCACAACTGTGTTTGCCTATGAAGGTCATCAAGGCCCAGAGGAAGGAGGCATGAAGAATGAGGGAGAGATGCGAAAAGGAGAGGAGGAGGGGCAGGGAAAAGAGGAGGATGAGGATTATGACTCGGTAAGTGGGTACATGAAGACGGAGAGAAAGAGGCCCTTTCCCAATTCGTCTTTACTTGATTCCTTGCTTCCTCTTTCCTCACCACCTCCTCAAATCGCATTGGAGATAAAGAACCAAGGTCCCTCTCCTCAGACCTCAATGCATTTTGAGAAGGAGGTGAGGAGAGATGACCGGACAGAGGAAAGATGGAAAATTGGCTTAGGCTTCACCTCGCACAAGTAATCACATCATGTACAGCACATTACAAACAATAAGATGCGAGTGACCTCTTTCCCTTCCTCTCTGTTCGCCCAGCCTCCAGAGAGGCAGATCGTGGTGGGCATCTGCTCCATGATGAAGAAGTCCAAGTCCAAGCCCATGACCCAGATCATGGAAAGGCTGTGTAAGTTTGAGTATATCACCGTGGTCATCTTCCCCGAGGAGGTCATCCTCAACGAGCCAGTGGACAAATGGCCCCTGTGCGACTGCCTCGTCTCCTTCCACTCCAAAGGTACAAACCAACGTACGTATGTGCACCCACCGCATACGATTACGTGCATCAGGTACTGGCGTGCGCATGCACATTTCACAGATTAACGTGTATAATGTATATGCATGCCAATATACAGTAAGTATACACAAATGCAATCTGTACATACCGAACACAGTCATTCTCGTCTTGCTCATGTTTAGTCATAGTGTACGTCTGATTTGTCCTGGTTTAAATTGGGTATATCTTAGGAGAAGAATCGGAAAAGGAAAATAAACATGGGGAAATGGAAATATGTTTAGGACACCAGTATACAGACCAATGGACCGACAATGTAATGGTTGAGGAATTTTCTTCAATTTCCTGGATTATTTATGTGGTTGTGTTTTGTGTATATGAATGCATGTATGGGGGTGGCTTTGTAGGTTTCCCATTGGACAAAGCGGTGGAGTACGCCAACCTCAGAAACCCACTTCTCATCAATGACCTGAACATGCAATACTACATACAGGACAGGTATAACGGTGAACACACACGGTCAACTTCCTGCTCATACTTTGTCAAAGTCTGTTGACTTGCTCCTTCGTGAACGTTTTGTCTCATGTCCCTTCAGGAGGGAGGTGTATCGTATCTTGCAGGAGGAGGGGATTGACCTTCCTCGTTATGCTGTGTTAACCCGAGACCCAGACAGACCTGAAGGTAAGTGTTACAACACAACTAGTCTCTTGTGACAGACTGTTACCGTTAAATGGATCGGCTGGCTCGCGTGGACGCACGTTTTGCTTCTGGGTGCCAAGATGAGAAAATAAACAAACTTAAGCCCTTTGTCTGTAAATGTAGTTGTAACTGATCCCAACACTCTCACTAAAGCATACTTATCAATGTCCACTTGCACAGTCTAATAAGAAATGAATGAGCATTGCGAGCAAATACGTCTCTGGATAGTTAGCTCACAGTGGTAAGGCACTGAGTCCCTGACATCTATTGCCGTGGTGCGCAAAGGAAATCTTTTGAAATTCACATTTATTGCGGTGTTAGGAAGAAAAGTGCAATCATCACCTTGAAAATGAAGATTAGGGTGCTCAATTCAATCCAACCCGCACTGCAGTATTTACGCGGTAGCTCTTTTTCCAGTGGTCAAATTAACACCGGTTGCTCTTGGGTACTGTATAAAAAAGATACAACTACTACCAGGCCGAACCCTCTCACAGGTATGCTTTCACTTTTCAGAGGTAGAGGTGTGTGGGCACAGGATGAATATTGTAAATAAAGGATTTGAAAAATAAAAATGATACTCCCAACCATTGAACTATCAGCAACCTGTTTTAACGGACTGCCACCAATCAGTCAGTGGTTAGGGAAAAATACTTGTTGACATGCCGATTGTCATCTATTTCTTGTTACGATGGATGGAGCTAAGACTATAAACGTATAATCCTCGTAGCCTACATGTTTTTTCCCCCCTTCTTCGTAAAAGCAGAGCTGCGTATGAAACGGCAAGCAAAAACGTTGAATTTGGTCATACGTGGTAATGTGCCTTACTGGCTTTTTGAATTTTGTGTAACGTCAGTAGTCTAGTCAAGGAAGCATCTTGCAAAAAATATATTTGCCTTCTCCACTAACCAAGACCATTGCCAAATAAGGCATGCTGTCACCTGCTTTCATAGTAAACCTTGAGGTGGTACCACCCAGCACATCTAGAAGGGGGTGTATTTCATACCGAACCCATCTCATGAGATGACGTAGAGGAACTTTCTCAAGGTGCCTCTACGTCATGATTTCAGTGGAGTTGATCCAGCTAGGGGCAAAAAGAGCTAGATGTACTACTAAAATACCAAAATTATAGCACTTTTGCAACAAACTGTCAAAATGAAGACCAGAATTGACGGGTTCACGAAAGGTTGGTGACCGCTGCTTTCAAGGGTCGCATAGTTGTAGGCCTAGCCTATTGAAGATGAAGGCTATTACCATATCATTAACACCTGCCCAATCCTTTCAGATCTAAATTCTGCCTATGAATAGGGTTTATAGTCCAATTTGGAATGGGGCATTCCTTCAAGTGTGCTTTTTAGGCCCTGATTTGAACTCTGTCTCTAAATGACTGTGGTGTGTCTGCCTCCCAGAATGTAACCTTGTCGAGGGGGAGGATCATGTGGAGGTGAACGGGGAGGTGTTCCCCAAGCCCTTTGTGGAGAAGCCCGTGTGCGCAGAGGACCACAATGTCTACATCTACTACCCCACCTCAGCTGGAGGGGGCAGCCAGAGACTCTTCAGAAAGGTACTGAGGGACTAGGGAGGTGCAGTTGGCTTCAAATGGGTCATGCTGTTGAAATGATAGTGGAGGGGCGGAAGCTTTAGGAGCCATGCCGTACAGAAAGGTCTGATACTCAAATTATACACACTCGGTACATCAAACGTTTAGCCCTCATTTGAAATATTTTAGCTGCACTTGATTGGTCTTGCCTGACAGAATGAAACCAATGGAATAGTCCCAAAAGTGCAAACCCCACCCATCTGTCCGGCGGAATCAAGCGCTCTCATAAGTATATGAATGATCCCCTCTCTCCTGTAGATAGGGAGCCGCAGCAGTGTGTACTCCCCAGAGAGCTGTGTGAGGAAGACTGGCTCCTACATATACGAGGAGTTCATGCCAACGGACGGCACTGATGTCAAGGTATCATATTAAGTGTATGCTGGTGTGTGAGCTGTGTCTTCTCGTCTCCAGCTTGGACCTGTTAGATGTAACAAATTATTTCTTGAATCATACCATGGCAATAGCAGTGTGAATGACTTCATAGCATGATTCTTATTTTTGTTCTATTACGTGGCCGTGATCGTAGGCTGGTGCCACCATCTGAAAATGTTATCGGCACAAGGGGGGGGGGGAAATGTTAGTCCTACTGTATTTAAAAAAATATTTGACCTTTCTTTAACTAGACAAGTCAGTTAAAAACAAATTCTTATTTTCAATGATGGCCTAGGAACAGTGGGTTAACTGCCTTGTTCAGATTTTTACCTTGTCAGCTCGGGGATTCGATCTTGCAACCTTCCCGGTTACTAGTCCAACGCTCTAACCACTAGGCTACCTGCCGCCCCATGGTAGGCCAACAGAATTTTTAAAGAGAGAACAAGTGCACAATGAACAATGATCTCAGTGGAAATAGGCCTATGGGAGTTTTTAAAATGCTCGGGAGGTGAGAATACTGGTATAGCCTATCCAGAGACCAAAAAGGTGTTTGATGCAAATCAAACAAATTATTAATATCGAATGATTTACTGCCCGTGAGGGCGAAGTACCGCTAGTATGTATATGATATCAGGTGAACACTGGGACCTGACTGTGTGTATAATAAGATGTCATGCCAGGTGTACACAGTGGGTCCTGACTATGCCCATGCTGAGGCAAGGAAGTCCCCGGCCCTGGACGGTAAGGTGGAGCGGGACAGCGAGGGGAAGGAGATCCGCTACCCCGTCATGCTCACCGCCATGGAGAAACTGGTGGCCCGCAAGGTCTGCCTGGCCTTCAAGGTGAGGCTTTTCAACCAATCAGACCACTCTGTGTTTGCCTTCTCTCCAAATCAACCTGAAGCCGTAACTTTTTAAACTATCCCAATAGTCTGAAGGTGGTTCCTCTCCTCCACCTCGTCTTATTTCCTTCATCTGCAACGATTGTGCAGGAGCTGGATAGGTGAAAGCAACTGATGTGTTTTCAGATCAGTGCAGATGAATAAAAGAAGATGAAGGTAGGAGCCGTCTTTAAACATTTGGGCGATCTGACCAAATTCACATAGAAATGTGAGTTATAGAACGTCATTCTCAGTCTAAGCAGTAGATCTGTGCTATTCCTATGCTTTTGCGTCTTTTACTTTTGGTTTTGTACACCAGCTTCAAACAGCTGAAAATGCAATATTTTTGCTTATTGAAAACGATATTTCACAGTGGTTTAGATGGTACCTCGATTCTCTACACATGATTCTCTTGCTTGTTTTGTCACATAGACTGAAATTAGACAAACTATTCACATTTTTGCAACCAGGAAATGGCCAAGCGATTTTCTGCATATTGCAACTTTAAGAAGCACTTGACTTGATTGGCTACATTCAGTGGCTGACTGACGCATTCTTCCACTCCCAGCAAACGGTGTGTGGCTTCGACCTCTTGAGAGCGAATGGCCACTCATTCGTCTGTGACGTCAATGGCTTCAGCTTTGTGAAGAACTCCATGAAGTACTATGACGACTGTGCCAAGGTCTTGGGGTAGGTGCGGCTAGCTGTCATGCTGAGGTGTCAACTATCGGTCTTCCTTACAGCTTAACCCCTGATTTACACTTTGACACTCAAGGATCAGCTAGGTATCTAAAGCCATATGTCATTCCTTGAATTGGACAGGATCCAAACTCGTGCTCTATTTGTTTTCAAAACCCAAACACTGCTCTAGCTCACTCCATTGGTTGTCCCCCCCCACAGGAACATGGTGATGCGAGAGCTGGCCCCTCAGTTTCACATCCCCTGGTCCATCCCCATGGAGGCTGAGGACATACCTATAGTCCCCACCACCTCAGGAACTATGTGAGTACTCTTCTCATTTTCTTCCTCCTTTCTGCCTCCTGCTTCTTTCTCCTCCTTTTCCTGCTCTTCTCTCTCCTCTTCCTGCTTATCTCTACTAGAGGTCGTCTAACAGAGGTGGTTTAGTGAACTATGCTCACGTGATGGCTAACCTCTCTTGAAACTTGAAGACTTGTGTTAGCTCCCGCAGTGAACTCCTAGGCTTTAGCTCATTGGGCTAACAGTCTTGAGTCACGTATTCCTAGAGGACCCTGCTTCATACCAGGTGTAACACTGTTTTCCATAACCATTTGCATATGTATTTTTTTTTTACCCTTTTCAGGATTTCTACTGACTAAATAAAGGATGAATACAATAAACAAATCAATAATGTCACCTAGAGTTGCAAAGGGAGGGTACATTACTGGAAGCTTTCTAAGTTTACCAGTAAACTACCAGCATGTGATAACTTTCAAGGTTTTTGGGGGAATTTTATAACATGACTTCTAGTGGCCTTTTTGGGTACTTCAGATTATCACAGATTGTCTGGAATTATCTCTGGCCCTCAGTATGGCCTTATCGCATGTAATATACAGTACCAGTCAAACGTTTGGACACCTACTCATTCTATGGTTTTTCTGAATTTTTTTACTGTTTTCTACATTGTAGAATAATAGGGAAGACATCAAAACTATGAAATAACACACATGGAATCATGTATTAAACACAAAAGTGTTCAACATATAGTTGAAAGTAAATAGTTGGAAGATTTGTGGAATTATTTGATAATAATGCCGTTGTTAACCATATGGTCTATCCACTAGAGACTCATGGACAGTATTGACACAGATATAAAACATGTAGTGTGTGTGTGTGTAAACTCGGCAATAAAAGAAACATCCTCTCACTGTCAACTGCGTTTATTTTCAGCAAACTTAACATGTGTAAATATTTGTATGAACGTAACAAGATTCAACAACTGAGACAAGTTCCACAGACAAGTTCCACAGACATGTGACTAACAGAAAAGGAATAATGTTTCTCTGAACAAAGGGGGGGTCAAACTCAAAAGTAACAGACAGTATCTGGTGTGGCCACCAGCTGCATTAAGTACTGCAGTGCATCTCCTCTTCATGGACTGCACCAGATTTGCCAGTTCTTGCTGTGAGATGTTACCCCACTCTTCCACCAAGGCACCTGCAAGTTCCCGGACATTTCTGGGGGGAATGGCCCTAGCCCTCACCCTCCGATCCAACAGGTTGCAGACGTGCTCAATGGGATTGAGATCTGGCCTCTTCGCTGGCAGAACACTGACATTCCTGTCTTGCAGGAAATCATTCACAGAATGAGCAGTATGGCTGGTGGCATTGTCATGCTGGAGGGTCATGTCAGGATGAGCCTGCAGGAAGGGTACCATATGAGGGAGGAGGATGTCTTCCCTGAAATGCACAGAGTTGAGATCGCCTGCAATGACAACAAGCTCAGTCCAATGATGCTGTGACACACCGCCCCAGACCATAACGGACCCTCCACCTCGATCCCGCTCCAGAGTGCAGGCCTCGGTGTAACGCTCATTCCTTCGACGATAAATGTGAATCCGACCATCACCCCTCAGCCCTCGACCATCAGCCCTCAGTCCAGCCTCTCTCAGCCTATTGCGGACAGTCTGAGCACTGATGGAGGGATTGTGCGTTCCTGGTGTAACTCGGGCAGTTGTTGTTGCCATCCTCTACCTGTCCTGCAGGTGTGATGTTCAGATGTACCGATCCTGTGCAGGTGTTACACGTGGTCTGCCCCTGCGAGGACGATCAGCTGTCCGTCCTGTCTCCCTGTAGCGCTGTCCTAGGCGTCTCACAATACGGACATTGCAATTTATTGCCCTGGCCACATCTGCAGTCCTCATGTCTCCTTGCAGCATGCCTAAGGCACGTTCACGCAGATGAACAGGGACCCTGGGCATCTTTCTTTTGGTGTTTTTCAGAGTCAGTAGAAAGGCTTCTTTAGTGTCCTAAGTTGTCATAACTGTGACCTTAATTGCCTACCGTCTGTAAGCTGTTAGTGTCTTAACGACCGTTCCACAGGTGCATGTTCATTAACTGTTTATGGTTCATTGAACGAGCATGGGAAACAGTGTTTAAACCCTTTACAATGAAGTTCTGTTTAGTTACTTGGATTTTTACGAATTATCGAAAGACGGTCCTGAAAAAGGGATGCGTCTTTTTTTGCTGAGTTTATGTATATAAATACAGTTGAAGTCGGAAGTTTACATACACTTAGGTCGGAGTCATTAAAAGTCATTTTTCATCCACTCCACAAATTTCTTGTTAACAAACTATAGTTTTGGCAAGTCGGTTAGGACATCTACTTTGTGCATGACACAAGTAATTTTTCCACAAATTTTTTACAGACAGATTATTTCACTTATAATTCACTGTATCACAACTCCAGTGGGTCAGAGGTTTACATACACAAAGTTGACCACACAGCCGTAATACCGCTCAGGAAGGAGACGCGTTCTGTCTCCTAGAGATGAATGTACTTTGGTGCAAGAAGTGCAAATCAATCCCAGAACAACAGTGAAGGACCTTGTGAAGATGCTGGAGGAAATGGGTACAAAAATATCTATATCCACAGTAAAACGAGTCCTATATTGACATAACCTGAAAGGCCACTTAGCAAGGAAGAAGCCATTGTTCCAAATCCGCCATAAAAAAGCCAGACTACGGTTTGCAACTGCACATGGGGACAAAGATTGTACTTTTTTGAGAAATGTCCTCTCGTCTGATGAAACAAAAATAGAACTGTTTGGCATAATGACCATTGTTATGTTTGGAGGAAAAAGGGGGATGCTTGCAAGCCGAAGAACACCATACCAACCGTAAAGGACGTGGATGGCAGCATCATGTTGTGGGGGTGCTTTGCTGCAGGAGAGACTTGTACACTTCACAAAATAGATGGCATCATGACGCAGGAAAATTATGTGGATATATTGAAGCAACATCTCAAGACATCAGTCAGGAAGTTAAAAGCTTGGTCGCAAATGGGTCTTCCAAATGGACAATGACCGCAAGCATAGTTCCAAAGTTGTGGCAAAATGGCTTAAGGACAACAAAGTCAAGGTATTGGAGGGGCCATCACAAAGCACTGACCTCAACCCTATAGAAAATTGGTGGGCAGAACTGAAAAAGCGTGTGCGAGCAAGGATGCCTACAAACCTGACTCAGTTACACCAGCTCTGTCAGGAGGAATGGGCCAAAATTCACCCAACTTATTGTGGGAAGCTTGTGGAAGGCTACCAGAAACGTTTGACCCAAGTTAAACATTTTAAAGGCTATGCTACCAAATACTAATTGAGTGTATGTAAACTTCTGACGCACTGGGAATGTGATGAAAGAAATAAAAGCTGAAATAAATCATTCTCTCCACTATTATTCTGACAATTTCACATTCTTAAAATAAAGTGGTGATCCTAACTGACCTAAGACAGGGAATTTTTACAAGGATTAAACGTCAGGAATTGTGAAAAACGTTAAATGTAAAAACAAAAAAAGTTTAAATGTATTTGGCTAAAGTGTATGTAAACTTCCGACTTCAACTGTATGTGTGTGTGTTTTTCAAGTATAAATTATCTGTTAATTACTGAGTATTCCAGTAACTTTGGTAAGTTGTCCAACGCTTTGCAACCCTAATGTCACCTGTCCCACAGGATGGAGCTACGCTGTGTCATCGCCATCATCCGCCACGGAGACCGCACCCCCAAACAGAAAATGAAGATGGAAGTCAGACACCCTCTGTGAGTCTGTACATCTTCCCATTTCCTGCTCCTCAAACGCCCCCTCTCCCCATTCCCAGTGGATACATCTTCCTGCTCCCCAAACGCCACCTCTCCCCATTCCCAGTGGATACATCTTCCTGCTCCCCAAACGCCGTCTCTCCCCATTCCCAGTGGACAGAATTTGACACATGCCGTTTAATGACTTTTTTTTTCTGATTAACGTCATATAACAAATACAACTTGTAATTCACCTTCCCCAGTCCTGTTGTGTCTCAATGTTGTATCCGTTGTGTCTTTTTCAGATTCTTTGAGCTGTTTGAGAAGTACGGAGGGTATAAGTCAGGGAAACTGAAATTGAAGAAGCCCAAACAGCTACAGGTCAGTCCAAGTATCTCTTCTTTGCCTGTAACACAGGAACCTGCAGTGTGTTCCTCTGTTGAGGGGAACTCTATTTACGACAATATGGTAGTGCTATATATGGCCTCTACTTCTAATCCAGTTTTTCAATGTTTCTTCCATCTGGAAGTATTTCCGGGCCACTGTTGCCTTCGCTTGCTCTTTGTAGTGGTTAAGGCTTTGGTTGCTGTTAAGCACTTTGACAAATTAGTTTGATTGACTGATGTCAGTCGTGTGTGTTTGTGTGTGTATAGGAGGTGCTGGACATTGCCCGGCTCCTACTGGCTGAGTTGGGCCAGCACACAGACTGTGAGATCGAGGAGAAGAAGGGTAAACTGGAGCAGCTCAAGACTGTCCTGGAGATGTGAGTGAGACGCTTATGGCTGGGTTATGGCCACACACACACGTACGCACACATCATGCCCTGATCTGTCCATTTTATCAACCATGCTGTGTCTATGATGCGTTGGTGTAGAAACCTGCGTCATTGCTGTGTGTGTCTGTAGCCCAATACACAGATTGAATTAGCCTTATTCACTAAGCACACTCTAGCCTAGTAACGTTCACATTTACTTTGTGAACACTCCCCTCCTCCATTCGTTTCTAACTCTTTTTCTCCCTATCTCTTTTCCTCCCTCCTTTCTCTCTCCAAAGGGAATCCAGCTTGAATGACACTCAGTACGCACCTTTCCCCCCCCCTGTCCCTTTAAAGGAAGAGGTTCACTCCTCCTTGTTCTCCGGCACTCACTGTAACCACTGCTACCATTAACCCCTATTCAGAATGATGAGGGATGTTATACTGAACTTAGAATCAGGGAACACTAGACACAACAGTGTGCGTGTGTCCGCGTGCGTTTGGGAGAGTGCTTTGTTGTCTGCAATGCATGTCGTTCTGAAAGTTGCCCTGTAATTCCTCTCATTATCCCTTCGCCCTCCTCCTCACTCTTCTCATCCTCCGTGTACTATATGTAGGCTTACTGTTTGAGCCCGTTGATAATGGTATGGGATTGCATATTAACCAGTTACCATTAGCACCTCATTGACAATAACCAAGGACAACATTCTTGGTTGGATCAAATACAAAGGCCCAGAGTCATTTCAGTATGTTTGAAAAATATACAGTTGAAGTCGGAAGTTTACATACACTTCAGCCAAGTACATCTAAACTCGGTTTTTCACAATTCCTGACATTTAATCCTAGTATTTAATCCAAACATAATCAGGGTCATTATGGCCAAACAGTTCTTTTTTTGTTTCATCAGACCAGAGGACATTTCTCCAAAAAGTACATTCTTTGTCCCCATGTCCAGATGCAAACCGTAGTCTGGCTTTTTTATGGCGGTTTTGGAGCAGTGGCTTCTTCCTTGCTGAGCGGCCTTTCAGGTTATGTCGATATAGGACTCGTTTTACTATGGATATAGATACTTTGTACCTGTTTCCTCCAGCATCTTTACAAGGTCCTTTGCTGTTGTTCTGGGATTGATTTGCACTTTTTTCGCACCAAAGTACGTTCATCTCTAGGAGACAGAACGCATCTTCTTCCTGAGCGGTATGGCGGCTGCGTGGTCCCATGGTGTTTATACTTGCGTACTATTGTTTGTACAGATGAACGTGGTACCTTCAGGTGTTTGGAAATTTCTCCCAAGGACGAACCAGACTTGTGGAAGTCTACCATTTTTTTTCTGAGGTCTTGGCTGATTTCTTTTGATTTTCCCATTATTTCAAGCAAGGAGGCACTGAGTTTGAAGGAAAGGCCTTGAAATACATCTACAGGTACACCTCCAATTGACGTCAATTAGCCTATCAGAAGCTTCTAAAGCCATGACATCATTTTATGGAATTTTCCAAGCTGTTTAAAGGCACAGTCAACTTAGTGTATGTAAACTTCTGACCCACTGGAATTATGCTACAGGGAATTATAAGTGAAATAATCTGTCTGTAAACATTTGTTGGAAAAGTTACTTGTCATGCACAAAGTAGATGTCCTCACCGTCTTGCCAAAACTATAGTTTGTTAACAAGAAATTTGTGGAGTGGTTGAAAAATGAGTTTTAATGACTCCAACCTAAGTGTATGTAAACTTCTGACTTCAACTGTATATACACACACAGAGTACTAGTCAAAAGTCTTGCACACTCTTGGCATTTTCTCAACCAGCTAAATGAGATAGTCACCTGGAATGCATTTCAATTAACAGGTGTGCCTTGTTAAAAGTAAATTTGTGGGATTTCTTGATCGAATTTCTGCTAAGAAACCATGACTAAAGGCCACCAATAATAAGAAGAGACTTGTTTGGGCCAAGAAACACGAGCAATGGACATTACACCGGTGGAAATCTGGCCTTTGGTCTGAGTCCAAATTTGCGATTTTTGGTTCCAACTGCCGTGTCTTTGTGAGACGCCGAGTATGTGAACGGATGATCTCCGCATGTGTGCTTCCCACCGTGGAGCATGAAAGAGGAAGTGTGATGTTGTGGGGGTGCTTTGCTGGTGATGCTGTCTGATTGATTTAGAATTCAAGGCATACTTAACCAGCATGGCTACCACAGCATTCTTCAGCGATATGCCATCCCATCTGGTTTGCGCTTAGTGGGACTATAATTTGTTTTTCAACAGGACAATGACCCAACACACCTCCAGGCTGTGTAAGGGCTATTTGACCAAGAAGGAGAGCGATGGAGTGCTGTATCAGGTGACCTGGCCTCCACAATCCCCCGTCCTCAACCCAATTGAGATGGTTTGGGATGAGTTGGACCGCAGAGTGAAGGAAAAGCAGCCAGCAGCTCAACATATGTGGGAGCTCCTTCAAGACTGTTGGAAAAGCATTCCAGGTGAAGCTGGTTGAGAGAATGCCAAGAGTGTACAAAGCTGTCATCAAGGCAAAGGGTGGCTACTTTGAAGAATCTCAAATATAAATGTTTTTATTTAACACTTTTGGTTACTACATGATTCCATATGTGTTATTTCATAGTTTTGATGTCGTCACTATTATTCTACAATGTAGAAAATAGTACAAATAAAGAACCCTTGAATGAGTGTCAACTTTTGACTGGTACTGTATATATATATATATATATATATATATATATATATATATATACAGTGCATTCGGAAAGTATTCAGACCCCTTGACTTTTGTCCACATTTTGTTTCAGCCTTATTTTAAAATGGATAGAATTTTTTTTTTTTACGTATAAACACAATACCAAAATAATGACAAAGCGAAGAAAAAAAAGATACCTTATTTACATAAGTATTCAAACTCTTTGCTATGAGACTCGAAATTTAGCTCAGTTGCATCCTGTTTTCATTGATCGTCCTTGTTTCTACAACTTGATTGGAGTCCACCTGTGGTAAATTCAATTGATTAGACATGATTTGAAAAGGTGCACATACCTGTCTATATAAGGTCCCATAGTTGACAGTACATGTCAGAGCAAAAACCAAGCCATGAGGTCGAAGGAATTGTGTCTGTAGAGCTCTGAGATAGGATTATGTCAATGCACAGAACTGGGGAAGGGTACCCAAAAATGCTGCAGCGTTGAATGTCCCCAAGAACACAGTGGCCTGCATCATTCAGTAGTCTGGAACTACCAAGACTCTTCCAAGAGCTGGCTGCTCAGCCAGACTGAGCAATCAGGGGAGAAGGGCCTTGGTCAGGGAGGTGACAGATGGAAGCGACTCCTCAGTAAAAAAGGCACATAACAGCCTGCTTGGAGTTTATCTAAAGGCACCTAAAAGACTATCAGACCATGAGAAACAAGATTCTCTGGTCTGATGAAACCAAGATTGAACTCTTTGGACTGAATGCCAAGCGTCACATCTGGAGGGAACCTGGCACCATCCCTATGGTGAAGCATGGTGGTGGCAGCAGCATGCTGTGGGGATGTTTTTCAGTGACAGGGAGACTAGTCTGGATCGAGGGAAAGATTAACAGAGCAAAGTACAGAGATGATAGTGGTTTCTTTGCAGCAATTTGACCATGAAGGCCTGATTCTCCTATGAACAGTTGATGTTGTTGTCTGTTACTTTTATTTGGTCTGCAATCTGAGATGCAGTTAACTCTAATCAATTCATCCTCTGAAGTTGAAGAAAAGTTCTTGACATTTTCCATATTGACTGACCTTCATGTCTTTTAAAGTAATGATGGACTGTAATTTATTTGCATATTTTGAGCTGTTCCATAATATGGACTTGGTCTTTTACCAAATAGGGCTATCTGTCATTGTAAGTAAGAATTTGTTCTTAACTGACTTTCCTACTAAAAAGGTTAATAAAATATATAATAAAATATATCTGTAAACCACCCCTACCTTGTCACAACACAACTGATTGGCTCAAATGGATTAAGAAATTAACTTTTAACAAGGAACACCTGTTAATTGAAATGCATTCCAGGTGACTACCTCATGAAGCTGGTTGAGAGAATGCCAAGAGTGTGCAAAGCTATCATCAAGGCAAAGGGTGGCTACTTAGAAAATCAAATATAAAATATATTTTGATTTGTTTAACCCTTTTTCTGGTTACTAAATGATTCCATATGTGTTATTTCATCGTTTTGATGTCTTCACTATTATTCTACAATGTAGAAAATAGTCAAGATAAAGCAAAACCCTTGAATGAGTAGGTGTCCAAACTTTTGACTGGTAATGTATATTTATTTATTCATTTAAAGTTTGTTTTGTACATTCCACATTTTGTTACATTACAGCTTTACTCTAAGATTGATGACATTTTTTTTTCTTCTCATCAATCTACATGCAATACCCCATAATGACTAAGGTTTTTAGAAATG
Organism: Salmo salar; assembly: GCF_965601325.2. NCBI lineage: Eukaryota > Metazoa > Chordata > Actinopteri > Salmoniformes > Salmonidae > Salmo > Salmo salar. The sequence continues at coordinate 75,318,806 of NC_138300.1, read as the reverse complement.
TTTACAGATTTAAAAACTGAAATATTACATTTACGTAAGTATTCAGACCGTTTACACAGTACTTTTGAAGCACCTTTGCCAGCGATTACAGCCTCGAGTCTTCTTGGGTATGACGCTACAAGCTTGGCACACCTGTATTTGGGGAGTTTCTCCCGTTCTTCTCTGCAGATCCTCTCAAGTTCTGTCAGGTTGGATGGGGAGCGTTGCTGAACAGCTATTTTCAGGTCTCTGCAGAGACTCAGACCATGAGAAACAAGATTCTCTGGTCTGATAAAACCTAGATTGAACTCTTTGGCTTGAAACCTAGCACTATCCCTACGATGAAGCGTGGTGGTGGCGGCATCTTGCTGTGGGGATTTTTTTCAATGGCAGGAACTGGGAGACTAGTCAAGATCGAGGAAAAGATGAACAGTGCAAAGTACAGAGATTATTTATGAAAACCTGCTCCAGAGCGCTGAGGACCTCAGACTGGGGTGAAGATTCACCTTCCAACAGGACAAAGACCCTAAGCATCAGCCAAGACAACGCTGGAGTGGCTTCAGGACAAGTCTCAATGTCCTTGAGTGGCCCAGTCAGAGACAGGACTTTAACAGACACAATGTAGTTGAGTACGGTTACATGCACACAGCGTGATTTTTGTGGATAATCAGATTAATATAATGGTTTGATTAAAATGTTTCAATTCTTTGCAAGAACGATTTCCCTAATAATCCTGTTTACATGGACACATCTGAAATAAGGCTACCTGATGGCACTCTGAGAAATTCCCGAAAATCAACAATTAAAATAAACTTTCTACCACAGTCACTGTTATTTTTGGTAAACGTATTTGAGTCGGGACATATATAAAGTTTGCATGTGAAAACTACTTCTAAGATTCATACATTCAATTGTTCCAAACTCACTTCACTCGCACTAAAGAGGGAGGTTTGCGCTACCTGTGCTGGCTCAGGTAGATTAGATGAAATACACCGCTGGAATGCCCCTTTTTTTTAAACTGTTTAGTAATTTCGAAAGATTGCGCCGAAAACCAGGTTTCAATTGGCGTATGCTTATTTAGAAATTGACCTTACGCCGATTATGATAAACAAATTTAAGGTGTTTTACATGACTTTTGCATAATCTGCCTACTGCCGTAATTCGTTTTAATATCGAATTATTCCTGTGCATGTAAACATACTCATTGTCTGTTGGAGCAGGTCCTCGTTACGCATTTGATCTGTGTGCGTAGGGCCTAAAGCTGTGGGCAATGGGGAATCCAGGATCAGTCGTAAACACTGATGGTATCGCCTATCAAATCCATTTTCCATCACGGGGCCGTCATGTACTTGGTCTGTAAGTCTTGTCATACTACATGTTTGTCCCAAGGACTCCTAATCGTTTTCCTATTAGAGGACAGTATGTTTCTATTAGTGGCGGATATGCTAAATTATTATCATAGCCGGTGCATTGAACAGCTGCTGTTACATAGCGCAGTATTGCCACAGCACTGTATCGCAAACCACAGTGGAGGCCGAGAGACAATTTTACCCAATCGGGTGGGTGGAATTCCAATGGTGTCGTCTTTCACCCCTGAGTGCTATGCACTTTAAACAGAAGCCTGTCACGTTCAAAAGGACAGCGCTATTATGGCACATGAGGGATTAATAGTGACACACAGTGACAGCGGGTGTCCAAAATTCACACACAAAACAACCCAAAACATGTTTCCAGAAACATGGTAGGCAGCTAGTTTAGCCTAACTAGCAACTTATTGACTGACAGACTGAGCACCTGCTAGCTAGCGTTTGAAGCTGGTGGGAGACTGTTTTCTGTTCTCAACCATGGTTCTGAAATTAAACGTGTCCAAGGTTGGAGTCAATTCCATGAAATTAAAAAAAAAAAGGTCAAAATCAGGAGATTAATTGAAATTCAGTCCAATAAATAATTGAATTCAATCCAAGAAAATATTTATATTTTTAAAATGTGGGTCTTTTTAAATGTACTTCCTGACTTGACAGATTTAGATTGGAGTTGAGTTCAATGCTGGTCTTGACATGTCACATGTCTGGGTTTGTGTGTGTACTGTACATGTATAATGATGACTGGAGCTTCATTAAGTGAAGATACCCCGTGTGTCTTCCAGGTATGGGCATTTCTCAGGCATCAACAGGAAAGTGCAGCTCACGTACCTGCCCAACGGACAGCCCAAAGCCTCCAGTGAGGAAGAAGGTAGGGAGTCACAACCTTACACTATATCTGGTCATGTTCATGATTACACATACACTATACAGTTGAAGTCGGAAGTTTATATACATCTTAGCCAAATACATTTAAACTCAGTTTTTCAGAATTCCTGACATTTAATCCTAGTAACAATTCCTTGTCTTAGGTCAGTTAGAATCCCCGTGGAAATGTCAGAATAATAGTAGAGAATGATTTATTTCAGCTTTTATTTCTTTCATCACATTCCCAGTGGGTCAGAAGTTTACATACACTTCTAATTAGTATTTGGTAGTGTAACAGTTTAGCTTCCGTCCCTCTCCTCGCCCCAACCTGGGCTTGAACCAGGGACCCTCTGCACACATCAACAACAGTCACCCATGAAGCATCGTTACCCAACGCGCCACAAAAGCCGCGGCCCTTGTAGAGCAAGGGGAACAACTACTTCAGGTCTCAGAGCGAGTGACATCACCCGATTGAACCGTTATTAGCGCGCACCACCGCTAACTAACTAGCCATTTCACATCGGTTACACTAGCATTGCGTTTAAATTGTTTAACTTGGGTCAAACCTTTCGGGTAGCCTTCCACAAGCTTCCCACAATAAGTTTGGTGAATTTTGGCCCATTCCTCCTGACAGAGCTGGTGTAACCGAGTCAGGTTTGTAGGCCTCCTTGCTCACACACACTTTTTCAGTTCTGCCCACAAGTTTTCTATAGGAGTGAGGTCAGGGCTTTGTGATGGCCACTCTAATACCTTGACTTTGTTGTCCTTAAGCCATTTTTCCACAACTTTGGAAGTATGCTTGGGGTCATTGTCCATTTGGAAGACCCATTTGCGACCAAGCTTTAACTTCCTGACTGATGTCTTGATGTTGCTTCATTATATCCACATAATTTTCCTCATGACGCCATCTATTTTGGAAAATGCACCAGTCCCTCCTGCAGCAAAGCACCCCCACAACATGATGCTGCCACCCCCGTGCTTCACGGTTGGGATGGTGTTCTTCGGCTTGCAAGCATCCCCCTTTTTCCTCCAAACATAATGATGGTCATTATGTTCTATTTTTGCTTCATCAGACCAGAGGACATTTCTCCAAAAAGTACGCTATTTGGCCCTATGTGCAGTTGCAAACTGTAGTCTGGCTTTTTTATGGCGGTTTTGGAGCAGTGGCTTCTTCCTTGCGGAGCGGCCTTTCAGGTTATGTCGATATAGGACTCGTTTTACTGTGGATATAGATACTTTTGTACCTGTTTCCTCCAGCGTCTTCACAAGGTCCTTTGTATTGATTTGCACTTTTTGCACCAAAGTACATTAGTCTCTAGGAGACAGAACACGTCTCCTTCCTGAGCGGTATGACGGCTGCGTGGTCCCATGGTGTTAATACTTGCGTACTATTGTTTGTACAGATGAACGTGGTACCTTCAGGCGTTTTGAAATTGCTCCAAAGGATGAACCAGACTTGTGGAAGTCTCCAATTCTTTTTCTGAAGTCTTGGCTGATTTCTTTTGATTTTCCCATGATGTCAAGCAAAGAGGTACTGAGTTTGAAGGTAGGCCTTGAAATACATCCACAGGTACACCTCCAAATGACTCAAATGTTGTCAATTAGCCTATCAGAAGCTTCTAAAGCCATGACATCCTTTTCTGGAATTTTCCAAGCTGTTTAAAGGCACAGTCAACTTAATGTATGTAAACTTCTGACCCACTGGAATTGTGATACAATGAATTATAAGTGAAATAATCTGTCTGTAACAAAATTGTTGGCAAAATTACTTGTCATGCACAAAGTAGATGTCTTAACCAACTTGCCAAAACTATAGTTTGTTAACAAGAAATTTGTGGAGTGGTTGAAAAACACTTAGGTTGGAGTCATTAAAACTTGTATGTAAACTTCCGACTTCAACTGTATATACAAAAGTATGTGGACACCCCATCAAATGAGTGGATATGGCAATTTAGCCACAACCATTGCTGACAGGTGTTTAAAATCGAGCACACACCCACGCAATCTCCATAGACAAACATTGGCAGTAGAATGGCCTTATTGAAGAGCTCAGTGAATTTCAACGTTGCACCTTGATCCAATAGAATGCCACTTTTCCAACAAGTCAGTTCGTCAAATTTCTGCCCTGCTAGAGCTGCCCCGGTCAACTAAGTGCTGTTATTGTGAAGTGGAAATATCTAGGAGCAACAATGGCTCAGTCGTGAAGTGGTAAGCCGTACAAGCTCACAGAACAGGACCACTGAGGCTCGTAGCTCGTAAAAATAGTTTTTCTTCACAAACTGCCTCTGGAAGCAACGTCAGCACAATAACTGTTAATCTGGAGCTTCTTAAAATGGGTTTCCATGGCCGATCTGCCGCACACAAGCCTAAGATGTGCAATGCCAAGCGTCGGCTGGAGTGATGTAAAGCTAGCCGCCATTGGACTCTGGAGCAATGGAAACACGTTCTCTGATGAATCAGGCTTCACCATCTGGCAGTCCAACGGAATTATCTGGTTTGGCAGATGCCAGAAGAACGCTACCTGTCCCAATGCATAGCGCCAACTGTAAAGTTTGGAGGAGGAATAATGGTCTGGGTCTGTTTTTCATGGTTTGGGCTAGGCCCCTTAGTTCCATTGAAGGGAAATATTAACGCTAAAGCATACAATGACATTCTAGACAATTCTGTGCTTTCAACTTTGTGGCAATAGTTTTGGGGAAGAACCTTTCCTGTTTTAGCATGACAATGCCCCCGTGCACAAAGTGAGGTCCTGGTTTCTCGAGATCGGTGGGGAAGAACTTGACTGGCCTGCACAGAGCCCTGACCTCAACCCCATCGAACACCTTTGGGATGAATTGGATCGCTGACTGCGAGCCAGGCCTAATCGCCCAACATTATTGCCCGACCTCACTAATTCTCTTGCGGCTGAATGGAAGCAAGTCCCCGCAGCAATGTTCCAACATCTAGTGGAAAGCCTTCCCAGAAGATTGGAGGCTGTTATAGCAGCAAAGGTGGACCCAACTCCATATTAATGCCTATGATTTTGGAATGAGATGTTCGACGAGCAGGTGTCCACATACTTTTGGTCATGTAGTGTACTTTTGACATGCACGTGACCTTTCTGCTTTTTTTTGTGATTTAACTGCAGGACCTAATGCAGGTGTGTGTGCGTGTATGTGTATTATTGTTGTACAGAAGGTCCGAAGGAGGGTCCATCTCTGCTGCTGGTGTTGAAGTGGGGAGGGGAGCTGACCCCGGCAGGCAGAGTACAGGCTGAGGAGCTGGGGAGGGCCTTCCGCTGCATGTACCCTGGAGGACAAGGTACAGTACTCTACTACTGGACACGCCTCACCACTACACTGTACTGTATACTACTTCTATATACTGACCTAGGGCTAGATGGAAGTTTGTATGGGCACAATTTAGTCAAACCCAAATAATTTGAAACAAAAAGCACCTCTGGTTTCAATGTAAATCAATTCAACTACTGCTATAAAAAGCAGTTGAATTACATGTAGATAAAGCTGTAAAGTGATTGATAAGAAAATGTCTCTGCGTATTCTGTCTGTCCCAACATACAGTAACACATTTATAGAGCCCCTAATTTCTCTTTGTGAAGTCACAAGGTCATGAAAAACTCAGGACTTTACACAATGTCCCAAAGGCTAACTCCATGTGCTTAACTCAGTTTTTAGTAAATCATGAATTGAGGTCAATGGGAGATTTGTAAGTCTCAAATTACGCGTTCTGATCTGGTGAGGATTTGTCCCAGCATCACTTCTGCCTGCCTTTCTCATTGCTGAAGGGGAATCCAATCTCAAACAAAGACAAACATGTTCTTGGTGGACACACCTTTCTTTGCACTTGACATTTACACTCTGATTTCACCTCCTCCAAAGGCTCTCTACCATGACCTCACGTGTTACTGTTCTTAACATACTGGGTGTCATTGACACGTTTTGTTTTAGGTTCAGTGGAAGAGTCTGATTTTCTGAATAAAAGCTTGTTGCTTTCTCTCTTCCTGAAAATGTCATATGGGCATTTTAGAAGATGCACTGTCTTGTTAAGATGATTGTTAATCACACTCAATTTCTAACAAAAATGAAACGCTAAGCACAAACTCACTGCAGGATTATTCAACATGGAATTTGCCAGGTCTTATTCATTAGTCAAGCAAAATCTTTGAGTCCAGATTGTGTTTTACACATGAGGATTTTTAAATATATTTTTTGTATTTTGAATTGTTACCAAATGTACAAGGGAGGTCCACTCTCCCCTTCCTGCCTAGTGTCATTTTCATACCCAGGTTTATTGTAATGTTCTAATCCCAAGGTACTGTAGTAACATCACTATATTTGCATTAGGCTTTCCCATGTATGCTTTCTAAATAATGTTTATACTACCTACACTAGACCATGCATGATGAAACTACTCTTCCAAGCAAAGCCCAGCAAACTAAGTGGAAAGTGACTTATTTTTAGATGACTATATGGCGGGCCGATCTTTATTTATTTATATATATAAATATAATATAATTTTTTTCCATCTTCTTGCTATGCTTTTAAAAAATTATTTATATATATATTTTTTTGTACCAGGGCCTCCCGAGTGGCGCAGCGGTCTAAGGCACTTAATCTCTGGAGGCCTCACTACAGATCCGGGTTTGATCCCGGGCTGTGTCGCAGCCGGCCGCAACCGGGAGACCTATGAGGCGGCGCACAATTGGCACAGCGTCGTCCGGGTTAGGGGAGGGTTTGGCCGGCTGGGATGTCCTTGTCCCATCGCGCTCTAGCGACTCCTTGTGGCGGCCGGGCCCATGCACGCTGACTTCGGTCACCAGCTGTATGGCGTTTCCTCCGACACATTGGTGCGGCTGGCTTCCGGGGTTAAGCGAGCATGTGTCAAGAAGCAGTGCGGCTTGGCGGGGTTGTGTTTCGTCAGACGCATGGCTCTCGACCTTAGCCTCTCCCGAGTTCATACAGGAGTTGCAGCGACGGGACAAGACTAACCACCAATTGGATACCACGAAATTGGGGAGAAAATGGGTGAACATTACCACAAAAAAAACAAGGAGTGTTTAGAGTACGGTCTCCTAGTGTACTTTTTCTGTTAATTCTGCTCTTGTCTTCTTACCTCTTGCACTGTATACTAGAAGGTAGCCGCAGGCGCCTTGGCTTCGAGTCTCTTATTGGTAAGAAGGGTTTGGACTTTGCTCCCGCTGTTAACTGTCACGAATGGATACATTCAAACTGCATCGTCCTCATTACACTACTCACCCATTCCACTGGCTAACCTGGGAACCTTGGGAGGTTTGGGTTTTATCATAGGAACGATATGTATTTTGCTGTAGGTTTGTGTGAAAGGGTCCTTTTGAGGTGATCCGTCGATCCAAGGACGCAAAGTTGTTTGGTCATCTGCAAACGCAGTTTCATGACTCGGCAAGTTTTGAAGCCGTTCAGTGATTGCGGATCATCTCATACTAACAATGCTCTTGGCAATTCTCCATGGGTTGGAATTGTTTGTCTGAGAAAAGCCAGCAACCTAGCTTCGGTTTCACTTCCAAACGAAAACGAGCATGATAACTGAGTTGTTTAGTTAAGGATTTCGACCACATTCCATGTGTTTTTAACCATTTTTCTTCCCAGGTATGAGATGTGAAGGACTTGCTTTCCTTCCTTTTCAGGTGAACAGAATCCAGTTGAGCGATATTTGTTTTATTTATTATTTATTTTTTTGTCACCAAATAACACTGTTTCCTCCCTCATCAACTGCAGATATATACTACCTATATGTTTTTGTGCACACACAGTCTGTGCTGTTACGTCGGCGTGCACCAGAGGAGGCTGGTGGGAGGAGCTATAGGAGGACGGGCTCATTGTAATGTCTGGAATGGAATTATTAGGAACGGTATCAAACAGGTCAAAAATATGGAACCCACATGTTTGACTCGTTCCCAATAATTCCATTCCAGACATTACAATGAGCTCATCCTCCTAGAACTTCTCTCACCAGCCTCTTCTGGCAGGCACCATTTGTTCTCGCTCTCCCTTCCTCTGTGATGTCCTGTAAGCCTGATGTTCGTGTGTGTGTGTGTGTGTGTGTGTGTGTGTGTGTGTGTGTGTGTGTGTGTGTGTGTGTGTGTGTGTGTGTGACCCTGTAGGGGACTATGCCGGTTTCCCTGGCTGTGGTCTGCTTCGTTTACACAGTACCTACCGCCACGACCTCAAGATCTACGCTTCAGACGAAGGCCGTGTACAGATGACCGCTGCCGCTTTTGCGAAGGTATGTTTACAGTACCGTGTGTGTGATGCATGCTCACTGTATATGAAAGCCTGGTTCCTTTCGTTTGTGTTCAGTGTCAATACATCTCTCCCTTTGCATGTATGAACACTTTCTGTGTACAGAACATATTGTTCCGCTCGTGTGTGTGTGTGTGCACGTGTATATCTCATAACTGTCTTATTGTGTAGGGTCTGCTGGCTCTGGAGGGGGAGCTGACTCCCATCCTGGTGCAGATGGTGAAGAGTGCCAACATGAACGGCATGCTGGACAGCGACAGTGAGTCTCTGACCGATTGCCAGCAGAGGGTGAAGGCACGCCTCCATGAGATCATGCAGAAAGACCAGGACTTCACTGAGGCAGACTACCAAAAGGTACAGTCTGTATATTCCTTCATCGAGACCACTTCTACCCACCCAATCGTTGTTGGAAAGGCCATAGGAGGAAAGCTCTTTTTTTGAAATGGTTAACATTTAACTCGGGGCTCCCGAGTGGCGCACCGGGCTAAGGCATTGCATCTCAGTGTTGGACCAGCGTCGTCCGGGTGTAGGCTGTCATTGAAAATAACAATTTGTTCGTTAACTGACTTGCATAGTTAAATAAAGGTTCAATTTTAAAAAAGCCTGCAGGTGTAATGCCTTAATAGTTATAATAAGCATGAATGAGCCAATAATAATAATAATAATAATATGCATTCAACGAAGAATCATTATGAGATGCTCATGACTAGTATTTCAATACATGATACAATAACTACATCATAATGTATTATAACTGCTGGCGTTTAGTAAACTATGACTGAAATGGTCACCCGTTACACTCTTACACTGTTGTGAGGCTCCATTGACAATTCCATCAACTTGAGCAGTCCTTAAAGTGTTTTTTTAGATTTGATTATTTTTAATCTACCATCCTGTTTCTTATCCATTCCTTACTGTACCGCCTTCAACTGATCATGCCATTGCTGTCAGTCTCCAGAGTCTCACATAACATTTCAACACTACCTGTTATGGATACCAACACTGGCATTGCACAGTTTCATTAAGTTCTGCATGATTTGTACCACTGTAATAGCGTGTGACTATGTGCTGCAGCTGGCCCCTACTGGCAGCCCCTCTCTGGTCAACTCCATGAAGATCATAGGGAACCCAGTGAGGACGTGTGACCAGGTCTACGCCCTCATCCAGAGACTCACCTCCCAGATCCGTAAAAGGCTCGAGGACCCCAAATCTGCAGGTCTGTTCTCTGCCCAGCCTGCTTAGAATTGAATGGAATTGAAATACTTTATTGTCCAATGTAAGACTTTTTGACCCATTCCTAATAGGTCAAAATGTAAACATTAGTGGAGATAGGTTTCCAGGTTTGAATTCACTGTTACATTTGCTACCAAAGAGCGGTGCGGTAGCTAACTAGCCAACTGTAAATAAGTGAATTGTTTTACCTCCATTAGATAGAGAAGTTATTGACGGTTAGTTATCTACCACTCCTACACTCTTTTGCTAGCTATCGGAATGCCGTCGTGTCAAAAATATACCTCCAAAAATGACTAGGTGTCTCCAGTTTTGTTTACATCTTGCTAATGTGATATACACTGAACAGAAATATAGATGCTACATGTGAAGGGTTGGTCCCATGTTTCATGAGCTGAAATATCAGATCCCAGAAATATAAAATCATATTTCTCTCAAATGTTATGCACAACTTTGTTTATCCCTGTTAGTGAGCATTTCTCCTTTGCCAAGAAAATCCATCCACCTGACAGTTGTGACATATCAAGAAGATGATTTAACAGCATGATCATTACACAGGTGCACCTTGTGCTGGGGACAATAAAAGGCCAGTCTAAAATGTGCAGTTTTGTCACACAACACCTTTCCACAGATGTCTCAAGTTTTGAGGGTGCGTGTAATTGGCATGGTGACTGCAGGAATGTCCACCAGAGCTGTTGCCAGAGAATTGAATGTACATTTCTCTACCATAAGCCGCCTCCAACATCGTTTTAGCTAGTTTTGCAGTACGTCCAACTGGCCTCACAACTGCAGACCACGTGTATGGTGTCGTGTGGTCGAGCGGTTTGCTGATGTCAACGTAGTGTACAGAGTGCACTTGGTGGTGGGATTGTTTTTTTTAATGTAAACTAAGTCCTTTCCTGTTCCCAGACCTGCAGCTGTACCACAGTGAGACCCTGGAGCTGATGCTGCAACGCTGGTCCAAGCTGGAAAGGGACTTCCGGAATAAGAGCGGCCGCTACGACATCAGTAAGATCCCAGACATCTACGACTGTGTGAAGTACGACACGCAGCACAACTCCACGCTGGGCCTGGAGGACACATTGGAGCTGTTCAGGCTGTCCCGTGCCCTGGCCGACATCGTCATACCTCAGGTGGGGGGGGGGGGAGACGAATACCCACACGTTCACGTTTACCTGCGCAAACGGGGACTATGTCAGTTGTCTAGACCTAAGTGGGGAGCATGACTTATGAACATTTCTTTGCTCCTGGTTGGATAGAGAAACGTGAACACGCACAGAGGGAAGGATTTTTGACAAGCGTGTTACTTTAGACTCCCGTCCCCTCAGTCTCTGAGGATGATTATGGCTCAAGATGGTTCTTTCTTACTCCTTATCATTTCCTTTTTTAAATGCGTAATGCCGACTAAGCTTACTTTGCTATCCCTTCAAGTACAGTAAGCCTGGCTATGAAATTACTGTTTTAGGAACCTGTCAGAAAATGATCAACCAAAGTAACATCTTTAAGTTGAAGCTTATTTAAAGGCCAAATCATTTCCTGAAAACATACCTTTGAGCATGCATTTTTCTGTTTCTCTCTCCAGGAGTATGGCATCAATAAGCCAGAAAAGATGGACATTGCCCAGGCCTACTGCCTGCCCTTGATGAAGAAGATCCAGCTAGACCTGCAGAGGACCCACGAGGACGAGGCCGTCAACAAGCTGCACCCACTGTGAGTTGCAGTGCCACCTGTGACCACGGTCTGAGGCTCAGTGCCACTGATCTAGGATCAGTTGTTATTATAGATACTCATCACTGTGCTGCAGTTGGTCCCACACTGTCTTTGTCCATTGTCTGAGCCCGAGTTCTTATTAGATCCCTGTTATAATGGGTGTGTTACCGCTTTACAAAGATTTTTTTTAATTAGTTGGACGCACAGGATTTACTGCTGCTCCCGGACCAGGCCCAAATCCCTGTCATTCGAATGAAGAGGAGACACTGATACAAGGGGTGCATATCTGGGTGCCTTGTAAGAATTAGTCTACGAGTGGGTAACCCACCTCTACCATCCGTCCTATTGGCCAGTGTGCAATCATTGGAGAATAAACTGGATGAGCTCCGTTCGAGACTATCCTATCAATGGGACATTAAAAACTATAATATCTTATGTTTCCCAGAAGAGGCCTGGCAGAAGAAGAGGCTAATGCAGGCAAACTTAAATCTGTTTTACCTAATTTCTACTAGCGTGTCACATGTGCAACCAGAGGGAAAAAAACTAGACCACCTTTACTCCACACACAGAGACTCGTACAAAGCTCGCCCTCCATTTGGCAAATCTGACCATAATTCTATCCTCCTGATTCCTGCTTACAAGCAATAATTTAAGCAGGAAGCACCAGTGACTCACTCAATACGCAAGTGGTCAGATGACGCAGATGCTAAACTACAGGACTGCTTTGCTAGCACAGACTGGAATATGTTCCGGGATTCTTCCAAATCAGTCACCACTTCATCAATAAGTGCATTGATGACGCCGTCCCCACAGTGACCATACGTACATATCCCAGCCAGATTGTGTGATTAGGCTCTCTGTAGCCGATATGAGTAAGACCTTTAAACAGGTCAACATTCACAAGGATGCAGGGCCAGACGGATTACCAGGATGTGTACTCCGAGCATGCGCTGACCAACTGGCAAGTGTCTAACTGAACTGTTCAACCTCTCCCTGACCGAGTCTGTAATACCAACATGTTTCAAGCAGACATCCAAAGTCCCTGTTCCCAAGAACGCCAAGGTAACCTGCCTAAATGACAACCGACCTCACTCACGTCTGTAGCCATGAAGTGCTTTGAAAGGCTGGCGATGGCTCACAACACCATCATCCCATAAAACATAGACCCACTCCAATTCGCAGTGGGGTGCCAGGACAAAAACTTCTCCCTCAACCTGAGGAAGACAAAGGAGCCGATCGTGGACTACAGGATAAAGAGGGCCGAGCATGCCCGCATTCACATCGGCGGGGCTGTAGTGGTCCAACCACACCAAGTCAGTCGTAAAGAGTTCACATCAACGCCTTTTCCCTCTCAGATCCTCAAAAAGTTCTACAGATGCACCATCGAGAGCATCCTGACTGGTTGCATCACCGCATGGTATGGCAACTGCTCCGCATCCGCTACAGAGGGTAGTGCGTACGGCCCAGTACATCACTGGGGCCAAGCTTCCTGCCATCCAGGACCTCTATACCAGGCGGTGTCAGAAGAAGGCCCTAGTCATAGACTGTTCTCTCTGGTATCGCAAGGCAAGCCATACCGGAGCGCCAAGTCTAGGTCAATAGAACAGTTAATCAAATGGCTACCCGCACTATTTGCATTGGACCCCTTTTTTACGCTTCTGCTACTCTGTCTATGCATAGTCACTTTACCCCTACCTACATGTACATATGACCTCAATGTCCTCGACTAACCCGTACCCCCGCACATCGACTCCCTGTATATATCCTGGTTATTAATTTATTATGTTACTTTTTTTTTACTTTTGTTTAATTAACATTTTCTTACTCTGCATTGTTGGTTAAGGGCTTGTAAGTAAGCATTTCACAGTAAGGTCTACACCTATTGTATTCGGCAAATGTGACAAATAAATACAATTTTATTTGATTGTTGAAAAATTATTTCCAAATGCATTTCAAATACCCCTAGGACTAAACACACCTGGGTTCAAATGCATGGAGTATTTAAATATTTGTATTTGAAAATACACTTATTTCCAAATATACACTGCTCAAAAAAATAAAGGGAACACTAAAATAACACATCCTAGATCTGAATGAATGAAATAATCTTATTAAATACTTTTTTCTTTACATAGTTGAATGTGCTGACAACAAAATCACACAAAAATAATCAATGGAAATCCAATTTATCAACCCATGGAGGTCTGGATTTGGAGTCACACTCAAAATTCAAGTGGAAAACCACACTACAGGCTGATCCAACTTTGATGTAATGTCCTTAAAACAAGTCAAAATGAGGCTCAGTAGTGTGTGTGGCCTCCACGTGCCTGTATGACCTCCCTACAACGCCTGAACATGCTCCTGATGAGGTGGCGGGTGGTCTCCTGAGGGATCTCCTCCCAGACCTGGACTAAAGCATCCGCCAACTCCTGGGCAGTCTGTGGTGCAATGTGGCGTTGGTTGATGGAGCGAGACATGATGTCCCAGATGTGCTCAGTTGGATTCAGGTCTGGGGAAGGGGCTGGCCAGTCCATAGCATCAATGCCTTCCTCTTGCAGGAACTGCTGACACACTCCAGCCACATGAGTTCTAGCATTGTCTTGCATTAGGAGGAACCCAGGGCCAACCGCACCGCATATGGTCTCACAAGGGGTCTGAGGATCTCATCTCGGTACCTCATGGCAGTCAGGCTACCTCTGGTGAGCACATGGAGGGCTGTGCGGCCCCTCAAAGAAATGCCACCCCACACCATGACTGACCCACCGCCAAACCGGTCATGCTGGAGGATGTTGCAGGCAGCAGAACATTCTCCATGGCGTCTCCAGACTCTGTCACATGTGCTCAGTGTGAACCTGCTTTCATCTGTGAAGAGCACAGGGCGCCAGTGGCGAATTTTCCAATCTTGGTGTTCTCTGGCAAATGCCAAACGTCCTGCACGGTGTTGGGCTGTAAGCACAACCCCCACCTGTGGACGTCGGGCCCTCATACCACCCTCATGGAGTCTGTTTCTGACCGTTTGAGCAGACACATGCACATTTGTGGCCTGCTGGAGGTCATTTTGCAGGGCTCTGGCAGTGCTCCTCCTGCTCCTCCTTGCACAAAGGCAGAGGTAGCGGTCCTGCTGCTGGGTTGTTGCCCTCCTACGGCCTCCTCCACGTCTCCTGATGTACTGGCCTGTCTCCTGGTAGCGCCTCCATGCTCTGGACACTACGCTGACAGACACAGCAAACCTCCTTGCCACAGCTCGCATTGATGTGCCATCCTGGATGAGCTGCACTACCTGAGCCACTTGTGTGGGTTGTAGACTCCGTCTCATGCTACCACTAGAGTGAAAGCACCGCCAGCATTCAAAAGTGACCAAAACATCACCACCTGCAGAACCACTCCTTTATTGGGGGTGTCTTGCTAATTGCCTATAATTTCCACCTGTTGTCTATTCCATTTGCACAACAGCATGTGAAATTTATTGTCAATCAGTGTTGCTTCCTAAGTGGACAGTTTGATTTCACAGAAGTGTGATTGACTTGGAGTTACATTGTGTTGTTTAAGTGTTCCCTTTATTTTTTGGAGCAGTGTATATTCCAATATTGTACTTGTATTTTCTAATGAAATACTTACTTAAAAATGTATGTGAAAGTAATTGCAATAAATAGTATTAAATAATATTAGAATTGTGATCGCCCTAGGAGCAGTTCTTAAAACACCGTGTTGAGTAGTGAGTGCCGCTTTCCTAGGTCCAGTTTTGGCTATGTACCACTACCACTGAGTGAGCCACTGTCCCAGGTTCAGTTTCTATCCAGTAAACCCTCCATTGAGGTGTGTCTCTAGAGCCCCCGTAAGTGATCACCCTTTGTCTTTCATTCCCTCTGGTGGTTCAGGTACTCACGGGGGGTCATGTCTCCAGGGCGTCACGTCCGGACCCGCCTCTATTTCACCAGCGAGAGCCACGTCCACTCGCTGCTCAGCATCTTCCGCTACGGCGGACTACTGGATGTACGTTGTCACTGCAGGGGGGTTGTTAAAGTAGCCTGGTCCCAAATCTAATTGGCATGATAATAGTGACAATGATCATAGCTTAGGAGTTGTCAAGATGGCACAAACAGATCTGGGGCCAGGTTAGTTGTTGTAAAGGGATAGTTCACTTAAAGTACCAATTGTGATACTAGACAAGGTCATGAATATTACAGACTTGGGTTCAGAATCAGAAAATATTTTTTTAGGTGTAGTTTTCTCTGGTTATGTCAAGTGTGTTTGTGTGTGTGACAGGAGGTGAAGGACCAGCAGTGGAAACAGGCCATGGATTACCTCAGTGCCGTCTCTGAACTCAACTACATGACTCAGATAGTCATCATGCTGTATGAAGATAACAACAAGGTCAGTTAGGCCTCTCTGTCCCTCTGTCCCTGAAGTGTTACTACACCTGGTACTATTACTGTACCTTCCTGTCGGTATGTGTGTCTTCCTCTCACTCCCTCTGTAGTATAGCATTATTGCTTATGTTGTGTGTGTGTGTGTTGAACAGGACCCTGGCTCAGAGGAGCGTTTCCACGTGGAGCTCCACTTCAGTCCCGGGGTGAAGAGCTGTGAGGACGAGGAGAACGTCCCTCTGGGCTTTGGCTTCCGCCCTGCCTCCGCTGAGGTCTGTGTGTGTGTGTGTGTGTGTGTGTGTGTGTGTGTGTGTGTGTGTGTGTGTGTGTGTGTGTGTCCACAGCCCCCCTCATCGGTCTCTTTAATCCAATCCAGAACCAGGAGAAGCAGACCAACCAAGGCAGTCTGGAGGACCTATCACAGGACGAGCCTGACCGGGCCCTGCCTCTCTCTGAGCTAATCAGCATCAGAAGATCACCCATGATCCGCAACCGCAAGACTGGCTCCATGGAGGTACTTGATCAGGGCCATATCAGTTATTGTGTCCCCTGTCCCAAATTTAGTGTATTCCACGTTTAGGGTGGTGTCTTTTGGTGCACAAAACAGAAAACAGTTTGCAATGGAAAATACATTTTTTTTGGTTTCTTATTGGATAAGTCTAGGTAGTTCCTACCTGTTTGAGTTAATAATAATAATAATAATAATAATAATAAACACAACCCAGGCACAGCTTTCATCTGTTCATATATTGTATTGCTGGGATAGGCCTGTTTGAATCCAAACCCACGAAGAAAGAGACAAACTTTAATTTTCTAGTACTTTACTGAAATCCAATGCTTCTCAGGCTACATTCCATTTTAACGTTCTTTATAGCCCGTCCCTATTAGTAGATTCTTAGTAAAGTAATGCGTCTGTGTTTTTACAAATGAATTAGGGCCAGTTTTACCTAATTTGTATAAACATGTTAAATGTGCAATCAGAGGGAAAAGAACTCTGGACCACCTTTACTCCACACACAAAGATGCATACAAAGCTCTCCCTCGCCCTCCATTTGGCAAATCTGACTATAATTCTATCCTCCTGATTCCTGCTTACAAGCAAAAATTAAAGCATGAAGCACCAGTGACTAGATCAATAAAAAAGTGGTCAGATGAAGCACATGCTAAGCTACAGGACTGTTTTGCTAGCACAGACTGGAATGTGTTCTGGGATTCCTCCAATGGCATTGAGGAGTACACCAGATCTGTCATTGGCTTCATCAATAAGTGCATCAATGATGTCATCCCCACAGTGACCGTATGTACATACCCCAACCAGAAACCATGGATTACAGGCAACATCCGCACTGAGCTAAAGGCTAGAGCTTCCGCTATCAAGGAGCGGGACTCTAACCCGGAGGATTATAAGAACTCCCGCTATGCCCTCCGACGAACCATCAAACAGGCAAAGCATCAGTACAGGACTAAGATCGAGTCGTACTACACCATCTCTGACGCTCGTCGAATGTGGCAGGGCCGGCAAACCATTAGAGTACAAAGGGAAGCACAGCCGAGAGCTGCCCAGTGACACGAGCCTACCAGACGAGCTAAACTATTTCTATGCTCACTTTGAGGCAAATAACACTGAATCATGCATGAGAGCACCAGTTGTACCGGAAGACTGTGTGATCACGCTCTCCGCAGCCGATGTGAGTAAGACCTTTAGACAGGTCAACATTCACAAGGCTGCAGGGCCAGACGGATTACCAGGACGTGTACTGCGTGCATGCGCTGACCAACTAGCAAGTGTCTTCACTGACATTTTCAACCTCTCCCTGTCCGAGTCTGTAATGCCAACATGTTTTAAGCAGACCACCATAGTGCCTGTACCCAAGAACACTAAAGTAACCTGCCTAAATGACTACCGACCCGTAGTACTCACGTCTGTATCCATGAAGTGCTTCGAAAGGCTGGTCATGGCTCACATCAACACCATCATCCCAGAAACCCTGTTGTCATCTATGCATAGTCACTTTAATTAACTCTACCTACATGTACAGTTGAAGTCGGAAGTTTACATACACTTAGGTTGGAGTCATTAAAACTCGTTTTTCAACCACTCCACAAATTTCTTGTTAACAAACTATTGTTTTGGCAAGTCGGTTAGGACATCTACTTTGTGCATGACACAAGTAATTTTTCCAACAATTGTTTACAGACGGATTATTTCACTTATAATTCACTGTATCACAGTTCCAGTGGGTCAGAAGTTTACATATATTAAGTTGACTGTGCCTTTAAACAGCTTGGAAAATTCCCGAACATTATGTCATGGCTTTAGAAGCTTCTGATATGCTAATTGACATAATTTGAGTCAATTGTACCTGTGGATGTATTTCAAGGCCTACCTTCAAACTCAGTGCCTCTTTGCTTGACATCATGGGAAAATCAAAAGAAATTGGCCGAAAACTGTAGACCTCCACAAGTCTGGTTCATCCTTGGGAGCAATTTCCAAACGCCTGAAGGTACCACGTTCATCTGTACAAACAATAGTACGCAAGTATAAACACCATGGGACCACGCAGCCGTAATACCGCTCAGGAAGGAGATGCATTCTGTCTCCTAGAGATGAATGTACTTTGGTGCGAAAAGTGAAAATCAATCCCATAACAACAGCAAAGGACCTTGTAAAGACACTGGAGGAAACAGGTACAAAATATCTATATCCACAGTAAAACGTGTCCTATAGCGTCATAACCTGAAAGGCCGCTCCGCAAGGAAGAAGCCACTGCTCCAAGACCGCCATAAAAAAGCCAGACTACGGTTTGCAACTGCACATGGGGACAAAGATTGTACTTTTTGGAGAATTGTCCTCTGGTCTGATGAAACAAAAATATAACTGCTTGGCCATAATGACCATTGTTATGTTTGGAGGGAAAAAGGGGGAGGCTTGCAAGCCGAAGAACACCGTCCCAACCGTAAAGGATGTGGGTGGCAGCATCATGTTGTGGGGGCTCTTTGCTGCAGGAGGGACTGGTGCACTTCACAAAATAGATGGCATCATGAGGAGGAAAATTATATAGATATATTGAAGCAACATCTCAAGGAAGTTAAAAATTGGTTGCAAATGGGTCTTAAAAATGGACAATGACCCCAAGCATACTTCCAAAGTTGTGTCAAAATGGCTTAAGGACAACAAAGTCAAGGTATTGGAGTGGCCATCACAAAGCCCTGACCTCAATCCTACAGAAAATGTGTGGGTAGAACTGAAAAATCATGTATGAGCAAGGAGGCCTACAAACCTGACTCAGTTACACCAGCTCTGTCAGGAGGAATGGGCCAAAATTCACCCAACTTATTGTGGGAAGCTTTTGGAAGGCTACCCAAAACTTTGACCCAAGTTAAACAATTTAAAGGCAATGCTACCAAATACTAATTGAGTATGTAAACTTCTGACCCACTGGGAATATGATAAAATAAATAAAAAGCTGAAATAAATCATTCTCTCTACTATTATTCTGACCTAAGACAGGGAATTGTTACCAGGATAAAATGTCAGGAATTGTGAAAAACTGAGTTTAAATGTATTTGGCTAAGGTGTATGTAAACATCCGACTTCAACTGTACACCCTACCTTAACTAACCGGTGCCCCGCACAGTGACTCTGTATTGGCGCATCCCCCTGTATATATTGTTATTTTTTACTGCTCCTCTTTAATTACTTGTTACTTTTATCTCTTATTCGTATTTTTTTAAACTGCACTGTCGGTTAGGGGCTGTTAAGTAAGCATTTCACTGTAAGGTCTACACCTGTTGTATTCGGCGCATGTGAAGAATAACATTTGATTTGATGTCTCCATTAGTGACTGCTTGGTTATTTCGCTACCTGTCTGAGTGTCAGCTGTTTGTCTGTCTTGGTCTGTCACACTGTGACAGTCTCCCTGTCCCCACCCAGGTCCTCTCCGAGACCTCCCCCGGCTCCTCCTCCAAGGGCGCCTCCTACCGCCTCTTCCCCTCCTGCTCGCGCCAGTCCCCTGAGATCAAACCGACTGGCCTAGGTGGGTATCTGGTTTCTGCCAACCACTGCTGCCACTGTCATATTTCTGCAACGCTGTCATCAGCACTCACTAATCTCTTTGGGTCATGTGAATGACCTCTCTCTGGGTCTCGCTCGCTCTCTCGTTCTCTGTCTCTTGTTCTGTTGCTCTCTCTTGCTCTCTCTCCGGCCCTCTCGTTCTCTCTCCCCCCTTTCTCTCTCTCTGTACCTTTCTCTTTCCCTTTCTCTCTCTCGTTCTGTCTGTTTTGCCTCCCTGTTTGTCTCTCTCTCCCTCTCGCTCTCCCTCGCTCCTTTTCTTCCTCTCTCTTTCTGATGGCTGCATAGCTGCCGTGACTCCATGGTGGTAGGTAGGTCCAGCAGCCAAAGCTCCCAAGCTTAGACTATGTAGGCCAGAGGTCAATGGAGAGTTAGTGGAGAGAATGCATCTTAGACTGTGTCCCAAATGCCCCCCCTATTCCCTTTATAGTGAGTGCACTACCGTGGGCCTGGTCAAAAGTACTGGACTATGTAGGGAATAGGGGGCCATTTGGGACGTAGCCTTAGAGCCCCACCACCAAGGACCTCTCCTGCCAATAGGGCTCTATATATGGGGGTCTGGGCTCCGCAGAGCCCCCCTGTATGCTATTCCAGTCTGTCTCTATTTACATGAATCTGTCAAGAGAAGCAAGGAATCTTCCACAAGTTGATTCAATATAACCGCAGATAAAATTAGTCCCCCGTGCGTGGATTTGGAGGTGCTTGTTACCCCCGGCCACTTTCTAACATAGTGATATTCACACCTTACTAAGCCTTTATAAAACAAATAAAAGTGTGCAATGGATGCATCAAAAAAACAATGGCTGGAAAAAACATGTTTTCTCATTGATGTGAACTTGGGCTGAGAGGTTGGTTTGACTCGTGCATGTGTTTTCCGCTGCTTTTCCATACTCGTACTGTATGCACCAAGCTTGTTCAATTATGTCAACCTGTTTTGAAATTACCATTCAAATGTTGTCGCTGTCCCTGCATCCCACCAAACCACCGATTCCAGCACAGCTCACTTTAGACCAGAATAAAGGAAAGATAAAGCCGCATTCTTATTCTGCTGTGACTATTTCTATGCCAACTGCTTTAGGAATTGAACAGATGGTTATAGAAAACCTATGTTATTTGTAACAATAGCAATGTTTCTGTCCCCACAGTCCTTGACTACTTTGTTATATTAGGTTCTCATGAGTCTCGTATTGTATTGCATTGTATTCACACTAAAAAGCCCTCTTATTTCTTAAATCCATGTCATCCTTTGTCTGTGGTCCTAACAGTTGTTGATATAAGTGTAAAGCCCTTAGGCAGTTTCCTATCCCGGGAGACCTTAAGGAGAGGCCTTATCTATTTTTCTTTTAGGAGGGGTTAGGGGCCCGGTGTTAGGAGTGGTCTCCGTTTGTGTGCTCCACTCTATTCATGAACACACACAGGCGCACACACACACACCCCTTAGCAACACTGAACTGCTCTTATTAAGAACAGCATGGTGTGCAATGAGTACTAACCCCCCCCCCATCCCTCATTCCCCTCCTCTCTCCCACCTCGCGGTTCTTCCACAACAGGGTCCCTGTGCTCGGGCCTCTTCAGTGCCTCTGTCCTGGGGGTGTCCTCTAGCGCCCCCAACCTGCGGGACTACGTCCGCACCCACCACCGCAAACCCCCCTTGTCCCCAGGTTTGCCTTTTGGAGATGGTACGTCCCTTCCTCTATCCATCTCTGTCTCTATCGACTGCTATCTAACTCCTGTCTTTTCACATGGCCGCTGAAAATGCCGTACATGGTGCCCGTAAAAAAAAAAAAAAAAAAAAAAAGTCAAATGTCTGCCATTTTAGTTCCTGCTCAAACACTCTTGTCTCTCCTTCCCAACCTTAGTGGACAATAAGTTATTTGATCACCCAAATTATCCAAGAGCCCTCCTCTCCCCCTCTATCCTTCTGCCTCTAGAACAATCCTCTGCTTGAGTGATTTCCCCCCCCCCCCCCCCCCCCCTCCCAACAGCATGAGTAGTGACCACAATTGTGATTATATGCTAAGAATGTAGGTTTTATACATTGCATGGATTGGTATTGGATTGCGCACAATGAAATGTGTTACCCATGACCAGTAATCCTGCTTCTCCTAATCAAAGCAACATGGCCTTTGATTATATGACATAACCGGTGTGTGATTAGGTTGCTAAGTAAATCTCGTCTATACAATTGTATATATTCTGTATCAGTGTGCATGTCATAACTAGGGGGTGAAAGGATTTGTTAATCAACAGGGAATTTTCAAATCTGTCTTGAGATCCATTAATCCAGCTTTGCATAATTCCCACTTGCATACCACAATTTCCTGACTCACTATAGAGGGAAATGGTGAGTTGACTATTATTATAGCCACCAGGGGGGCCTCATATAAATTGAACTCTGATTCTCGCAAATGTTTTCATCAGGGCATATGGCTTGGAGTGTTGGCGCACAAAGACTGGCTTAATTCAAAAGCTGACACCTACCTCTTGTCATCGAGTCAGATCAGCCAGCACCCTGATAGGAACTGCACAGTATGTAATATGAAGAACAAATGACCTGCCACCTGCATGTGAAGAGGAACGATTGTTCCACTGCGGATTGAATTGAAGTGCCCGTTTTGTCCAATGGGTGTCACTGTGCACTTTGTTTTCACCGTATACTTGATATTAGGTACACTTTAAGAAATGGTCGCTTTAATATTATGCTTGAAGATGTTACATATTTTGCTTGTATGAGACTAGAGATGTGTGGGGTTTAGAATAACACCAAGGCTTTTCTATGGTGATGGGGGTTTTGTCTCTGTGTTTGTGTGTTTTTGCAGTCTCACTCACTCACTCTCACTCACTCACTCACTCACTCACTCACTCACTCACTCACTCACTCACTCACTCACTCACTCACTCACTCACTCACTCACTCACTCACATATATAATGCTGGCCAAAGGCACTGGTACGTTGCAAGGACAAATGAGCAAGGATTGTGTCTACAGTCACAGCTCTCAAATCCAGATGGTTACACTATTTTAATATAGGTTGTTGTTAAATCTCATGCCCACTTCACCAGTGCCAAATGTCAGTCCTCTGTCTCCATTCAAAACAACCACAATTGAGTTATCATTCACTTTTTCATCCCATCCACATTCTCCATTGTTCCTTCATTACCCCTTCTTCCATGCTGCCTTCCCATGCTGCATATCACTCACCACACACAGGCACATCAATACCGTACATAGTTGCAGCATTATAGAGGGGACCTACTTGGGCTCCCGATTTGGCACAGCGTTCTAAGGCACTGCATCTCGGTGCTAGAGGCATCACTACAGACCCTGGTTTGATTCCAGGTTGTATCACAACCGGCCGTGATTGGGAGTCCCATAGGGCGGCGCACAATTGGCCCAGCGTCGTTAGGGTTTGGCCGTTGTAGGCCGTCATTGTAAATAAGAATTTGTTCTTAACTGACTTGCCTAGTTAAACAATTTTTTTTTTTAAATGTATTTGTTTAAAGACACATGGGGTCAGGAAAACACACACGTAGGTACATATGCACTCACACTAGATACAGGCATGTGTACAGGTAGCATGTATCCCCAGTAACGCCAGTTACCCTTCTTATTTCCTCAGAGCTGTTCTCTATGCCGGCAGTAAAGAGATTTTCTGTGTCGTTTGCCAGGCATCCGACTAACGGTATGTCTGCCTTTTTTTCAAGTATACCTCGCCACTCCTTAGTTTCCCTTTTATCTTGCATGTCTTTTGGGGAAACTATTTGGGTTTGAAATTGGCTGCGTAATGACATCATAATATCAAGATCTCCATTTCTCTGAGTTTCTACTTCACAAGACGTCCTGTCTCCATCTGTTTGGTTTCGACGTTCATTCTTAACAACGGCTGTGATTACCGGCCTCTACACTGCATTTATCTGTTAATATATGTCTCTCTGACCCACCATTTTCCTACAGGATGGATATACACTGAGTGTACAAAACATTAGGAACTTCTTCCTAATATTGAGTTGCACCCCCTTTTTCCCTCGAACAGCCTCAGTTTGTCGGGGCATGGACTCTACAAGGTGTCGAAAGCGTTCCACAGGGATGCTGGCCTGTGTTGACTCCAATGCTTCCCCCAGTTGTCAAGTTGGCTGGATGTCCTTTGGGTGATGGACCATTCTTTATACACGCGGGAAACTGTTGAGTGTGAAACCCAGCAGCGTTGCAGTTCTTGACACAAACCGGTGGGCTCAAGCATCAACTACCATATCCCCGTTCAAAGGCATTTAAATCTTTTGTCTTGCCCATTCACCCTTCTAAATGGCACACATACACAATCCATGTCTCAACACTTAAAAAAATCCTTTGTTAACCTGTCTCTTCCCCTTCATCTACAGCGATTGAAGTGGATTTAACAAGTGACGTCAATAAGGGATTATAGCTTTTCACCTGGTCGGTCTATGTCATGGAAAGAGCATGTTTCGTACACTCAGTATTTGTATATGGAATATATCCCTTCTGATATATCACCATGTGTTGCTGTGTATACACATTACTTATCCTCACATGCTCCCATTTGTTCATTCAAACCCATTCTCTGGAGAGATGATTAGCACCTACACCATTCAAGTCTACTTTTAGATTCGGATAACCCGTGTTTAAAGCTAATGAATAGCCTTCAAAAAGACAACTTTTTACTCATGAAATGACTGTCAAATCTCTTGTTCGACTCGTGATAGACCTTTCAGTTTGACCCAATGAAAACGGAGTTTGTGCAAAACCTACTGAATAATAGCATCCAACGATGGGTAATGGAGGAAAGGGTTGAGTCTATTCCTTTCATTTTAATTCATGTTTTGGCGATCAAACGTGGCTGTACCACTTGGTGATTGACAGAAAGGGCATTCACATTACAACGTTCTGTGGAAGAGATATTGCCGTATATGTATTGCTTTATGTGTCCACGTCACATAATCACCGGAAACTTCTGTTATCAAGAATGCCCATCGGGGGGGGAATAGACCGACCGTTCATTTCTCCCATCTCTTTTCCTGGTCTCAAGCTAGTCTTGTTGCTATGTACTTTGCTGTGCGCTATTAAAGATATTGGTACTTAGGCCTCCCGGGTGGCCCAGTGGTCTAAGGCACTCCATCGCAGTGCTAGCTGTGCCACCAGAGATTCTGGGTTCAAGTCCAGGCTCTGTCGCAACCGGTCGCGACTGGGAGGCCCATGGGGCGGCGCATAATTGGCCCAGCGTCGTCCGGGTTGGGGAGGGTTTGGCCGGCAGGGGTATCCTTGTCTCGTCGTGCACTAGCGACTCCTGTGGCGGGCCGGGCGCAGTGCACGCTGACCAGGTCGCTAGGTGTACGGTTTGGTTGGGTTGTGTTTCGGAGGACACATGGCTCTCGACCTTCGCGTCTCCCGAGTCCGTACAGGAGTTGCAGCGATGAGACAAGACTGTAACTACCAATTGGATACCACGAAATTGGGGAGAAAAAAGGGGTAAAAAAATGGTTTAAAAAGATATTGGTACTTGGCATGGCCTAGGTGTCCAGGCAGCAGTGTACCATCCAGCGGGTTGGATGGGTTTGTCATGCATGGATGAACTCTCTGATGGCAGTCAGATTGGCTCAACGTATTGGAGCTGAGCGGCTATGATGGGGAAAAATAACAGTGGGGAGCATTTGTGCATGCCATCGTTCGACGTGAACAAATATACATGTTTTGGGACTTCTTCTGTAGCTTGGTTTATGGAGAGACCCATTCAAACTGACGACTCTGGCCCTTGCTCTCCGCTCGCTCCGTTAAACAGACTGAGGGAGTTTCCCGAATAGCAGTATTGTATGTCATCCAAGTGCCTAGATCATCTGACTACAAGGGGCAGATGGACTATGCATAGCCTCTGTAATTGAGACATTCCACACATGGTTTCTGTGTTGACAGAGATTCGCGCAGACTTCTGCTGGTACTCACTGCGATGGCTACGTTGATCAGTGTTTTTATATGAGGCCCTAAACAGTGCAGCCCATGCAGTATGTAAAAAGGTGGGTTGGATACAGTACGGTCTGGACCTGCGTCACGTATGAAGTATGAATAAGCTATATAAACTGGCAGTACTTAAAGAGAGGTGGGGTGGATAAATGGCTTTTCTGTGTGTCTTTGGTCTGATTCTTTATGTTTTTAAGCGGGCGCTAACAGGGATTTCCCGTTACTGATGCACAGTAATTCTTCTATTCATCCGACCTACAGTGCTCAGCAGACCTCATTCATGTAACCAACCCACTCCATCTGCCCATTAACACCTGTTGCCTTTGTTCTGACCTCTATCTAAGTTAGACATCCACAGTCACACGATACTGTGTTGCCATGAATGATGCATGAGATCAAAGGAACTATTTGAGATTGACATTGGGCTAATCTTTGTCTCAGGTAGATATCGTTACGTCTGTTCAATTGTTTACAGTATTTCTGAGGCGATTATAGGTACTACTCATAGGGTCTTCGCGTGTGTTCCCATTTTCTATGATCTCCATTCCCCTTTGAGATAAAAGTGACGTTTTTTTTTTATTCCACATGAAAACATTGATGCCTTGTTTTGTAGTTCAGTGTTTTCTTGAAAGAAAGCATCGCCCTTTGATCTTCTACACTCCTAAGACAGGTGTGGTGTTGGGGAGTCCAAAAAAGTATTGTGACTACTGGTAATTCGTGGAGAGGAAAGAGGCATTATGACTGACATGCCTGTAAGCATTTCTACCATTTTTAGGCTTCCAATATGCATTACCCCCGTGAATATCAGATGGTGAGAATTGTAGCTCTGGACAGTTGTTTCCTTTCTCCATATGTCAGTTGAGTGGATGAGAGCCTGGGACCTGTAGCCTTGTTTCTTTTGAATGAAAACGAGTGCCTGCCCCTTTAGCATTATGCACATGTTGGCCCACCTACAGCTTTTTTTTTGTTGCTCCTCTTCCACTGTGCTCTCTTCCTCGCTCTGCCTCTTCTTCCTCAGAGCCCCTAGACGAGCATCTTGTAGCCCAGCTGCTGAAGGGGCTCGTCACTGACCCGGCCCTCCTGTGTTGCCCCTCTCTGGACAGGGCCATGGCCCACCACCTGCACCAGTGCCCCTACCATCTGCGCCTCCTCAGGAACTGGCTGGTGTCCGGCCAAGACCTCCCCGAGTGCCTCCACGGTCAGCCCTCTGTAGACCTCCCGTGTCCTCCCCTCCATCCCTTCATGCAGTGCTGGGGTGCTGCCAATGCAGGCTTGTTGTTTTGCTTTTCCCTCTCCCTACTTTTTTTTTCCCGTCTCTTCTATCTTCATTAGTTTTTTTTTGTCTAACTCGGTATCACTGTCTGAGTATGGCATCAGTCTAATTTGTTGCTCTATTCCTTCTGTGTCTGTCTCTTAACCAGTCTCTTGCTCTGTCTATCTGCATGCCTGCCAGAAAATGCAGCAGTGGCAACTATAAAGGGAGTGTTCATTCTCCTATCGATGGATCGATACCCCTTACTCATTTTGCTGCTGAGGCTTTTCATCCAAAAGGATCTTTTGCCAGCTTTCATTTCATTTCGAGATCTTTTTATCAGGCTTGACAGAAAAAGAAAAGGCAATCCTAAGGCACGGTGGCTGCTATACCTGATGCCGTATTCTGTGCAGCCCCTGCTCTGGAAACTGCACGACAACCAGCACTGCCTCTGCATGTTGACAAGTCTACATGGCTTTAATATTGAATGACCATGGACAAACCTCTTCTTCTAAAAGGGTTTCTGCTGCTGAGTGAAGTGCAATGCATGCTACCCCCTAGGTTGGGGGAACACAGCAAACAGTATGAACAGGTGGGGATGAATGGGAAATGGCACAAACAACTATTGTACAGTCCTTTTGGGACTGCTGGCTGTCAAGATTGCTGCATCAGATATACTTAATTGGAATGATGGTGACACTGCACTATGGGAGGTCCTGACTGGGTACCATTTGAGAATCCATTAATGATATGTTGGTCTTTTGACAAGATTTAAGATCTGTCTGTGGTGAATATCTAGGTCATTAGCTAATTAAGCGGTGGTCTGTCAGTAAACTACCGATTTTCATGTGAGTTTCTGGAGCATGAATCGATGTCCCCCTTTTGTGCCTACGCACCCCCCTTGAGAGTATTAGACATCAGCCCAGAGCTCTGTAGCTGTACAGGAAATCACTTGAGTTATTTTAGGAAGTACTTCATACTGTATTACTATTCTCTTGGTAGACTTGGAAGAGAATGATACTGCATTTACATATGTAATTGACTGGGCACACATGAATTGTCAGCCTGACGTTTTCTCTCGCCATCTTTTATTTTGATCTCCCTACCACTAGTCCAAGTGCCACCCACACAAAAAAGCCTTCAGAAATGGCATTTTGTGACCCAGGAAACAAAACAGCAAAGTTTCAACATCATTATGTAGATAGTGAATATGAACACTGAGTGGTAGCAACATATGAGGTTGCCATGTTACACCTTCGTTACAATTGTTACACACGTTCTGTTGGCCATGCTTGCAGAAAGCAACGTACAGTGCCTTCAGAAAGTATTCATACCCCTTGACTTATTCCACATTTTGTAGTTACAGCCTGAATTCAAAATGGATTACAATGTTTTTTTTCTCTCACCTGTCTTCACACAATACCCCATAATGACAAAGTGAAAACATGTTTTAGGTTTTTTACAAAAGTATTGAAGAAAATAAAATGCATGTCTCATTTATATAAGTATTCACAACCCTTTGCTATGACACCTCAAATGGAAAGACAAGGGAAAGGGGAATTTCTTGATTTCACTACAACTTGATTGGAGTCCACCTGTGGCCAATTCAATCATTTGGACATGATTTAGAAAGAAACACAACTGTCTTTATAAGATCCCACAGTTGACAGTGCATGTCAGAGCAGAAACTATACCATGAAGTCGAAGGAACAGTCCGTAGAGCTCCAAGATATATGCCTCATCACAATTCTATCTGGGGAAGGGTATTAAACTATTTATAGAGTGTTGAAAGTTTCCAAGAGCACCGTGGTCTCAATCATTGGGAAATAAAAATTAAAAAAATATCGAACTACCTGGACTTCCTAGAGCTAGCCGTCCGGGCAAGAAGGACCATTTGAAAATCTGTGGAAAGACTTGAAGATTGCTGTTCACCTCTGCTGCTCATCTAACTTAACATAGCTTGAGAACATCTGCAAGGAAGAATGGGAGAAAATCCCCAAATTCAGATGTGCAAAGCTGATACAGACACCCAAAATGACTCAAAGCTTTAATAGCCTCCAAAGGTGCTTCTTCAAGTATTCACACCCCTTGATCAATATGTTAGGTAAATGAGATTTCTGTATTTCATTTTCAATAAATTTGGCAATATTTCAAAATGTTTTCATTATGGGGTATTGTGTGTAAATGGGTGAGAAAAATATTTGTAATACATTTTGAATTCAGGCTGTAAGACAACATTTTGAATAAGTCAAGGGGTATGAATACTTTCTGAAGGCACTGTATGTACCAGACCAAAAGAATCCCAAAATAATATGAGGCTGTTGAAAGGTGCTCTGGATTGTTTAAAGATGCCAAACCAGCTATTTTTATAGCTGTCGGGAACTTGAATTCTTTGAGAGTTGTCAGCTAGCAAATGATGTTGTCTTTTGTTTGGCTAGCAGGCAAAAGCAATGATGGCCTTTGAAAGCTAAATACAGCTGCCAAAATGTCTTATTAACTGAGAGAACCACCGTACATGGTTAAAACATGGATCAGTGAAAGACTTGTAACCAGGGTTGGGTAGGTTACTTTCGAAATGTAATCTGTTTAGTTACTAGTTACCTGCCACATTGTAATCAGTAACGTAACTTTTGGATTGCCCAAACTCAGTAGCGTAATCTGATTACATTCAGTTACTTTTAGATTACTTTCCTCTTAAGAGGCGTTAGAAGAAAATAAAAATGTGTGTTACCAATTGAACCACATCGATTGCAGGATAAGTCGATGTTAAAGTTTACATAGCTGCCATATATGGATGTTTGACTTCCTCTAACCCATTGCGTTCTACTAAATATAATACGATTAAATTATATCTTTACATTAAAACCAAAGTTTATCAGAATTCCAGTCATTCCAATAAATGTTATACCCTTTGCCCTTCAAGAATAGGACTTGGAAGTATAGATTTGCCAAATTGTTTTCTCTGAGCATAACCCCAAAACTAAGGACTTATTAGCCAGCCCTACTCTGTTTATGATTTTGTTGTCATGGATGACTGATTGGGCTCATTGATTCGAGTTGAAAATTAAATGCTGCGCTCTTGGAATGGCATGCTTTGATCACTAATGAAAAGTGCTATTTACATGTGAAAAATAAATGCCATATGCTGCATTTGCTATAAGCCTATTGATTAACTGTTTTAAAGGGCAAACCCACAGATAAAACAGTTGCCCCGCCTCTGTTTTGGTGAAAAGCTGAGGGATGGATGTGCCTGGAGAAATGTAGTCACTCTCAGATTAATAGACAGAGCAATGGATGCAAGAACTGAGCATCCATGATAACATGGTTAAAACAATAATTTTGATATGAGGCGTTAACATTTACAATGTTTCCCAACATTGGAGTAAAACAAGCTTATAATTTGGGTTCTCATGGAGTGTGACAGTTGAACTAATGAGGTGTTTATAAAGATATTTTTGAAGAATCAATGGAAGTATAAACCCTTTTTCAGGACCCTGTCTTTCAAAGATAATTCATAAAAATCCAAGTAACTAAACAGATCTTCATTGTAAAGGGTTTAAACACTGTTTCCCATGCTTGTTCAATGAACCATAAACAATTAATGAACATGCACCTGTGGAACAGTCATTAAGACACTAACAGCTTACAGACGGTAGGCAATTAAGGTCACAGTTATGACAACTTAGGACACTAAAGAGGCTTTTCTACTGACTCTGAAAAACACCAAAAGAAAGATGCCCATGGTCCCTGCTCATCTGCGTGAACGTGCCTTAGGCATGCTGCAAGGAGGCATGAGGACTGCAGATGTGGCCAGGGCAATAAATTGCAATGTCCGTACTGTGAGACGCCTAAGACAGCGCTACAGGGAGACAGGACGGACAGCTGATTGTCCTCGCAGTGGCAGACCACGTGTAACAACACCTGCACAGGATCAGTACATCCGAACATCACACCTGTGGGACAGGTACAGGATGGCAACAACTGCCCGAGTTACACCAGGAACGCACAATCCCTCCATCAGTGCTCAGACTGTCCGCAATAGGCTGGACTGAGGGCTTGTAGGCCTGTTGTAATGCAGGTCCTCACCAGACATCACCGGCAACAACGTCGCCTATGGGCACAAACCCACCGTTGCTGGACCAGACAGGACTGGGGAAAAAAGTGCTCTTCACTGACGAGTCGCGGTTTTGTCTCACCAGGGGTGATGTTCAGATTTGCGTTTATCGTTGAAGGAATGAGCGTTACGCCGAGGCCTGTACTCTGGAGCGGGATCGAGGTGGAGGGTCCATCATGGTCTGGTGGCGGTGAGTCACAGCATCATCGGACTGAGCTTGTTGTTATTGCAGGCAATCTCAATGCTGTGCGTTACAGGGAAAACATCCTCCTCCCTCATGTGGTACCCTTCCTGCAGGCTCATCCTGACATGACCCTCCAGCATGACAATGCCACCAGCCATATTGCTCGTTCGGTGCGTGATTTCCTGCAAGACAGGAATGTCAGTGTTCTGCCATGGTCAGCGAAGAGCCCTGATCTCAATCCCATTAAGCATGTCTGCGACCTGTTGGATCGGAGGGTGAGGGCTAGGGCCATCCCCCCCCGCCCCCCCAGAAATGTCAGGGAACTTGCAGGTGTATGTATGTATGTATGTATGTGTGTGTGTGTGTGTGTGTCCAAAAATGGATGTAGCAACTACAGAATGTCTCTTTTAAAGTCTATCAAAAGTGTGCGAGTTTTTGAAAATGTGTCCATTAGACCTATGGATTACATTTGTATCATTAATTAAGTAGAGCAATAAATGCCCCACTTCTATTCCATAGGCTGGGACCGCACTGTGCAGCTGTTACGAGCACATTTTTCACTGGCTGTCCACTGGTTTCAAAAACAATGATTGATAGGCAGCATAAACTTCTTGAATTCATCCATTATTGGGTTCAAATACACATTTGGATTTGTGATCATTCATCCGCAACAACCACAATCCGTAAGGCTCAAATAGCTAAATGAGAGCGCATCAGTGGGATTCACATCAATGCGCTATGTAGATAAAAAATAATAAGTGATATCCGTATCGCCGTAGACTACACCACTGCTCTCATCCTTACCTCCAAGCGTTTATTCAAGTTGGATAATCTTTGGATGCCGACAGCAGTCGTATCATTGGAAGGCATAGCTTGGACTGTAGCCTACAAAAGCCTATTCCTGCAATCCATCAAACCCATTTGGTGCGTCATCATAGTGGTCTTTGACTTCTGGCCAGACTTGATCAGGTGGAACAAACTTAAACTTGTGCCTTTTTTTCCCAATGCTGATTTAGAATGTCATTGAGAAAACAGGAGTGCCAAATATTTTTTTATTTCTTTTTTCCTTTCTGAATTTAAAAGTAATCATCTAGTTTTTAAAAAGTATCTAATCTGATTACAATAATTTTGCTTGTGAAGGATTACAGTTACTGTTTTTTTGTAATCCCTTAGATGTAAGGGATTACAAATATGTTACTCCCCAACCCTGCCTGTAATGTGTTGCTTGAGCTTATGCAAGGACAAACACCGACTGCACAAATACACTACATGACCAAAAGAATGTGGACACCTGCTTGTAAGAACATCTCATTCCAAAATCATGGGCGTTAATATGGCATTGGTCCCCCCTTTTCTGATATAACAGCCGCCACTCTTCTGGGAAGGCTTTCTACTAGATGTTGGAAAATTTCTGCAGGGACTTGCTTCCATTCAGCTACAGGTGCATTAGTGCAGTCAGTGTTCCAATTCATCCCAAATTAGTTTGATGGGTTTGTGGTCAGGGCTCTCTACAGGCCAGTCAAGTTCTTCCCCACCAATCTCGACAAACCATTTCTGTATGGAACTCGCTTTGTGCACGGGGGCATTGTCATGCTGAAACAGGAAAGGGCCTTCCCCAGACTGTTGCCACAAAGTTGTCTAGAATGTCATTGTATGCTGTAGCATTAAGATTTCCCTTCACTTGAACTAAAGGGTCTAGCCCGAACCATGAAAAACAGCCCCAGACCTTTATTCCTCCTCCACCAAACTTCACAGTTGGCACTATGCATTCGGGCAGGTAGCGTTTTACTGGCATCCGCCAAACATAGATTCGCCCGTAGGACTGCCAAGATGGTAAAGCGTGATTCATCACTCCAGAGACGCTGGCAATGTGCATGGTGATGTTAGGCTTGTGTGTGGTTGCTCAACCATGAAACCCATTTCATGACGCTCTCGACAAACAGTTATTGTGCTGACGTTGCTTCCAGAGGCAGTTTGGAACTCGCTATGGGCTTCAGCACTCCGCGTTCCCATTCTGTGAGTTTGTATGGCCTACCACTTTGCGGCTGAGCCGTTGTTGCTCCTAGACGTCTCCACTTCACAATAACAGCACTTACAGTTGACCGGGGCAGCTCTAGCAGGGCAGAAGTTTTACGAATTGACTTGTTGGAAAGGTAGCATCCTATGATGGTTGAAAGTCACTGAGCTCTTCAGTACCAGCCATTCTACTGCCAATGTTTATCTATGGAGTTTGCATGACTGTGTGCTCGATTTTATACACCTGTCAGCAACGGGTGTGGCTGAAAATAGCCAAATCCACTATCTTGAAGTGGTGTCCACATACTTTGGAATATATAGTGTAGTTCTATGTTGTGTGCACTTCCACGATGTTTCACAGGTAAGTGAATGAATGGTGCAGTGTAGATTCTCCTCTCACTGCATCTGGTATGTGAGCTGAATTTGATATCCATATGGAGGGGAAAGGCTGCAGCATAAAGAGGGGGAACTAGAGGTGGAAAGACTGGGAGAAGAAACGACGGAGCTAGACAGACCGAGGCAAGCAGAGAGAGGGGGGAAAGACAAAGGAGCTATAGATCAGGGGCCGTATCCACGAAGCGTCTCACAGTGGAAAAATGGTCGCAAGTGCTGAGAATAGAGCCTTTTACTCCTACTCTTAAGGGTAAAAATAATAGCTATATATGTCTCTTTAGTCATACAAGTACTACCTAGTTGACAGATATTTGGGAGACCTCCATGAGCTGGCC
Organism: Salmo salar; assembly: GCF_965601325.2. Classification (NCBI taxonomy): domain Eukaryota; kingdom Metazoa; phylum Chordata; class Actinopteri; order Salmoniformes; family Salmonidae; genus Salmo; species Salmo salar. Next base: position 75,284,677 of record NC_138300.1, on the reverse strand, counting down.
TAACCAGTTAACAGTTAACGGCAGGTGTCTTGATGATAGAAAAAAGGCAATGTATCCGTGGCTCCTGCGCCATATGCTTTGGAGTTGTTGAAAGAACGTTTAGATTTTCTATATAATCAAGCCATAAATAATCTAGACCTACAGTGCATTCGGAAAGTATTCAGACCGCTTGACTTTTTTCACATTTATTATTCTAAAATTGATTTATATTGTTTTTTTTACCCCTCAATCTACACACTATCCCATAATGACAAAACAAAAACATATTTTAGAAATGTTTAACAACTGAAAATATGACATTTACATAAGTGTTCAGACCCTTTACTTAGTACTTTGTTGAAGCACCTTTGGCAGTGATTATACAGCCACGTCTTCTTGAGTATGATTCTACAAGCTTGGCACACCTGTATTTGGGGAGTTTCTCCCATTCTTCTCTGCAGATATCCTCAAGCTCTGTCAGGTTGGATGGGGAGTGTCGCTGCACAGATATTTTCAGGTCTCTCCAGAGATGTTAGATCGGGTTCAAGTCCGGGCTCTGGCTGGGCCGCTCACAGACATTCAGAGACTTGTCCCGAAGCCACTCCTGTGTTGTCTTGGTTGTGTGCTTAGAGTTGTTGTCCTGTTGGAAGGTGAACCTTCACCCCAGTCTAAGGTTCTGAGTGTTCTGGAGCAGGTTTTCATCGAGGATCTCTCTCACCTTTGCTCCGGCTATCTTTCCCTCGATCCTGACTAGTCTCCCCATCCCTTCCACTGAAAAACATCCGTACAGCATGATGCTGCCACTACTGTGCTTCACCGTAGGAATGGTGCCAGGTTTCCTCCAGACGTGACCCTTGGCATTCAGGCCAAAGAGTTGGTTTCTTGGTTTCATCAGACCAGAGGAATGCTGTAGAGATGGTCGTCCAGAAGGAAGGTTCTCCCACCTCCACAGAGGAACTCTGGAGCTCTGTCAGAGTGACCATCGGGTTCTTGGTCACCTACCTGACCAAGTCCCTTCTCCCCCGATTGCTCAGTTTGGCTGGGCGGCCAGCTCTAGGAAGAGTCTTGGTGGTTCCAATCTTCTTCCATGTAAGAATGATGGAGGCCGCTGTGTTCTTTGGGACCTTCAATGCTGCAGAAATATTTTGGTACCCTTCCCCAGATCTGTGCCTCGACACAATCCTGTCTCGGAGCTCTACGGGCAATTCCTTCAACCTCATGGCTTGGTTTTTGCTCTGACATGCACTGTCAACTGTGGGACCTTATATAGACAGGTGTGTGCCTTTCCAAATCATGCCCAATCAATTGAATTTACCACAGTTGGACTCCAATCAAGTTGTGGAAACATCTCAAGGATGGTCAATGGAAACAGGATGTATTCAATTGAGTCTAATATCATATGCAAAAAAGCTATTTATGTTTTTTATTTTTAATACATTTGCAAAAATGTGTAAAAACCTGGTTTTGCTTTGTCGTTATGGGGTAGATTGATGAGGAAAAACATGAATTTAATCAATTTTAGAATAAGGCTGTAACTTAACCCAATTGCCTTGGGTCAAATGTTTCGGGTAACCTTCCACAAGCAGTTTGGTGAATTTTAGCCCATTCCTCCTGACAGAGCTGGTGTAACTGAGTCAGGTTTGTAGGCCTCCTTGCTCGCACATGCTTTTTCAGTTCTGCCCACCGATTTTCTATAGGGTTGAGGTCAGGGCTTTGTGATGGCCACTCCAATACCTTGACATCCTTAAGCCATTTTTTTTGTATATATATATAAAATGGCTTAAGGATGTCAAGGTATTGGAGTGGCCATCACAAAGCCCTGACCTCAACCCTATAGAAAATTGGTGGGCAGAATATATATTTTTTTAACCCCTATTTCGTTGTACCCAATTACCAGGCAACAGACACGTTGCCTGGTAGTAGTTAGTCTTGTCTCATTGCTGCAACTCCCGTACGGACTCGGGAGAGGCAAAGGTCGAGAGCCATGCGTCCTCCGAAACACAACCCAACCAAGCCGCACTGCTTCTTGACACAATGCACATCCAACCCGGAAGCCAGCCACACCAATGTGTCGGAGGAAACACCGTACACCTGGCAACCTGGTCAGCATGCACTGCGCCTGGCTCGCCACAGGAGTCCCTAGTGCGCGATGAGACAAGGATATCCCTGCCGGCCTAACCCGGACGACGCTGGGCCAATTGTGCGCCTGGGCCTCCCGGTCGGGACCGGCTGCGACAGAGCCTGGGCTCGAACCCAGAATCTCTGGTGGCACAGCTAGCACTGCGATGCAGTGCCTTAGACCACTGCGCCACCCGGGAGGTCCTTAAGCCATTTTGCCACAACTTTGGAAGTACAGTGCCTTGCGAAAGTATTCGGCCCCCTTGAACTTTTCGACCTTTTGCCACATTTCAGGCTTCAAACATAAAGATATAAAACTGTAATTTTTTGTGAAGAATCAACAACAAGTGGGACACAATCATGAAGTGGAACGAAATTTATTGGATATTTCAAACTTTTTTAACAAATAAAAAACTGAAAAATTGGGCGTGCAAAATTATTCAGCCCCCTTAAGTTAATACTTTGTAGCGCCACCTTTTGCTGCGATTACAGCTGTAAGTCGCTTGGGGTATGTCTCTATCAATTTTGCACATCGAGAGACTGAAATTTTTGCCCATTCCTCCTTGCAAAACAGCTCGAGCTCAGTGAGGTTGGATGGAGAGCGTTTGTGAACAGCAGTTTTCAGTTATTTCCACAGATTCTCGATTGGATTCAGGTCTGGACTTTGACTTGGCCATTCTAACAGCTGCATATGTTTATTTGTGAACCATTCCATTGTAGATTTTGCTTTATGTTTTGGATCATTGTCTTGTTGGAAGACAAATCTCCGTCCCAGTCTCAGGTCTTTTGCAGACTCCATCAGGTTTTGTTCCAGAATGGTCCTGTATTTGGCTCCATCCATCTTCCCATCAATTTTAACCATCTTCCCTGGCCCCCTGCTGAAGAAAAGCAGGCCCAAACCATGATGCTGCCACCACCATGTTTGACAGTGGGGATGGTGTGTTCAGGGTGAGGAGCTGTGTTGCTTTTACGCCAAACATAACGTTTTGCATTGTTGCCAAAAAGTTCGATTTTGGTTTCATCTGACCAGAGCACCTTCTTCCACATGTTTGGTGTGTCTCCCAGGTGGCTAGTGGCAAACTTTAAACGACACTTTTTATGGATATCTTTAAGAAATGGCTTTCTTCTTGCCACTCTTCCATAAAGGCCAGATTTGTGCAGTATACGACTGATTGTTGACCTATGGACAGAGTCTCCCACCTCAGCTGTAGATCTCTGCAGTTCATCCAGAGTGATCATGGGCCTCTTGGCTGCATCTCTGATCAGTCTTCTCCTTGTATGAGCTGAAAGTTTAGAGGGACGGCCGGGTCTTCGTAGATTTGCAGTGGTCTGATACTCCTTCCATTTCAATATTATCGCTTGCACAGTGCTCCTTGGGATGTTTAAAGCTTGGAAAATCTTTTTGTATCCAAATCCGGCTTTAAACTTCTCCACAACAGTATCTCGGACCTGCCTGGTGTGTTTCTTGTTCTTCATGATGCTCTCTGCGCTTTAAACGGACCTCTGAGACTATCACAGAGCAGGTGCATTTATACGGAGACTTGATTACACACAGGTGGATTCTATTTATCATCATTAGTCATTTAGGTCAACATTGGATCATTCAGAGATCCTCACTGAACTTCTGGAGAGAGTTTGCTGCACTGAAAGTAAAGGGGCTGAATAATTTTGCACGGCCAATCTTTCAGTTTTTTATTTGTTAAAAAAGTTTGAAATATCCAATAAATTTCGTTCCACTTCATAATTGTGTCCAACTTGTTGTTGATTCTTCACAAAAAATTACAGTTTTATATCTTTATGTTTGAAGCCTGAAATGTGGCAAAACGTCAAAGTTCAAGGGGGCCGAATACTTTCGCAAGGCACTGTATACTTGGGGTCATTGTCCATTTGGAAGACCCATTTGCGACCAAGCTTTAACTTCCTGACTGATGTCTTAAGACGTTTCTTGGGGTTATATCGTGAGTGGGGTTATATCCTGCCTGTTTGGCCCTGTCCGGGGGTATCATCGGATGGGGCCACAGTCTCCTGACCCCTCCTGTCTCAGCCTCCAGTATTTATGCTGCAGTAGTTTATGTGTCGGGGGCTAGGGTCAGTCTGTTATATCTGGAGTATTTCTCCTGTCTTATCCGGTGTCCTGTGTGAATTTAAGTATGCTCTCTCTAATTATTATTATTATTATATATTTTTTTCTTTTGTTTTATTCTTTTCTTTTCTTATGATCAGCTATGAAAAGCCAACTGACACTTACTCCTGAGGTGCTGACTTGTTGCACCCTCGACAACTACTGTGATTATTATTATTTGACCATGCTGGTCATTTATGAACATTTGAACATCTTGGCCATGTTCTGTTATAATCTCCACCCGGCACAGCCAGAAGAGGACTGGCCACCCCTCATAGCCTGGTTTCTTCCTAGGTTTTGGCCTTTCTAGGGAGTTTTTCCTAGCCACCGTGCTTCTACACCTGCATTGCTTGCTGTTTGGGGTTTTAGGCTGGGTTTCTGTACAGCACTTTGAGATATCAGCTGATTGATTTGCACTTTTCGCACCAAAGTACGTTCATCTCTAGGAGACAGAATGCGTCTCCTTCCTGAGCGGTATGACGGCGGCGTAGTCCCATGGTGTTTATACTTGCGTACTATTGTTTGTACAGATGAACGTGGTACCTTCAGGCGTTTGGAAATTGCTCCCAAGGATGAACCAGACTTGTGGAGGTCTAAAAAAAAATTCTGAGGTCTTGGCTGATTTCTTTAGATTTTCCCATGATGTCAAGCAAAGAGGCACTGCGTTTGAAGGTAGTCCTTGAAATACATCCACAGGTACACCTCCAATTGACTTAAATTATGTCAATTAGCCTATCAGAAGCTTCTAAAGCCATGACTTCATTTTCTGGAATTTTTCAAGTTGTTTAAAGGAACAGTCAACTTAGTGTATGTAAACTTCTGACTTGCGCTTTTGACAATTATTTCACAAGGACTATTTCACATGATATGCCTAAATACTTATAACTCATAACCATTAGGCTAATAAATAATCACTTATTTTTATTATTTCAAGTTGTCCCTTTGGAGCGCAATATCACATTGTTAAAAAATTTGCTTTGAAGGCATCCATGTTAACTTTGATTGTGTAAGATGAAAATGATAGACCCTTCAAAATGTTTAATGCAAGTGACTTGATGCCTACTGTGCCCAAGCGATTTAGACTTTTTAAACGGGAGTGACGAGCTGGTTGATATAACAGTAAAACTATCAAAATTCTGCTTTAAACAACCATCAGAATTGGTTTAAAAAAAAATGTTATCCATGCCAATATATTAGGGAAGAATTAAGAGTAGGCAAAGTGATTGTGTCAAACTAAAAATATGTCAAACGTTTTACAGTCACATTCACTGTGAAAAATCTGTCGGTGCCCTTTAGCAAGGCACTTATCTCTAATTGCTCCTGTAAGTCTCTCTGGATAAGAGCGTCTGCTAAGTGACTGAAATGTAAATTTTGTGTGAAGCGTGCTATAGAGTTCACAACTGGCGATGCCTCTGCGATTGGTTATTCCCCATATTTTCAACATTGTCAGCAATCACAATTTTTCATTTGCGGTACATCAAACTATTGTAATTACCAGCTGGGAACTTTTATGAATTGATTTTACACCTGGCTCAGTTTCTGAGCAGTGTGTTAACATCCTAAAACCTACTCTGAGCTGGATGTTTTTGTTGTCTTAGAACATGTTTTAACAGGATCCCTAGGACCTTTTCGTAGATGCTTTGTAGGTATAGGCTTTTTCCACAGAAGTCAGGGTCAATATTCTTTAGCGTTGTCATTCGGAGACTTTGGCAGGCAAACCCTCATGTTCTACTCTGACCTTGGCTTGCCCAGATTTAATGATGATGTTGGAACTGCTTATGGCTGAAGCTCAACAAACTCAAAAGTTCCAGTAAAGCTTTGCCACAGTGTGATCGTTGGGGTTGGTGGCAGTCCATCCTGACTAAGTTGACTGGTTATTTGTGGCTTATCTCTTGAGAAATCACAATAACACGTTGATTAATCTCAATTAAACTGTCAGTCTGTTGGGGAAGATTAACATATCAGCGGAAGACTAGAATGCAGACCGTCGAAGCTGTTTGTGCGGATCATTTAAAAGTACTGTTGGGATTTAATGTACAACAGGTTGGACAGTTCTGGGAGAAATGCAAGGCTGACTGCATGTATTCTGGGAAATGGATGGATGATGCGTTGCTTGAACTCATCCATTCCTTGTGTTTGTGTGGTGATATCGCCTCCATCGTGGTGTTCTTTTGGGCTGCAATGTATGTAAAAGGATTGAATGGCCGCACAGGCCGTGTGTGTGCGTGTAGGCGAAGGCTGTTGTCACACAACACTAGGCCTCGGCGCAGGACTTGTACACCGTTCGCAATGCAAAACAGGTCTTTAGTTTAGTCTCTATGGCTTGCTACTTTAGTGTGAATGACTTGGCTGGATTTTGGCATGGTCCTCGCACGGTGCACTGCAGGACGCCCATGTCTACCTTTCTCCATCAAGTGACGTCACATTGATGTCAGATGGTTTAATTACCAGAAATGGTGGCCCGGGCCATTGGGGAAGGGGCTACATGCTGTATTACTGTATCACCACTTCTCCTTGATCAGATGGAGGGGTGGTGCAACTGTGTGTCTCCTCTCCGCTGCAGGCTTTGAAGGCTGCTCCATGGTGCCCTCTATCTACCCACTGGAGACGCTGCACAACTCGCTGTCCCTCAAGCAGGTGGACGAGTTCCTCAATGCTGTGTGTGAGGACAGCAGCGATGCCCACGCTAAGACCATGAAAGGTAGGTATTCTAGTCAAGGTAGGTATTTGGCGCTTTCCAGAAGCAACATGCCTAGCTTGCACACTACAGACCTGATCCACGTTCTGTTTGTGCTGTCATGCAAACTCCTATGGTCATTGGCGTGGTAATGACCATAAGAGTTGGCAAGACAGTTACAAACAGATCTGGGAACAAGCTAACAAATACATACACTATAAATACAAATGTATGTGGACACCCCTTCAAATTAGTGGATTCAACTATTTCAGCCACACCCGTTGCTGACAGTTGGATCAAATTGAGCACGTAGTCATGCAATCGCCATAGACGTGCTACCTTTCCAACAAGTCAGTTCGTCAAATGTCTGCCCTGCTAGAGCTGCCCCGGTCAACTGTATGTGCTCTTATTGTGAAGTGGAAACGTCTAGAAGCAACGACATCTCCGCCACGAGTTGGTAGGCCACATAAGCTCACAGAACGGAACCGCCTATTGCTGAAGTGCTTAAAACCGTCCTCGGTTGCAACACTCATTACCGAGTTCCAAACTGCCTCTGGAAGCAACGTCAGCACAAGAACTGTTCGTCTGGAGCTTCATGAAATGGGTTTCTATGGCCAAGCCTACGATCACCATGCGCAATGCCAAGCATCAGCTGGAGTGATGTAAAGCTGTCCGCCTTTGGACTCTGGAATCACGCTTCACCATCTGGCAGTCCTATGGACGAATCTGGGTTTGGCGGATGCCAGGAGGACGCTACCTGCCCCAATGCATAGTGCCAGCTGTAAAGTTTGGTGGAGGAGGAATAATGGTCTGTGGCTGTTTATCCTGATTCGGGCTAGGCACCTTAGTTCCAGTGAAGGGAAATCTTAACGCTACAGCATACAATGACATTCTAGACAATTCTGTGCTTCCAACTTGTGGCAACAGTTTGGGGAAGGCCCTTTCCTGTTTCAGCATGACAAAGCCTGGTACATACAGAAATGGTTTGTCAAGATTGGTGTGGAAGAACTTGACTGACCTGGGGGGGACCAACTCCATATTAATGCCCATGATTTTGGAATGAGATGTTTGCTGAGCAGGTGTCCACATACTTTTGGTCATGTAGTGTATATTTTGTGTCCGAGTCATCACTGTCTTTCTCAGTGGCATATAATACATATCCCCTGTAGGTCTCGTAATGTAATGTTTAGTAGTGTACATCTTATATAAATACCATTTATACCTTCCCTCCAGCTCTCTCTGTCTTATTCGACACGTCAAGCCAGGGGTATGGCCAGGCACACACCTACCCTCCACCAAAGGCCCTCTCCTCCTCAGAAACTCCTGTTCGGCCCCCCACCCACCCACTATACTGTGAGTATACTGACCTCCGTGTTCTTCCGTGTCCGTCCGACCACCACCCCGAGCCCTTACCCAGATTGGTGTAAGCAGTATGGCGGATTGTTTTAGGACCCAACACCACAATAGCAATGCTTAGTCTTAGCCACACTTACATTGTCCTAGAGGAGGGTTATGTTCAATAGGGCATGCGATTAGAAAATGTTTATAAAACATAATAAATCCCATTAGTACCTCCCCGTTTTCAGTCTGTTTTCTTCCGTTTGTTGCCTATTACTGCCTAATGATCATGACACAGCCTAACCAGCACCCATAACCACAGAGAGAGTTTTTTTTCCCACAGCATGAGATATAAAAAGCCTGCTTTGCTGGGCCTTAAACTGTCAAACTAAATGAGAGCCTTGTGTTTTTGTCTTTCATCGCCAAGAGGAGAGGCGCGATCAATTAGGACTTCAGTAAAGTAGGACTCGGCATAATAACACCACTTAGTTTAGCCCGAGCCGTCTCCGACTCGCCACTGGGGTCCGTTGTTGTCGGTGCCCTCCCCCTTCCTCCCTTCCCACTCGTTGTGCCTCCAGTGGGCTACATGGTGATTCATTTGGCCCTTTACCAGTATTTTAGGATTGCTTCAACAGCTGCTGTGAGCTGCTTTCTGTCTCTCTTTCTCCTCATAACCCATTTAATGTCTATTATGGTGTGGAGGAGGAGTAGAAAACATGCTGGATGTTAGAAGTGTCGCTTAGATGAATAACAGTTTTGTTTTCATTTGAGGTGGCGTGACATTGTTTATTTTCCCAATAGTAAGTGCAACTGAATTAAGTACAGAAGTAGCTATTCAAAATATTCCCTAGTTAGACCATTATTACTGTTCCAGCTGGCTGATAGGTGTTACTAGGTAGGTCATGTTAAACGTAGCATAGAGATTTTCAGAACAACCTTTTAATTGGCAATACTTCCTCAATTCTCGACTTGGAAGACAACACATCTTCTAAACTTCCATGTCTAATTGCAAGGGGTTTGTTTGAATTTAGAACATTCTATGTTATTCAATTAAATCGATTTTTGGCTCCATGAAGTAATCCGACAATGTATATTCCGCCATCTTGTCTATGTACAATCTTCTCTCATTGATTGAGACAAGTGGGTGTCCACCCCAAAGTGCTGCATGTCATGATGACACTCGCCCGTCTGTCATTGAGAGAGAATTTGAAATATGTCACGACCGCCTCGATTCGGTCTTATTTAGCAAAATTTGAAAATTGTGTTTTTTACATTGGATAAAAGTAGAGACTCAGAGCTAGAAAATGGTATATCATACACTCCAGTTGAAGAACAATGGGAAAGTAATTATGCTTTGAAAGTTGATAAACTTGTAACTTACTTTTGAGAAAATGGCCCTTGAATGTTTTTGTACACCTACTGGACAGTTCATCTTTGTCTACACCCATTCAGCATCGTTCACACCATCTTAAGTCTTAGCCCCACCCATCTCTTTAAGGATTCACACGTGAGGCCATGTGCTAAACAGAGTGAGTAAGGTAGTGTAGTAAACAACCAACGATTTCAAGACTAAAAGTGGTGAAAGTAGTATCTTACAATAAGGAAAAACTGCAGGTAAAAGTACACTTTATCTAATCCTTGGCCTATATCCTAATCTGACTTTGGTGCAGGTCATGTTCTTCACATTACAGTCTCTGGTAAACACAATGTCAAATAAAATAAAGTTGATTTGTCACATGCACAGGATACAGAAGGTGTAAACAGTATACTGCAATTGTTACTTGCATAGTAGCAATATCAACAACAAAGTGTCCAGATAAAATATTTTATAATTATTAGATGACCTGATGGGTCATGTGAAGGAAATGCTATAACCCCCGGCCACATCTAGCTAAGTGGGGCGGCAGGTAGCCTAGTGGTTAGAGTGTAGTAACCGAAAGGTTGCAAGATCGAATCCCCGAGCTGACAAGGTAAAAAAAAAAAATCTGTCATTCTGCCCCTGAACAAGGCAGTTCCTAGGCCGTCATTGAAAATAAGAATTTGTTAACTGACTTGCCTAAAATAAAGTGGATGGGTCACTATTGTGTAGACAATTGTACACATGTTCATGAAATACAAGAAATGACAGTAATCACCCCAGACACACCTGGCTAACTTGTTGGGTCATGTAGCTAGCTAAACAATGAACTGGGATAATCCCAACACATACTACTACTAACCAATACAAACATTGTCATAGCTGTAGTATGAATCTGCAGGTAGCTAAAGCTAACCAACCAGGTTCAATGTTAGTTAGCTATAACTAAGAATGCAAATGGATTTCTGATTCAAATAATATTACTACACATCATACACGTAACATTCGCCTGCTAACAATACACTTTAAGTTGCAATGAAAACGACTGACAAAATTATAATATCCGAAAATGTAGCTAGACTCCATTTTTTTAATTTAACCTTTATTTAACTAGGCAAGTCAGTTAAGAACAAGTAATTTTTTTACAATGACTGCCAATCCCGGCCAAACCCTCCCCTAACCCGGGGAGGGTTTAAAATTGGGGTAATTAGAATATCACTCACACAGCTATTGGGCATTAATCTGGTTCGCCTCCATATCTCTCCATCCAACCACATACTTTTGGTCATGTAGTGTATTTGTATGTGGACACCTGCTCGTCGAACATCTCATTCCAAAATCATGGGCATTAGTATGGAGTTGGTCCCCCATTTGCTGCTATAACAGCCTCCACTCCTCCGGGAAGGCTTTCCACTAGATGTTGGAACATTGCTGCGGGGACTTGATTCCATTCAGCCACAAGAGCATTAGTGAGGCTCGACACTGACGTTGGACGATTAGGCCTGGTTCAAAGTCGGCGTTCCAATTCCCAACTTCCACGGCCGGTTGTGATACAGCCCGGGAACGAACCAGGGTCTGTAGTGACATCTCTAGCACTGAGATGCAGCGCCTTAGCCTGCTGCGCAACTCTTAACCGTATACAAGGATGAATGCTTCACTGGAACCATTTAACTCAGTTTTGTTTGTAGCTACATCTTGTTTGGCCAGCGTTGTCAAGTTACTCCAGTTCACACTGACCGTGGCGTGTGCAGAAAGTAGCAAATCACTTTTCCCAACTGATCTGTCGATAGCGCCTGTTAAATTCAGGGCATCAATGTTTAGAAAAGTACAAAACTTTTGTAGTTCTCGATGGCTAACATTATGTATTTTTAAAACGATGCAGTAGAAAGGACTCAACACATACTGAACAGCTCACGTAATAAACAGAAACGTTCAAATGCCTCTCCTGTGAAGTAGTGATGTGCGACCACACGCCTAGTTTCCTGAAACGAGTCACATATACAAGTTGCTGGCAAAATTGCTATTAATCATCTGCTACGCTTAACATTACCTACCTAATGTAGCCAGCTGGAACAGTAATAATGGTCTGATTAGGCACTAATTTTAATAGCTAGTACAGAAGGTAAACAGTAGGGCAACTTAGATACACTACATGGCCAAAATTATGTGGAAACATATTAGTGGGATTCGGCTATTTCAGCCACACCTGTTGCAGGCAGGTATGTATATAACCGAGCACACAGCCACGGACTCTCCATAGACAAACATTAACAGTAGAATGGCCCGTACTGAAGAGTTCCGTGACTTTCAGCGTGGCACCTTCATAGGATGCTACCTTTCCAACAAGTCAGTCATATTTCTGCCCTGCTGGAGCTGCCCTGGTCAGCTGTAAGTGCCGCTATTGTGAAGTGGAAAACGTCTAGGCGCAACATTGGCTCAGCCGCGAAATGGTAGACCACACAAGCTCACAGACCGGGACCGCAGAGTGGTCAGTTTGTCTGTCCTCGGTTGCAACACTCACTACCGAGTTCCAAACTGCCCCTTGGAAGCAACGTCAACACAATAACTTTTAGTCGGGAGCTTCAT